>NC_041753.1:49558724-50184731 GCF_004115215.2 Ornithorhynchus anatinus | reverse complement strand
GTAAGCACTCAATAAATACTACTGAATGAATTCTAAGAAGTTGGATAGTAAAACGGATACAAGTAAAGCTTGTACTCCCTCTAAGCAGCATGGCCTAGTTGAAAGAGCATGGGCCTGGGAGACAGAAGACCTGTGTACTAATCCTGGTTCTGCCACTCACCTGCTATGTGACCTTGGGCAAGTCACTTAACTTCTCTTTTTTTAGTGGTATGTGTTAAGCATTTCCTATGTGCAAGGCACTTTATTAGACATTGGGGTAGATCCTGGCTAATCAGGTTGTACACAGTCCATGGCTCATATGGGGCTCACAGTCTTAATCCCTATTTTACGGATGAAGTAACTGAGGTACAGAGAAGTTCAGTGACTTGTCCAAGGTCACACACAGCAGATAAGTGGCAGAGCTGGGATTAGAACCCAGGACTTTCTGACTCCCAGGTCTATGCTCTATCCAGTAGGCTATGCTACTTCTCTGTGCCTCACTTCCCTCATTTGCAAAATGAGAATTCAATATTTGTTCTCCCTCCTACTTAGAATTTGAGTCCTATATCAGGCCTAATTATCTTGTACCTACCCCAGCTCTTAGTAGAATACTTAGAACATAGTATGCATTTAACAAATACCACTACTATTATTATTATTAGTAAGCAGGCATTGGATTAAATCCCCTTTTAAAGTTCTCTCCCAGTTTTAGGAGTTTCCTCTTTGCTTCTCTTCAAATCCCCTGTACTCTTGACCCCTCCCACAAAAATCCGCTACCTCTTTAAGATGGTTAGGAGCCTTCCAGATTTAAATAGATCTGAGGGAGATGACTGATTCATGAAAGGTGCCCTTAATTCTGGTCCTGATTGCTTCAATTCCAGATTGGCACCAGGGGTGCAAACCTGGACCAGGGTAATTTAATTTGCCATGTTTTGCTTCTCTGGAAAGCTAGCTGGAGCCATTCTGGTAGTTCAAATCTGTAATAGGGCAGTCCCAGAGTATGATGAAAATGCTGGAACATTGCCAAGGCCCAGTTGGCTATCAAACAAGGGGTTAACATATTCATAATATGACCCCATTTACTCTGGTACTGGTAAAATTCTTAATTTTAGCCCACTCTCATTATGGCAGCAGTTAGCAGATCTCTCAGCTCCTTGAATTCCAAGCTTGTAATTATTTTGTCTGTTTGCATTACCCAGAACCTTCATAAGACCTTTCAAAATGATCTGTGAGGTTGCTAATGAAAATAGGAAACTGGAAAAAACTTTTCTATAAAATGATCCACTTGCCTTTACCAAAAGTCAAATGCTTGCATCTCAGCTAAAGTTTCCATAGAAGAATAAATGATAGAAAAAACATTGCCATAGAACTCATCCCATGAGTATACCCTGCCACTGACTTACAAGCAACACGGCGTCACAGGTCAGAAAGCAGCCCAGCCTACGGGAATATTTTATCCTAGCCTTGATGGTTAATAATATTGGCGACAGAACCAACTGGCCCAAGCTCTTGTTGCTGTATTGTTGTTACGGAACATCGCAGATGCAATTTGTGGTGGTACCTGTATGATGTAGACATTATTTCACTGTTTCCAGGACAGGGTCTTCTAACACATGTACACCAGGTGGAAACCCCTTTGGGGACTGCAATGGGAGGCTCAAGAAAAGCGTCAGTAACAATGATGGTAGAGATGATGATGATTTGAACAGAACTCATATTTAGAGTTGGAATGCTCCCATGCCATTACTCATTCTGTGCACCACTACTGCGTTGGATTTTGAAACATTTAAGTCTAGCATTGTCAGATTTTCATGGTTCTCTCCTAATGTATCTGAGTTCTCTGCTTCTGATAATTGCTCATTCATTCCCAGCAACTCGTTAGTTATTCGCCTATTGTCACCAGGTTCTCTTTGACTCTGTGTTTTACATTGCTCGACCTATTAATGACACCTGTGTGCACTACATCCTGAAGACATTTACTGAAACATCCAATGAATCCTCTTCTGTAATGAGGTCAAGTAATTCTAGAAAATTTCCTTTATTGACTGATTCCATCATGACCTCTCAGTGCTGCTATTTATTTTTTTCTGGTACAGAAGATAATTACTTCTATTACTGTCCCCAAATAACAATGGGATTTGGGGGGTCTACTCTTTGTGTAGAGCTATCCATTAATTCACTTACTCCACACTTTCTAAAATACGATTTTTTCCCCCCTGGAATTTATTTACCCCAGAAATCTCAGGTGAGTTGCAAGCATCTGTTTTTCAGTCTAGGAAAGATTTTTGTTAATCTAGCTAGTCAGTGATTTAGTTTAACGTGATTGAATCCCAGACATAGGAGTGACTTATCCTAGACTTCATAATGGGGGCTGGTTTCTAGACATCGAAGTGGTTTCAAGCTCCATGTTTCTTTGGCTAATTGTGTTAATTTGGTCATATAACTACCTGGTCTAAATGTGCATACATCTCTTTTACTTTAAGTGATGGACACTATTGCTTTATTTTTTCAGTACAAGGTGAGAAAAAAACTACTGGAAAATTCAACCTCATAAAGGAGATTTAAGCATAAGGTTTAGACTGTTCTGGGCTACAGTCTTTGGTGAGAGCTGTGTGATTTCAAACTTTCCATTCAGGGGCCTAGTTGAAAGCTAGTGAGGAAATTGCAGGGAAGGAAAGGAGAAAACTACATTTCACCAGGAAGCCAAGGGACTAATTGCCTACATTACCCAGCAACCTTAGGGAAAGTGGGAGGATTTTGCTTCCACTGCCATAGGTGGAGTTTATACCCATTTTGGTGATGAAGGTAAACCTGTAGAAGGGGTTGCAAGAACTCCTACCAATGATTGAACCTCTGGTTTAGGGAAGCAGCATGGTCTAGTGGATAGAGCCCGTGCCTGGGAGTCATATGGACCTGGGTTCTAATTCCAGCTTTGCCACTTGTCTGCCATGTGACCTCAAACAAGTCACTTCATTTCTTACTGGTCCACTTCACTGGACCAGCGGATCACTCGAAATCCCCTCTAATTCTATCATTATATGACATATATTCTTAATAACCTGAGCCACACCATACTGTGTAACAGGCATATGAGTTTACCAATTTTTGAACAGATTAAGAGTTCCCAAGGCTGTAATACTTACATTTACCTAAAAATAACGAGACATCAGTTTTGCCTAATGGAATCTAGAGAAAAAAATTCCACAGAAAACCCCAGTCTTTCTGAGGTAACAATAGTTACAAAATTGACAAAGAAAATGGGGATTAAGACTATGAGCCCCATATGGGACAGGGACTGTGTCCAACCTGATTAGCTTGTATCTACCCCAGCACATAGAACGGTGCATAACATATAGTAAGTGCTTAACAAATGGAATTATCATTATTATCATTATTATTACTATCTTCGCTAGCTGTAGGATGGCTCCTGCTTTGCCCTGAGTGTCCTCCAAAGGCAAGTGGTGAGTTTCTCTTTTTGTTCAGTCAGTACTTGCAGGAAAATAGGCCAGAGGGTTAAGGGATGAAGGTTTATATGGGGGTGTTGTCATATAAATATTAGTTTTAAATGTTTTCAATCATAATTCCAAGATAAAGCTTTAGATAAAGGTAAAAGGTACCACAGTGTCTGTCTCCCCCACTAGCTTGTAAATCCCTGGAAGTTAGAAATCAGGTTTACTAAACCTATTGTACTCTTCATAAATGCTCTGCACACAGTAGGCCCTGAAAAAATACTATTAATTGATCGGCTGATTGACCTTTATCTCCTAGTCAATCCTGGTGAGTATAGTTGATCAAGCAATAATAACCTTACTTTTTGTTTTGCAGTCTCGTTCTGGGGTGAACTTTCCATTTGAATCTCCTCTTGCATTATTTTCCATCCTAACTTTAAAACATTCATTGCTGACCATCATTTGATCTGAGGAACTATTCTCTCGTCATTTTATCAAGTCGCATAAAATCAAAATGAATTAATTTTACCTCGCCTCGCTCTTCAAGATACATCACCCTGTGATTGAAGGAAATTAGATTAGTCTGAGAGGAGTAATCCCTATCAGTTTTGTTCACCACACATTAACAAGAATATAGAGAAACTCTTGGAAGAGCCACAAAAATTATAAAAGGCTTAGAAAACTAAAAACATTTAAAGGCGTTGGGGTTGTTGAGCCTGAAAAACAGTAGGCTAAGGGACGATTTAGAAAAAACTGCCTTCGAGAATGTGGAGAGTTTTTCAGTGTTTTTATACTCTCTGTGCCAACTGAGGATTGAATGGGAGGAAAGGGGCTTAAATCAAAGCTAGAGACATTTTGGACATTTTAGCTACCATGGAATGGCAAATTGTAGTCTATCTCTGAAAAACTTGCAGAAAAGGACAAAAAAGAACAGTCCGGAATGCTCAAGCCACTCATACACCAAAGGTGGAGGCTGGACCAGCTGATCACTCAAAATCTCCTCTAGTTCTATCATTATATGATTCTTTGACATATTCTTAATGAACTGAGCCAACCCATACTGTGTAACAGGCATATGAGTTAACCAGTTTTTGAACAGATTAAGGGCTCCCAAGGCTGTAATACTTACATTTACCTAAAAGTAACTAGACATCAGTTTTGACTAACAAAATCTAGGAAGAAAAATTCCTCAGAAAACCCATCTTTCTGAGTTAACAATAGTTATAAAAATGATCAGGAAAGGGTGGCTCATACAAGAAGCCCTTAGAACAACCTAATTTGGTCAAGTTAGGTTTTGAGTTCAATTTTTGTTTTTGAATTGCTGGGTGTTATAGCTCCTGAGAGACTCAACTGATAGGAAAAAAAATTATGAGAAATCTCCAAAGACCAACCAAATACGGAATTGATCTGCCTTGTACTCCTGAAGAAACTTATACCTTACATTAAATGGCCCAAGCTATCTAGCTAGAACAGGTCATTCAATACTACCAGAGGAAAAAAAAATGAAAAAAGAAAGGATCAGTTCTTGGAAAACATCTGTACTACATTTTTCAGCACTAAATTAAATGTCATTACCAGTTGCGCTGGGCCAGATTTCTAACCTTGTTTCATTTCCAGACTGACAAAGAAGTGGAACCTGACCCAAACAGCTCCTACCAAAGGGGCCGACATTCTAACTGGACTCTTAGGTTGCAGTGTTGACATGAGGCAACTCTGCAGATACAAATAATCATCATTTAGGCCATTCTTGTCAACAACACTGTGGCTGATTCTAATGCAGTGCAATTAGCAGTTGTCATCCTTTGGTTTCTAGTGAAGACATCTTAATGGACAATGAATGGTAAAGGACAATGTAGTATGACTTATTCTGCCAATTAATTTCTTGTTGTACTCAAGGGACAAAAATACAATATTTCAAACTTTTAAACGAGTTGTAAAACAGCCATTGTCCCTTTTATTCTTCTCCAGCGGTCCCTTTAGTAGCGGGAACTTTAAGATTCATCTTGTCATTTTTACCATGGTCTTCAAAAAATAGATTTTGGTTTTTACTGCATTTTTCATGCTCAAGATATCCCAAAGCAATTTACTGTAATGAGTTTCAAATCTGGATTTGTGGTGACTCTGAATGCAATTGTTGCTAGCCATAATGCACTCTATACTCACTTATATCCAGCCTTGAAATTAAAATCTGTTTTACCTAGAGAGGGAATGTCAACTGGGAGACTAGGTAATCCTCTATTCTTCCCCACTCCCCAGATACACCTATATAACTAAGTGCAGATGTATCCCCAACTGCCACAGGGAGTGAACAGTGCCCTATTCTTACCCCATGGGGATGGCAGGAGGATTGATGAGGTGCTTGGAGCTCTGCAGAAAGACACCATTACTAAAACACAAAGAACTAGTATTCTGTTCCTTTAATCTATGGGATTTAAACATTTTTTAGTAGCTGTAACCATGTATTCCCAAGGTTTCACCTGACCTATCTTCCACCCTCCCCCCCACATCTAGTGCCTTTCTTAGACCTATCCACACTTTAAGGAAAGCTCAGTGAACAACAATAGGTAGAGTAGGTGAAATGAGAGTCTGTGCCTTCTGCTGTCACTCCCAGTTATCTCTTGGAGTTTGGGGTTATCTATGGGACCTTGAAGCTATTTCTGGGGGCGTACGGAGTAGAAGCAAGAACTCGGGAGAGCAGGAACTGGTGGACAACTATGGGAGCAGGTCCAGTTTCTCTTCTCACCTGCTCCAGCAGTTGTTGCTCTATTATTTTCTTTGGGTGGGGGTGGTTTGATGGCATTTGTGAACCACCATTTTGGTTTACTATGTGTCAGGCACAATACTCAGCTCTGGGGTCAATACTAGCTAATCAGATTGGACACAGTCCGTGTCCCAGATGGGGTTCGCAGTCTTAATCCCCATTTTACAGATGAGGTAACTGAGGCACTGAGGAAGTGAAGTGACTTACCTAAGGTCACACCACAGACAAATGGCAGAGCTGGGATTAGAACTCAGGGCCTCTGACTCCCAGGGTCATGCTTTAACCATTAGGCCATGCTGTTTCTTTCTGGGCTCCCTTCAGCAGAGGTCAAAGCAGGGGTTATTACCTACCAGACCCCATCCTAAAGTAGTCAGAAGTACCCCTGGAGACATTTGTACCGCAGGTTAAAAACCTCTGCTCCAGTGTCCTCATCGCAACACCTTTCATGAGACCTAATCTGCCTATGGCCCTATCTTAGTTCCTACACAAAGCAAACCCAGCTACCCTCTTACAGAAGCTTGTAGTCTGTCAGACAATATTCACACAATCTAGGGAAATTAACAGACATTGAAAAACATGGACTAATTAAATGGATGTCTGATACATTTTATCATATGAAAATTTGCATGTGAGGAAGAGGGGATAAACAATTCTATTGAGAGCAAAATTAGACTCTTACTGGGTGCTCTTTTCCTTTTTGGAACCCTGTACTACTGGGTCTCCACTAGTTCCCTTCAACTAGCTATGCCACTTAGAATGCCTGTTAAAAGCAAACCATCAAAATGTCTGAATGAAAGACTATACTTTGGAGAGGGGAGAAGCAGTATATAAAACGGAAAGGCGTGTTACTGTATATATTCTTTCCCAATATGTAAAATGTAGGGCATAATAACCTGGGAGACCCAATCTGATCCAGACTATGAACCCCAACCTAAAGCAGCTTTAACCTTCCCTGAAGTGTCCTCAATGCTTAAATCTCTCTTCAGTGGTAAATTAGGAATTCACTCACACACATGTGCAAGCCACCGCCTTCCCCCACCCCCACCACATATTCATAGTTATCCTTCATATTCAAAGGTGAAATTATTGACAGTGAAGTCTCCCTGTGGGTGTGAGTGATTAAAGAGGCCACGGTGGGAATGATAGTTCCAATCACATCATGCACACACAAAACTTCCTTGTGCCAACATGCTTGCCATTTGTAGAGCCTGGCCCTGCTTTCATGTTTACCTATTTATGTCACGATCCTTTCATAAAGTCTGCTCAAAAGCACCAATTTTTTCTTGATTGAATATGACAAGCTGGCCTGTCTGCTGCAGTTGTCTCTGAGCTTTCAGCTGTGATGTTAGGTTGTCTAACGAGGCATATTACTGTATCATTAAAGTGTTTGCTCTGTCCACCTTGCTTTTAGTTACCCCATTTCAACTCGCCATGAAGCAGCTCCTAGGATGTCTTTGTCTCATCGTTTCTCTTCATGAAGCTGTGTTTAAATGAGCATAAATTCAGTGGTAGGTGACTGATTTCATTCCAAGACTTTGTTGTTTGTGATCCCTCCTTGCTACATGATGTTAGATATCATCCATAGTGGGGGACCTCAGGAGTCAGATGTTTTGGTGGCTCTGAGTTTCAAAACAGTTTATTAATAATAATTATTGTTATTATGGTATTTGTTAAGCGCTTACTATGTGCCAGGCACTGTGCTAAGCACTGGGGTGGCTACAAACAAATAAGATTTAGATGATAGACAGTTCTACAGCTTCAGAGACCATCATTTTGGTTTGAAGCAAGATAAACTCCATGAATAGACACTGGTCTTGATTGAATTTTCTACTTCCTTGTCTATTCTTCCATCATTAGCCAGTGGGCTGCCAAGGTAAAAATGTGAAAAAGGATATCTGTCAGTTTCTCTCCATTCATTCATTCATTCAATAGTATTTATTGAGCGCTTACTATGAGCAGAGCACCGTATTAAGCGCTTGGAATGTACAAATCGGCAACAGATAGAGACAGTCCCTGCCCATTGACAGGCTTACAGTCTAATCAGGGGAGACAGACAAAAACAATAGCAATAAATAGAATCAAGGGGATGTACATCTCATTAAAACAGTAGCAATAAATAGAATCAAGGTGATGTACATCTCATCTACCAGGCTCATCGCCCTGTCATACAACTAGATTAGATTAGTCCGAGAGAACCCACGACTCACAAAGCTGTGATGGTTATTACCCAATACTCTACCTTGTATTGGCAAATTGATTTTTTGTTTTTATAGGATCCAACATTTTTCAGTCAGCAATGCTGAGTTGACAAGGCCATAATTTCTTGGGTCATTCTTGATTCTTAGCATTAGCCCCAGAGGTAGGAATTAATGTACTTACTATGTCACCCTGGATCTACCTATGCCCGCAGGCATTAGGTGAACATAAAGCTCTTCTAAGCGGACACAGTGAAGACTACATCAACCCAATTACATACCTAATTCCTTCAGTGAGGATATCTCTTTAGGTTTACTTTTGCTGACCCAAAAAAGGGAAGCAAATTAGATAACCAGCTAATGGGTCTGGAGACTGGTGATACAGGGGAGCATAAGCTACACAATGGCTGGTGTCTGACATCTGTCATTTTTGAATTGATGTGTCTTATCAGATCTGGGAAAATTATGTGACATCTGAAGACACTGATTAAAGCTGATCTCCCACTGTAATGCTCTCTCACAACCATTGCACAGTAATGAGTCATGCCCAATGTCAGTCTTATTACTCTTTGGCAGTTTAAGTACACATCCTTGGATGTGCTCCAACTGTGCTGACATCTGAAATATAATGAACAATGCCACTCTAATTTGCCAATGAAAGTAAAAGTAAATGTGTGAGGAACCATATGGAACTAGCTATTGTGCTGAATTCAAGTTGCTACAGTACATGGTTAAGCATTACTTAGCAGTACAGAATGTGTACAGTAAAGGGAGTATGACATAATCATCAGTGTGATGGCAGCTTGTGCAGAGAAAGATAACTTTAAGCAAAACACAGAGGAAAACAAAAAGAAAACACACTCAAACCTTAACAGCACCATTTATCGTGACTTTTTCAACTACCGCTCATGCTTTTTAGGAGAAAACCACCCCTTAACAACAATCCTCCTGAGAGATGCCAGAAGGTAAAATAAAGGGCAGCATGCCAAGAACAGAAGTCTTGCAATTAGTATTTCAAAACGATTAGACCTGTGGAAATTCGATTGACTAAGAAAAGTAGATTTTGTTGTGCTCACAGGTACAAGAAATAGAGATTCCCATGAAGATGAATGAAGGGAAAGAAAAGAGAAGTTGAAAATGTTCTATTTTGTAGAGAACATTTTCAACTTCTCTCTTCCATCCCTTCTTCATTTTGGTGGATTTTTATGGAGCCTGTACCTTGAATTCTTTCAGACCCACGGCATCTGGTTCAGCCCACTGATGGAGTACAGGTTGTCATCATCCTCTCAAAAAAAAAAGCACAGAACTTTTATATTTTCAAAACTAAGCTGGCAAGGAGTACATCATACTGAAGAAGAGAATACTGTGTTCAGCATGGGAAGAACTAAATTGCTTTTTCCTCAGTTTTTTTTACAATGGATTTCTTTTGGAATCTGATTAAATTTTTAGGCAGTATTCCATTTGTATCTTAAATTTCTCTTGTTCCAAGGCCACAATTTCTTTCCCAGAAGGTCTAGTCTCCCTTTGGCCATCTCCTGGCCCCAGTAAATATTTGTAGGTCTCTGCTTCTTTCCCTTAAATAATGATAATAATAATATCTGTTAAGAGTGTATTTCTCTTCTCCTTACTCTTCAATTTCTATTACTTCTGTTGCATTTTCTGGCTCTTTGCTCCTTTCCCTAGACCTCATTGTCATATTCCATGAAAGCCGTAGGACAGTTGTCCACTCTCAAAGAAGATTAATTTATTAAATATGGTACTTCTTAAGCCGTACTGTGTGCCAAGGACTGTACTCTGAGCTAATGTAGATATAAGATAAACAGGTTGAACACCGTCCCTGTCTCATGAGGGACTCAAAGTCCAAGTAGGAGGGAGTAGTTTTAATCCCATTTTACATATAAGGAAACTGAGGCCCCGATCATTTAAAGGATTAACCCAAGGTCTCACAGTGGATAAATGGCAGAGCCAAGATTATAACTCAGTTCTTCTGACTCCTAGGCCTGTATTCTTCCTACTGGACCACAATCTTCCCACATATCTGCAAAGTGTGAGGAACATCCAAACTGAGTTGGTGTTATCTGGAGAGCAAATAATAATCAGCAAGCAGGCATCTTTATCAAGTGTCATAACCAACTGCACTTTTTAATTTGCTTCTTATTTCAGGAGTCAGAGGAGGCTTTGGAGCAGGGCAGGACATTAAATTTGGAATGGCTCTATAACTTTCCATCATGCTTGTTTCACAGCCCATTTTGGCACTATTGAAGCTTTTTTCAATCCAACCATTTGTTGGATGAGGCTTTATAAGTATACTGGGTGTCTGCAAATGCTTTATAATACTTACCCAAGTTTTGAATGGTTCTCATTTTATTCCTCAGGTAGGCTGAGGAGGAGTAAGAATTATTTATGGGGAAAGAAAATAATTATTTCAGCTTGATGTTCATGGCTTCATAGGGAACACTATCTTCAACTGTTGTCAAACATGCTCATGTCTCTCCTATCCTAAAAAAAGTCTCCCTTGCCCACATGGGTCCCTCCAGTTATTGCCCCATCTCCTCTGACCATTCCTCTCTAAACTCCTTGAGCAAATTGACTCCACCCGTTGCCTCCACTTCCTCCCCTCTAATTCTCTCTTTGACCTCCTCTAATCTTCATTCATTCAATCATATTTTTTGAGCACTTACTGTGTGCAGAGTACTGTACTAAGCACTTGGAAAGTACAATTCAGCAATAAAGAGAGACAATCCCTGCCCACACTGGGCTTACAGTCTAGAAGGGGGCTTCTGCCCCCTTGACTCCGCAGAAACTGCCCTCTCGAAGGTTACCGTTGATTTCCTTCTTGCCAAATCCAATGGCCCCTATGCCATCCTAATCTCTAGTCCTAGTCCTCCAGGTGTTGCGATTTAGATAGTGCATGTGTTGACTATATTCTTCAGAAGCATGTCAAGGAGAATCCTAGTTAGAGTCTCACCAACAATCTTGGTCTGCTCTGAACCATCTCCACTTTACTGCTTGGTTCCACTAGGACCAGCAGCATCTATTGTGAAATGATTGGTCAGAATTGGGGTGCAGTCTGTGGCCATGGAACAGTATAGCTCTGTGTATCCAGTACACTAGCAAATACTGCTGTACCCACATCCACTATTCTACACTATCGTTGACTGTGGCACTCCCAGTGCATCAAAGCCTTTTTGGGTCTTTGCTTACTGATCAAAGGGATGATGCTATGAAGAATAATTAGATGACTCTGCTGAACACAGAACTGAATTGGTGATAACTGTGATGATGGTTAACTGAAAGGCAAAGGAAGGTTTGAAAGCTTAGTAGGTAATGAAGGAAGGAGGAGGACAATAAAGTTGTAAAAGAAAAACAGATATATACCTAGAAATCTCACATTAACTTAATGCAGAATGCACATTTCAACTCCATTTAAGTTCTGTCCCCAAATGGTCCTACTTGGGGGTGCGAGGGGGGAGGGAGGGCTATAACCCTCTTAAACCATTCCTTCTTGGAAATCATTTAGTCAGGTGTATTTATTGAGTGCTTACTATGTGTAGAGCAATGTACTAAGCACTTGGGAGAGTACAATATAACAATATAACAGACACATCCCCTGCCCATAATGAGCTTATAATATAGATTGGGAGACAAATATTAATATAAACAAATTATGGATAACCATTCACTGATTCGTATTTATTGAGTGCTCACTGTGTGCAAAGCACTGTACTAAGTGCTTGGGAGAGTACAATACAACAATAAACACACATTTCCTGCCCACAGTGAGTTTACAGTCTAGAGGGGGGAGGTAAAAATTGATATAAATAAATTTTAGATATGTACGTAAGTGCTGTGGGGCTGAGTGAAGAGAAGAACACAGGGAGCAAGTCAGGGTGACACAGAAGGGAATGGGAGAAGAGGAAAGGGGGGTGCTTAGTTTGGGAAGTGCCTAGAACTCAGCATGGCCTAGTGGCAAAAGCATGGGCTTGGGAGTCAGAGGTCATGGTTCTAATCCCGGCTCCACCACATGTCTGCTGTGTGACTCTGGGCAAGTCACTTAACTTCTCTGGGCCTCAGTTACCTCATTTTTCAAATGGGGATTAAGACTGTGAGCCCCACGTAGGACAACCTGATTACCTTGTATCTACCCCAGCACTTAGAACAGTGCTTGGCACGTAGTGCTCAACAAATACCATTATTATTATTATTTATAACTCTTTTCACATGACCAGAGACAGCATGTTTAAGTGGGGACTACAGCTCTCCCTCCCCACCTGTAATTGGGTGGAGGCCTTTGGGGACAGAGAGTGGGTAGAGTTGAGGTGGCAAAACTATGGCCGAGATGGGCTCAGCTCTTTCGGCCTTCAGTGGGAACTCTTGAGATGGAGTTGGGAGGGGTCAGCACAGCAAAGTCACAATGATTCAACAATCCAAAGGTTAGAGCCCAACTGACTAAATACTAAATATATTATACAAATCAACTTGAAAGAATGCTTTTATCGCTTCCTCCATCTCTCCTCCTCTAGATTGTAAGCTTGTTGTGGGCAGGGTAGGTGTCCACCAACTCTGTTGTATTGAACTCTCCCAAGCATTTAGTACATTGTTCTGCACAGAGTAAGTGCTCAGTACATACCATTGATTAATTAGTTGATTGATTCATTGATTCCCCTGGCTTGAACAATGAAACTCAAATGTTAATTTCATGGAGAAGCAGCATGGCTTAGTGGAAAGAGCCCAGGTTTGGGAGTCAGAGGTCATGGGTTCTAATCCTGGCTCCACCACCTGTCAGCTGTGTGACTTTGGGCAAGTCACTTCACTTCTCTGTGCCTCAGTTACCTCATCTGTAAAATGGGGATTAGAACTGTGAGCCCCACGTGGGACAATCTGATCACCTTATATCCCCCTGGTGCTTAGAACAGTGCTTTGCACATAGTAAGTGCTTAACCAATACCACCATTATTATTATATTTTTTTCCATACATGACTAGGACATTTAAGCTCTCAACACTGCCACAGATTAGAGGGCTTCATTTTTTTTCATTGAAACACTTTTAAATGATTCTCTTCATAGGGCATTTAATATCACTTAAATTCCCTCTAACCTCATGTTAAGGGCTTTGCTCTTTGACAGTGCTCCTTGAACTATTAATCCTATTCTATGAGTTATATTAAATGTGGCATGATTTATTGGAAGATTGATTTAGATAAGGGAACATATAAAAATTGTAATGATATTTAATGCTGTGCAGTGGTCATTATGCCAGCTGCTGTATATTAATGAATGGTGATAAAGTGTGATAATTTAGCTGTGTCCAATTTCATTTTCCTGGATCCTTGTCTCAACTTGATCCCACCAACTTCATGTAGTTGCCTGGCATATCTGTAATTTATTTATATTAGTGTGTGTCTCGTGTCTCCTCCTCTAATAATAATGATGGCTTTGTTAATCACTTATTATGTGCCAACCACTGTTCTAAGTGCTGAGGGGGATACAAGGTAATCAGGTTGTCCCACATGGGGCTCACAGTCTTAATCCCCATTTTACAGATGAGGTAACTGAGGCCCAGAGATGTTAAGTGACTTGCCCAAAGTCACCCAGCTGACAAGTGGCAGAGCCGGGATTAGAACCCATGACCTCTGACTCCCAAGCCCATGCTCTTTCCATTGAGCCACGCTGCTTCTAGACTCTAAGCTCATTGTGGGCAGGGAATGTGTCTGTTTATTGGTATATTGTACACTCCCAAGCACTTAGTATGGTGCTCTGCCCACAGTAAGTGCTCAATAAGTACAGTTGAATGACTGAATGAATTCAGACTCAGAGTTCTGACAGTATTATTCCAGGTGTATTTAAAAATCAGTCAATCAATCAATCAATCAATCGTATTTATTGAGCATTTACTGTGTGCTGAGCACTGTACTAAGCACTTGGGAGAATACAATATAACAGAATTGGTAGACTCATTCCTTGAGACCCTGTTCTGACAGAAATCAACTGGGGGAAAAACTGAAGGACAAAAAGGCTATAGGGTGCCTAAAGGGGAAACGTTGACTTTACACTTGGTCAATCCTATGCCATTCTTGATCAAACTCCAGCACTTAAAAGACTGGGGTGAAAGGAGCAAGATCTGTCCCAAACCCAAGGAGGGCCTCCTGCATTCTCCCACCTCCTGCATTCCCCCTTTGAAGGTGCAGACAAGTAGAAGGTGGTCCCCGCGGATACTGTGTACCATACAAAAGATTCCTGGAAGTGATAACTCTGGGAAGCATAGCCCAGCCTGGCTCAGTCAGAATGCACCCTAAAGTAGACCCATGAATGCAGGGTCAGACCTAGGCCTGACCTTCTTTCCAGGAAGGGTGGGTTGGCACCTGAATAATGTAATTCATTCAGATGCATGGCCAAGTGAAAGGGCTGTTGGGACTTTAATCCTAGCAGGGGGACTGGAAATCCCACCCATGCGTGTTTCATCATATATGCATGGCGGTGGTGAAACAGACACCACACTTGCCTGGGCCCAGGTTTTCTACAGGCTGGAGAAGGATTCAAGCCGCATTGCCAGTGCCTCCTTTTTTGCATCCTGGCCCTCGATCCAGAATCAGGCGATCCAAAGTTTATGGAGCACACACAGGTCCATAGAGTTTTACCAGAACAGCCATCCAGGGCTTGAATGAAACTCTTCCTCTGGAGCCTGAAAATATAATATGAACAGCATGTGCCTTTTCCAGTAGCTCTTAGTCTCTGTGGAGCATTCTGTGCATAGGCTGAGAATACTGTTTCAGGAAGCCCTCTCATTCTCTAAGTAGTCCAGAGGATACTCTACCCTCCAAATCTGTGAGCATTTGATGCCCATGCCTTGACCTGAAGAGAAGTGGCGATCACACTGTTCGAGAGACAGGGGTTAATCTTACCATCTTCCCTGTCATGACAGCAGAAGGCAAGCATTTTGATCCCCATTCTGCAGCTAAGGAAATGGAAAGGTTATTCATCTGTCCAAGGATAAATCCCAGACAATGAAAGAAGTGTAGGTGTTAACTGTAGTGTCACTGCTTTAGTGTCTGTAGGAATGGGAGTTGCTTTTCAGGAATCATTGCTCGTATTTATTGAGCAATAGACTAGCTATAAGAGCAGGGAGGGAAAACAAAATCAATATTAATGGCCAGAACACAAGTTCAAACTGACCCTGAGAAGGGATTATTAATGCCACAGCATTTTCACGATATTGTTTTTCTGAAAGAGTGAATATCAACTTCAGCAGCAACTTCTCCCTTCTTTCCCTGAGACAAATGATATTTTTTCATCTAAAAATTATTGCAAAACAACGTGGTTTTTTTTTCTACAAGTTACTGCAACTGCTGTCATAATTGCTGTGTGAAGGAGCTTTTAGGTTCCCCCTCCAGTTTCAAAATAATAATGCTTTCATTTCCTGCCTATAGCTGAGGCGTCAGTAGTGTGACATTGTTAAGCAGCTCCTGCTTGTCATTGGACCAGCATTACTGAGTTTGATGATGTCCTCTTTATTTTTAGTTTATCATGTGCTTGATGATGAACAGCATGCGGGAAACACAAGGCACTGGCACCATGGTCATCATCATTATTGTCAGGAAGAACAAGGATGAATCAGAGTACAATCATAGTGAAAGGATAAATCGTTGTAAAGTGTGAGGTTGGCCCTTGGCAGTGAAAGATGGCGATTGAGTGGTTTTAAGGAACATGCAATGACAGGAAAAATAAGCTTTCACAGTTTGCTCCCCAAAGGAGTCCAGAACCTGGGGGCTGCCCCAGTGTCCTGGCCATCTGTGGAAAATTTAAGTAGATGTTGAAGAATTGGATTCAGATTGGACTCCTATTAGTGCACTTTTCTAATCATACTCTGAGTCCTAAGCTCAAGTGTACCTCCGTGTTTTTCTAGCACATATGTCCCATCATTGATATTCTGGTATACCATCAGACCCAGGAGCTTTGCTTTTCTTCCTGGTTCTATCTGCAGCATGGACTGAAGTGCTGAAGTGACAGTTTAGATTTCACATGTAATACCTCGTGTTTAGATAGTACCTGTCTTCAAAATGACTCAAATCACTTTCATGTATATTATGTTTTTTGTCAATTATACAATTTCTCTGGTGTTAAATTCGAGTAGATTTAACCCTTAATCTTTACAACAGGAATATGGTAGTTCTCTAATTCCAAAAGATGTGTTCTTAAGAGAATCTATTAACACAGTTGGTATTTAAGGAACTATCATTTCAGTGGAAATTACCACATCTGTAAAATGGAGATTAAGTCTGTGAGTCCCTTGATGGACATTGATTGGGTCCAACGTGATTAGCTTGTATCTACTCCGGTGTTTAGTACAGTGCCTGGCACATGTCTTCTCTTGTCTTATGCTGTCTAGTCATCTCTGACCCATAGCAGAGCCATGGACAGATCTCTCCCAGAAAGGCCCCTGTAAAATGGGGGCCTGCTATCCCTACCTATCATCTTTTGAGCCCTGGACAGAACAGAAACTATCACTTAGCACGGTACTTAGGAAGCACTTTCTAAATACCCCTTGATCATAACTTTGATGCCATTAACACTGTTTATAGAGGCACTATTTGCCAAAATACAGTACTTTTTTATACTCTGAAGTAAGAATGCTCTCCTGGAAACCCCCACACAGATAGATCACCAAAGGTTTACTAGTGAGTCATGCTTCACACAAGGTCATCAAATTGGCTTTCTCAGACAATAGAAGCAGATTCAGACAGCTCATACAAGAATCCCTCTGTAATGCAGCTGAAGGATAGGATGAACAATACTGCAATTGTTGGAAGTTTATTTTACTTTTAAAATGTTCTGATTCACAAGATATTTCTGTCAAATCCTCTGTGGTATTCATGACTTCTTGGTGCTACAAAGTAAATCATTCGGATGTGAAACTAGCAATATAGAGACCAGATTTTCAATGACCTATTGTACCTATTTGAAAAACATATTCACTTCAGAAGAGTCTATTCCTATCCCTCTATTACCCTCCTGTTTCCAAAATGATCCCATCAAAATGTTGCTTTGCAATATCCATTCCTAGGAGGTATAGGCATCCTTTGTTCACAGAATGGGAAACCCAAACCGAGAAAATGTAAAGGACTTCCATAAGGCCACACCTATGGGAGAAACAGGACAAGAATCCAGGCCAGGTTCCTCTGACTAGACCAGACTCTTTCCCAGTATAACAATATCCCATCTGGATATATTGCTAAAATGTTTGGAGCCAGAAAGCCAGCCCTAGTCAGCTTAATTGCCCTGAATATTCATTCATTCAGTTGTATTTATTGAGCACTTACTGCATGCAGTACTAAGCACTTGGAAAGTACAATTCAGCAACAAATAGAGACAATCCCTACCCAACAACAGGCTCACAGTCTAGAAATGGGTTCACAATCTAGAAATATAAACAGGCAGCATCCTCAAACACCACCAACAGTTGCCCATCCATCTCCTCATCAAACAGAAACCCCTAACCATCAGCTTTAAGGCACTTAATCAGCTTGTCCCCTCCTAATTATCCTCGCTCCTCTCCTACTGCAACCCAGCCTGCACACTACGCTTCTTTAACATCAACCTACTTACTGTGCCTCGATGTCGTCTCCCTCACCATTTGACCCCTTGCTTACGGCCTCTCTCCCCGTCTCTATTTTTCCTCCCTTTTACGTCACCCCCAAGCACTTTGATATTCCTGTCACCCTAACCTCACAACATGTATGCACATATCCTTATACCCTACCACTTCCCCTATCTGTAATTTATTTTGCTGTCTGTCTATTCCACTAGATTGTAAACTAGGGGTCATGTCTACCCTTAGAGAAGCAGCGTGGCTCAGTGGAAAAAGCACGGGCTTAGGAGTCAGGGGTCATGGGTTCTAATTCCGGCTCTGCCACCATTCAGCTGTGTGGCTTTGGGCAAGTCACTTAACTTCTTGGTGCCTCAGTTACCTCATCTGTAAAATGGGGATTAAGACTGTGAGCCTCACGTGGGACAACCTGATTACCCTGTATCTACCCCAGTGCTTAGAACAGTGCTCGGCACATAGTAAGCACTTAAATACCAACATTATTCTTATTATCGTTATTACTGACACTAATGTACTCTTCCAAGTGCTTTGTACAGTGCTCTGCACACAATAGATTGTGTGTTCAATAAATACCAATGATAGATTGATTGAAAAGGAAAATATTAATCCAATTTTGATTCTTATAGCCAGGCTGACATTGGGCTCACTAGATTGAAAACTCCTTGAGGGTCAGAATCATGTCTACTTATTCTATTGTAATCTCCCAAGTGCTTATTACAGTTCTCTGCTCAGTGTAGATTGAAAACCTTTGATCACAAGGACCGTATCTACAACTCTATTGCACTTTCCCAAGAGCTTAATATAGTGCTCTGCACAGAGTAAGTGCTCAATAAATACTATTGATTGATTGTTGAATCCATATTTCTGAATCCTTCTGAACTCATTACCCAACACAAATGCACAGATAGCCTTTCATGCCATTATTCCCCACAAGACATTCTGCATTCTTGCATCTGCTATAAGAAGACATTATTGGAAACTGCCAAAAGTAATTGAAAAACTACAACCCTTGAGCACAGCTGAGGATGCTATTTTGACCAGTATTTGTCCATCACTTCTGCTAATAGTCCCCTTTCAAATATTCAGTTGTCATTCTGAGAAGAAATGTCATTTGCAGTCATTTATTTACTCATCCTTTCTTTCAGTTGTGCCTCTGTTCTTGTCATTAACTCCACCAGAGCTTATAAATGATTCTTGAATTCTGACCCATCAAATGCCACAATGTGGTACCATGAGTGAAATTTTCCTTGATATATTGATGTCTTTTTTTCTTCAGAGAATACCAGGAGATCTGGGATTCATTATCAGAGAAAAAGCAAAGGATAATCTCTTAGTAGCAAGAAAAACAAACAAACCCATCATGATTACTAGAACAAAAATTAGGTGTTGGAAAAATGTTCTGTGGGCTGTTTTCTGGGCCTGCAATGAGAGTTTAAAGTATTTGAATAAATTATACAGAATCAGAAGCGCTTATGGTACCTAGCAGTGCTTCCCAACAGAAATGGATATACAGAAAACTGGATCTCTGTAAAATATATTTGCATTTCAAATTAGCAAGTGGGTCTCAATAAACCATATCACCTGGTCAAGAATTGCTGAACAGCTTAGGACATCGATACATGGTCAAGGTGATTTATTGCCACTAAACCTGAACTGCAATGTACTTTGATTTATGATCATTATCAGGATTTATAGACACAGATCTAGAGCTGTGAATAATATAATTTCAAATTAAACCTGTGGGTAATTATTTTTAAATCCTTATTTCAAGGTACAATAATATGGAGTCTATTCAGCACCGTAAACCTCAAAGCACTGTAGAGATGTTCTCTGTATAGTTCAGAAAGAATTTTTTTTAAGATTGGTAGTATACAGACTTACTTTTCTTGATACCATAACTGGCCATTTGCACACCCCTTAGGTTTACTTTCTGTGTGGCTGATGAGTTCACACTCGCTAGTGCTTTGTAGATAGATTATCCAAACTGCAAAGGGACATTAAAGAGATGAAGACAGAGTAAGCCAACAAAAGCATTGTAAGAGATTTTCACTTTACATTCTCTTAAATTTGAAGCAAAGACTACATTCCCTGTTGGGAAATGGAGACCTGAAAGAAGAGATTAATTTTGTTTCACTTCCGTTCTGCTTGTTTTAATTTATAAGATTCATCTGATAATGCTTTAACCTTTTGTGGCATGTCAAAGGGTTGTATAAAATTGGCTTTTGTTCAAGATGAAAAAAATGCACTCAGCTAAAACATGGTTTATGCTGAACATCATCTACGTAATAGAAGTATAGAGGCATTTGACCAGAGACATTATGAATGTCCAGAGCTCCATGTTCAGCTGTTTGCAAGTGCCCTTCTTAAAATAAAACACAGTATTTCACTCTGTGGATCCTTGCTCAGGACCCTCTATTTCTGTAACATTCCAACAAGGGAGACAATTGAATTGAATTCAACTGAAAACAAAACAACTGCCTCCCTCATCTTTTCTCTCCTATTACAGCTGTCATCTACTCCAGCTCTCCCTCTCGCCTCTGGCCTGAGGAGCAACCTGAAAGAGCAAATGGCTAGCTAAAAACCCTCCATCTCTCTCTTCAAGGGCATCCACAGGAGTAGTAATGGATCTTGTTTGTACTGTGACTTGGGCCCTGGCCCAAGGAGAAGTCTTCCTTTCACAGAGGACACTGATCAGTTATCAAGTTTTGAGTTCCTACCAGTGACTGCACTGAGGTAAAGGCTACATACATCTGTTGCCCACAACCACCTTCCATCAACAATATACAGGGATTCCTGTAAGACAACCCCGCAAAAAGGGAAAGAATCATTCACTCAATCAATGGTATTTATTGAGCTCTTACTATTTACTGACCTCTTACTACTCTTACTAAGCTCTTGGGAGAGTACAATACAACCCGCCCATCGCCTTGGTGTATTATTACCAGCTCAAGAACAAGATGACACATTCACAAGTCCACGACAATGCAGTTTACTGACTCACCTTTACACCCATGTTGGAACCAGTGGACTCTGGTCTGCTTATTCTCTCCAACATTCCTTACCCCTCCCTCGTTCTGCCCTGAAGGTGGGCTTCCTCGCCTCTGAGGTCAGTCTGGGTAGTCTGGGTCTCTCCTGAAGTGGGACTACATAGTTTGATATGTCCTCTGGTGGGGAGGCTACACAGTTCTTGAAAAAAGGTCATGACTATGTCAGCTAATATGGCCTTGGACTGGTTCTCTGGAGAAGTAAGGGAGGGACATTTTCCTGACCCTTCAGTATTACCCACATCATTAGTTTTCCTGGTGGTGATGGGATTATCTATTCTTGGTTGCAGTCTTGTTGTGCTCATAACTACCCTGATCCCATTGTCCTTTTGTGTTCTAGTTACTATTGTGTGGACCCTGGCATCTGGCCTGGTCCTGGATTCGTTCCTTTTCATCCATTCATTCACTCAATCTTATTTATTGAATGCTTACTGTGTGCAGAGCACTGTACTAAGCACTTGGGAGAGTACAATACAACAATAAACACACATTCGGCATATTTATTGAATGCTCACTGCGTGCAGAGCACTATACTAAGCACTTGGGAGAGTACAGTACAACAATAAACACACATTCCTTGCCCACAGCGAGCATTACTGCCAGGAACTGCCCACCTTAACTCACTCTCCAGCTCCTCCCACTATTCCTCATACATATAGCTTGAGTACCCCAACATCGGCTATGTGACCCCTCAACAAGTTTCCCTAACAATATCCTTTGACCAGTTCTTTGAACCATGCATTCCCACAAAGGGTTTTCCTAATAAATTACAGGGAGTGAACACAAGAGTGGTTAGCCTGAGGAAGGGTCATGATGTGGGGTTTTTTGCTACTATTAAGGAAAATGAAACCTTGGTTAACCACATGGAGCATATGGAAAATAAATCAAGGAAACCTAAATATGTAAACTCAGGAATTTCTGAGTTGAGGAAATGTGGCTTACCCTTTCTTCAGCCAGTCTTGCTATTGACTCACAGTGAACTCTGTCCTAAGGCTTGGAATCAGATGACTTTGGGTGAGATACTCTGTTCTCCTCAAAATGAGTGTCAGCTGTGATGAGTTTTAAGTTTATTAGCTATCAGCAGTAATCGTTCAGCCTTTGACAGAGCAGGTGAGGGTTGAGTATTTCCCAGTTTCAGGAATGAAAAAGAAGGCACAGATGGTAAAACAGAGTTCAGAAAAAGCTGTCAATGACTGTTAACATCTTATGCTGAGTGTCTTTGGTGTGCATATGTGGGTGTGTGTATATATGCAATGGAGAAATTATTTGCACTTCCATCTTGCCACTTGATGTTCAGCGTTGCAATTAGGTGCAAGGCTGTGAAAACAGAGAGGCCTAATGGAAAGAGCATTGGTGCTGGAGACTTGGGTTCTAGTTCCAGCTTTGCCACTTGTTTCCTGAGTGACCCTGGGCAAGTCACTTCACTTTTCTGCACCTTCAGGTCTCGTCCCCGCCAAAGGATTCCCATACTTGTTCTGTGATCAGTTGAAATGGGCTTGCCATAGAAAGGGTGGACAGAAGAAAGACTTGAAAGAGCTAGTGAAGCCAAAGCACAAATGATGTGGTATAGCAGTGGGCAGTTGGGAATTACCAGCAGAAGACAGTGGGCCTGACATGGAACAATCAGAAATGGAGTAGTAGTCTTGAAGCAGAGACTTCATTAAGATTGGGATGCCCAGAGGGAGAGAGAGAGAAATAAAAACCAGTGTTTCCTGTGGTGAGTAATAAATGTGCTCAGAACAATGCTTGGCACATAGTAAGCGCCTAACAAATACCATAATTATTAATTATTAAATGCATCTCCTCATCAGTAACATCCTCTCTTTGAGCATGAAGGACGACTGTATAGGGAATAAATCTGGCGATACCACCAAGGGCAGTTTTTGTATGCACATGGTGACAAGGGAGGGGTAGTCATGCACTGGTTTTATTGGCCACGCCCTCAACCACACCGATCACCTTTCCCCAGCACAGGTGTCATCTTTGAATTTGGAGGATATACACTGGAGAAATATCAACTATTGAGTCCTCCTAAAAGTCCCAGTGATCTCATATCAACAGTTTGTAAAGGTTTGGAAAACAGAAGCCATTATATAATTATATATATAGTAATTATACCCCAGGCTTTGAGGCCTCCTCAATATGCATAGGAAATCAATATAATAATAATAATGTTGGTATTTGTTAAGCGCTTACTATGTGCAGAGCACTGTTCTAAGTGCTGGGGTAGATACAGGGTAATCAGGTCGTCCCCCGTGAGGCTCACAGTTAATCCCCATTTTACAGATGAGGTAACTGAGGCACAGAGAAGTGAAGTGACTTGCCCACAGTCACACCGCTGACAAGTGTCAGAGCTGGGATTCAAACCCATGACCTCTGACTCCCAAACCTGGGCCCTTTCCACTGAGCCACGCTGCTTCTAATCCAGTGATGTGGGTGGTGGGCTACGCATTTGTGCATGGGACTGGCAACACACCAGTAGGTTCCTACTGGTGCCTCAACTCAGGCATGCTATCGCCAGCATACCAACTACATGTGCCCCCCTACCCCCACTCCCTCCCGCCTCCACTGGTACCCCCAGGCATGTGTGCTGCCAACCCCACCGCAACTGAAAGGCACTCACAAGTGTTAGTATATTGGGCACACTTCCCCCCCACCCTATGCCAGGTTCTGGACCAATACCAACACCACCCCCAGTTGCCACTTGGAACCCCACCTAGCCGCCATAGCCATGGGGATGGAAATGGGGACAGGCTGAGATAGGATGGGACACAAAGGCTGCTGATGGAAATGTGGCTGCCAGTCCCCTCCCACACCAATACCGCCCCTCCCCCAATTTTTCGCTCCCCTCTTTCCTCCCCTAGCTGGGGCTGAGAGGGTTGAGGTGGCATGACAAGATGGAACTACCTTCCCTGACCGCAACAGCTGTTGCTCTAAATAACATTAAGACAAACACAACTGGAGCTTAGGAAAGTTGCAGGAGAGGGTTGCGTACAGTAAGCGCTTAACAAATGCCATCATTATTATTACAGAAGGGCAGGAAAGCCACAAAGCAGGGTAGAGAGGGGAATAAACAAAAGAAAGGATATTGCTGGCAGGATTTATGGGGCCATTTTTACTTATTTGGATGAATGGTTCTGGAACAGAACCTTACAAATTGCTTGAGTATCTGTGGTAAAATGCACCCCACGATGTAGCTGGGATATGTCCCTCAAAAATGTGTATCTCGAGTGGCTTCACTGTGGGGCATGCTTGTTCTGTGATCTTTTCTCGAGATAATCCGGATTATGTTTTATAGAAACATTTTGCTCCAGTTGCGAACCTTAAAATGAGCAGAGTCAAGAAAGAATGATATATAGTATGATCTTCTCCCTGCAATTTTGTAGCTGGTGGCTAAATTCCTAGGTTGCTCAGTGATGTGTTTTTGATCGTTTGCATTTTGGTTAACTGCTAATGCTCTGATGCATGCATGCAAATTTCCTGAGTTTCGTCTGTTGGAAGTTATGCTTTGAGGAAATGTTTAATCCTCTTTAGGGATAAGTAATTTTTATTATTTTGGAGTTCATCTTTGATAGTGTAATAGCTTTCATCCATGTGTGAGGCATTTGCTATGGGTGAGCAGAGAGGCCTGGAGGCCGCTCTTGGTAGGAAGAGGTTTCGGAGAACATCCCAACCGCCTGAGCTGCCTTCTTGTAGGGATAAGGATATTTCCATGCCTTGTTCATCTATCTTTGTCCAGTGCGATTGTACCAAACATATGGGGGATTAAATGATGCCTGGGGACCAAATGTGCTTATCTGAATGTTGAATATGTATGCACTGTGGTTTGATGAGCCCTGCTGCAGAAAGGACAATATCGTTTCTTCGGATATATAGCCATTTTTACTTGTCTCTCTTCTTTAAACATTTTAATTGCACACTCCAAATCTCAAATGCATCTCCTCCCGTTTTACTTATTGGAAGAATGGCCTCACTGGAAACACTGGAAAGGTTCCAGAGGGAGGCGGACTTTCTTTGCTTGAGAGTGCCTGGTTGGCGAATGCTAGCGCTTTGATCTTCTCAGAGTTTGTTTGTCACAAGCTACAGAGTCGCTAGATTCCAAGCACTTGGGTTACTTTTGAAAGTGGTAGAAATGTGACACAGTAAAAATGACCTTCTGGAGTCTTGGTACAACATACAGTTGTAGTAAATTATAGTGTGACATCTGAGAGAAAATGGGAGTTTTCTCAACCATCGGTGCAAAAATGTGTGAATGCTACAGCGACCCATTTGCAGAAGGCAAACATAATTTAACTTGAAATAATTTTCCTAGATCCACATTTGTCTTAATGGCCTTTTAAAGCTATCTGACACAAGCATAGGATGACTACGTGTCCAGTTTTGTTTCAGTCAGTTCAATTTTCATCAGGGCTGTCCCCAGTCCAGTAATGATAATTGGCATATTTGTTAAGTGCTTACTATGTGCCAAGCATTGGTCTAAACCCTGGGCAGATACAAGTTCACCAGGATGGACACAGTCCCTGCCCACGTGGGGCTCAGAGTCTAAATAGGAATAATAATTATGGTACTTATTAAGTGCTTATTTTGTGGCAAGTACTGTTCTAAGCACTGGGGTAGATAAAAGATAATCAGGTTGGACACAGTCACTGTCCCACATGAGGCTCACAGTCTAAGTAGGAGGGAGAACAGGTATTGAATCCCCATTTTACAGATGAGGAAACTGAGGCAGAGATCAGTGAAGTGACTTGTCCAAGTTCAATGCTCATTGCCAGATAGCTGAGGTTGGGTTTCCTAAGGTAGGCTCTGTAGGGTTCCAAATATATTAGCCTCAGTATATGGAGACATTTCTCCTAACATGAGTTAATCAGATTGGACACTGATGAAATAACTGAAGCACAGGGAAGTTAAGTGACTTGACCAAGGTCACACAGCAGATAAGCGGCAGAACCGGGATTAGAGAATGTTTTCTTTTTTTTTTTCTTGAGAAAGACATTTTCTGAATCATTTCTGGTCCGAATCAATTTGGATGGACATAACATTGAGTTAGGCCGGAATGATACCAGAAAATGTGTTTCTCAAAAAAAAAAAATTATCTAATGTTGGGTTCCTCCATGTACCGCTTCAGTTTTCATTACTGCCATCAGAATCAAGCAGTTTAATCAATTCCAACACCTCTCACTTCCCAGACTTCTCATCTCTGATCTTACTTCTTCAAGTGTTGCTCGTCCGTCCCCTGTCTGTAGTCAATGTCAGGCTCCAGGTCGGGCTCCTGCTGTCTGAACTTTGCAGTTTGGGCATGGGGGAGCTCATTCTGTCTTCCACTCTCATTTGGCAGCCCTGCCCACTGCTCTAGCCCCCAATAACTGAACTCCTAAGGCTCCCATGACTTCAACTACCATCTAATTGGATGATTCCCAAAGCTACAGTTCCAGCCCTGATCTTTCTCCTTCTCTGCAGTCTCACATTTCCTCCTGCCTTCAGGACATATCTTCCTGCATATCCCGGTGACACCTCCAATTTAACATTTTCAAACCAGAACTCCTCATCCTCCCACCCAAACCCTGTCCTCCCTCTGTCTTTCCGATCACTGTAATAATAATAATAATGTTGGTATTTGTTAAGCACTTACTATATGCAGAGCACTGTTCTAAGCGCTGGGGTAGACACAAGGGAATCAGGTTGTCCCACGTGGGGCTCACAGTCTTAATCCCCATTTTACAGATGAGGTAACTGAGGCACAGAGAAGTTAAGTGACTTGCCCACAATCACACAGCTGACAAATGGCGGAGCCGGGATTCGAACCCATGGCCTCTGACTCCAAAGCCCCTGCTCTTTCCACTGAGCCACGCTGCTTCTCTGTAGACAATACCACCATCCTCCCTATCTCACGAGCCCGTTATCTGGGCATTATCCTCCATTCATCTCTCTCATTCAACCCACACATTCGATCTGTCACCATATCCTGTTGCTTCTACCTTCACAGCAATGGTCAAGTCCACTCTTTCCTCTCCATCCAAACTGCTACCATGCTGACACAAGCACTTTTTCTATTCTACCTTGACTACTGCATCAGGCTCCTCAATGAGCTCCCTCTCTCTCCCCCACTCCAATAATTCACTCTGTTGTCCACGTCATTTTTATTAATAATAATAATAATAATGTTGGTATTAAGTGCTTACTATGTGCAGAGCACTGTTCTAAGCGCTGCGGTAGATACAGGGTAATCAGGTAGTCCCATGTGAGGCTCACAGTCTTCATCCCCATTTTACAGATGAGGGAACTGAGGCACAGAGAAGTGAAGTGACTTGCCGACAGTCACACAGCTGACAAGTGTCAGAGGCGGGATTCAAACCCATGACCTTTGACTCCCAAACCCGTGCTCTTTCCACTGAGCCATGCTGCTTCTCTAACAAACGTTCAGTCCATGTCTTCCCACTGCTCAAGAACCCCTAGTAATTCCCCATCCACCTCTGCATCAAAAAGAAACTTTTTATCATTGGGTTTATCCTCTCCTACCTTATCTCACTGATCTCCTACTCTAGCCCAGCCCACACACTACATTCCTCTAACACCAGCTTGCTCATTGTGCCCCGATCTCATCTATCTCACTGCCAACCCCTTTCTCACATCCTCCTTCTGGCCTGGGGGAGACAAACTTGGATTTGTACCCTTTAGTCACCCCACCCTCCACCTCAAAGCACTTATGTACATATGCGTACAAATCCCTTGTTAGTAATTCATTTTAATGTTTGCCTTCCTGTATAGACTCCAAGGTCCTTGTGGGCAGTAAACCTGCCCACCAAACCTGTCATACTGTACTCTCCCAAATACTCAGTAAGTAAAGGGGCCACCTTTGCATCATTCAGATGTATTTTATTGGCATTGAAAACTTTCATCAAGAGAGTTAAATGCTGAACCTGGCTAGTATTAATTATTGGCACATTTATTCTGACTCTCGTTACCCTTTGTTGAGATTTGCTCAGCCACGTAGGAATTTAAACCTCAGGTCAGATCACATGCTGAGTATTAAGAACGCTGAGAAAATTCTAAGACATTCTCAGACTATCTCAGAAGGAAATTTACTCAGTGTCTCCACTGGGCTGTGTAGAAAAAGAAAACAGGACCTAGATCGAAACAATGTGGTATTGATTGAAAATGAGTTGAGTCAGTTTTTATGTTCAACAGCTGTTTGTGGTCATCCCTACTGTTCTGTTAACTTCTTTTATGCTACTAACAAGGGAGAAATAGTCTTGTTCCAGACAACCCTGTGTGCTACTATGACACTACTGGAAAGGCAGGAACTGGTCTCTGCCATGTATTTGGTTGAGAATTGTGACAAACCAAAAATCCATTGTCAATTAGTTACAGAGTGAGCCTGAACTGGTATTTCTTTGAAAGAAAATATCTCATTCTGTATCTCGATCCATGTTTAAATGATGAGAAACACCAAAGCAGATATTAAACAGATCAATACTATGAACTGTGAATGCCTTGCGTAGATCTACTACTTTATTGTCTGGCTACTCAACTGTCGGTGTCTCTTCTTTTTGCTTTGGAAAGAGAGTGTCCAAATAAAAACAAAGTATATTTGAGTTAATAAGACATTCTTAGAAATGAATACAGCAATTTTTCTCCCATGAACAAAGAAGGACTAAATCAGAGCAGGACAGTCTGACAGTTGGAGCGGAGATGGAAAGGTTTTCAAGAGATTTTCAACAAAGTATATTTAAAACAAAGAAACTCTATATGTAAACAATTTAGTCTTAACAGCCACAGCATTTTTCATTAAGGAATGCCTTTCACATTCAAAGTGTTTGCAAAGTAGTTGATTGTTTTTACCAACCCCAAATGAAATATTGCTCTCTGACATTTAATTCCATTGCAAACAAGTTTCTGGCAACTCACAATTCAACAAACTGAAAAAAAATTACCATAAAGTGTTGAGCATATGATCCAAAAAGGTCATTCGTCATACTGAATCTTATAGCATTCACACGAGGCAGCATGCAAGAGAGCATGTTGAGCATCCTCCTCCTCATCGTTAATGGTATTTATTGAGCAGTTCCTGAATGCAGAGCACTATGCTTGGAAGAGTACAGTGCAGTACAGTTGGTAGACACATTCCATGCCCACAACGAGCTTGCAGTCTAGAGGGGGATACAGAGACAGGTATAAATAAATAATTTTTAATATATAATGCATAGACATGTAAATGAGTGCTATGGGACAAATATCAAATCCCAAAAGTCACAGATCCATGGGCGTAGGGAATGCAGAAGGGGTAGGGAGCCATGGAAAGAAGGCCTAAGTGGGGAAAGTTTCTTGGAGGATATGTGACCTTAATAATGCTTTGAAGGTGGAGAGAGGGATGGTCTGGCTAATGTGGAGGGAGTTCCAGGCAGGGGATGCAGGAAGAGGGCCGGCAGTGAGGTAGGCGAGATTGGTGCACAGTGAGTTAGCTGGTGTTAGAAAAGCTATGTGTTCAGATTGGACTGTAGTAGGAGATCAGTGAAGTAAGGTGGGGTGTGTGTGTGTGGTGGGGGTGGGGGGTGTGGGGGGGGTGACCTGATTGAGAGCTTTAAAGCCAATGGTAAGGAGTTTCTGTTTGGTGTGGAGGTGGAGAAACAGCATGGCCTAGGGGAAAGACCACAGGTCTGAGAGCCAGAGGACCTGGGTTGTAATCATGGCTCAGCCCTTTGTCTGCTGTGTGACCCTGGGAAAGTCCCTTAACTTCTCCATGCCTTTTACCTCATCTGTAAAATGGGAATTAAGATTCTGAACCCCAAGTGGGAACATGGATTTTGTCCACCCTGATTAGCTTGTATCTACCCCAGATCCTAACAAATGTCATTAACAAAAACCCCCAAACTGGAAGATCTTGAGGAGTGGGGTGACATGGACTGAATTTTTTTTAGAAAAATAATCTGGAGCAGAATGAAGCATGGACTGAGGTGGAGAGAGAGACCGGAGGCGGGAAGCTCAGTGAGGAGGCTGGTGCAGTAATCATTTGTTTGAGTGCTTACTATGTGTAGAGCACTGTACTAAGCATTTCAGAGAGCACAATACAACAGCATTAGCAGACATGTTCCTGCCTATAACAAGTTTACAGCCTGGAGGGGGAGATTCTCCTAATGGTCTAATATAGTGCTAATCACACATTAAGCTCTAGAGGAGAAGATTGTCCAGATGGATCATTAATACCATTGATTGATTGGGTGACAGCATTGTATCTACTTCAGTGCTTGACACCTATTAGCACTTAAGTACTGCAATTATTATTATGATTATGAGAGTTGGGGTAATTAAAAATGAGAAGGGGGCAAAGGGGAATATGGGCAAAGAGGGATATAAAGGGATAACTTGGATTAGGGATAAAGGTGGATGGAGCAACTGAGAAGTAGATATGGGACTGTACACAAAACCACACATGGGCACATAGTACTCCCCAGAACTTTCCAGCACTGTTGCTGACAATGGCAAGACTATGCCAGCAGGCATTCTCTTATTGCCACCTGGGCGAAGAAAGTGAGGCTCCTTTTGAATCACTTAATGCAATAATTAATAACAATGAAAACAGAAATAATGATAATAGTGGTATTGGTTAAGCACTTACTATGTACCAGGCACTATACTATGAGAAGCAGTGTGGCTCAGTGGAAAGAGCACGGGCTCTGGAGTCAGAGGTCATGGGTTCGAGTCCCCGCTCTGCCACTTGTCAGCTTTGTGACTGTGGGCAAGTCACTTAACTTCTTTGTGCCTCAATTACCACATCTGTAAAATGGGGATTAACTATGAGCCCCACGGGGGACAACCTGATTACCCTGTATTTATCCCCAGCGCTTAGAACAGTGCTCTGCACATAGTAAGCGCTTAACAAATACCAACATTATTATTATTATTATTACTAACCTCTGGGATAGATGCAAGGTAGTTGGGATGGACCCAGTCCCTGTCCCACACAACATTTACAGTCTTTATTCCCATTTTCCAGATGAGGTAACTGAGGCACACAGATGTGAAGGGACTTATACAAGGTCACACATCATACAAGTGGCAGTGCAGGGGTTAGAACCTAGGTCCTTCTGACATATAGGCCTGTGCTCTATTCACTAGGCCACATTGCTTCACTTTGAGAAGTTAATGTGTGCCAAGCACTGTACAAGGCCTTTGGAGAATGCAGTAGAGTGGGTGGCCATGACCCCTGCCCTCAAGTAACTGTGACAGTGGAAGTCCCTCTATAACAACCAGAACCATGGTGGGGTGGGAGGGGGTGGTCCCTGTGGTACAACTGCTGTTGTTTGGATCCATGGAGTTTTCTGCTATGGCTAGGATTACACCATAGCAGCTGTGTCAGAATCATCTAGAAGTTGGACCCAAAAGCAGCTATTTCAGCTGGAAGCTCCTACTGCTAATGCTGAGAAATAGGGAGACTGGAGTAAGAGGTTAGTTTACTTTCTGCACTTCCCAGCTGCTGTCACTGTGCAACCACCACCATGGCTCTGTCAGGCACCTTCCACTTCTCCAACCCAAAACAGGATTTCAGTGAGTCCCAACAGAGGTTTTTCAGGTGGTGGGATAGAAGCGTCAACTCTACAAAAACGTAAGCTCCTTGAGGGGAGAAATCATATCTACCACCACAGCCTGCTAGACTGCGAGCTCCCGGAAAGTCTGCTGACTCTATTGTGTTGTGCTATCCCAAATGCTTAGTTAAGTGCTCTGCATACAGTAAATGTTCAATAAATACCATTGATTAATTGATTGATTGAGAGCCATCAGCCTGAAGGGGGCCATCTGGTCATGTTTGTTTTGCTGACAAGTACAAATATATCAGTCTGTCTGAGATAGCTTGTCCACATTTGCATTATCTATTTTACAATGTAAATATGGGAGACAGATAATATGTCTAACTTGTATTCCAGAACCCTAATCCAGTTATGTGGGCATATGGGCACTTCAGGTGAAGAAATTTGAGAAGGACGATGGTTGTATTAAAAGGAGTCTTAAATGGGCAAGACTGTTCAAATCAAATTTTGAGAAAATTCTATCAGAAAAGCACCAATAATTCACAGCTATCATCAGTTCTCTCAGCTCCCTAGACTGAAATGTGTATGTGATTGCATGGTTTAGATTATTATAATTATACCACATATGAAGATTGATGGCCCTCTGTTTTATATTTTCCGTTAAGATTGAACTGATAAGGGTTTGACAAGGATACTCCCAAAGAAATAGAATTGCATACAGGGCTATAAGATTAGCAATTTAAATTACTTTAATGTTAGGGAAAGAGTTGGCTCATTCTACAATTTATAGCAAATAGATGGCAATTTTGAGTCATTAATGCATTTCCTGAGTAATTCATTTGCTTTGGGTCAAGTAGTTGCTTAGTTGCTTGTAAACAACTCCTACTGATTTGAAAGAGCTGTGCTTGTATAATTTGTGGATTCATGGGACTCATTATTGTTAGATTTGTAGCTCTTGCCTTTATATTTAATTTAATTGAATTCATCAGATCAATTAATCAGTGGTATTTAATCAATTGATCAGTTGTATTCATTGAGCAATTACTGTGTGCAGAGCACTGTACTAAGTGCTTAGGAGAGTACGATATAACAGAGTTGGTAGTCACAACAGTTGAGTGTTTAATAATAATGATAATAATAATGATGGTGGTATTTGTTGAGCGCTTACTATGTGCCAAGCACTGTTCTAAGTACTGAGGTAGATACAAGGTAATCAGGTTGTCCCACGTGGGGCTCATAGTCTTAATCCCCATTTTGCAGATGAGGTAACTGAGGCACAGAGAAGTTAAGTGACTTGCCCAAAGTCACATAGCTGACAAGTAGCAGAGCCAGGATTAGAACCCTAGACCTCTGACTCCCGAGCCCATGCTCTTTCCACTAAGCCAGACTGCTTATGAGCAAGCGCACCGTACTATGTGCTTGGGAGAGTACACTATGATAGAGTTGGTAGACATGATCCCTGCTCTCCAGAAGCTTAAAATTACCCTTCTGGTGAAGCTGAAATAGTCCCTCCCCCCCCACCACACACACACATGGCTCAGTTGCATTGAGTATTGGCTTTGATTCCCAGCCAAAAGGTTTTTTAAGTAGACCTAGATTTGATTCCAGAAGATCCTTTTTTTAATAGATGCTCCTGATGGGACCCATTCCCTGAACTGGCCTAGATCACCCCACCATGCCATAAATTTTTTCTTTGAGATCATCTCTAAATGAACAGAGCCCTTTAGATTTCCCTGTTCACCAAACATCCTATTGAGGATTTAAACTTGTGGTAGCTGAAAATGAATTCCACTGGCTACCAGTCAAGTCCAGGTCTCCCTTTTGGCAAACAGAAATTTTACAGAGAATTTTCAAGTTATAATTCTTGAATTTTAAAGGAAAACATACCTCAGTTTGCTGCTCAGATCATCATTCTGTATGTTAACACATTTTGTTCAACTAAAAATGAAACTCAAATGGTGCTCCCCACAACGGTGGTGAGCAACAAGCCATATCTACTTATTCTTTCCAACCTGTGATGCAGTTTGCCCACTTTGTGGACAAGATTCTTAGAGATGGGGCAGACTCTTCAGCAAATGGGGCTACAAACTTTGATTAGATAGTGATCTAGGTCCTCTAGAGTAGAGACCTTTTTCCTACTTTTATTCTATGCTTCCAAGTGCCCAGTAAGTGCTCTTCATGCAGTAGGCACTCTATAACCTACAGTAGTTGCCATACATTGGGGTTTCAAAGCACATCTCCTCCAAGAGGCCTTCCCCAACTAAGCCCTCATTTTCTTTTCTCCCACCCCCTTCTCTGTCACCCTTGCACTTGGATTTGCACCTTTTATCAACCCCCACCCTCAGCCACACAGCTTAACATATCTGCAATTTTTTTTACTTATAGAAATGTCTGCCTTCCCCTCTAGATGGTAAGCTCCTTGTGGGCAGGGAACATGTCTACCGACTCTGTTATATTGTACTTTCCCTAATGTGTAGTACAGTACAGGCAATATATACCACTGACTGATTCATTGATTCACCTCTGCATCAAATACAAATTCCTTACCATTAGCTTTAAAGCACTTAATCATCTCTCACCCTCCTATCTTACCTTGCTGATGTCCTGTTATGACCTAGTACATACAATTTGCTCCCTATCCTTCATTCATTCACTAGCATTTATTGAGTGCTTACTGTGTGCAGAGCACTGTACTAAGTCCTTGGAATGTACAATTCAGCAACAGATAGAGACCATCCCTGCCCAATGACAAGCTCACAGTCTAAATGGGGGAGACAGACAGCAAAGCAAAACAGAATAAAACAAAAGCAAGACAACATCATCAAGATAAATAGAATCAAAGAGATGTACACCTCATTAACAAAATAAATAGGGTAATATATACAAATGAGCACAGTGCTGAGAGGAGGGGAAGGGGAAAGAGCAGAGGGTGGAGGGAGTGGAGGGGGAGCAGAGGGAAAGTGGGGGCTCAGTCTGGGAAGGCCTCCTGGAGCTGTATGTCCTTGTCTTTTATATTGTTTTTGTTTTATTGTGTCATCCTTCCTTATGTGTGTCACTCCTAAACTTCTCCTCCTTGATTGAGAGCTCCTCGAGGGCCAGGAGCCATGTCTTATTTTTACTTTTGTATTTTCTCCCAGTGCTTAGTACAGAGCTCTGTGCGAAGTAAGCACCTTAGTAAATATTATGACTATTACTACTACCCTTACTACTCCAAAATAGGAGGCATGGAAAAGAGAGAAAGTCTTTCAAATAGTCATATGCCTGTACAATTGGTCTGACTAGGTATTGAGTCAGTCAGAGCATTCCACCACCTGAAGACACACAGATCATCGAGGAAGAGTTATGGAAATAAGGCAGGAGAAGATCTGAAACTACTTGAAATGTGCCCAGTTGCCTAACGCCTCAGAATAATTTAAGCAAATAAGCCATAGAAAGGAATTCCATCATTCATTACCTCATGCAGGAATGAAGCAATGGAGACAGCCCTTGATCCATACCAGCTGCAGAAGCAGGAGTAGATATCTCTGCCAGAAAATTACAACAACCAGATCAAGTCTTGCAATAGCTATGGAGCAACAGGATTCAGTGATGCTGACTCTGTTCAATGGAGTGACTCATCAAAAAGTAATTTTGCCATGTTACAATTTCATCTCAGACCACTTGCCAAAATGTTGCTCTTTTAATAAAATCTAGGAAGATATTGGGAGAACAGCAGATGAAATAAATTAGCACAGAGTCAAAATACAGATAATGAAATACTCTAAAATTTGATCTGCACAATCAAAGTTCAGTGGTAGCTGTCACAAGTATCCACTGAATTTTGATCTGACACAACAGGAAAAGGGGAAGAAAAAGAGATGAAAGGGAAGAAAGGCAGACACAGTTGGAGTCAAGGGATGGGGTGGGGCCACTTAACAGACCAGTAACGAGCTCTTAGGTAAAAAATGAGTTGATTGCCAAGGGTGACCTTGACAACTGGTGAAGTAATGCTGCTTAGTGGATAAAGCACTTGTGTAGGAGCCAGAGGACCTGGGTTCAAGCCCCACTCTATTATGTGACCTTGGGCAAATCATTTAACTTTCCTGTGCTTTTGTTTCCTCAACTGCAACTGTATGTGGGGCAGGAACACTATCTTCCTTAATTAGCTACCCCAGCACTTAGAACAGTGCTTGACACATAGTAAGCACTTAACAAATGCCGTTAAAAGCTAAAGTTATATAAATTATCCAGCATTTAGAATGAAGAGGAAAGCAAAATTTGCAGGGTAGCTATAGAACTAAGGGTGGCTCAGGATTCGCCTGATCAATAGGACAAGATAATATACAATGGAAAATAATCCCAGTGATTTATTCCTCTGCATCAATATCAGCATCGGAACAATACTCTCTAAGTGAATTGCCGTTTCTATACCCTTAGCTAATGGATTGGTATTTTTTTTCCCTCCACAAATGATCCAACCAAAGGAATCAAAGTTCACTTACATGAGGAAGGACATTCATGTTCGCAATTGCATTCTATTTTTTTATTGTTTAATGGCTCATGTTTGTCTAAAAATACCCTCTATTTAATTAACAAACTTCTTTTTTTCAAGAATACCACAAATACCATGCCTGGGAAGAAAACTGAAATTAGAATCTTTCCACTGAAACAATACAGGATTATAAATACAGGACCTATTCATTTTAATCTTCAGCGTGTCCTTCCTTTGAAACTTGCTCACTCTCTGTTGATAAGTCTGTACTTTTGGCCTCCACATTTCAGTACTTTTTCCTCCTCTGACTGTCATTAACCTATTGTTGCCCCTGGAACACCCCCAGAATTTGTTCTTAATTTGCTATTTCCTTTGTTGCTTCCATCACTTATCTCAACTAAAGACCAACCGTGGAGTCCATCTGAGGAGTCCAGCTTCTGTGATTTCCTCTATATCTGGGTTTTCTTCATCTTTATCTGTTGGTTTTTGATTGTGGGGAGTGAATCCTGCACTGCTTGCCTTCATTTGGACCAAATGTTGCTTTTCCATGCAATGGAGGCCAAAAATCCATCAATAAACCACGGATTTCTTTGGTTAATATCAATAATTTCCTCCTGCATCCACCTCTTAGAGGACCATGCTTCATTAATTCTATCAGGCTCCAGGGATTGGTAGGGTCTTTCTCTGCAAGCCAGTGGCTTTTGCTCCCCTTCCCCATCTCTTCCTCTCCTGGGATGCCTCCTTGACGGCTTGACAGGCTCCTGTTGACTAATTTTATTGTAATCTCCCAAGCACAGCTCTTTCCCACTGGTAGATAATAATAAAATACTAGTAATGAAGAGTCAATAAATACTATTAATTGAGACCATGTTTGGATCCTCTGCCTCCTCAAATCCTCCTCCTCCTTCCCTCATTTTGCCCCCATGCTCAAAGTCAAAGGTTGGCACCAATGCTACGCAGTAGCAAAATGAACTAATTTGACTTTGATTTCTTTGGATGCCCCTTTCCAATTTCCCGTGAATGTTCTGGTGAGCAAAACAGTGTCCAAAAGCCAGCCACTGAAGGAAGAGGAGGAGCAGGATGAGAAGAGGAAGAGGAGAAGCTTGTGGACAGGGATCATTCCTACCAACTCTATAGTGCTCTCCAAAGCTCTTTCAACGGTGCTCTGCATGCAGTGAACACTCAATAAATACCGTTGGTTGATTGAGGAAAAGGAGGAGGAAGAGGAAGAGGAGAAAGAAGAGGGCAGATAGTTTATGAACAGTATAATCAGCCCCGAATAACAAGAGTTGACATATTTAATTTATTTAGTTTAAATTGGTATTGGTCAAGTGCTTACGATGTGCCCTGCACTTTACTAAATACTGGGGTAGATGCTAGTTAATCAGGTTGGACACAGTATATATAAAAATAATAATGTTGGTATTTGTTAAGTGCTTACTATGTGCCAAGCACTGTTCTAAGCACTGGGGTAGGTACAGGGTAATCAGGTTGTCCCACATAAGGCTCACAGTCTTAATCCCCATTTTACAGATGAGGTAACTGAGGCACCGAGAAGTTAAGAGCAACATGGCTCAGTGGAAAGAGCCCGGGCTTGGGAATCAGAGGTCATGGGTTGGAATTCTGGCTCTGATACTTGTCAGCTGTGTGACTGTGGGCAAGTCACTTAACTTCTCTGTGCCTCAGTTACCTCATCTGTAAAATGGGGATTAACTGTGAGCCTCACGTGGGACAACCTGATTACCCTGTATCTACCCCAGCACTTAGAACAGTGCTCTGCACATAGTAAGCGCTTAACAAATACCAACATTATTATTATTATTATTATTATTATTATTAAGTGACTTGCCCAAAGTCACACAGCTGACAGGTGGCGGAGCCGGGTTCCCACAGGAGGCTCACAGCCTTAATCCCTGTTTTATAGATGAGGGACCTGAGACACAGAGAAGGGAAGTGACTTGCCCAAGGTCACACAACAGACAAGTGGTAGCATTAGATTTTTTAAATGCACTATTTAAAGGCAGGGGTTCATTATTCAAGGAATAAATGTGTTATAGTCACACCTCCAATTCTAGCTCAAAATGTTTCTGTGTTCCATGAATCTTCTCTTTTCTTCCTTTTCTGCTTCCCTTACTTAAGATCCACCTTCTCTTCATGATTCACTTGGGTTTTGTAACAAATCCTTTCTGACGAATCCACAAATCCTCGCAGAGTTCTACGGAAGTAATGGAGTTGAACTAAACTCACCAATTCTGTTTTGAGTTTCAGCTTGGTGATTTTCATTTGAACACCCTGAAACTATACGTGTAGTGTTAAGGAAATATGAGGCTCAGAAGGGCATCTGGTAAGCACTGCCTCAGAACAGCGAGCATCCAAACCCATAGGATGAGATCCATGTCAATGAAAAATGCACTTTTTTTTCAGAGCTCCTATGCTCAGAGTCAAACCAGGAGGCTCACATATTGCTTTTACATGCCAAGCATAACATTTACATTGATTTGTGTACTAAGCAAATTGAATATGGAAGTCATAAACGGACAATGAATATGGAACACCAAACAGCATGTTTGTAATATACTGTCACTTGACTTATAACCACATTTTTTGGATGGGATCTGTAGCTGGTGCCTGAGGCTAACAATTTAAAGCATACACCAGGGAAGCACCTTTTAAACAACGAATCCAAGCTTCAAGAACTTCTTGTTCTGAGGCTTCTTCACCCTGCACTTTTAAACTTCTCTCACCAGGAAAAATGCGGCCTGAAAGGACATGGTTTGTAGGAACAGAAGGTAATTTTGAACTAGACTCCCGGGCAGTAAGGACAGGAAGCCAGCTGTGAACCTGAGACAGAGGAGCCAACAGCTGAATATTGCTCTTAAGGAAATCCATGGCAGTTAATGACACAGTCAGTCCCACAGCTGCAGCCACATCCTGTGCTGAGGCAGATAAGGCTGCATGCTTCCTTGAACAGATGCATTGTCAGGTATATAGCTATATGCATTTGGAAATGTTTTGGTCCCTGATTATAGAGCATGACGCCCCCGCCCCGCTCCCCCCGGCTCCGACCTAAAAACTTCATAGTTTAATTTTGTTTAACTAATGCTATTTTCTAAAAATAATTTTACAGGGCCATCTCATTAATCTTTAACCTCTTTCTGGTAGATTTCAGAAAGGAATAGGTATTCTTATGCCCAGGGCTTTTCCTTTAATAAATGGAGGAATGAAAAGTAAGTACCTCAGCTAATGGTGGTCATTCATTCATTCAATCATATTTATTGAGTGTTTACTGTGTGCAGAGCACTGTACTAAGCTCTTGGAAAGTACAATTCGGCAACAGATAGGACAAAACCTACCCAACGATGGGCTCACAGTCTAGAAGGGGGAGACAGACAACAAAACAAAACAAAACAAGCATATCGGCATCAATACCATCAAAATAGATAAATAGAATCATAGATATATACACATCATTAATAAAATAAATAGAGTAATTAATATGTACAAATATACACAAGTGCTGTGGGAAGGGGAAGGGGGTAGAGCAGAGGGTGGGAGTAGGGGTGATGGGGAGGGAAGGAGGGGAAGAGGGAAAAGGAGGGCTCAGTCTGGGAAGGCCTCCTGAGGAGGTGAGCTCTCAGTAGGACTTTGAAGAGGGGAAGAGAGTTAGTTTGGCAGATGTGAGGAGGGAGGGCATTCCAGGTCAGCGGTAGGACGTGGGCCAGGGGTCGACTGTGGGACAGGTGAGAACGAGGCACAGTGAGGAAGTTAGCAGCAGAGGAGCGGACTGTGTGGGGGGGCCTGTAGATGGAGAGAAGGGAGATGAGGTAGGTGAGGGCAAGGTTATGGAGAGCTTTGAAAAGCATAGAGTAGATGTTCGATATATGTTCAATCTACCTTAGGAGGACCAAGTCTAGGAAACAGTTGGAAGAAAGAGGGTTTTTAAACAGACATCCTCTCTCTGTCACTCCCCTTTCCCCCAAGTCTCTGAGCAAACTTTACTGAGGAATGCCATTTTTCTTTCCCACTCTACACTCCTTTCAGCTCATAACCATGCTTGGTCCTGGGATTTAAGCCCATCTTAGAAAGTGAAAACTGAGAGCAGAATGCTGTGGCCAAAGGAACTTTAAAGGAGGCTGGAATCAGAACCAAGTGTTGACTCTGTCTAGCACAATTAATTAATCAGTACTATTTATTGAACATCTAACTGCATGTGTAGAACACTGTACTAAGTGCTTGGGAAAGTACAATTGAGGCAGAAGACACGATACCATGCATTCTTCTCAGATATTCACCATTCTTAAGAACAAGCCCAAGAATGAAGCTTGTTCCTCGGGAGATCAAAATTGAGGCTGCTTTCCTATAATATCCATAGAAGAGGATCAAAATCAGTCATCCTGCATTTAGGACTACAAAAGGAGAATTTGGGATTAGGAATTACATGCAGAATCCAACTGGGAATTCTATGTATGCTCCTGCAACCATGGCTGAACCAGACTTTCAAAAAAGTTAATGTTCAAAATCAGCATTTAATTAGTAACACAAATGGAAAACACCACAACAGAAAATATTAATGTCAAGATTTGCAGGGTAGTATTTATAGCAGCTGAGGTTTAAGACTGCCATGGCTAAAATGGGGATTTGATTAATACTTGGATCTGTTACCCTAGATATTTGATAGTCACTCCATCCTCAACCTCATAGCACTCATCTAGAAATTATATTTTATAAATGATTTATATTATGTATAATTTATTTTAATGGCTGTTTCCCCCTCTAGACTATGAGCTCATTGTGGGCAGGGAACATGACTAACAACTTTGTTGTATTGTACTCTCCCAAGTGCTTAATACAGTGCTCTGCATACCGTAAGCACTCAATAAATACCATTGAGGATGATAATGATACAAGTCAGAAGCCATCTGCAAGGTTATGGGAAATGGCTGAGAAATAAGCCAATAAGATCAATCAATCAATAAACTGTATTTATTGAGCCCTTACTGTGTGCAAAACACTGAAATAAGCAGTTGAGTGAGCACAATATAACAGAGTTGGTAGGCATGTTCTCTGCTCACATGGACTTACAGTACAGCTGGGGAGACAGACATTAAAATTGATTATTTATATGTACATAAGTACTGTGGAGATGAGGGTGAGGTGAATAAAAGGTACCAATTTAAGTGCAAGGGCAATGCAGGAGGAAAAGGGATTAGGAGAAATGAGGGCTTAGTCAGGGAAGGCCTCTTGGAAGAGATGTGATTTTAATAAGACTTGGAAGCTGGGAAGAGTGAGAATCTGTCGGATATGAAGAGGGAGGGGGTTCCTGGTTAGAGACAGGACTTGGTGAGGGGCTGGCGCTGAGACAGATGAGATTGAGGAATAGTGAGTAGGTTGACATTTAAAGTAGCAAAGTGTGCGAGCTGGGTTATAGCAGGAAATCAGGGAGCAAGGGAGGAGGGCACGAGGTGATCGGCTGCTTTAAAAGTCATGGTAAGGAATTTCTGGACATGACCAATTTGAATTTATTTAGAAAGAATGTCTGTGAATTTAAAGATAATTGGCATCCCTGAATGAGAGACAGGAGGAGTTTAAAGTAACATTCATTCTTTCATTCATTCAATCATATTTATGGAGTACTTACTGTGTGCAGAGCACTGTACTAAGTCCTTGGGAGAGTGCAATTTAACAATAAATAGACACATAATAGGCTGGGGATGGCAAGGTTGACAGGGAGGGGATGGATAAGGGGATCAGGACAAGATGAGCTGTGGTCAGGGAACAGGTCTACCAACTCTATTAGGTTGCTTTGTACACAGTAAGCACTCAATAAATACAATTGATTGATTAATTGATTGAGAAAGAGAGAAGATGGTGGTAATGGGTAGTATTCTCCTACTGCCTATTTTCTTCCCTGATATTGATGGTGGCCCTGCCACTGAATCAGTAATGCATAACAGCTACCTGATATGCATGGAATTTTACTGCACTTTCAGGTGAAGTGCGCAGCACCCAACTCTTTTCTGAATATGTAAGGCCAGCCCTGTTCTCTCTCCTTCTTGCCCTGCTCTTCCCTCTTCCATGACTGTGAGTTCTGATAATCCCTGAACTCTGATTTGCACACCCTGTCCAATGATAATGGTAATAATGATACTAATAATGATAATTGTCATATTTTTTAAGCTATCATTATATGTGACTATACTAAGCACCTGGGTAGATTCCAGATTATCTGGTTGGTCACAGTCCCTAATCCACATAGTACAAGAGCGATGGAACACAGGAATTTAATCCCCATTTTAAAGATGAGAAAACTGACGCACCAGAGAAGTGAAGTGACTTGCTTTAGGTCACACAGTAGGCACGTGGTCCTCTGATTCCCAGACCTCAGCTCTTTTCATTAGGCCACGCTGCTCCACTTCCCCTTCTCCCATGTCCTCCTCCCAAGTTTCTTCCTACTACGGCTTTGCTATTCTTTGAGGTATACTTTTGAAAAAGCAAACCGACTATGTTGCCATCACTGCTGTCACTATCCTCACAGCTGCCTCATTGCCCTGTTGACAAAGCCAGCCTAATAGAGCTACAAAACAGAGGGGGCGGGCTGGGCCGGGGTAGGGTGGGGGATTGGTAGACGGGGGAGTGGGAGAGGAAGTCCGCAGATAGTGGCAGAGAGGGAGGAGGTGTGGAGAAGGATTGCTGCCATGGACCTCTTTCCCTGCAGTCACTGCCACCTGCCCTCCCTCCATGCAAACCCAAACCCCTGGCTTTGGAATCCCATAAAGTGGGAATTACAAGATAGAGAAGTTGATGTTAGTAATGGTGAGAGCAGCAGCTGTTTAAAAGGTAAAACATTTAAATTAAAGTTAAAAGTGTAAAAAGAATAGAAAAACCATGGTGGGAGAAGTGCAGGGAGGGGTGGGGAGGGGAGATGGAGAAGCAGCGTGGCTCAGTGGAAAGAGCACGCGCTTTGGAGTCAGGGCTCATGAGTTCGAATCCCAGCTCTGCCACTTGTCGGCTGTGTGACTGTGGGCAAGTCACTTAACTTCTCTGTGCCTCAGTTCCCTCATCTGTAAAATGGGGATTAAGACTGTGAGCCCCACGTGGGACAACCTGATTCCCCTATGTCTACCCCAGCGCTTAGAACAGTGCTTGGCACATAGTAAGCGCTTAACAAATACCAACATTATTATTATTATTAGATGTCGGGGGATCAGGAACACAAGAGATGGGGCGATGGGTTTGGTTGCCAGGAAGGGAGGCAATCAAGCCATGGGCTGGGCACAGGTGTGGGTGGGAAAATGGGGACAGGGGTAAAGGGTATTTACTTACTTGGTGATGCTCAGACATCAAAACCCCAAAGGAAGCCACTTTGACGAGAAATGATTTCCACCAGTCTATAGTGGAACCACACCAACTGGTTCCCTAATGTCTTAGAAGGAGTTAATTCGATTTCCTAAGTGCCTAAATTACAACCTGGGGAAAGGCACTGAGAAGAATCTGGGTCACAGAAACTGTTCACCCTTTATGGGACTGGTTCAAGCTCTCCAATAGGGTAGTGACCAAGAAAATATGTGAGAGCAAGTAGAGCTAGTAAATCCATGATGGGTAATACATCAATACAGGAAATAACTCTATGCGCACACTGTGTGGATGAGAGTGTTGGTTGTGCATCAATCTTTTGGCGACACTTGCATATCCACATTGGCTCTCCTCGTCTTTGAAAACAAAGGACGACTAATATATATAGGCAGATCCACTTTTTCCCTTTGATTTCCCATTTAGTGAATTCTCTGAATCCTCCCCAGACCTAATCCACCCCCACTATGGAATTCTGGAAGCTAATCCTAGAAGCCTGAATGATCATATGAATGGTTTTACAGTGTTAAGAGAACTAAATTATTCTAATGCATTGTATGTCGCATGACTGGCACATAAATAACGCAATGCTCTGCCAAGTCTCCTGATGCTAGGCTGCACTTGATTTTATCTTCGTTGTTCCATGTGAGTTGAGCAGCAGAACAGGCTAATGGAATATCCTTTCTGGGAAAGCCTTATATTTTGCACCATAAAACTGGGTCTTGCATGTTTTTGAATGCTACTAGCTAATTCCATGCTACCAACAACAACATTTCAACATACTCTTCAACATATCTTCTGCTATTAAAGGTGAGGCTCTTCAAAACAAAGAACACTTTCCAACTGTTAGCATGGCCAATTGGGTATTGGCCAGGGAGTCAGAAGGACCTGGGTTCTAATCCCGGCTTTGCCACTTGTCTGCTGTGTGACCTTGGGCAAGTCACTTCACTTCTTTGTGCCTCAGTTATCTCGCCTGTAAAATGGGGATGAGGACTGTGAGGCCTCTGTGGGACAGGGACTGTTTCCAACCCGATTATCTTGTATCTACTCCAGCATGTACTACTGTGCCTGGCATATAGTAAGGACTTAATGAATACCGTTATTATTATTATTATTGTTCAGGAAGTCACGGCAGCAGAGTCAAGAAAAATGGCCGATGACCTGGATCCTTTGGTGTAGCTGATGAGATTTACAAACATGGAGGAAACATCCCACTTAAACCTTTTGACAGTAGATTTCAAAGATTCCACCATCATCACTGTCTTCAAAGTCGCTTTAGTGAAATACACATATGTATATGTATATATATATATATATAAAGTGACATATATATACATATATATGTATATAAAGTGACTTATATATATGTACCCTTCCTGGGTTCCTTTGACCTTTCTTTTGAGAGAGGTCAGAAGATTAACTTTGAAACCAAACGGACATTTCTTGAGTTGTAAAATATGCTTTGTCATTGTTCTGCTCTGGTTTGCTTTGTTAATACTGAGGCTACTTTGTAAAACACCATGATTCACGGGAATGGTGTTCTATAAACCAATTAATAATCTTTCCTAGAGGAAAAAAACAATCAATCAATTTGGCAACTAATCAGCCCTAAGCTTATCATGGAATAATAAAAGACTAACAGAGGGAAATAGACCTCAAAAAATTGCAAGACAATAGCCTAAATAATCTTTTAATAATAATGCTAATAATAATTGTAGTTGTAAGCAGCAATAAGAAGAAGTTCAATTCTAATTAATCACTTTATGGAGTATCTCCCAGAATATGAAAGGCAGAACTCTTTTCTCCCTTCCCATTAGATCTCCCAGCACAGCTCAAGGAAATGGTGTTGGAGAAGGGAAATGGAAAGAGAAAAGGATGTCAATGTGGTTTCTATTTACTGGTCTGTATCCTTCTGGTTTGCTGTCGGCTAACCTTACATCTAGATCAAGCTTTCCTCTGTAGGGTCCAGGTCCGCAGACTATTGGATCCTGCTCCATGACCCTCCTACCAGCTAACTCCCTTGGTCTTCTCTGGGTATTGAGGTCAATCTCAATTTCCATTTTGTGACATACTAAGAGAAGGAAACCTGAGGAGAGTTCGGGACTTTCAAGTTTCACAGTTCTCTGCCTGATTTTGCCTCTGCACTGACAATCCCTTTAAGTGCATGCATTTTAAATGATCTTCTGACCCTTAAATGGAGTACAAACCTAAAAGGAAAGAAAACGTGGCTAGATCTGAAATCCTGGAGATGACAGAATGTTCAGAGATATTTAAATGGTGGGCCAGATCACTTGATAACTAAATGCAAAAGCAGATTTTTAGGCCCGGAATTCAGGTTCCTCCCATGTCCTGCAATAAAGGGTTCTAAGGAGGGAAATGTCTTCTCCTTTGATTTTGGGGGACTATTCTTTTGGGCAGCATTCTTAGTTGAATATTCAACAGTAAAATTAGAATTCAGTCAAATATGTGTATATTTAAAATGGCTGGGTGAATATAGCGATCATTTGTCAATGTCCCCTTCTGAATTGTTAGTGAAACAGACTTGAACACATTATTTGAGACAGAAAATGAATAGTTTGAGTTGCTATGGTTACTGCTAGGGTAAGGGGTAGCTAGTCTGCAAGTTTTCATGATTCTCTGCTATATTGCACATTTGCATATATGGTAAAAGTATGTGTGTACATTTGTAGAGAGCAAGTAGACAGTGCTACTGGTTAGAGTTTACACTTCAGTGAAGTCTTGGAAAAATAAATGAATGGAGGGGCATCAGCACAGAGCAGCAAATGTTTAGTTTGGTTAAGGCCATAAAATCCCACTCTGTCATCTCATTCACATGACCGGATCCGAGTGTTGAAGCAGCTGCAGACCCAGCCTCTGATACTGCAGGCACCAGAAAACTAACTTGAAATGTAATATGCAATTATTTATAAGTGAATACAATTTGCATGCCCAGATACTGTAGTCATGGATGGCACATTATTGTTAGCTTCAAAAATGTGGATGGTATTATGGTCTTCTGAATTTCACATGAGTTTTTCAATGAATTCCACCTCTGTTTGTGTTTCCCAATGGGTCCAGAATTCTGCCTACTACCTTTCTCTGGGACCTACTATAAGGCAGTTTGTGAGCCCCATGTGTGTCAGGGACTGTGTCCAACCCAATCTCCTTGGATCCATCCCAGGGCTTAGTACAGTGTCTGGCACACAGTAAGTGCTTAACAAATACCACAATTACTATTATTATTTTAGCACTAAGTAGGGAGCAGTAGTTGATGGGCAAGGCCAGATGAACTTCAAGCAATACAGAGTTTCTTTATACATAAGTGGTACAGCATCTTAGCTTCACACATAACTGAAGAGCACAGTACATGATATATACCTTAAGACAAACAGTAGTAAATTTCTACTTGGTTAATTGTTGGCCCTGCCTGGTTCTCCTCATTGTAGAGGTACGGTGGTCACATACCACTGATAAACCAGCTAGGGGTCTTGACCTACTAAGGGAGGAACAGCTCCATCCTGTCTCAAGACCTTAGCATACCAACTAATAGTAATAATAATAATGTTGGTATTTGTAAAGTGCTTACTATGTGCAGAGCACTGTTCTAAGTGCTGGGGTAGATTCAGGGTAATCAGGATGTCCCACTTGGGGCTCACAGTTAATCCCCATTTTACAGATGAGGGAACTGAGGCCCAGAGAAGTTCAATGACTTGCCCACAGTCACACAGCTGCCAAGTGGCAGAGCTGGGACTCAAACCCATTACCTCTGACTCCCAAGCCCGTGCTCTTTCCACTGAGCCACACTGCTTCTACCCTGATAAGGCAGACATCTGGATAGGAGAAACAAAGGATGAGATGGTACGTGACCATAATCTCCCAAAAGCTTAGTACAGTGCTCTGCACATAGTAAGCACTCAATAAATAAGATTTAGGGATTGAATGATATGCTCTCTTTGAGTAAATGGCAGCTTGGCAAAACAAAATGGAGTCTGGGCTAAAAGGCTCATCACTTTCCATCCCGTGGTATTCTCCCACTCCTAGAGACTCTAATCACTGGGGTTACTCTTGTTCATTAAATAAGATGGTTAAAAGAAAATCAAGCAGGCCTAGAGACAAAACAGCTCAGAAGGAATGGTCAGATAACAAGGAGCTAATGCAAGGCCTAGACCACTGTGCTAAGAAGCAGAATGGCTCAGTGGAAAGAGAATGGGCTTTGGAGTCAGAGGTCATGAGTTCGAATCCCAGCTCTGCCACTTGTCAGCTGTGTGACTGTGGGCAAGTCACTTCACTTCTCTGGGCCTCAGTTACCTCATCTGTAAAATGGGGATTAGGATTGTGAGCCCCATATGGGACAACCTGATTCCCCCATGTCTCCCCCAGCGTTTAGAACAGTGCTCTGCACATAGTAAGCGCTTAACAAATACCAACATTATTACAACGCAGCCCTCTAATGCCAGCTGATTCACTGCATTTCCATCTCGTCTATCTCGCCGCCAACCTCTCTCCCACATTATGCGTCTGGTCTGGAATGCCTTCCTGCTTCATATCCAACAATTACTTTACCCACCTTCAAAACCTTTCTGAAGGCACATCTCCAAGAGGCTTTCCCTAATCCCTCATTTCCTCTTTTCCCACTCCCTTCTGCATCACTCTGATTTGCTCCCTTTATTCACCCCTCCCTCAGCCCCACAGCACTTGTGTAAATATCCAAAATTCATGTATTTATATTAATGTATCTTGATTCTATTTAGTTGCCATTGTTTTTACGAGATGTTCTTCCCCTTGACTCTATTTATTGCCACTGTTCTTGTCTGTCCTTCTCCCCCGATTAGACTGTAAGCCCATCAAACGGCAGGGACTGTCTCTATCTGTTGCCGACTTGTTCATTCCAAGCGCTTAGTACAGTGCTCTGCACATAGTAAGCGCTCAATAAATACTATTGAATAAATGAATGATGTCTGTCTCCCCCTCTAGAGTGTGAGCTCATCATGGGCAGGGAATGTGTCTACCAATTCTGTTGTATTTTACTCTCCGAAGCTCTTAGTAATAATAGTTTTGGTATGCGTTAAGCGCTTACTATGTGACAAGCACTGTTCTAAGCACTGGGTACATGGGAAAGAGCATGGCTTAATGGATAGAGCATGGTCCTAGAAATCTCAAGGACCTGGGTTCTCATCCCTGCACTGCCACTTGTCTGCTGTGTGACCTTGGGCAAGTCACTTCACTTCTCTGCACCTCAGTCACCTCATCTGTAAAATGGGGATGAAAACTGTGAGCCCTATGTGGGATAGGGACTGTGTCCAACTTGATTGCCTTATATCTATCCCAGAGCTTAAAACAGTGCTTGACACATAGTAAGCACTTAACAATTGCCATTCAAGGTTTATTATTATTATTAATAATAATAATAATATTAATATTATTATTCAAGGTTTCATATTTTTTTTTAAATTTTCAACTAGTCCTACTTCAAAATAAATAATTTTTCAAAAATGCTTCAAGGTGACACCATAGGCAATAAGCCAGATAAGATAAATACATATAAAAAACTGTAAACAGAAGTAAATATAGAATAAGACTCTGTAATTTGAATTAAAAGAGGAAAGCAGAACCCTGTGCGATTTAGTGAAAAAAATTAAATTAGAGAAACATTTTGAAAGTGCTAGTACAGTGTTCTGTGCAATGCCTCTTCTCTGAGCAGCAGGGTCATCTAGGGGATAGAGCATGGGTCCGGAAGTCATAAGGAACTGAGTTCTAATTCTGCCTCTGCCACACGTCTGCTGCATGACCTTGGGCTAGTCACTTTACTTTCCTGTGCCTCAGTTACCTCATCTGTAAAATGGGGATTGTGTGTGAGCCTCATGTGGGACCAGGGACTGTGTCCAAGCTGATTACCCTGTATTTACCCCAGTGTTTAGGTCAGTGCTTGACACACAGTAAGTGCTTGACAAATACCATCATCATTATTATTATTACAATGCTCTGCACTAAGCTCTCAATAAATACAACTGATTAATTTATTGGTTGGGAGTCCGGAGTTCTGGGTGCTGGGTGTGACCTTGGGCAAATCATTTCACCTCTGTGGGCTTCGGTTCCTTCATCTGGAAAAGGGAAATAAGATAGAGTGTGAGCCCCATATGGGACAGGGACTGTGTTTGCTGTCTATGGTCAATCAATCAGTCAATAGTATTTATAGAGAGCTTACTGGTGCAGAGCACTCTTCTAAGAGGTTGGAGAGTACAATAGAGTTAATAGACTCAATCCCTGGCCTCAAGGAGTTTACGATCTAGCAGATCTGATGACCTTGTCTCCACCTCAGGATTTAGCACATATTAAAACGCCACCATTATGATTAAGAGTACAAAGTGTAGGCCATAGGGGGCTGTAGGGGGGAGCTATTTCATTTTTTTGCTGCAGTTGGGCAAAATAATAGGAAGGAGGGGTGAGGGAGGCTCCTCTTTTCTCTCAGCCTGGTATGGCAGAATAGTTGGCCCTTCCTATTTAGTAGTAATAATAATGATAATAATATTCGTTAAGCGATTACTGTGTGCCAAACACTGAACTAAGCATTAGGTTGGATAACAGATTATCTGGTCAGTTACAGTCCCTGTCCCACATGGGGCTCACAGTCTAGATGGGAAGGACTCCCTCCTACCACTCTTCTCCAAACTTCTTAACCAAGAATACATGTGGTGGAAACAATCGGGTCCATTTTGCGACTTTGGGAATATTACTCAGTTTTTGGCATCAGTTTCTCCATTTGTATTATGGCAATAATAGTAACTCACTCTTGGCCATTCTCCAGGGGGTGTTGTGAAGTTTAATGGAACAATGGGCCAGATCCCATCACACGAATTTGGTATCATTTAGAAAATTAGTGCTCCAGGTGTCCTAGTAGCCTGAACAACTTAGTCACCCTCTTGAAGGGTCCAACTCCATCCTATGTCATAAAAGGATCAGATCCAATGTTGAGACCCACTTTGAGTCCTCAGAAGAATGGTGCCATGGAGGCACATTGGTTACCTGCCAAGCAACCACCTCTACAGGCATAATTATGTCAATGTTCCAGACCCTAACTCACAGTCAGAATGGTGAGTTGATCACGTCTGCTCTGAGGTTCAATCATGAAAATGGCCAGAACTCATGCGAAGGGATTCATCATTTCATGAATAAATTACAGCCCAGAGGGGTGAACCAGCTTTTCTGCTGACATAATGGAAGTGGCTTTTGGAGAGATGGATCATTCCCAGAATTGGGTTCAGTAGAGAGTAAAGTCTCCCTGTGATGCTAACTGGCAAGATTCCTGGGCTGGGAGTCTAGTCTCCATTTGCTCACCGACCTTCTGAATGACCATGGGCAGAGGCTCTTAACTTCTCCATGCTTCAATTTGCCATCTATAAAACAGGTTAATAATATCTGACCCACTCTATCTCATGGGAATCTTGGGAGGACAAAATAATAATAAAAATTGATATGAAAGGGTTTTGGGAAATAAAGGCTCTATACAAATTCAGAGTATCATTGTTATTGTTTATTATATGGGGAAGACGATTAATCTTTTCTTCTGCATCAGAGGAAAAAGAAAACATGAAAGAAACCTACACATTTAAAGGCAGGGGGCAGGTGATCAGAAGGAAGGGAAATTAACATCCAAAGTCAAATCAACAAACGTCTCTGTTGCCTTATATGACTAGGATTAGGATAATCCCAGTTTAAATTAAAATTCAGATTGTCTTCCCTGGACATTCCCATTTCTTTATTGATTTAATTTGTTTCTTAGTAAGGATTATAACAAATAGTGGATAAGATTATGGATGCTCTTCTCCTTCTTGCAAGTCCAGGGAGCAGTGACCTGGGTGAACCTCATCCCCCATGGGAGCCCTCGTCATAAATTTCAATACAGTGATCCGTTCATTCCCAGACATGAGATGATACTGTGAGCCTGCCACGAACATTGTTAATACTCTGGACCTTAGACATCTGCCCATGATGTAGTTAACAGGAAATGCCCAGGGGACTCATTCATAAGGTTTTGTAATGGAGGATGAAATTATCCTGTTTTAGCAAATCTTCACTGATCCTTTATGAAATTCATTACACAGTTTGGCCGTGGAGGAGTAACTACTGCCTTTTCCATAGTCTGCTTCCATAAACGTAATCACCGAGGTATCCCGCATCCTCTGGTACACAGAGTTGAATTTAAACCTTTCTATTTCACAGCTGAAACTGGGGATAGGACTTTTCCTGGGCCAGAAATGCACTGTAAAACAAGCTGGTAGTGTTAGAGCTGCTTCCCAAATCTGTACATCGCTAATGTGTAAAGAGATGTTGGTATGTGTTAAGCGCTTACTATGTGCCGAACACTGTTCTAAGCGCTGGGGTAGACACAGGGGAATCAGGTTGTCCCACGTGGGGCTCACAGTCTTAATCCCCATTTTACAGATGAGGTAACTGAGGCACCGAGAAGTTAAGTGACTTGCCCAAAGCCACACAGCTGACAAACGGCCGAGCCGGTATTTGAACCCATGACCTCTGACTCCAAAGCCTGTGCTCTTTCCACTGAGCCACTCTGTGTACTGTATTCTCCCAGGAATTTAGTACAGTGCTCTGCACACTGTAAGTGTTCAATAAATGCCAGTGGTTCATTGATTGAAAAGGTGGAGAATAGCAATTCCTCTTACTCAAGGCCCAAGCTTTGTCTAATCCTCTATGCCAGCCATGAAAATACGCATTGCTTCACTAAAGGTCTAGAAGGTCTGGAGAAGTCAGAGGAGGCCTAAAAGTGTGAGGGCTAAATATTTCCCACCTGGCCCAGTAATTTTTGACCTGGCTGGTCCTGGCCTCAGGGGAGCCAGATAAATTTGGGGTCCTAGCTGATCCCTAGCAGAAGGAAGTCTCATACACGTCTGGGTAGGGAGGCCAGCGACAGTACACACCAATACTTGACCGCGATTTGCCGACCTGGAAATGGCAGACATACATTCTGTTTTATGAATTATCAATCCATGGTAGCTAATTGAGCTCTTCCTGTGTGCAGAGCATTGTACTAAGCACTTGGGAGGGTACAGTACAACAGAGTTGGTAGACAGAGTTGATCTAGTGGGACCTGCATTACACGGGTTCGGCAATTTAATGCAATGATGTCTTACAGAACGTTCTGTGGAAATATGCAGAACTCTGAGCCTGTGCCCAGGGGGTGGAGTCTTGACCTCCTCCCTCACTCCAGAACCATCATATTCCCCTCTTGGATCTCTATAAATTTATAATAATAATGATAGCATTTGTGAAGCACTTACTATGTGCCAAGCACTGTTCTAAGCACTGGGGGGTACAAGGTAATCTGGTTGTCCCACATGGGGCTCACAGTCTTAATCCCCATTTTACAGATGAGGGAACTGAGGCACAGAGAAGTGAAGTGACTTACCCAAAGTGACACAACTGACAAGTGGCAGAGCCGGGATCAGAACCCATGTCCTCTGACTCCCAAGCTCGGGCTCTTTCCACTAATCCACGTTGCTTCTCTTAGGCAGCCCTTCAAAGCCACAGGACTCATTGGCAGGTGCAGAAGTCAAGAAAGATGGGGCATTTAGAGTAAAAGGAGCAGACACAAAAGTCCACTTTTGTGTTGCAGCTGGGAAGCCCAGGGTGACTGCTGCAGCAGAGGCAGTTACCATGGCTGCGGCTTTGACTGTTGGACTCTGAGCCTCAAGAAGCCTGAACCTCTCCTCCTTTGGCCACGATGCCATAGAACGCTTTGGTTTATTCATGTGTATTTGACCTTGCTTTTGTTGTTTTTGTGTTTTTATCATCTCGCCTCTTCTTCTCTATCTGTAGTGGAGTGGGGGAAGAGTGTAGATGACTAAGAGGAAGAAAGCTGATTGAGTACCTTAAAGCCAATGGTCAGGAGTTTTTGCTTGATGAAGAGAGGAATGGATAACCATAGAAGATTTTTGAGAAGCGGGGTGACATTCAGAATGACACTTTAGATCCACCAATTCTGTTGTATTGTACTCTCCCAAGCACTTAGTACCGTGCTCTGCACTCAATAAAGCACTCAATAAATACCACTGATTGATCAATTCTAAAAACAGAATGAAAGTATCCACTGGAGAGGAGAGAGACTAGACACAGAAAGACCAGTGTATATTAGTCTATTCCGTGGGAAAGAATATTTTAGAGTGTCCTACTCAGCAGGAGATCCTGCAACGTGCTAATACAGTTTTTATACCATTGTTAAGTGAGATACTCACATCTGCTGTTTTCATCACTGGGAAACCAAGTGTGGTCTGTGGCTAAAGAACAGAAAATCTTGGTGTGTCCTTTTCCAGTTTGTACAGTGTTACTGAAAGTAACACGGGTTGCAGGTCGAGGAGGTCACATGCATGGAACTGCGCATTCTACTTCCTCCTCCTTGAGACAGTAAGCTTGTGTGGACAAGGAACATGTGTACTAACTCTGTTATAGTATACTCTCCCAATCCCTTTGTACAGTGTTCTGCACACAGTAAGTGCTCAATAAATACACTTGATCGATTGATTGATGGATTGATGTTAGAAAGGGGCCCCGCAGCAAGGGAATCATGCTTACCGAGAAACTCCCCTCTTCTGGCAGAACCAGTTGAAAGACATGGAGCGTGAAACAAAGCAAACAGAAAAACAGAGATGGTTTACCTCACTAGCTTGCTTGCTTGCTGGCTACCTAGCCATTGTCAGAAGTAGTGTGGCCTAATGGAAAGAACATGGGCCAGGGATTTAGAGGACCTAATCCCTGATCTGTCACTTCTCTGCTGTGTGACCTCAGGCAACTCACTTCACTTCTTTGTGACTCAGTTACCTCATCTGTAAAATGGGGGTTAAGACTGTGAACCTCATGTGGGACATGGACAGTGTCCAACTCAGTTTGCTTGTATCTATCCCAGTGCTTAGTACAGTGCTGGCACATAATAAGAGCTTAACATATACCAGCATTATCCACCTCAGTGCTTAGTCCAGTGGTTGGCACATAGTAAGCACTTTACTATGCTTATTATTATTATTATTATCATCTGATTCTGCCCCAGAGCTGGGTTTTTTTTTTTTTTTGGACCAGCCACCTGACTGCTGTAACAGAGAACTTCAACAGAAGCCCAGTTCCCTGCCGGAGTGCGGGGTGAGCAAGAAGTGGTCGTGCACTTGTGACCGGGAGCTCCTATTAGAACCAGATTTCCGGCTGCAGACGTTTTAAATAAGGATTCTTGCCTCCAGCAGTAAGGTGTTGCATCCTCCCTTCCAAGAACTGTTTGTTTACTTACTGTAACAATTGTTGATTTGTTGATTGTACCATCCTTATCTTCCTTTCTTTCATTTGTAATTTATTTTTGTTCTCAACTTCATTCTTAATTGTTTTTCTTGCATCTGTCTTTCCCCATTCAAATTGTGAGCCCCATGTAGTATGTTTGATTCAACAATTTTGTCTAGTCCAGAATTAAGTAAATATCATTACTACTACTGCTATTACCATAAGCAGCGTGGCTCAGTGGAAAGAGCCTGGGCTTGGGAGTCAGAGGTCATGGGTTCTAATCCCGGCTCCGCAGCTCACCAGCTGTGTGACTTTGGGCAAGTCACTTCACTTCTCTGTGCCTCAGTTCCCTCATCTGTAAAATGGGCATTAAAACTGTGAGCCCCATGTGGGACAACCTGATCACCTTGTATCCCCCCAGCACTTAGAACACTGTTTCGCACATAGTAAGTGCTTAACAAATACCACCATTATTATTATTATTATTATACACTCCTCTTTCACCCTCATTTCCTTCCCTAATAAGAACTCAGGAGATCCCACCAAGAAGCCCAGTGAGAGGACAAAGACATCTGCACTCTCTTCTCCATGTTAACCTCTTTGTCGACTCTTAATACAGTACCAGGGCTTAGAACAGTGCTCGGCACATAGTAAGCGCTTAACCTATACCAACGTTATTATTATTATTTGCCACACAGTAAGCACTTAAATACCACCATTGTTAACCAGAAGGCCGGGGCAACTCTGAGAGTTAATGACAGGTCAGAACTTTTGAGCTATAAAAATGTTCCCCAAAACTATTACAACAACTTAGGTTCCCACTAGTTCTTAATCCTGTTAACAAAGTTCACCTGATGTCATTTTTCTGGCTTTATTCTGGGGAGGAACCTAATTCATTGAAAATCTAAAGGATAGTACCCCAAATGATTTACCATCACTAACTGGACCAACCCTTATGCAATAATTTATAGGTTTGATTCTCTGGACAGGTGATTGTTAAAACTTTGCTCCATGTCAGAAGCTGTAAACCACTTCCCAGAAAAATGCAGCAGAAGGTGGCATTATAGAAATCCATAACCCAATTACAGAAATCAAATATATCCCCTTAAATATGTGACTTTATTTCTTGTTGGAGTATGTGAAGGGATAAATTCTCTGCTAAGTACAGTTCAGGCTGATGTTTTGTGTTTTGTTTAATAATGGAAATTGAATCAATCATAACTCAGTTCATTATCTCATTGGCATAGACAGCTTCACGTGTGAGGCAGTCCTAAACTATATATGCCCTCCTACCATAAGGCCACATACAGTAAGCAAAAATGAAGGAACCCCAGGCTTTCCAGTCAAAGGATGTGGAACTCTCAAAGGTTCGGAGCAGTTTATGAATTTCCGTAGAGGAATTTAAACAATCCATGTTCCTTCTCTCTGCCTTGGGGGCATTACTGCCATTGGTTCTGAGATCTTCAAATTTTGAAGGGTGAATTAATTCAGCTCAGTGGGATCACAAATTTAGCAGGACTACAGTCTAGCTTTTAGCACCTTTGTGCTACACTATCCCACACACCCAATTTTACTGATAAGGGTGAGATTTGCATTAGAGGTGTTTGTCTGGATTACTAGTCTGGGTGTTCTAACAGAGCTACCAATCCCTAGTGGAAGGGGTTGAACCGTGGCCTAACATTCATTCATTCAATCGTATTCATTGAGTGCTTACTGTGTACAGAGCACTGTACTAAGCGCTTGGGAAAGTAGAACAATAAACAGTAACTTCCCCTGCTAACGTGGCACCACCTCTCCCGTGATTGATATCTGTCAGTCAGATGATGCAATCTGACTCCGGCCTAGCATCTGGCCCCTGCCCACTCATGCTCCCTGTCCTCAACATGGGGGTCATCTCCAGAGGAAGGAACCTGGGAGAAATATGAAAGACAAAATCAAAAGCAGGGCAACTTCCTATTAATTGAAAATGGGAGAACAGCATAATTAAAGTATTCTTAAATTCTCTTCTCTGCCAACACTTTATCCCCCCACCCAACCTTCAATTCACTGCACGGCCATCTGCACAACTGATGCGGTCGTCCCGGGTCCCTTCCTCTGGAGAATCACAGACAGGCCGGCCTTTGCCCTCTAGTCTCAACACTGGGTGACCGAACAATTTGAATTTTGAAGACAATCGATCAGAAGCTGCTGTAAACTGCTCATTTATCGGATCTTCTTGAAGTCGTGAATAGAACATGGGCCTGGAAGTCAGAAGGACCCGGGTTTTATCCCAGTTCTACCACTTGTCTGCCATGTGACTTGGGCAAGTCACTTCACTTTTCACTTTTCTCAGTTACCTCATCTGTAAAATGGGGATTAAGACTGTGAGCCTCATGTGGGACAGGGACTGTGTCCAACCTGATTAGCTTGCATTTACCCCTGTGCTTAGAACTGGGCTTGACACATAGTAAGTGCTAAAAATACTATTATTATTATTTTACCATTATTATTATTGCCATAATATATAGTGCATCTGTTTTTCATGGAACTCCTTCAACAAGTGGGAATACCAAGCTAAAAGCATTAAGAGTCACTAAAGAAATCCATATTCACCTCATATCTTATCTTCCTTTCAAACCATCCATGACTCCAAAACTTCATGAAAGAAAGCTGTATGAGAGGGAAAAAAAACTTGCTGAATTTGATTTTAATTGACCTGGTAGTTGTTGAATTTTGTTCTTTATAAGTTGCAGCTGGAGAAAACAGAGATAGATAGTTTCAGATGAATTTTCATTCTCATTACAAAAGGATTTGATTTAATAATAACATTTTCCAACTCACTGGCCTATAATGAGGATTATTGCCTGTGGGTATTTAAAACAGAATCATAGAAATAGGTCCACTTCACTATGCAAATGACAGCTGAGAACCCATTTGAGAGCTATTGGTGTCTATCTGCAAATAAATGCATATTATATATTTAAATATAATACAGCATGCAGTGCCAACAGGGCAGCAACTTCCAATCAAGTCAAATGTCTAGAGAACAACTGTATTATCTTTGTGGTTGTGAGCTGTGAACCTACCACAGGTGCCGCAACCAACTTCTGGAGCAATTCCACCCAAACACACATCAGACATGCAATGTGGGAAAAACATTTCCTAATTCTTTAAGGGCACTCTATACAAAACGCATGCCACGGCAGAACTGACCCCACTTTGTTAAGGTTATGGTATATGCAGACCACAGTCTGTGGCTCCTCTGATGTAAAATGGTCAAAAAAAATTTTAAATCTGTAAAATCCCTACCTCCACATGCGGTTTTGTCCCTAGGATTGCGGATATTCTACTGTGGTATAAAGGCACTTAGGGATTCCCCTTTGCTCTTTCAAACCTCTTGCGGGCTATTTAGTACACGGTCTCATGCAGTTTAAGAGCCTCGCTTAGAACTGGGGTTACTAGGAGGGAAAATGGAAAGCCACTGAAGAGCAACCTAAATTATAATGTAAGTGGCCACAGAGTTCTGGGGAGTAAAAAGCAGTCCAGGCCATTCAAAAGACATGATGCCTGCTCCTGAAAAATAACAGAATTGAGAATGAAGAAGAAAATATGGGAAGAAAAAAATACACAAAGGTTAAGAAAACAAAGGCCCTCTCGAGTTGAGTTTCAAGAGGCTTAATTGAGATGGTTAGGGTATAAACTCATTGACCCAGGTGTACACTCTGGCCATGTGAACCTCTATTTTTCTGAGCAAGTGTAGCTGAGTTGAAGAGATAAGGTTTGTACCCTGAAATTTTGGACCATGGGCTCAGTTACTTTATTACTCAGTTTCTTGCTCTTATCAAAAGTCATTATGATAATAATTCTGTGGCTGTAGCTCTGATAAGAAACCCATTACTTGAAGAGACCTTTCTGCTACTATTTCCATAATTTTCATTGGCGAAATCTCCATAGCGCCCATCAGAGACAACACTTTTTCTGCCTAAACAGAGGGGGAAAGAGTAATAATAATAATAATGTTTAATGAGCTCTTACTTTGTGCTAAGCACCCAAGCAGTGACAAGGCTGTGAGATCAGATGCAGCCCCTGCCCCACAATCTATCTTTTCTCCATTTTACAGATGAGGAAACAACTGAGGCCCACAGCGGCTAAGGGCCAAGGTCACAGAGTAGGTCAGTGGCAAAGCTGAGATTGAGATCCTTGCCTCCTGACTCCCCCTGCCACCTCCTATATGCTTTCCACTTTGCCACACTGCCTTCCTCCTTCTATAAATCCATACAGTCAGAGATTCCTGACTCCCAGTGAATGATTGCAGGAAGCCTAAATTGTTTATGAGCATTTGAATGATACCTACTGATGACTTGCTGTTAAACTGTTTGTTACCCTTCCTTTGGAGTTTCAGGTAAACTCTAGAGTACATAACAGGGCTTCCAATACCTGTAACTTTTCTTACTTTAGCAGTGTCTGTATACGCTTCAGGAACACAACTGGGCCTAAGGAAGCTGTTAATAAGGCAGCACTGACCTCAGATATCTTTTCTGAAAGCCAATATCAGAAGTCATATGCAACTGAGATAAGGATTTGAAAGATTTCTAGGACCTGAGAGGAGGTGAAAGGGACCACAAAGTAGTTCTTAGCCTATTTTTGCAGGGGAGGGGGAATGAAATTAGTCTTTGCAATGCAGCACTCTTTCCAAGTTCCATTGACTCCCACACCAGGGCTTCGTTTTTCCCCTAGGGCATTACATAAGTGAGAATTTCTATTGCATTATAATGTATGAACCAAGGAGCAGCTGCTGTGTCTAATTAAACACCAAAGCTTTTAATCATTCACAAAGGCACTCCATTTCCAGAATACAGTAATGGAGAACAAAGTGGTGGATATTGGACTGCCAGAACCAAAGACCGATTCTTCAAGGAGGAGAGGAAGGAGATAAGTGAATGAATCAGTTTGCACTTAGTTTTTGAGAACCAGTAGAATCAGCGGTACTAGATTAGGGAGCCACGGACATATTAAAGAGTAGGCATGGCCCTGGGCCTCAAGGAGTTTACATTCAAATGGAGTAGATAAGACAAACTGCAAATCAAAATAAGCATGTACCCAATGAGTGTGTTGAAATAGCAAGAGTGAATTGAGGGACAGGACCAGATAGAACAATGGATGGGATTAAATGAGAAAGCTCCCTAGAAGAGGTAGGATTTGAGAGATGAGAGGAAAAAAAGTCAAAAACTACTCTTTTTCCCTAGAAGGAAAGGCCCAAAGGAGGCTCATAACTAATGGAAGCAGTATGCCTTCCATTCTAAATAGCCATTCTAATCCTGGCTCTGCCACATGTCTGCTGTGTGACCTTGGGCAAGTCACTTAACTTCTCTGGGCCTTGGTTACCTCCTCTGTAAAATAGGGATTAACATGGACAGTGTCCAAACTCATTTGCTTGTACATACCCCAGTGCTAAGTATAGTGCCTAGCACATAGTAAGTGCTTACCAAATACTGTATAAAGCGAAAAACACTGTGGAATGGGGTAGAAGGATCTAGTCAGTGTTGGACATGTTTTAGTGGAGTGGGTAGCTTGGCTTGGCTTTAACACCCAAAATATTAAAGATTATCAGGTACTCTCCCTCTTGGCGCTGCTCACCGGCTTTCTGTGCACTGCTAATCAATCAATAAGTGGTATTTATTGAGTGCTTATTATGTGCATAGTACTGTACTAAGCACTTGGGAGAGTATAATACACAAAGTTTGTTGCTTGGTTCTGGCCAGAGTGGAATATGGAGAGTTAAAAAAAAATAAAAGAAAGAAAAACAGGGAAAATAATGACCAGCTCACCATGATGGCACTCTTTCTTTCAAATGTCAAAAATAAAAAAAGAATGGAGCAGCTTTATACCTGAACCAGTTCATCCACCCATACTGTATGAAGCAAAAGAGCTACACTGTGAAAGAAATAAATACTACTGATATCTGAATGCCTTCTCAAATTGATTTGGGATTCCTATATTTGAAGAATTTGCAAGCAGGAAAGTGCCATAAGGAAATGGGGGGTGGGGGACAAAATACAATGAAAGAATAAGAGGTAGAGGTGCCAAGACTTAATCTTCATGTCGTAGTTCAATACTCTAAACACTGGAGATGAAACAGATGGGAAAGGAGTGGGAGACTTCAGTGTGGTTATACAGGGAATCATATTTATACAGGGTTGAATCAAAAGTTTCTGGGTACCTGCCATAAACAATATTCTTCAGAGAGCTACTACATCTACATTGGAACATGTTTCTCTTGTTTACTAGAATTATAACAAATGTTTGAAACGGCCTCCATGTGCTTGTAGATACATTTGCCATTTTCAGCATTTGTTGTCTGTACCCCTTAAGCATTTGATTTTCACCCCTTCCCCACAGCACTTTTATACCTACTCACCTGTAATTTTTTTTTTAACATCTGTGGTCTCCCTGTAGACTGAAAATTGTGGGCTGGAATTACATCTACTAACTCTACTGTATTATACTTTCCCTAGTGCTTAGTAGAGGGTTCTGAACACAGTCAGCACTCAATAAATACTATTGATTGATTCATTCATTGTCTTGTTTAAGCTTAGAATGAAATCACTTTATTTCTTGAAGCACAGGTGCAAAGGGACTTTTGACTAGGCACAGTGTTTGACTGAAAGCCTTCCTTTTAGTATAATTTTCCTTATTACCCTTGCCTCCGTCCCTTTATTTGAGCACTTAGCCTCCAGCTGCTAAAAGAGTGCTCTAAAATGTAATTGCCATCATCTCAACAGCTGCTGTCTCTTCACTTACCAGCTGACATTGGCTCACCTGTGTGAGTTCTGCTTTCTGCCCATCTTCCTTACTACTGAACTGGGGGAGAGGAGAGTTGAGAAGGCAGAAGCCACCCATGTTGGCTGTCCCAAGGTTAAAAACACAATCAAAAAGGTGGTGTTAGTTTACTGGCTTGGATTAAAGACTCTTTTGAGACATTTAAATGGTGCAAGGAAAGGGGAGGAAACGAAGTACATATTTCAAGTCTGGGTGATCATTTCTCCTGGGGTAATAGGCTCCCCTTGGAGAAAGAAATTACAAATTACGAGTAGTTCATATGGCAGAAAATTGCAAATTCAAAGGGAAATGAATATGTGCCTTCATTTCTAAAGCTTGCAATTGACTATAAGGTAGTAGGGTGCATTATTAATAGGGGGTTATCAAACAGAACCTAGTAGTTCAATTGCATAATCAATTTAATGCCGTGGGTCGGTTGACAAAGAAATCTGTTCACTCACTGCTGTTAATTTAGAATTTTCAATATCACTTCATGAGAATATTTATTTTTAAGTTATGGGGAAAAAATCAGGATATAAAATCTTTCTCAAAGCACCTGAATCAGCTGGGGATAAAATTCGAGCCTTTCTATTCCTACTCTTGCATTGCAGCGGAAATAAGAACATAATGATCAGTGATGAACTGATTAAACTAGGACCGAGACATGCAATAGTGCTTTTTGAGTGTGTGTGTGTGCATCTCTCTCTACTCCTTTAGTCTCTCTCATGTATCTCTGAGCTCCTATCTCTCCCTTTCCTACCTTTTTCTTCCTCAGATTTGTACCACCCACTCACCCTGGTCCTGCAGGAAATTGTGAAAAAAAAACTCTCTTCATTAATTCCATTACCTTTTGTTTATTTTAATTATGACATATTTGGATGCCAATCATTTTGTAAATATATCATGAGTAATTGCCAACTTTTTCTAAAGGCCAGCCCATATACAAATAAACAACTGCATAAATGTTATCCACAGGAATGAATAGGACAACCTGTTTTAAGCACTGGTGAGCTTCAGTGAAAGATGCTTCTTCAGTTCAAGACAGTTCCTACAGTATTTACAGATGGGACGTTCTCCATCTGTAATGTACTAGACTCTCACGCATCTTCTTCCTAAGACATTTCAGGTTCAGTAACAACCTGGCACTGAATTTGGAATTAACTAATCATGTAAGAGAAGACGAGTGATGGCTGATAAACCTTTGCATGATGTTCTTACAACAAGTGATATAGTTACTAAGAAACCCCCTCAGAGGAAGGTTTGAGGGTGTATAAATCAATTTTCATACCTTGTCAGTTGCTTGAGTCTTAATAGATGATCAGTTTGATAACAATCACAATGGTGAAATTAGGTAATTGCTCAATCAAATATTTAAGTATAGTAAGAAAACCAGAAGGATTGAATAATGAAGGTAAACATTTCATGAAGTCTTATTTCTGCAGTGGACTGACCCAGTGGGGTTGAAAATCTTGGCAATGCGGGAGGTTGTGGCTAAAATGTCTGCCATTGCATTCCCTTCAGATCTTATTAATATGTATGTGTGGCAGGGGAGGCAGTTTGCTGGCTAATAATAATAATGGTATTTGTTAAGCGCTTACAAACTATGTGCCAAGCACATTTCTAAGCACTATGTGCCAAGCACGTTTCTAAGCACTGGAGTAGATACAAGGTAATCAGCTTTTCCCACATGGGGCTCACAGTCTTAATCCCCATTTTACAGATGAGGTCTCTGAGGCACAGAGAAGTGAAGTGATTTTCCCAAAGTCACCCAGCAGACAAGTGGCGGAGCTGCGATTAGAACCCAAGATCTCTGGCTCCCAAGCCCGGGCTCTTTCCACTAAGCCACAGTACTTCCTGTTTATCACAGCAAACTGGAAGTACTCCCTTCTATGCTGCCTTTATATATACCCCCTTCATTCACCCCACCTTCAAGCCCACAGCACTTGTGTACTTAGTTATAATCGATTTATTTATATTCATGTCAGTCTCCCTATCTAGATTGGAAACTACCTGCGGGCAGGCAACGTATCTAACAACTCTATTATATTGTAGTCTCACAAGCACTTATTAAAGTGCTCTTCACAGAGAAAAAACACTCAATAAATATGATTGATTTCTGTAGACTTTGAAAAGCATCTTGAGCTTTTTGGAAGAAAGCGGCTTTATAAATGCAAAGTAATAATAATAAAAAAATAAAAATACATTTGCAAATTTCCTGGAATATGAACATAAGTGAGAGAGAGCATGTGTGTGTATGAGGAAGGGGAGAGAGAGAGAGAAAGAGAGAGAAAGAGAGTGACATTGTGGTGGCAGCTGGGATTTCAGGCACTGGACTAAAATAGAAAGAACAGTAAATTTTTTTTTTTTGATAACTGAACATTTGGAGAAATAGTGGGCCAAATGTTCCAACCAGTTTTGCACCAACAGGCTGTGGAAGAGCCAAAATAGAAACAGCTGATATTTTTCTGAGAATTCTGGACTACCATTGCTTGGGTATATCCTTTTAGTTCCCATCTCTTGCAAGTGCTAAAATATGACCGCAGAAGCTTGTGTGGAAAATTGATCTATAATGAATCCCTAATTTTTTTAATAACATGGAGTCTCTCAAAGACTGGCTGCTGGAGACGCTATCATCCTGTCTCTTAATTAGAGCCTGTGTGGCCTAGTGGAAAGAGCATGGACCTAGACTTCTGAGGCCTGTGTTCTAATCCCAGCTCTGCACCTTGCCTGCTGGGTGACCTAGGGCAAATTGCTTAATTTTTCTGTGCCTCAGTTCCCTTTTTTTCTTGCTTGACTTTTTTTCTCTTTAATGGTATTTGTTAAACACTTACTATGTGCCAGGCACTATACTAAGCACTGAGGTAGCTACAAGCTGATCAGGTTGGACATAGTCCAGGTCCCATATGAGTCTTAATCCCCATTTTACAGATGAGGTAACTGAGGCACAGAGAAGTGACATGATTTGCCCAAGGTCGCACAGCAGGCAAGCAGCAGATCTGGGATTAGAACCCAGGTCCTTCTGACTCCCGGGCCAATGCTCTATCTACTAGAACACATTGCTTCTCTGCTTCAGTGGAGGTTAAATACCTATTCTCTCTCCTACTTAGATGGTGAGCCTAATGTGGGATAGGAACTGTGTCTGACCTGATCATCTTGCATCTACCCTAGTGCCTAGCACAGTGTGTGGCACACAATATGTACTCAAGTATCACAATTAATATTCTTAGAAATGTTAGGCTTGAATATGAATGAGTGAATGAAGTAGCTTCTTCAGCTTCTTTCAAACATGTCTTAAATACTCTCTGCAGCTTTCAGATAGTATTACCATCACAAATATTTGCTTTTATATAGGCAAATAGACACACATATATGTAATATACACACATTTCATCCACATTTTCTTCCCTTACCCACCATTAGCATACTTATTCTAAATGAAGCATTCATTAATAGGTAAAATTACCTATTGAGATGACTTCATATTGACATTTTATGGGGAAGTTCCTCCAGGCATGCTCTTCTGTCATTCCATTTGTTCTTGACTATTTAGTTTGTCAAAGTTTCTGAACTGTTCAGTCAATCAGTGACATTTATTGAATACTTATGGAGTGTAGAGCTCTCCACTATACACATGGGAGAGGATAATACCTTGACTCCTCACTCTCATTCAACCCACATATTCAATCCATCACTAAATCCCGTCGGGCCCACCTTCACAACATTGCTAAAATCTGCCCTTTCCTCTCCATCCAAACTGCTACCACATTAATACAACCACTCGTCTTATCCCTTTTGCATTACTTCATCAGCCTCCTTGCTGATGTCCAGCTTCCTGTCTCTCCCCCTTCCAGTCCATACTTCACTCTGCTGCCTGGATCATTTTTCTACAGAAACGTTCTGGACATGTCACCCCACTCCTCAAAAAACCCCAGTGGTTGCCCATCCAACTCAGCGTCCAGCAAAAGCTCCTCAGCATTGACTTTAGAGCACTCAATCACCTTTCCCCCTCCTAGATCACCTTGATACTCTCCTACTACAACCCAGACCACACAACTCCTCTAATGTGCCTCACCGTGCCTTGATCTCATCTATCGTGCCACCGACCCCTTGCTCGCATCCTACTTTTAGCCTGTAACTCCCTCCCTTCTCAAATCTGACAGACAATGACTCTTCCCTGCTTCAAAGCCTTACTGAAGCACATCTCCTCTAAGAGGCCTTCCCTGAGGAAGCCCCACCTTGCCTCTTCTCCCACTCCCTTCTGCCCTGACTTGCTCCCTTTGTTCTTTCCCCCTTCCACCCCCAAGGCATTTATGTACATATCTGTAATTTATTTGTTTATATTAACGCCTGTCTCTTCAGCTCTAGCCTGAAAGCTCACTGTGGGCAGGGAATGTATCTGCTTATTGTTGTGCTGTACTCTCCCAAGTGCTTAGTAGAGTGCTCTGCACACAGTAAGTGCTCAATAAATACAATCAAATGAATGAATGAATGAATACATCTTTGTTCTCAAAGAGTTTACAGTCTGTTAATCACATAGGAAAGGGCCTTCAGAGACAATATTTTATGTTGTTGGGTATAGACCCAATGCATAAATACTCTATGAGAATTAATCAATCAATGATATTTATTTAGTGCTTACTGTGTGTGGAACATTGTATTAAGCACTTGGATGAATGTAATACAACAGAGTTGGTAGACATGTTTCCTGCCCACAAAGATCTTGGAGTTTAGAGGGTCCTGCCTACCAGCCTCTTCCCATTTTAAGTAGCTTGTAGAAGTGCAAGACAGGAGGTAATGTCCACAAGTGATTCAGGTCACCCCAGCCAGATTCTCAAGTCACATAACCACTTATGTATGTATCCCTACACTCTTGTCTCTACTACCTTTAGTTCATTTGAGTGTCTGCCTCTCCTGCTAGACTGTAAACTCCTTTTAGGCAGAGATTGTGCTTACCTACTCTATTGTTCCCTCCCATTTGCTTAATACAGTGTTCTGTCAGTGAGCCAATGTATTTATTGAATGCTTACTGGGTGTAGAGCACTGTACTAAGTACTTAGGAGAGTACAATATAACAGACACTCCCTGCCCGCAACAGTCAGTATTCAAAAAACAACACCCATTGATTGATTGACATCAAAATGTGGAGAACCACTGCTTTAGCTCAGAGACAAGAAAGGCCTAGGTCAGTGCAGGACCTTTGGCTGGATTGAATGGGAGGGGGTGAGATTTAAGAACTCCTTTCTAGGCAATTAATTCCATCCTGTAGATTGCTCCCTCCAGAATCCAAGCCCATGTGCTATTGGCTCCAGCAGCTGATTTGGTTCCACATCTTCATGGCCATTTGGTCCAGAAGAGGGATGGGACCTACAAAAGCATAGCGTTTAGGATAATTGTCCCAGTTGGCCCTTTGGATGGCCCTGCCTATCGGATACATTTTTTTCTCTAGTCACCTGCTTTTCTTCTAACTCCTGTCCTCAATAAGGGAAGGGTGAGGTGAACAGTCAGTGTGATAGGTAGCGAGCTGGTGGGAGGGGAGATTTTGCAGGCTATTGCTTTAAATCATGAAATTATTAACATTGATATCTTTTTGGGGTCTCACCTATAGACATATCATAATAACCTAATAGGTAAGCTAGATTTGAGCCAGATTTTGGCAACTCTAGGACCTTTCTTGGAAGAAAACAAACACCTTGCATGGATTTATCCTTATCAAGACAGCATCATTCATTTGATTCACATATCAATCTTCAAGGCTTTCTGGAGCTGAACTGTTGCCCCAGAGTTGAACACTTGACATTTGCATTGCAGATATGCTTTTTGTTTTTAAATGCACATGAATAAATTAAATAATTGAAAACTTCACCATGTTTCTTTTTCTTTTTTTTTTCTGTCTGGGTAATATCACAAACAGCTCTTCCCTCATTCTTCCAAACCAAGCCATTCCCATAATTTGGAATCCTTTTGCTCCTTGATTTAATTGAAAAATGAAATGTATACTGGTTCCCAAGCACCCTTTCTCCCACAATTATTATGCCAGTGACCTAATATCCAGACATCCAAAATAATAATTATGGTGCCTGTCAAGCACTTACTATGCACCAAGCTTTGTTCTAAGTGCTGAAGTAGATACAAGATAATCAGGTTGGACACAGTCAATCAATCAATCAATCACATTTACTGGGCACTTACTATGTGCAGAGCTTTGTACTAAGCACTTTGGAGAGTAAAATACAACAGAATTAGCAGATGTTCCCTGCTCATAACAAGCATACATTATAGAAAGGGAGACAGACATTAATATGAATATATATGCATATTACATACTTATTTATGAACATGTATTACATCATATACAAATGCTGTGGGGTTGGGATGGATATCAATAATAATAATAATGATGGTATTTGTTAAGCGCTTACTATGTGCCAAGCCCTGTTCTAAACACTGGTGTAGATACAAGGTAATCAGGCTGTCCCACATGGGGCTCACAGTCTTAATCCCATTTTACAGATGAGGTAATTGAGGCACAGGGAAGTTAAGTGATTTGCCCAGTCTCACAGCTGACAAGTGGTGGAGTGGGGATTAGAACTCATGACCTCTGACTCCCAATCCCGTGCTCTTTTCACCAAGCCACACTGCTTCCAAAGGTCACAGACTAGTGCAAAGATGACGCTTAAGGAAACCTAAGCCAGGAAAGAGATGGCTTAATCAGGGAAGGACTCTTGGACATGTGACCTTAGTAATGCTTTGAAGGTGGAGAGAGTGGTGGTCCGGCATATATGGAGGGGGAGGGAATTTCAGGCTAGGGGAAGGATGTGGGGAAGGGGATGGCAGCAAAATAGATATGTAGGACAAGGATAATAATAATAATAATGATAGTATTTGTTAAGTGCTTACTGTGTACCAAGCATTGTTTTAAGCTCTGTTATAGATAGTCCCTGTCCTACATGGGACTGACAGTCCAAGTAGGAGGTAATAGGACTTAATCCCCATTTTACAGATGAAGTAAATGAGGCACAGAGAAGCTAAGTGACTTGCCCAAGGTCACACAGCAGACAAATTCCAGAGCTGGAATTAGAAATCAGGTCTTTTCTGATTCCCAGACCAGTCCACTAGGCCACACTGCTTCTCAAAGGAAACAAAAGAAACAAATATCATTATTATTATCATACTTGTTAAGCACTTACCATGTGCCAGGCACTTAGTGCTGGGGCAAATACAAGTTAATCAGTTTGGACACAGTCCCTGTTCCAACATGGGGCTCAAATTTTTAATTCCCATTTTACAGATGAGGTAACTGAGTCACAGAGGTTGAGTAACTTGCTCAAGGTCACACAGCAGACATGAGGCAGAGCCAGGATTAGAATCCAGGTCCTTCTGACTCCCAGGCCCATGCTCTATCCACTAAGCCACACTGCTTCCCATACAATGAAGGTTGGAAACTTCCCTGGAAGGAGGATGGTCTAGTGGATAAAGCACGGGCCTGGGAGTCAGTAGGACCTGGGTTCTAATCCCAGTAAATTCCAATTACTTTGCTATAAGACACTTAGAAATCACATGCAGTCAAATAAAAGGGTTAACAATTCCCAGGATCCTAAGTCCTCTAAATTCATCAGCCATCCCACAGAGTCCATGAGGATGTAAACTGCTCCCTGGCCACTCTCACCAGCTGACAGGTGAATGAATACACCGTGACTGACATCTTCCCACCAGGCCATTCAGGAAGGACCCTTGGCAGCTTCCTCTACTGGAAAGCCAACATATGCCCTCTTCCACATCACCAAAGAACTTCCATCCCTAACGCCTCTGCATGCCCCCTGCATGACAGAGAATAACAACCACAGTCTGGCACCACCTCCACAAAGCCTCAGGCAGACTGTGGTCGACCGCTCCCATAGCCATCACCGAGGCTGCGTTTGTGACTGCGGACTGAGCAATGAGCAGCCTGAAATTCCCTTCCTCTAGCCACAGTACCTAAGTCAACTTCGGTTTTTGGCTTTAGGTTGTTAGACTCTCCCAATTAGTTTCTCAGCCCTCTAAGATGCATAAATGTATAAGCCAGTTCTAGCACTTATGAATTTATTGTACTTATCCTCAGCCGTCTTGGGTATATATATGAGTATGTATATACATATATATTCAATTGTATATTCCATTATTTATTTTGACTACTGTAAGCATTTTTTGTCTTTCCAAAATACAAATACAAGGTGATCAGGTTGTCCCACGTGAGGCTCACAGTCTCAATCCCCATTTTACAGATGAGGTAACTGAGACTCTCGTTATATCCCGGCTAGACTACTGTGTCAGCCTTCTCTCTGACCTCCCTTCCTCCTCTCTCGCCCCGCTCCGGTCTATTCTTCACTCCGCTGCCCGGCTCATCTTCCTGCAGAAACGATCTGGGCATGTCACTCCCCTTCTTAAACAACTCCAGTGGTTGCCTATCGACCTCCGCTCCAAACAAAAACTCCTCACTCTAGGCTTCAAGGCTCTCCATCACCTCGCCCCTTCCTACCTCTCCTCCCTTCTCTCTTTCTACCGCCCACCCCGCACGCTCCGCTCCTCTGCCGCCCACCTCCTCGCCGTCCCTCGGTCTCGCCTATCCCGCCGTCGACCCCTGGGTCACGTCCTCCCGCGGTCCTGGAACGCCCTCCCTCCTCACCTCCGCCAAACTGATTCTCTTTCCCTCTTCAAAACCTTACTTAAAAATCACCTCCTCCAAGAGGCCTTCCCAGACTGAGCTCCTCTTCCCCCTCTACTCCCTCTGCCATCCCCCCTTTACCTCTCCGCAGCTAAAGCCTCATTTTCCCCTTTTCCCTCTGCTCCTCCACCTCTCCCTTCCCATCCCCACAGCACTGTACCCGTCCGCTCAACTGTATATATTTTCGTTACCCTATTTATTTTGTTAATGAATTGTACATCGCCTTGATTCTATTTAGTTGCCGTTGTTTTTACGAGATGTTCTTCCCCTTGACGCTGTTTAGTGCCATTGTTCTTGTCTGTCCGTCTCCCCCGATTAGACTGTAAGCCCGTCAAACGGCAGGGACTGTCTCTATCTGTTGCCGACTTGTTCATCCCAAGCGCTTAGTACAGTGCTCTGCACATAGTAAGCGCTCAATAAATACTATTGAATGAATGAATGAATGAGACACAGAGAAGTTAAGTGACTTGCCCATGGTCACACAGCAGACAAGTGGTGGAGATGGGAATAGAACCCAGGACCTCTGACAGGGCATAGTGCAGATGCTTTAATTAAGGCAGTAGACATTTTCTTGGATTAGCTTTGATTAGTCTTGGATTAGCCTGTGTATAGGAGAAGCTGCATGGGTTGGTGGAAAGAACATGAGCTTGGGAGTCAGAGGTCATGGGTTCTAATCTCTGCTCTGCCACTTGTCAGCTGAGTGACTTCTCTGTGTTTCAGTTACCTCATCTGTAAAATGGGGAATAAGACTGTGAGCCCCACGTGGGACAGCCCGATAACCTTGTATCTACCCCAGTGCTTAGAACAGTGCGTGGCACATAGTAAGCACTTAACAAATATCATCATTATATATACATATATACATACATTTTATATATATATATAGATATATATACACACATACATTACATATATACACACATACATTACATATATATATACATTATATATATATACATACATATATTTGTGAATATACCTCCAAACTTTCAAAGGAGGAAAAACATACACCTCTCCAGGAATTACAATTAATTTGCCTCAAGCTATGTAGCACAAGGCCAGTCCTTACCAAAGACTCTTGTGTAAACTTAAGAAGAAAATCATTTTCCCCACTGCACTAGTCCATAAACTCACAGACTCAGCTGTCGGTAAAATACAGGGGGGGTCAAAAGTATCGCTCTTTGTCTCTATCACACATAGACATGCTCTCTCTCTCTCTTTCTCCTCTCTCTCTCTCTCTCTCTCTCTCTCTCTATCTCACACACACACAGACACACACATAGACACACACTTCTTTCAGTCAGTAAAAGGTTATATCAGCCATAAAAATCTCATGGAAAATTGTGCATAACTTTAATGAGTTCATGTATCAGGTGAAACTGCAAATCCAGAGTGGATGACAACTTACAAATTGGGTGAACTGCCTTTGGCCCGTTTTTTGAAGAGAACAAGATTCCTGCGAGAAGGTGATATCGAATACTAATTTTAGATTATGGTAATCCTGTGCAAAAGTAACAAGCAAGAAAAATCCAGTGAGGTCTTCTACCAAATGACAACCTATTTATTTTCTGACATCCCTATATGCATCTGAACACCACACTCTCCTCCTCTTCAGACCCTGTCAACAGGAATGACTCAAGCTTACATTTTTCAAGTCAACTTCAAACCTAATGTTTAGGGGACATCAGCGATCAATGAGGACCACACACCATTCAAACCACTTGTTAACTCCTTTTCTTCTCACTCTTACTATTAGCACCTGATTCCTACTAGCTGGGTGTTGGGGAAAGGGAGAAGAGGAAAGAGAGCAAGGGGGGGGAAAAAAAAACAGTGACACTCCCCTCTCACCAGTTCCTGTCTCTTCCCTTTCCCTGCCTGTCATAACCAGTTTTATTCCCCCAAGCCCAATGGAAGATGGCCCTTAACCAAAAAACCCAAACATAACTCAAAACTGAACAATTTAAAACTGATATATTTTAATTGTCATTGAAAGTGATGTGGTTTTCTTCAGCCATACTTCATCATCTCGCCGATCTCCCACGTACCTCGATCTCGTCTGCCCTGCTGCCAGTCCCTTGATCACTCCCTTCTTCTAACCCCCAAATCCCTCCCCTTCATATCAAATAGTCCACCACTCTCCCCACCTTCAAAGCCCTCTTAAAATCACAACTCCTCCAAGTGGCCTTTCCTGGCTAACTTCTCACTTCCCCAACTATTCCCCTTTCCTTCTCTTTAATCTATACATTTGGGTCTGTACCCCTTACAAACTTTGATTCTCTTTCCATTCCTTCCCTTCAGCACTTATGTATGTATCCACATACTTGGCTGTTTCCCCTACCTGTAATTTATTTTAATGTCTGTCTCCCTGACTAGACTGTAAGCTCCTTGAGAGCAGAAATTGTTTTTATCCACATCTATTGTACTGTATTCTCCCAAGCACTCAGCACAGTCCTCTGGACACAGTAAGTGCTCAATAGATACCACTGATTGATCTGGATGTGCTCTAATTTTTCTTGGTTACTACAAATCTATCTCTATAATAAAAATATCACAATCCCTTGGCATCCATTCATTTTATGTTCCCAGTTTCACCTATTCATGGTTGATTGGACTCATACTCACAGCCACAGGAGGCTGTATTCCACCCCCAGCAACTGCTGTCTCCTGTCTGATTGCCAGTCGCCACAGTCCCACCTCTCCCATTTTACTTCATCCTGAGGTCTTGGGCTATGTGCCTGGTGCCATCTTCAATAGCTGGCTGGGTGGCCAAACCCCATTTACCTAGAAGCCCGGTTGGCTGTGAGTGGTTGGATAGATTTTCTAGTGGTTTAAGTGCAGCTACTTCCTAGTGCTAGCATAGTATTGTACACAGTTGACATGTGCAATTTTACCTTATTTTCAGGGCTTTCTTTAAACCAGAATTCAAAAACCACTTTGTACAGAACTGCTGAACACAAGAGGAGCAGCATGGCTCAGTGTAAAGAGCATGGGCTTCGGAACCAGAGGTCATGGGTTTGAATCCTGGCTCTGCCACTTGTCAGCTGTGTGACTGTGGGCAAGTCACTTCATTTCTCTGTGCCTTAGTGACCTCATCTGTAAAATGGGGATGAAGACTGTGAGCCTCACGTGGGACAACCTGATTACCCTGTATCTACCCCAGCACTTAGAACAGTGCTTGCTCTGCACATAGTAAGTGCTTAACAAATACCAACATTATTAATCACACATTAGTTCAGTTTTACGGGTCACTGTGTGACATCATTACATTATGCTGCACATGGCACAGTGAGATGACATCATTGCCCTGCACAGCTACCAGTGTGGGGGTGGGGAAGGTGGAGAGGGAAAAAAAGAGGAGGCAAAAGTATGGCATATATATATTGTTGGTATTTGTTAAGTGCTTACTATGTGCAGAGCACTGTTCTAAGCACTGGGGTAGATACAGGGTAATCAAGTTGTCCCACGTGAGGGTCACAATGAATCCCCATTTTACAGATGAGGTAACTGAGGCACAGAGAAGTGAAGCATAGGAAAGAATGAAGAGAAAGGAAAACAAGGAACAGGTGGGACACTGTGACAGGCTGACGGTATCAGAGGTTAGTCTCTTCAATCTTCCATATCCTTCCCTCCTCTCAAAGGATGTGAGAGGGCAGTGCCCACACAACTGGGCATGGACAGTGGCATTTCACCCCCTCCCTTGTTAAACCAACCCACTTTTGGAGGGCAGGAACCCATCATCTTTCCCTTCAGGGGCTGCTTCTAGGTCCCCTAGGACAAGTAGATCTTGCTGTCCCCTGTCAATGTCCCCCTCTTCCTCTCCGCCCCAAGTCCAGCGGCCAATTTCAGGTCATGGGAGTGGAGAGAAAGTTTCTCAGGACTGATTGGTGACTGATCCTGCCCCTTATCCCCCTCTTCTTTCTCTTCCTGTCCCCAGAACCTGTGTCCCTCCTCACCCCCCAGCTCTGAAGAGCTGATGAGCCCATGGAAGCTTCCAGGATGGGTGGAGATTCCTCTGGGTGAAGACGGCGAGGATCCTCACTTTCACACAGCTCATAGTGAGCAGTCCAAGTGGTAGCTGTCAGCCCCACCCAGGGCCTCCAAGGTGGGGGAACTGGTCCCTGTCCTTCCGGGGTCAGTGCCCACTCAATCCGCCAGTTGGAGGTCCTCAAGCTGCCTGTTGCTGACTCTTCCACCCAACCCCCTCACCCACCAGCAGTCACGGGCCAGAGGGAATCCAACGGCCCCAGGCCATGTGCTTCAGCTTTCAGATATGTCATGGCAGTGTTGCCATCCCTGGTGGCAGCATTATACATTGCAGATATTCATTCTGGGTGCCTCCACACACTCCAAAGCCCTGGGTGATGTTTTTAAGGGCCTCACCCCCTTTTCCCGGTTTGAGAGCCATATTTGGTTCCTAGAAGAGCCAGACATGAAGGTCGGCAATCTTTTCTCTAACCAGTCCCCTGTGAATCCCGAGAGATACTTAGCAAGTATCTCCAATTTACAACCCCCACCTCACCAAGGCAAATTGGGAAAAGGGGCTGCCTGCTGGGGCTCTGCCATCAGGGATTAATGTTTCGTATACAAGATACACCTAGGTCATCTAGCGCGGTAGGCAGGCACAGCAAGAATCCTGAAAATAGCCAGCTAACGTGACCTCAATGGCTACTGAGTGACTATCCTGGCAGCCACGTACTTGCAAGGAGTCAGCACTATGCCATAGTGAGTTTGGCCTAGGATGTAAATTCTCACATGCCCTCATACTCATTCAATCAATCAATTAATCAGTTGCATTTATTGAACACTTACTATGTGTTCTCTGCTTCTCGCTGCTTCCAGAGAATAATAATTGTGGTATTTACTTAGCACGTACTATGTGCCGGGCACTGTGTAAAGTGGATACACGAGCTCTATCCACTATGCCAAGCAGCAGAGAAGCAGCATGGCTCAGTGGAAAGAGCACGGGCTTTAGGAGTCAGAGGTATTGGATTCTAATCCAGGCTCTGCCACCTGTCAGCTGTGTGACTTTGGGCAAGTCATTTCACTTCTTGGTGCCTCAGGCACCTCATCTGGAAAATGGGGATTAAGGCTATGAGCCTTCATATGGAACAAACTGATTACCCTGTATCTACCCCAGTGCTTCGAACAGTGCTCGGCACATAGTAAGTGCTTTACAAATATCACCATTATCATTATTATTATTATTATGTGCAGGGCACTGTGGTAAGTGCTTGGGAGAGTACAATAAAACAGAGTTGGGAGACACATTCTCTGCCCACAGTGAGCTTAGAATCCACACGGGGAGAAAGACATTCATATCAATAAATGAATTACAGATATGTACATAGGTGCTGAGGGGCTGAGGGAGGGGTGAATAATGAATGCAAATCCTAGTGCGAGGGTGATGCAGAAGAGAGAGGGAGAAGAAGAAATAAGGGCCTGGTCAGGGAACGGCTCTTGGAAGAGATGTGCAGCACGATATAGTGGATAGAACCCATGCCTGGGAGTCAGAGGGTCATGGGTTCTAATCCCAGCTCCACCACTTGTCTGCTGCGTAGCCTTGGACAAGTCACCTCACTTCTCTGTGCTTCAGTTACCTCACCTGTAAGATGGGTATTGAGACTGTGCGCCCCACGTGGGACAGGGATAGTGTCCAACCACATTTGCTTGTATCCACCCCAGCACTTAGTACAGTGGCCGGCACATAGTAAGTGCTTAGCAAATACCACAATTATTACTCTCTAGACTGTTATGCTAGCTGTGGGTGGGGAACGTGTCTTCACTGTTTTACTGTCCTCTCCCCAGCCCTTAATACAGTGCTCTGCACACAATAAACTCTGAATAAGTATGGTGGAACCAATGCCTTCAGGAAGGCTTTGAAAGTGTTGATCATCTCTCATATATGAAGAGGGAGGGTGTTCCAAGCAAGAAGCAGGACGTGGGCAAGAGGTTGGCAGACTCTTTTACTTCAGTAAGAGTTGCCATGGAGGCAATAGGATCAGAGAACTGAACTGGTTGTTCATTTACATTAGAAATTTAAGGGTGAGAAAAGGGGAAGTTTTGACAGTTCAGGCATTGCAGGTAATAAAACATGTTTCTTTAGTCTTGGTCAACTAGCTTAGCGTCACCATTTGAATGGCTATAAAACCTTCCACTAAGGGTCTTGACTGTTCTTCTGATACATGCAAGCATTACTTAGAGAACACCTGCTCAGTGAGTTAAGGATCATTTTGTGCCTCAGGTTTGTTTTGCCTCCTTATGAGGCATTTTGTTTTAATATTTTTGAGGACAGTTGTGTTCAGCTCTTCATAATTGACCACTCAGTCATTCAATCAATTGTACATTCCAAGTGCTTAGTGCAGTGCTCTGCACATAGTAAGTGCTCAATAAATACTATTGAATAAATACTATTGAATAAATCAATCAATCACTGTTGAATCCATCATGCTGTCAATAAACCTAACACAGTTCCAAGATAGAGCAACAGATCTAGGGTAGCTGTTAAAAAGGATCATTTTTTTAATGTTTCTACTGAGTTACTGCAGTTGGTCACTCCTGGCACTAATACCCATTTCATTTTCTGTAACAATTATTTGCAGTAATACCCAAATCCTTAGTTCCTGACAATTGCCATTTAATGATGGCTGCTGTAGTTTACTGCAGATTGTTTCTCCTGGGTGGGATTCCTGGAGGACCACACAAGAGACTGTTTCTTGCACCTAATTAAGTATGAGAGTAACAGAAGTAGAACATCTCCTTGTGACAGTCAAACACAGATGCCTCTAAACATGGAGCCAAGGCATCAGAGAGGTTCCTGAAGAATTAAACTTCCAAGTTTGAGGCAGGGAAGCCTCTGTCTGTTAAATAAGTTTAGCTACTCCCTTTAGACTGCATTTGGTATTTGTTCTATGACACACAGTGGAAAGAGTATGGGCTTTGGAGTCAAAGGTCATGAGTTTGAATCCCAGCTCTGCCACTTGTCAGCTGTGTGACTGTGGGCAAGTCACTTAACTTCTCTGTGCCTCACTTACCTCATCTGTAAAATGGGGATTAAGACTGTGAGCCCCACGTGGGACATCCTGATTCCCCTGTATCTACCCCAGCGCTTAGAACAGTGCTCGGCACATAGTAAGCGCTTAACAAATACCAACATTATTATTATTATTATTATTATTATTATTAAAATGCAGAGAATGTTGTTTCATTGTTTTTTAAGTGATGAAAACATTTGTGTGTAGGAATTCCCTGATGTAGGTGGGGGGCACAGATTGAGTTTTCTTGACACCTCACATTGACAATGAATGGAAAAAGGTCCAACAAGATATCTTAAAATCTGATTTTAAGAACCATACTGGCATAATGTAGATTTGGAGTCTTTGTAAAAAATTCAAAACTTTAAAATTTACTCAGTTCTGCATCATCTATGCACTTTGTAACGAGGACTGTTCCTTGGCACAATGAGAGGACTGAGGACAATTCCCTAGAAATACTGTTTTCCCTACTCAGTGAAATGTTCTCAGTTTGGATTGCTTAATCTTGTTAGTTCTTAATTTGTCTTCATTGTTTGCAATTTATTCTTACTGTCCTATGTGTCTGCCTTTCCCATTTGGACTGTGAGCCCCATGTGGGGCAGGGGCCATATCTTAACTGTATATCTTATATTTACTCCAGTGTTTAGTACAGTGATTGGCAAATAGTAAGAGCTTAATAAATGTCATAAATTTGGAGGAAAAGAGTATAGATGTTTGTTTCTGAGGGTAAGGCTTATCTGAAACCATTCGGAAGTACACCAGGAGAGATTATTTATTGGTTTAAGAGGCTACAATCTTTTCCCAACCCTTCACCACCCCCAAGCAGTGCAAAAAAATAGAGCTGAAGAGTGAGTTTTTAAACAGAGGTCTGGGCCCTGTGGGGGCAGAAATGGTTTGCTTCCAGAAATGAGTCTGGTCTGAAGTCTCATTGAAGGCACCTCAGCAGAATGCTTGTGGTTTTGAGGGGTTATAGACCTGTCACCTATCCCTTCTCACAGGGCACATATTGGCAGAATGTGGGTGGAGCTTAGCCACAGATTTAGAGAAAGATCCAGTGCTGAGACTGTGGAGTCAGAAAGAATTTGTAACCAAGGGAAAGCTGAAACTTTTTTAAGGTATCCCAGGAGAAATGGCCGATTTGTTTAAAAGACCATGCCTTCTCTAATAGCAGCATTTGGGAGCACAGAATTAATGGAGCAAAAGTGAGAATTTTTTAAAAAAGGTGGTTTGGGATGGAGCGTTTTTTTTTTTTTTATGGTACTTGTTAAGCACTTAGTATATGGCAGGCACTGTGCTAAGCACTGAGGGAAGATACAAGCTAATCAGGTTGTACACAATCTCTTCCCACATGGGGCTCACAATCTTAATCCCCATTTTACAGATGAGGTAAATGAGGCAGGGACAAAGTGAAGTGACTTGCCTAAGGTCACACAGCAGACAAGAGCTTAGATTAGAACCCAGGTCCTCCTAACTCCCAGACCCATCCCGTGCTCTACCCACTAGGCCATGCTGCTTCTCTTTGTAGGGGTATTGGCAAAAAGGGAATAGATGGAGTTAAAGTATGAATTTTAAGGAGTACATTACGGCTGTCCTGAAGAGACACAGATGATTATTTCTGAGGGTTGATCTGTCCTGATACTGTTTTGAAGGTATCCTACCAGATAGAACTGGCTAGTTGGTTTAAGGGACTGATAACCCTTCCCCATTTCTTCAAGTAGAAATGTTGAGGGAGACCAATTACATATCACTGGGTTCTCACTACAATCAACATTGGCACACAACACCCAGCTTTTGAACCCCAGCCAGAAGACAGCACCAATAGACAGATTATTTAACCAGAAGGAGAGTCATATGGAGAGCAGCACTGCAGAGAGCTATTCTGAAGATTCCCAAAGAAACCTGAACAGAATGTTGATTTATCAGCTCAGCGCGGAACAACTCACGGGAGTCCGAACTGAAAACACGAAGCACGTATATGAATTTGAAGTTGTAATTAGAAGGTGGTCTCATTTTCAGATTCAGATCCTACAGTTGTTGTCCTTTAGTCCAGATTTACTGTTGAAAATTGAGTATCAGGGGTCCTAAATCATAGATTTTAAATGAATTCTAAAAGAAGATGTGCCACGCATTTCCCACTGAAACTGGAAATGTTCATCATTAAGAAAACTATGCAACTGTGGAGAAAGAAGGAATGTGGGGCGGGGGTGGGGAGTGGTGGCTTATAGCTGGCTGGTGATTGTGCCAGAGTTAGCAGCCTTGTGGGTCTACTGGCAAAGTGATGACATGTTTTACAGTTTTATCATTAAATATGCTACCGTGGAAATCAGTAGCCGGGAGTGAAGATTCAGCATGAAGGAAGAGTGATTATTTTTCAAAGACCATAGCTGATTGACATAGTCATCTGTCAGCTCTCCTTCTGTTCTGCTGATGACTCACCCCACAGTGTATTCAGGAATATGTAGCCAATCGTGGTACCATGTCTTGCTGAATAAATGTGTCACAAGAAAATTGTAGAAAAGCCCAAATGACTCGTTTTTTAAAAAATGGAGACCCATCTGCATTAGAACTTACACATTAATGATTTAGATGAGGGAAAGCACTTTCTCTGCGGTTCTAAACTGACTGAACAGATTTACACTCCAGATCTAATAAGGACATTGACTATATTATGCATTGCCTTTACTAGCAAGGAAAAGCAGTTTGCTTGTTCCTGCTATAATAATAAAGTCTTCTTTCTTATATTCTGCTGACAGAAGCAGGCTGAATGCATTTTGGCTTCAAAATCATCCTATTTATAGCCCCAAAGCAAAATACTCTCTATTCATTCCATGGTCTCATTTGTAGGTTATCGTTCTACATGTCTGGGAGAGCTAGGCAGCAGATGTTGGCACCAGGGTTTACCCTCTGCAGCAGGATAGGGAAATCTGCTTCCTCATTCCACTGCCTGTGTTACCAGAAAAGGGAAAATACAACTCATTTGTGGAACGCCATCCCTTGAATAACGGACAGTATAGATCCTTTAAACTGGTAGTCATCAATATTGTCACCATGTGACATGTTCCATCTTTGCTATAGTTAACAATAATCACATTGGTTAAGTGCTTATTATGTGCCAAGTACTGTACTCAGTGCTGGGGTAAATACATGAAAATCTGTTTGGACGCAGTCCTTCTCCCACCTAGGGCTCAGAAAGTGGGAAGGTGAAAAGGATAGACGGTTTCCGAATTCAGCAGTTCTTACAAGGAACTTCAATCAGTGAAAAGGAAACTTGATGAACGACCCAATATTTTCGCTTTCAAAATTTTCAGGGAAAATTTCTAAAGTGCATCTTTCATATTTTTTAGCAAATGTCACCTTTCTGTTCCTAGCAGAGGTATCAATCGATATGCACCTACGGTTTCTTTTGAGCATACTGCCTATCCATTTTATCAGTGGCTAGAGCAAAAAAGACAGGCTTTTTTAAGAATCTGGTCAGACAATAAACAATGCTTCATTAAGATTCCTCCTGATTTGAAGGTTTAAATGGAAGGAGCAATCTATCTCTGGCACAGAAAGGTTTGTTTTTCATCCAATCACATTTAGGAGGGATTGTGTGTTCAATGGTGTTAGCTATTTGGCATTCTTGATGTGGGACAAAGTTGGATATTTATGTAGTTTCTTAATTTGTTGCAGGAATAATCCTAAATTGACATAGAAATGTACAAGGACAATGAAACGATTCTTTGTAGCAGAAGATTCTTAGATAAAACCGGATTGACACTATTCAAGTAACTGGACCCAGGGGAGTGACCTTTAGGAAGCTGACAAATAACCATAGGGAAACATCCTTCCATTTTTCACCTGCTCTTTAGCTTTCACTAGTGTCTCTGAGTGGAACTGGCAGGGTTTTGGATTGACTCTGCAAGGGGGAAAACTAAGGTAAGGAGCCAAGCTGATGTTGGTGGGAATTGCCTTGGGCCAATAGGAGCCCTGCATCTACTGGACACACCCTCACAGTCCAGTCCAAGAGCCAAGGCATTACCACAACCCTTGACTGACAGATAGTATCCATCCATCAATCAATGGTATTCATTGAGTGCTTACTATGTGCAGAGCACTGTAGTAAGCTCTTGGGAGAGTCTAATACAACAGAGTTAGTAGACATACTCCCAAACCCAACCTGTTCAATTCCTCAATTTTCCCCTCCCATCCATCTTCCACCTGGGAAAGCCCCAGATAGTCTTCACTGTCAGCAGACTGGCTGCTAGGGGATGGGGGCAACACAGAGTTGTCTGTGCCCATGACAGCTGTTATCAGTTGGGTAGAATCCTGAGTCAAAGAGGAAGCACCTCTGAAGACTGCTCTTAGAGAAAATATAGCCTGACAGCATTAATGTAAGGTATTCAAGACTTCCAGGTCATCCGTGATGACCTGTAACCAAAGGCACTAGTACCAAGTCCACTTTAATTACCTGGCTTACATGCTGAATATAGTTAGGTCTGTAAAGAAATACGTGGACTCTGCACACAGTATTTCAATCCTTCCTTAGGTTTGCTCCAAGCCATCGTGGGAATTTTAGCAAGTTCATGTAAATTCTCTGCTACAATTTCCTTAATTGTGACACAGAGAGAAGTGGACCTCATTTTCCACATCAGAATTCTGATCCCTTATAAAATGATTATATGGTTGACATATTGTTATCCATTATGATCCTTGGATCTCTTTCATACACCTAAAGCCAATCACTCCTCACCTATTTGTGCAGTTGCTTTTCCACCTTAAATATACTTGTCTTGCTCTTGTCTCTATTGAACTGTACTCTGTTTGGCTCTGCCCACTTCTCCAACTCACTAAATCATTTCAATTATAATTATATTCTCTAAAGTGTCAAGCTCCTCAATTCCCAAGTGGGTGTCGTGTGATAACTTAATCAACAGGCTTCTTTCTCTTATTCATTAAGTAGCATATCTGTGAAATGTTTCTCAGAACCAGTAGCCATTTTCTTCTGCTTCCTCGAATTTGCTAGATGAAGAATCGTGAATCTTTTTTCATAGCATGGAAAAGACGACAATTGATTGCCCAATGGGCAATCATCACCCTCCCTATGTTGATGACAATCATGATGAGGATAAGAGGATTAATACCTTGTATTTATATAGTTTCTTTCTACTTTGGAGTTCAAAGGGCCTATACTGCGTGGATAGTGCTGATCAAAGCTATTCAAAGCTCAAGAGACAATTCAAATAAATAGAAGCTAACCAAACCCTAAAGGTAGGGTCTTAAACCCAGAATATCATACCAGAAGCTGAGGAATAGGAGAGGATGGGAATTCAGCTATGAACCAAACATTCTGAGTATCTCAATGGTATTTATTAAAGGTTCAAAGAAAGCAATGGATGGTTTGTAAAGGCCTCTCCCCCAAGTGCTTTAGTAATTTTAATTTGAGCAAAATCCACTGAAATCTTCCTAAGTACATAGCTTCACACTTTGTGCACGCATACATGCATACAAATTAGGTAATGTTCCCCCAGCTACGCCCAGGGGTCTGGATACAGCACGATGAAGTGTGGGATGAAATGGTTGCATGCATAAGCATGATGCTGGACATGGGTTGGGTACTACAAGGCAAATTTTTCTCAACACTGAGGTACGTAAAAACACAACCACCACATTACAGAACCAGGTGAAGCGAGGATATGTATTGTAGTCTCTCAAATGCTTAGTGTAGTGTTCTGCACATGGGAAGTGCTCAGTAAATACCACTGATTGATATCAATATGAACAAACCCACGTTCATCAAGAGTTAGCTTCTGATGCAGCCTCTAAACCTATGAATCCTGATTTCATTCTGCATGCGGCAAAAGCAAATCTCCCATTTCAGTGAAGGAGAGATAGTGCCAATTTCCCTAGGCAGCTGGGAATCACCACTGAAACCAGGAATGGCTGGGCTAAATACTTCCCAACCACTTTTGCAAACACATTACTCAACAGCCATCACTTCAGGGAACAGATTCTTCCACCAATGAGTCGGTATTTCCGTGCTGGCCTCCTAGTTAAGAAGATTTGTTACAGCTTCGGGGTTACATTTCTATTCATCTAGAAGGGCAGTAGGTGAGGAAGAACCAGCAGAAACAAACTGCTTTCTTTTGAAAAGCAAGGGATTTGAGGAACTAAAATAAAGAGCAGGGCTGCATAACACTGACATTTTTATTAGAATTCATTTGTAACAAATGGAACTTGTGTCAGCAAAGAACTGATTTTCATACAGACTTCTTTCGCCACCAATGTAACGAAGTAAGAAAATAAAAAGCACGCCTTTCATTCTGTAAAACATTTACGCGTACTACTAATTAGAGGTAATTGTATTTTTAACAAGCCATTTTACAAGTTATTTTTTTTAAATTTTCAGTCTATGCATCCAAAACGAGAGCAAAGAACACAACTTTTATTATCTTTGTAAAGACACTCCAAGCTTGAATGGCAAAGCCACGGAACAGATGGATAGGATGGATCTGTAGCCTTCTGATATCTGCTGGAGTATCAGGGCACCCAAATACCCAAAGGAAACCAAGACCCCAAAAAGAAAATGGAAAGAAGGAAGGAAACAAACAAATGAACAAAAAAGCCAAAAAAGGAAAGGAAAGGGGAAAAAGTCACATGGCCTTTGCAGACTTCCCCCTCCCCCCCCCACCCCTTCCCGTTTCTATGTTCTGGGTTATTTACATACACACGAGTGAATTTCAGAAGCAGTTTCTTACATATGGGTTCAAGTAATAACATTACTGGGTGTAGAATCAATAGGGCAGTGCATAGTACAAAGGTATAGAAAGTGCAAATCTCCCTAGAGGCCCTTCCCTCCCCTGGCTGTCCTCTCCATCGTCTAACCATGCAAATAATTTTTTAAAAAGAGCTAAAATAAAGTTCTGTACAAATTATTTTTCATATATTTTGAATTTTTTTACCATTATAACTAATTACAAAATTATACATAACTACACATACATAGGTAAATAATAGCACCGTACTGATTATGATGGGAAAACTAATTGGAAATTTGGACGTTTGTGATAATTGCAGGTAAAGATGTTTACTGCTGCAATTAAAAAGAGAACAGCTATTCAGAAAAGCATAGAAAATGGAATGCACATCAATGACAAACGCTAAGGGAGTTTTCATCAATAACTGAACAGCAAGATACTGGAGTTGCCTCGGCCTCTTTTGTCTCTGGTACATTACTCATTCATTTTTGTTTCATGATTAGTGTTCATTTAGTTTGACAGAATTTTCAAGAGTTTCTTTGAGAGAAACTGCTCATTTATTAACAACTCTGGTGTGCAACAGTCCTTCCAATTCTACATTTCCAAAATGGTGTGTTTTCAGTGATGCGTGTCATTTGGCTAAAAGGATATGACTGCACTAAGTAATCGGGCACTTTAATATATCCTAAATTTATAAATGAAGAAAGAATTTACAACAAAACCAAATAGTGCACATTCATTTCTGGTTCTAATGTAGGTTACTGAGTCTCATTCTGAGGTAGCCTTCTAGAATACTTTTTATTATTATTATTATTATTTCTTTTTCTTTTTTTTTACAAAAGTGCTCAAATATGATGCTTGACAGGGTTTGGTCTCTGACATTTCTTTCTGGTAAGAATGGAAAAATGTGGACCTAACAAAATCCCATTTGTGAAACAGCAACATAGCTAAAATAAAGTCATTTGTACCCATCTTCTTATGAATTCATTGGACATCTTAAGAGAGATTTTTCAAAGTGATACAAAGCATGGCAGAGACCAGTACTATCCTTAATGTCTTCCTATTAAGTGTCTCGGGAAAATACTCTGTGCTGTGAAAACGACTATTCTCACCTACATGGAAAAACCAAATGCAGCTTTCAAGAGACCATGATACCCATGATTTATTCATCTTTAAAATAATTATGATTAGTGCAGCATTACATGTTTCAAATGGGAATTCTGACATTTTAAATGACTCTGCTGTGAAGGGAGATATGGAAAGAACAATGGACCACTGGGCTGGCTACTGGCCAGGGTGGATGCCAGGAATAACGAAAAGATAAAGGGGCCTGACTACTCAAGTGCTTTGGGTTGGTATAATCAATAACATCTCCTACATGGTTAAAAGTGAGGAATGCATATTTGTCAAAGTGTTCTTGTACATGTGCTAAAATAAAGATTATGCTTTAATTGAAAAAGTAACTGATCTGAATAACTATTGTAAATACAGAAAAAAAACCCTAAAAAAAACGCTATCAAATATAAGGCACTCTAAATGCAAAATTAAAACAAAAGAAAAAAATACAGCATTTTCCAAAAATGCTGCATACCACGAAATGTTTCTGATTCAACAGAGCAACAAAAGTTGGGCTTTGCCTCTGTTACATGTCATAAATGCAAATTTCATAGCATACACTATAGACAATATACGATTGAGTACACTTTTTAAACATCTTGAGAGCTAATAAAGAACAACATTCTCCCTGCCTAAAGGGATATGCACTGACCTTGCCCACATGCACACCTCTTATATATTTAATACTATGATTTTTATTGCACTAGAGTGTTACAAATATTGAACTTCATGGGAAGCCTTGCTAACAAAATGTTATTTGTTCGTGAATGTGTTTCTCTTTTTTTTCTCAGGGTGGGGAGGAGAGGAGAACAGGAGATTGGGGATGTGTTTGAGTATCACTGATGTGCATTCCTCATTTCCCTTTAAATGTCTTGGAATTTAGAAATGCATATATATTGAAAAAATATGAATTGTGTGGTATTTTGGATCATTAGTCCCCCACTTCAAAACATCCAAATCATGGAAGAACTGATATATAGCTATAGATCTATATTGATGTGTGGATACACTATATATATACATATATAGAGAAGCATCTAGGTGTATATATGTATATATAAGTTAGTAGCAGCTTTATACTTTGCGCTTCCCTGTTGATTCCAAAAAAAAAAACCAACAAACCAAAGAAAAACCCATTTTGAATAACTGATTACAATGGGAACTTCCCTATAAAATGAAACTGAACAGAAGTGTAAAGTAATATATGACAAGACTGTGGTACTGTAGATAAATATAGTAATGCACAAAAATGTGCAAATTTCCCAATTATTTAACATTTCTACAGCAAGATATTACAGAGAACAGTTCTACAGTTAAAAAGAACCAACAATTATGAAAGAAAAAAATGAACAGCTATGCAATCTTTTTAAATTCACTTCATTGGATGATTAACTTGTTAAAGAAAGGAAAAGGTTTACACAGTTTAAAATGAAGCACAGGTCAGCAGTATCTTTACAATACTAAAAAACTAAATCAAAGACTTTCTTTTTAAACATTCCCCCCCTTTACCCCTAAAGTGTTATTATGAGCATTATGATGGGAAGGGGTGATGTTGAAGCAAAGAGTCCATTTTTTTAAATTTTGTTTTTAAGAAGCCAAAATGGCTCTTTAACAAACATCTTGCACCGAATTGCAATGCTCTCAAGATATCTCGTCTACACCTATCATGCAATCCTGAACAAGATGGTGGTTCTTTGCACTAATTTCCTCTTCCCTTTAATTTCAACAAAAGTTGAATCCTTGAGGTATCTGTAAATGAAATCCTTCAGACGCCTCACGAGTCAGGATTCTCTTTATTATTTTTCAGGTTAGGTTATTAAATTGTGAATTCTTGGTCCACCTGGAATAGTTTTTTTGTGTGTGTGTGTTTTTTGTATTTTTTTTAATATATATATTCCCACTAATTGGTCTTTAGCTAGAAGTTAAGAAGTACTTCTCAAGCACACTGTATGGCTCAGAAGAGGCTCTCTGGATCTTAAAGGGCCTGCAGTAAAAATCCAGGATGGGTCAGGAGTTTTTACGTTGCATAGTGATCAAAGCTGCCCAGGTATTCTAGTGCGGCTCGATAGCAGAACTGATATTGATCCTGGAAGAAAAAAATTGGGAGAAAGAAACAAGTACAGAGAAACCATTAGGCCTGCTTTCTCTCTTTATTCCTGACAGTGAAATCAAGAAGGAAAACTACCTAAAGAACCTTCTACCCTGGAGGACCTAATAGTTTAGAAAGTAGAATCAACCTTCTCTCAGCCACCAAAAATATTAGCAGGCTATATAATAAATAGCTTACTTAAATGCAATAACCTTCTCTTTTGACAACATAGACACATTTGAGAAGAAAGTGAATAGATGTTGATGTATTCATTTACTAAAAGCTTGTGTAAATAATATCCTTGAATTAAGGGAAAATACAGACAGATTAGCCTCTTGAGTTACTTCAGGCTTGCAAATTTTAGATTTGCCAGATGAAATGTCCTAATCCATTAGAGTGACCGGAGGAACCATAAGCAAAATACCTATCATCTTTGAGGTAAATGAGTAAACACAGAGTTGCAGCTAATAAGCCACTGGGGCTCTGCAGACAATGGGTGTCATTTAGCCAAGGCCACAGGACCCTCCATCTCTTCCCCAGTCTGTTTCATTCTCTTCAGTCGACATTACCATGAAAGGACTTCAGCCTTCAGTAGCCTATACCCCTAAATCTCGGCTTCATTTCATCTAATGCAAGAGTATTAGTGGATGGCATGTTCCATCAAGATCTAGATGAAATGATCTCTGTCTTTACACCAGGACGTTATTTCCAAAAATGTCTTAAGTCCAAATGTAGAGAGAGAGAGAGAGAGAGAAATGCAGTGAATAAACTAGGTTTCCCAAACTGGAGTTTGCTTTGAATGTAAACTTGCTTCCAGGAATCACTGAGGCTAAAACTATGTACTTTTCATTTTCATCAAAGTCTAGGTTCTACCGTAAAATGGTGATGTAAAATAAATGGAGATTACTTTTCCACCTTGTCACAAGCAGTTATATGGATAAGTATTAAGGTTTCTTAAACGGTCTAATTTCTTTTTTGCATTTAGTTCCTTAGGTTGTTTCATTTTTCAAAATATTAACCACCTAAAAGACCTAAAATATACTCCTAGTTCAGAGTCTACCTTGATTTCTGGACAATGGGTTTTGGGTAAAATCATTATTGCAGTTGTAGCAACATTAAGCTCTTTTAGAAAATTTTTGTCAGAGAATGCAAACAGCATTTCTAAATATTCACTATCATTTTCTGAAGTGGCTGGCAAATAGGATTGTTTAAATTGTAATTCTGTTATTATATGAGCTGTCATCTAAGGACCATATGAAGATTACCAGGGCAGAGAAGAAAGGGGTTTAGTTCTTCAGCTTGCAACGATGGAGCTCAGTGTAAAAAGGCAGAGATACTTTGATCTAGGTGCTATAGATATAATGGACTTAAATGTCAGGAATAGAATTCAAACTCTTAGTACAATTAAATGCGTGAATTACCATGTACTCCACTGAAATCTCAGTCTACAGTATCTTGCAAACTGGAAAGTCAGCCTACATTTGGTGTTATTCAATATTTTCCCCTGCACGTGTTTTTTTTTTTTTCTTTTCTTCCTCACCTCTGTCTGTACCATGGCAGGCCGTTGGGTCCTCAGCATTTTGACAGTCTGGAAGATATCTACGACACCTTCGTATCTCATTCTTTCCAACACAATGCTCAGTGTTATAAATACACCAGTCCTTCCAACGCCCGCGCTGTTCAAATGCAAAATGTAAGATTCATTGATCAGAAATCCACAGGAGTAGGTATTCACTGTAATGTGATGCATGGACCCCTTTAAAGCTGAGAAATTCTCCTCCACAAAGGAGGTTTTGAAAATGTTGCCCTAACTCAGTACTGAGTTCTCTCTGGCCACTGAACTTGAACTTGAATTAGGTGAATAAGTAGTATAATAGAATGATTTATCTTTTACCTGATAATAATAATAATAATGGTATTATAAACTCCTTGACCCCTCTCAGGGCTGCACCTGGAGAGTTCCCAGTACTCTACCAGTCTCGACTACGGTAGGGAGAGTCAAACTGAGGCATATTCATTCCATTCCTAGTTTGTGCAGTGCATAGTTATTGGAAGGCAATCTGCTACAAGTCAAAACTCACCTGTGCTGGGCAGCAGTGGCATGGGAGAGAGTCAAGGTCGGAGACTCAAGAAGACTGCGCAGAAGGAGGCATTGGTAAACCAGTTCTGTATTTTTACCAAGAAAACTCTATGGATACACTACCAAAATGACTGCAGGTAGATGTGGGGCATTCAGGGAGAGGTGTATCCACGGCATCAGTATGGGTCGGAGATGACTCAACAGCATAAGACGAGACAAATTCCTTCAGGGCAGGGATTGTGTCTACCAACTCTACTGTATTGCACTCTCCCAAGCGGTTAGTACAGTGCTCTGCACCCAGTAAGCCCTCAATGAATAGCATTCATTGATTGGTCTTTATCAAGCCCTTACTATGTGCCAAACACTGAGGTATATACAAGATAATCGAGTTAGACCCAGTCCCTGTCACGCATAAGCCTCACATTCTAAGTGGGAGGGAGAACAGATATATTATTCCCTATTTTATAGATAGGGAACTGAGGCACAGAGACGTTAACGTACCCAAGGTCCCCGCAGGCAAGTGGCAGAGCCAGGATTAGAACTGAGGTCTGTGCTCTTTCCACTTAAGCTACTCTGCTTTGGATCAAAATTTACATGAAAGACCTCTTTCAGTTGTGTGGAGAATGGATGAAAGCTTGGTGGGTCTAAACTGTAGATTTCCAGGCGCTCTCTCTTTTTTCCTTTCATGTTCTGATACTGTGGCACATTTGCCTACTCAGGGATCAAAGACTAGATTTCTAAAGAGCAATCTACTGACAGTTGGAAAAAAATCACAGAATCAACTGTGATGCCATATGTGTCATATGATGCCAATGGTACCAGAATCAGCAGCATGGGTACTTACAACTTAAACACTAACTCATATACCGATCTTTTTTCTCCTTTTTCCTCCTATCAACAAATTATTTCAATGGCTGTCTCCCTTACTACACTGTAAACTCCTTGAGGACAGGGTTTGTATCTTGAGCACTCTTCCAAGCTCTGAAAACAAGTGCTTAGTACAGTGCTCTGCACACAGTAAGTGCTCAGTAAATATGATTGAACAGGGACTCCAAAAAACTACTGATTGACTGGATGATTTACATAATTGAGTCATAAGTAATCTAGATTTGAAATTGCAGAAGTTTGACTGAGATAGATTTCTAATGAAGATTCCCAATTGGGTATCTGTGTCAAAACTGAGCTGTCATGAAGAAGAAAGTGGGACATCAGTTGGTGAGGTCTGAGATAAATTTCACCTGTCTGTTTAATCTTATTCTCCTAACTTGTCTATTTAACCTACACTGTTATCTCATAGTTCTTGTTCATTTTTCTCTTTATACCTGTCTTCCCCACTGTAAATGAGGCAACATCTGGAGGTCAGGGATCAGCTTTTCATTAACAGTTGGGAAATCAATCAATTAACCATATTTATTGAGTGCTTAGGAAGAGTAATATTTCCCCAATGCTTGATACAGTGATCCACATATTAGATATGTCTCGCAATAACTATTCATTGATTAATAAATAAGTTGCATTTGGCTCTGCAATGGGAATCTGAATTCCATATCCTTTTCTGTGTGCCATTGTGAAGATGGAATGACAATGACAAGACCTGGCCTGCACCTTCTGAATTATTAGACAACTGATGATAAGAAGATTTGCTTTTAGTTGAAATTCAGGACTGAAGTGCTGAAAAACGATGGTTCGGCACTTTTTGTGTCATTCTACACACCTCCAAATTGTCAAGAGCTGCCACGAGAGGAGGCGATGGTGGTTCTGAACCTTCCCTTATCCTGCTGTCTGAACTCTGCTGTTTGGCTTGAAGCAATCCTTTTGGGACAGATGCCAGGTTGAGGGGATAGGATGGAGGGGGATTGTTACTTCTGAAATGCTGTATCACTCAGAGTTGATGTACCCAGGCTGCCAGGATCTCTGGGGCAGGCTTGGAGTTGGGACTAGTAGACAATGACTCGAAAAAATTAGTTTTACCTGTGTAATTCCCACTAATGTTAGAGTGGCACTTAGCATTAGGCTTGCCATGAGCAGATTTGTAAACAAATCAACATTTTTCGACTCAAAAACATGTTTATCCCTTGCAAAACCTCTCCAATACATCAATGTAATTAGAGAGTGGAGAGTGGGAATTCCAACTTGGACTTTGTTTATTACAGGATACATTTATGCACTTTGTATAAAGATTGCCTTAGGCGCATCGACTAAAAGGGCTTAGCACTTACACCTCTGACAATGCTTCTGTTGGTTTTACTTAGAAAGGAAGGCAATTTGGTTATTAGCATTAGAGGTGAGCGCAGGTTCATTCATTCAATTGTATTTATTGAGCGCTTACTATGTGCAGAACACTGTAGCTCGGTGATATTATTGGTGATATTCTGATTCTGTGTGTGTTTGTGTGTGTGCACGCCCATGTGTGGTCAGGTGAGGTGAGTCTGGTTCCTAGCTCCATACTGCTCCATTCATTCATTCATTCATTCATTCATTCATTCATTCATTCATTCATTCATTCAATCGTATTTATTGAGCGCTTACTGTGTGCAGAGCATTGTACTAAGCACTTAATAATAATGAGGGGACTTGTTAAGCGCTTACTACGTTCGAAGAGCTGAGGGAGATACAAAGTAATCAGGTTGTTCCAAGTGGGGCTCACAGTCTTCATCCCCATTTTACAGCTGAGGGAACTGAGGCCCAGAGAAGTGAAGCAGCTTGCCCCAGGTCACACAGCAAATAAGTGGTGGAGGCGGGATTAGAATCCACGGCCCCTAACTCCCAAGCCCGTGCTCTTGCCACTAAGCCACGCTGCTGGACCCAGGGTTTCAACCAGAAGGCTGGGCTACATGGATTTGGTGACATATTCCACAAGGCCCCAAGTAAGCTCTGCACAACCAGTGGCTTCTCAGCTGGAACAGGGCCCCACAGGACCTAGTTGCCCTCATTGTCTTCACTTTTCTCCTATCCTGGTGTTAACAGGGAGAAAAGCCCAGGGAGCATAAAGTATGACAGGTTTTATTTTAAGTGAAGATGCACAATACCTTCTTGTAGGCCTGCCCTGAAAATAATCCAAAGATTACTGCAGCTATCTGATTATACATCAGGTCTAGTCCTCTCAATGTGCTGGGTGAAAGCATAGGGCAGGTAAATGCTCTAATGCCATGAGATTAATTTGCAAATTGTTTGAATTTCATTTTCACCGGTATGTTGTTTTTACCCACTTTCCCATTTCCTGCAGTTTCTTCATTGCTCCCCTTCAGTTGGGGAAGCAATGTGTCCTGATGGAAAGAGCTCAGGCCTGGGGCGGGGGGGGGAGGTGTCAAAGGACCTGGGTTCTAACCTGCCTCTGCCACCGGCTTGTTGTGTGACCTTGGACAAGTCACTTAATTTATCTGTTCCTCAATTTCCTCATCTCTAAAATGGGGATTCAATACCTATTCTCCCTCCTGTTTAGACTATGAGCCCTAAGTGGGACAGGGATTGGGTCCAAACTGATTAGCTTGTATCTACCCCAGTGCTTTGGACAGTGCTTGGCATATATTAAATACTATAATTACTATTACTATTAGCGGACTGAATGAGGTGGGCAAGGTATGGTTAGGGAAGGTGTAGGCACGGGTACGTGCTATGGGACTATGAATGCCAAATTTGCGAGATAGGACAGAGAAATACAGTCCTGCCCCGCCGAGGGTATGGAAATCCCTGAACTACCCTTGATTTTGTGTTCGGCTTATAAGCACATATTCACATCTCACAAAGAAATGTACATATATCACGGGATGCACAATTAGACTTTGATTTTTAATGGTGAACTGAAGACCTATCAGTTTCACTACTTGCTTTCTGTACGCTCCAAGACCTGTTGCAACTCTCAGGTTTCTTTACAACTAGCTATGAGGGGGTGCTTTCCACTTTACTCCCTTGCTTCTTTGTTTCTGTCTTTTAAAACAACTATTTGGGATCCTTTTCACCAGTAAGAGGAGGGAATTAATTCACAACTGTTGTGCTTTTAAGAAGCAAGGAAGCATCTGGAGGTTTAGGTAATGAGGAAAACAGTGAATAATATGAAAAATCTCTGCACTTGCAGATCCTAATTAAGCAGCAAGTGTAACGCTTGGGTACAGCCTGAAGAAAATGGATGGATTCATTTACTTTGAGTGGTGGCTGACAGGCACATAAAAATAGTATGGTATCTATTTATGAAAAGATGTTTTTAAAAGTGTCAAAGCAAAAATATTCAGTGAATTTTGCAACCTCCCTAGCAGCTCGTAAGAAGCAGAAGCCTGTCTCCAGCAGTAGCTTGGACTCTTAAAAAAGGTCCATTCATCTTTTCATGGATTACTTGTAAAGGCAGGGAGGATGATTCTGGATTTACCTGATTCGTGATTCATGCTTCATTTAGTTTTGCCGGCATAGATGGAACCATAGGGTTTCCAATATTTAACACAGGGCTTGACTTGAGGAGCACAATGTTCATGACCTAATTAATTCTCAATTAACTGGCTTGAAGAAGGTAGACTTGAATGGTAAAACCCAGTGATTTGCTTGGGTTCTTCATAGAGAACTGAAAAAAAGCCTACTAGTCTCCAAAATTGCAGGCCATGGTAAATTAAATAATCATTTGCTATGAATACTGTGATAGGCAATCCCCAGACAAACAGCTCGGGGAAGGAGCAGCGCGGTTTAGTAGAAAGATCATGGGCTTGGGAGTCAGGGGTCCTGGTTTCTAATCCCAGCTTCTCCACTTGCCTGCTGTGTGACCGTGGGTAAATCACTTAACTTCTCTGTGCCTCAGTTTCCTCACCTGTGAAATGGGGATTCAACACCTGTTCTCCCTTCTATTTAGACTATGAGCCCCATTAGGGAGAGGGACTGATTTACCTTCAACTATCCCAGCGATTAGTACAGTGCATAACACACAATAAGAACTTATAACAAATGGCATCATTATTATTATCAGTGGAACATCTCTAAAAGTTGAACGTGGCATCTGCGGTAGGTTCAGGTCTAGGTCTCAGTACTTAGCAAATACCACAATTATCATTATCATTATTATTATCACTATTATTGATTTTACATCACATTTTTGACAGCTTAGTTATGAATGAACCTCATTCAACTTTCCATTCAGATTATTTTTGACCACTATTATAAATGATAATAATAATAATGATAATGTTGGTATTTGTTAAGCACTTACTATGTGCAGAGCACTATTCTAAGCGCTGGGGTAGACACAGGGGAATCAGGTTGTCCCACATGGGGCTCACAGTCTTAATCCCCATTTTACAGATGAGGTAACTGAGGCACAGAGAAGTTAAGTGACTTGCCCACAGTCACACAGCTGACAAGTGGCAGAGCTGGGATTTGAACTCATGACCTCTGACTTCAAAGCCCGTGCTCTTTCCACTGAGCTACGCTGCTTCTCTAGATTACAGTTCATTCAATTCTTCATTTTCAAATAGTGGAAGTTGCTATATACGCATTTAGCATTTCCCAGATTTGTAATTTTTATTTATAGGCAAAACAATACAAGTAGCTGTAGTTCAATAAAAATAAAAGCACTCATTTATTTATAGTGTGAACATTTTCAGACTGGCCTCTCTCCTGTTAATTTGCATTTTTCACCACATTTATCAGTCAATCAATACTATTCATTGAGGGCTTACTTTTTTATGGTGTTTGTAAAGCACTTACTATGTGCTAAGCAACGTATTAAGTGCTGAGGTAGATATAAGCTAATCAGGTTGGATACAGTTCATGTCCTACATGGGGGATCCCGGTTTTCATCCCCATTTTACACATGAGATAACTGAAGCCCAGAGAAGTTAAATGACTTGCCTAATGTCACAGAGCAAACAAGTGATAGCATCAGGATTAGAACCCAGGTCCTTCTGACTCCCAGGCCCATGCTGGGACCCACTAGACCACACTGCTGCTCTCAGAAGCAGCACTACACAGAACACTGAACTGAGTGCTTTGGAAGACTACACTACAATAGAGTTGGTAGACAGAAATCCTGCCCTCAAGAAGCTTACCGTCTAGGCTCCAGTATGAATTTTTAAAATGAACTGTGACTTTTTCCACAATGAAAAAATAATCAATTTACAACTCACCTGCAGTGGACGGAGATAGGCCCATCTTGACCAAATTGTTCTTTTGTTTTATGCACTTGGCCTATGAAATCAATAAATCCCTCTCCAGACTTTGGCACTCCCTGCTCTGGCCAGTCAGTGAACTGGAATTGTCTCACTGTTCTGGACTGACCATCCTTTAATGAAAGAGAAAGAGGGATACACAGCACATTAAAATGGTTTCAATGTCACAAACTCCCAAACAAGAGAATGAACAAAGCAAAGAGAGTTAAGAGCCACTGACCAAGATGAATCTAATCACAATGCTGATGAGTTGGTGTTTTCCCAGGTTAACATTCACAACATTCACTTCAGAATGTGAGCAATTTCATTAGTCATACCAACTAGTCTATACTGAACAAGAAATTGTCACCTAGCTTTGTAGTTTTTCAGCTCTGGTGGAGACTAGCAGATCATACTGTATTGCAGTACTCTTTGTAAAACAGCAAGCAACGATTTAGCCAAGTACATTCACCACTTTTCATTTTGAGAATTCAGCCTGCTTAAGCACTGAAATACCTAGGATAGAATTTATTTGTGTCCAGAGAATTCGTTGTAGCTGTCACAAATTCAAAAACATGTTGCTTGCTCATTTCTTGCACTGTCAAACTGCAAACAGTGACATTTAACAGATGTGACACAAATTGAGTGATTGCTGTTAACCTGCATGCCTTCTGGATACCTCACATGTCCTTAAGGCAGCCAGTCTCCTGCCATAGGAAAAAGAAACAGCATATGCCATGATAGTGTGCCTTTAAGCAGTAAGGGAGGCATCTTTCAAGGACTAGCACCTAAATCCAATTTCTGAAAATTTACTTTTGCAGGGCTGGATCCATGAGTCACAAAATGTTTCTTGAATTAAGAATGTGGGAAAAAAAGGAAAACCAAAACCAAAACAAAATTAACGCCAAAGGCAGGAAGATTCTTTCTTGACAAGATTGATTGAACATGAGTGCCCTGACATTTGAAATATAGATTTCTTAAAGAGAAAAAATAAAAGTATCTTCTGTTTTCTACTTGTGCTTTCCATTTCCTGTTCGACGTGCTTCAGGACCAACGTCAAGAAAAGTACACCATTTGCTTAGGAAGAAAATATTTGTATCACTCTCTAATTTAAGTTTTAAGAGTATCCCAGGCAAATTCTAAACAGTTAATCCTAATCTCTTTATGCCACTTTCTTTTTCTCTTTCTTCATGACCCAGGACATTGAGTGAGGAACTGCACTCATTACACTGAGAAGTGATAACCCTGATGTGTCTGTCTTCAGTACCTTCTTCCACTTCAATTCTTAGCTTGTGAACCGCTCGAGGGTCAGCGATCATGTCTAATTCCCACCTATGTTTTCATTCCCAGCATTTAGTCCAGTGCTCTACACAAGGCAAATGCTTAATAAATACTATTAATACTACTACTCATTAACACATTACTTGCTTAACAATATGGTGATAGTGAACGCCAACATCTTCTAAACAGGGAAGATATTAGCACGTTGAGATGCCTGATTTGCCAGGAGTAAAAGAAATGAATAATGTAGCAGATGTGGATCTTATTAGGCTTGGTCATCTTCTTACATGTGAGCATATCCCTGTCTCATTCTCTCTTTTTTTCTATCTAATTCGATTTGCTTTGAACATTAAGCCAGTGGTGAAATATTTAAGATGCTTGTTTGGGTCCTGTTCAGATCCTCTTGCCACAAGATTGAGCTAATTACTACATTCCATTTTATTTTCACTTGCATACATACTCATAGCAGTTGATTTAAAGACTTCTAACTCTGAGAGGGCATAAAGAGATTTTATAACTATGTGGAAGATGTCACAAGGAAGTGATTGCTTTTGGGAACTGTAAAACTGCAAAACTGAACCTAAAACCAATGCAAATTCAGTTTCTACTTTGAGACTAGAGTTATACTTCAGACCTCTTACAGATTCGTGTTCTTGTTTCCCAGACTGTCCAGAGTAAATCATTTGCTTTTTATTTCAGATCAACATTGTAAGGAGCTGGAAGAGAGGGGAAGGCAATCTTCAAACATAGTTGGAAACTTGATGTGAACTGTTTATGTTTTTCCTGGGAAACATCATTTTACATTGTTGCTTTATCTGAGCTTGTCATTACAGAATTTCTAAAAATGGAGTAGGAAGGTCTTGGGTCAATCCTGTTGTTCCAGAAAATGTGTTAGAATTCATGCTATAAAACTGGCCATAGCTAGGCCTATTATAGTTTATGTTCAAACCACTTACATCACTGCTGAACCTTGGACTCAGCAGACCAGAAAAGAAACTCAGAGGGAAAATTAACAACAAGGGTCATGGGGGCAGAGCAGACACATGAGAACACTACAGAATAATCCATGCCAGGAATAAAATTAGAATATTCAAAGTGGGTCAGGATTCTCTTAAGAATGATATTTGCTTTGCAGTTTTAAAATCATAGCTAATTAACCTTCAAGCTCACATGACCTACAGAGCCATGCAAAACAACAAGATATTTACAGTGATGAAACATTCAGAGAAAGCTCCAAGGGAAGAAGGAAAAAAGCTAAGGTGAATGGAAATGCAACCTTCCAATCAGTTAATGCTTTCCAGCACAAGCACTTACAAAATGCATTTTCAAAGTTGTACTGCCCAGATGTTAGGCTTGAATTATATCCAACTTCTGGCATAAGAGAATGCTTGCCAAAGAGAGGAACAGTTATAGAAAGTGTTCCCATTTTAACAGCTGTCACGTGGCCATGGAGAGTAAAATTCCCCGGAGCGAACTACTTTGGCTTACTTTAAAACACTGGGCTATCTTACCCTGGCGTCGGTGACCTTGAATTCTCTTAGGATATACTGTGGCATGTTGTACTCGGCCATGGGATCCACTACAAAGTACTGATACCGGGCTGAACGTTCTGCAGGCCAATACTGGTGACATTTTTCCTAAGAGAGAGTCAATCCTAGTTAGTATCACCATATTGTTATTGAGTTGAGATTTTCTTTTCTTTTCTCAATAAGGCAGATGTGGCCCTGGCTGAGAAAGTCACAGGGCAATAGTGGAAACTGAGATTTTCCCACAATAACAGATATCACAAATTGTCCTATCTCTATGCCTTAATATTCAGTGAGGAGGAAGCAACGAATTTTAGGAATGAGTAGAATATGTTCTTTAGAGCAATTCCATTCATATGTGCTCTGTGGAAGAAATCCATCACATCATCAGGGACTAAGCTTGGTTGGTTTGGATGGGATTGTGATCCACAAAATGATCAAGGCTAGTAAGTATTAATCTGAAAGAAAATCACAAGGCTTTCAGAGAGTCTTCTGACTCTGAAATAAGTGGCATGATTGAGTGTCTGTACCATGCGCTTCTACACAGAAGTAACCTGGGCCAACAAGTCATCCAAGTTTCAAACAGACACCTTTTCATGATCTGGTAGGATGGCCTAAATCCACCAACCATAGTAGTTCCTCCATAAATCTGCTGAACATACATCTAGAAAATCCAATGTATCAATAATGTCACCCAATGCCATTTTAAATAATTAATCTTTCATTTCCTCTCCAAGGATCCAGGAAACAGACCTCAAGGAGCTGAAAGTGACAAATAAAGCAAAGGATTTCTCCTCCAATCACCTGTTTCTATTCCTCTGATCTATACACTGATCATTTGAAATAAACTACAGAAACACTGACATTCAAAATCTGAAGTCAGGGCAACAAGAATAATTTAGGCTATTTTATTGCATGTCTAAATTTCAAAGAAAGAAATTCGGCACTGAATTTAACTCATGTAGCAGAGTGAAATCCTATCTCTAGTCTGTCATTTTCTGAACTTAATAAGCTCTCATTTTCTGGGATAGGATTTGAATCCATTATTTGAATAAAATAAATCAGAATGCAACCAAACTAGGTGGATTTGCCTTTTGGAGATCCCAATTAGAATAGACAAAACATAAATGAATTCAAAGTATAGCACATTTACTCTGCCCATTTCTCGAAGTTTGGTGAGCATGACAACAATTGTGGAGTTATGTTCCCACAGCATTCTCCAGAAGTCTTCAGTTGTCTCTGCCAATGGGCCCTGTGTAGCTATGTAGGCTTTTTGTTGCCTACATTGAAAAGCAGAAAAAAAAAAGACTTTTAAACATGCAAGAGAACATGTTAACGCTCACTGTTTATTTGTAAAATTTCATTAAAATAAAATTATAATGAAAGTGAACTCTGTGTTATAATGGCAAGCACATTAAATTTCTATTAAGATCACTTAATCAAACAGTGGCGTTTTCAAATTTTTGAAACTTTACAAAGGAAATTGCTTTGTTAATATTATGATGTATGTCTTTATCGTTATTATTTAAATTGAAATGCAACTCTAATCGCTCAATTTTTTTGTGTCATACAAAGCACTTAAGAAACATTTAACTGTGCTGCATCATTTGTAGAAATGACTGTCAAACAATCTATTAAGTTTATGAATTATAGGACAAAACAGCTTCTCTATTAACTCCTTCACCAGCCATTCGGATTCTATAAGAAAGTGGGAGGCAAAGGAAGAAAGTGTGTGTTCAAATGAACGTTCTGCTTAACAAGATGATAAATAAATAGAAAACAAAACCCAGGAAACAAAATGCTGACAGGCCTAGATAGAATGGCTCTGTAGATTGTTGAAATTTACAACAGTTGTGAAAACAAGGCATGCGCAATCATCCAAAGTTTCAAAACCTCAGAAGAGAAAAGTAAGTACCTGTATCCATCAATAAAACTGGCATTGATATAGTCAGAGCCTTCTACTCCTCGGATTGGCTGCAGGCATACCCTTGTGGATTCATATGGCATAATATTAACAAGGCGATTTTTGAATTTATTACATGGAAGATTGGCACTGATGAATCTTGAAGTGTGAGCTTTAGAGCTAGCCAGTCGCTGTTGAATAGGGTATAAGGAAAATAAGACTAATTATATTTTGGCGGCAATTTGATTGCAATGAACCAAAGACTTCATTTCTGCCTAATTTAAACTTTTTTCACTTTAAACCTTTTTCACTTTAGTAGATCCTTACTCTTCACACTGCATCACATCTCACACCACACTGACAGATACTTAACTTGAATGAATATGAATTTTTGAATAAAGTACATTGTGTTAAAAACAAGATCACATTACTTTTACCAAGAAGAAAACTGAAGGGTAGGAAAAGGTGAAGTATTTGCCTGAAGAGTAACTTGGGGATCTAACATAGTAAATCTCACCCTTCTCTTTGAATAGCCCCATGCTTGAGAAAGAGAATACCTGACTTTGAATCCATAAGCAATACACTAATTCCACTAACTCAAGACAGACTCACTCCAAAATCCACCATTTCATATAAGGCACTTTACCTTAAATTCCAGTTCCATTCCTGTGACATTTTCTCCTGTTTCTATTTGTGTCAGCTTCTGAATATAAGCATACAGGTTTCTAGCTGGCACTTCAGTATTTCCACATGTCACTGCTTCTAACAGGGCATCGTGTATAAAGATGTATTGGTCCTCAGTCTGAACCATGTAATTCCTCTGGGCTCTCATTAAAGTTACGTGACCATAAATATCTACAGTCTTTTCATGCTTTATTCTCTCTAACATGGCATCTATTACAATGAAGCAGCCAGTCCTGCCAACTCCAGCACTACAAGAGAAACACAGACAAATTCCCTCAAATAAACCAGTGAGGACAGCAACACATAGGGCAGTATACTTTTATATGAAAATGTCACATTACTTATTTTTTACCTGCATTACCGATAATTCTATTCAAAAACCTGCAATCAGGGTTTCTGAGATTTTCATCTCTACACTTAGGACACAAAATTAAGAGGTATTAAAGTAAAATATATACAAAACACTACTCATTTATTTTTTTTCTTGCTTTCATATGAATACAAATGAAAACCAGAAGTACCAGACACACAGTGGATACTCAACAATCAATTAATCAATCAATTATTGAGTGCTTATTGTCTCATCTCCCTCCTACCATTCCTTCCCAAACTCCTCAAGCAAATTGTTTACATCCACTGCCTCCATTTCCTGTCCTCGAAGTCTCTTTTTGATCCCTTGCAATCTAGCTTTCACTCCCTCTATTCCATGGACATTAATACCAAAAATTAATTACCATATCCTTTTGACCGCTGCATCAGACCTCCCTGCCTCCTGTTGCTCCCCTCCCCAGTCCACACTCCACTCTGCTGTCCCGATTATGCTCCCTAAAAAGCGCTCAGCCCACATCTTCCCTGGCTTCAAAAACCTCTAACGGTTGCCCATTCATATCTGTATCAAACTGAAACATTTCCATTTGATTTAAGTGATTCAATTGGCCCTACCTCTCCTAACTTGCCTTACCTACTCTGATCCAACCCAACCTGCACCCTTCACTCTTCTAACACCACCTTCTCACTGTACCTCTATCTTATCTTCTCGCTTCTGACCCCTCGCCCACTTCGTCCCTCTGGCTTCATTTCTGACAGAACACCACTCTTCCATTCTTTAAAGACTTACTAAAATTACATATCCTCCAGAGGTCTTCCTTAACCATGCCCTCCCTTCCCTGTCTTAGCCCTCCCTTCTGTGTCATCTATGCACTTGGGTCTGTTCCCCTTGAGCAATTTGATATTCACCTCTCCCTGAGCCCTACACTACTTATGTACATACTCATATGTAATTTATGATAATATCTGTCTCCCCCTCTACATCGTAAGCTCCCTGTGGGTGGGGATTGTCTATGTCAGTCATGTTGTAGTGTCCTGAGTGCTTAGTAGAGTACTTTGCAAATGGTAAGCACTCAATAATTCTTACTGATTAACTGGCTGAGGGCTACCACTCATGGTCCCATCTAATGGATCATCATGGAGTCACAGGACAACATGCCCCGTGATTATTTGAACAAAGACCTGAGACAAACTGTAACATAATCTGAAGACTTGTTTAAAGAATTTCTATTAAAGAGGCACAGTATGATGGTGGGCAAAGAGTCTTAACCAACATGGTGTTGAGAAACTGCACCCACTATCCTTTTCAATTTGATCTGAATGAACAATATGGCATTTGAGGAACCTAACTACTTTTCTCTCAGTCATCAAATACAACCCATCATGTACATGCTATATAAGAATTATTCCAGGATACAGGGAAGATATCCTCCACTTACCTTATAACAAAGGATAAATATTTTAGAAAATGTAGATATGGAATATAAGCATTCACAATGTAAACTATCCAAAATAATTTCTCATTCTGTGATAACTCAATTGAAAAATGTAAACCATTAATTACAAAAAAAAACTTAATTACTTTAGTTCAAATATATTTCCAGTTACTGTATGTTAATTAATTCTCAGTCTGTGATGATAGGAACCAGAAATAGCATAAAAACATAGATAATCTATAATCCCCAACAGATAATCTATATAACATTAGTTTCAATGTCCTCCTCCACCTAACCTGTTTACAAAGTAGTTAACAATAGCAAAGCTGACAGAATTGGGTTTCTACTTCTTTCCCATCTCCTTCTTATGCTCTGGTAGAGGCACAATATGTAGTTAAATGACTTAAAGCTTGGCTGCTAGAGAGGCAGCAGAGAAAGAGCAAAAAGAATAGATCATTTTTCAAATGAGTAATGGAAAATTGACGGGATTACTGAATATTTAGCATGTTATCACTGTTAAAGACACCAATGCATTCTTTATTTATAAATCTTTCTTTGCTTGGGTCATGAGGCAGTCGGAACAATACCACATCACTAATATTTTGTAAAGGAGTCTTAATTGTTATCAACCTGCAGACACTAAGAAATGTGAAATCCACAAAAATGTAGATGCTTATGAAGCTCTTTATCTCATTTGAAGTCCCAATTGTAATGCACTTAAGTATCATCTGAACAATTTTTAGGGTCATAAATGTCAATTTTCTCCAAGACATCATCTTCTAGCAAAATACTAAAAGATTCCAAATGTTCTTAAGAGTCTAGATACCTGAGTGCCAACATAACAAGACAGTACTCTATACCTTGCATTCATTCACCAAACTGTACTGATCCACTGAAGCACAACCAAGCTCTGCCAAATCTTGCATTCTGACTGGAGACATATAATTATAATGGTGACATTAACAATATTTACGCATTTACTATGTGCCAAGTACTACACTAAGTTCTGGGGAAGATACAACATAATCAGGTCAGACCTAGTTCCTGTCCCACATAGGGCTCACAGTCTAACTAGGAGGAGAATGCGTATTGAATCCCCATTTTACAGATGAAGCAATTTAGGCACAGAAAAGTTAAGTGACTTGGACAAGGACATATTGCAGGCAAATAATGCAGCCAGGATTGTTTCGTCCTAGGCCGTCAAGTTGTCTACAACCCATAGCGACACCATGGAGACATCTCTCCCAGAACACCCACCTCCATCTGCAATCATTTTGGTAGTGGATCCATAGAGTTTTCTTGGTAAAAATACGGAACTGGTTTACCATTGCCTCCGTCTGAACAGTATTTTTGAGTCTCCACCCTCGACTCTCTCTCATGCTGCTGCTGTCCAGCACAGGTGAGTTTTGTCTTGTAGCAGATTGCCTTCCACTCACTAGTCACTGCCCAAGCTAGGAATAAGTAGGACTCTGCTTGATTCTCCCTCCCATAGTCAAGATTGGTAGAGTACTGGAAACTCTCCAGGTGTGACCCTGAGAGAGACAGCCAGGATTAAAGCCCAGGTATTGTGACACCCAGTCCCATGCTCTTTCTACTATGCTGCACTGCTTCTGGTATGAACCGAAAAAGAACATAATTGTTTTTGTTTATTTTCTTTCAAATGGTTTCTCTGCAAAAGGTCTTTATACAAACTAAACATACCAAGAACTGAATATCACAGCAGCTAAACATTGCCCCCAAATTCCACGCCAATGTCTTCCAGAGCATGGTGTTAGACTTGATACTGTTTTCAAAATATCTTTGATAAATATCAGTACTCAACCCAACAACAAGTAGAGAGATAATTGGAATGTTAAAAGATCTGCTGGGGCTCTAATATTGACCCTTACTAGAATTTTGGGCAGCTGAAAAGCTTATAGTAAATATTTTGGAGAGCAAATATGTACTGACATAAGATTCACAAGCAATAATTTGCTCAGAGCAGGACTGGAATTCACAATGAAAATGAAGAGATTCACAAAGTCTAAACTCCTATTTGCCTGGCCTAAACTTACCCCAGGAACTCATAAGACGGTGACAAGAAGGTCGGACAGATGGATAGGCCTATTCAAATAAATTCCTAGGGGCATAGGGAATCAAAGGGTGTAAGTAAGATGACAGCAGTACTAAAGCCTGGTCTCTATTACTTAAGTGAAGGTAAGAGTAGCACAATTAAAAGATGAATTTGTTCCTGTAGCAATCAAACTTTCAGCAATACCCATTCAAATTTGTCTCTAATCTGAATATCCATGCCCAGTAAGAATCTCTGGATGCTGGTAGTCAGTTCTGGGTCCTTTCTGAGTAAGAAATATAGACCATTATTATTAAATATATCCAAGGAAAATTACACAAGGTTATATCACGGAGGATAAATGTCTAAAGGGGTTGCTTTATTGAGCTCTTTTTATATATGCTTTAAACAGATGGTTAGGAAAAATACTTTTTGGTATAAATTATGTTTTTTCCTGACATCAACTTTAATACCTCTCTTTTCCTCTAAAAGAGGAGTTATATAATTTTGGTTATTTGCTAACCGCAGGAATCAAGGAATGCTAAAACCACAGTGCCCAGGCCATGAGGAAGAGTGTTATACGCTGAAAACTGAAATCAGCTGGAGTTGCCTAATTTAAGTTTCAGTAATTTAGGGAAGACTGTAAATGAGCTAGCTTCAAATAGAGAGGTACAAACCATCATGAGCCATAGAGCTTGAAATCCACATTTAGACAGATGACTTGGACTGAAAGTGAGAGCAGGAAACTAAAGCTCAATATTCTAGTTTTCTAATGCTCCTACCCCCACAGAACGCCTATTGTGACCCTGAGGAACTCACTTAATGTCCTGCCATTTCTGTATTTTAAAATATTGAATGCTAATCAAGTCCACAAGGGTCTAGCAGGCTTTAATTAAGGTTTGGTAAGGAATTTACAATCCTTGGTGGATTTTGTTGCTTTTCAAAGTGCAAAGTGATTTTCCAAACCTCATGTTAGAGGTCTCAAAAGCATGAATCTGGTGTTATCTATTTACCCTTAGGGAAATGGTAGTTTTTGTTTTTATAGAAAGACATTTATATATTTCTAGCATGAAGTCCATGCCACATAGAAACCCTCTCAGCATTTCTGAAATCATGATACCTAGTTATACTGTACTGTGACAGCAATGTTAAAGACAAAAAATATTTTTAATGTTTAGTTGTGATGTAATTAATAGACATTTAAAGTTTATCACAATTACTGGGAAGTAGCATGAGTCACTGATATTTGTAAGAAAGCAGAACACTGAAAATTCAGTGTCTTAAATTTTCAGAACTCCCTTACTATCTTACATTTTATTCCAAGGCCCAGTATACATTCTTACACCCATTAGTGTCCAAATATTGTGCATCTCTCAAAATGATGGATTAGAGTTCTAAAAGTAAACATATTTTTCTTTGATCCTGAAGAAAGAGGCTCCTCATAGAAATGATAATGATGGAACCTTATTTGCACTGTTTGTTTTTCATCATTTCAACAGCCTTCACCAAAAACATGATAAGAACAGCAGGACTGATAAGTCATTCGTAGTTTATCTGTTTTCTGTCATACCAGCTACCAAGCAGCAAGACAGATTTTCTAAACATCTCAATAAAGGAGTGCACAACCTTCTGCTTGAGGCTGAGACCAGCAAAATTAAATTCATTTATTTTGCTGCAAAATATCTTAGCAAGGGAGTGAAAGAGAGAGAGAAGAAGAGGGGGGAAAAGGGAGAGAGAGAATGAGAGTGAGAGAGAGAGAGTGGGGGGGGGTGGTTGTGAGAGTGAGGGCGGGTATAGAAGCACTTTTAAAATTACATTCTGCAATATGTTGGTTACAGTTATCCCTTAAGGAAAAAGAAACTTTTCAAGTTACCGTCCATTGAGGACAATGATTCTTCTAATGGGAATCAGACCACAAATGAACTCTTCATTTGTTATGATTTCTTTAGATCATCTGTATCAAACTAAATTACTACCAAACTTTACATTTTAAAAAATCCAATTTCAGTTAGTGATAGACATTCCAATGTTTACAAGCTGAAAGACTATGCAATCCATTAAACAAGCAGGCCTACTAGAAAATTGTTATTACTTACATATTATCATTCATCCAGTTACAACATTTGTTTTCAATTTCAAAAAACATGATTGAGTCAGTCCCACGAGTTAAAATACGCTTAATGTCCCGTGATGCGATGCAGCAGTAATGTGCAAAAAGGAAAATTAAGAGGCATAAGGGGGCTATTTTGTGCTAAAATCATTGTGTGTGCGTGTTTAAAGGTTGGTTTTTCTGATTAATCTGTTGCTATTTTAATGCTGACCCTTTACTGATACTTGAATGATCTGGCAAAGGAAGACAATGTAATTACTAGATTTCACAGATCATTTAATTGGAAGCAAAGATAGTAAAATATGGACCAAAATATCATTTAAGACATTTTCAACATATATCAGAGGATAATTTGATTGGATATTACAGTTTCAGTTATGACAAGATTGGCATTTATGAACTGTAAGTTCTTGAAAATGAATGAGATGTGAGAAACACAAAAATTAGTGAATTTTACATGGGGCAGTTTATATGATCATCTAGGTGACAATTACAATATATTTGCTGAGCGATTCAGATCAGGAGATTATTTTGAAATTTGTACACTTGAATTTGTTTTTCTTACAAGAACATGGTGCTAAATATATTTTACCTAACACAAATTTGGTACTTGAAGAAATTCTGATATTTTCAGTGAAAACGTTGGAGAAGCCTCATCCGCTGGCAGTGTGACCTTACATAAAAATACCTCTGCTGTTCAGCAAAATTACAGTACTCAAATATTTAATAACATCAGCTTTCTATATCTGTTTAGTATAGTGCTTGGCACCTAAAAAGCTCTGAACAACTACTATTATTATTGTTAAATTATGAATGATACTCAGGGGTAAATATTTCAGAAAGATGATATGCTAGGAATGCTATTTCCAATGGATGGTATTCACATTTTTGAGGAAAGGCTTAACTTGCTCTAACTCAATATTTATGGCAGGACAACACAGCTCTTCCTTGAAATGATAATGATGGAACTCAAGCTGTACTGTCTGTTTTTAGTCACTCGACAGTCTTCACCAAAAATATAAGAGCAAAACTGATAAACTACCCTCAGCCCTAGAACACGTATGAGCATATCCTTTCACTCTGCCATTTCCCCTTTCTGAAATTTATTTTAATGCCTCTCATCCTATCTAGACCATAAACTCCTTCTGGGCTGAGATCAAATCTACCAACTCTATTGTACTGTGCTTTGCCAAGAGCTTAGAACAGTACTCTGCAAACAGTAAGCCCTCAATACATACCACTGACTGATTGATTGCTTAATTATATAAAGGCTCAGTTTTGTTGTTAGAAGAGTGCTCCAGGATACACTTGTATCAAAATATCTGCACCACTTAGCAGCAAAACAGAAATGTGACCTTGGACAAGTCATTTAACTTCTCTGTGCCTCAGTTACCTCATCTGTAGCACCATGTGGGACAGGGACTGTGTCCACCTTGATTACCTTGCATCTAGCCCAGTGCTTAGAACAGTGCTTGGCACATGGTAAGTGCTTAACAAATACCATTATTATGATTATGATTATTATTATTACTATTTGCTTGTCCTCAGCCTTGCCAAGAGCTTAGAACAGTACTCTGCAAACAGTAAGCCCTCAATACATACCACTGATTGATTGATTGCTTAATTATATAAAGGCTCAGTTTTGCTGTTAGAAGAGTGTTCCGGGATACACTTTTATCAAAATATCTGCACCACTTAGCAGCAAAACAGAAATGTGACCTTGGACAAGTCATTTAACCTCTCTGTGCCTCAGTTACCTCATCTGTAGCCCCATGTGGGACAGGGACTGTGTCCACCTTGATTACCTTGTATCTAGCCCAATGCTTAGAACAGTGCCTGGCACAAAGTAAGTGCTTAACAAATACCACAGTTTTTATTACTGTTATAACACTCTCAAATTAAATTTATAATGGGGCCAAAGCTGTTTAATAATTGAAGAAAGGAAATTCCCTTTTTTCATAAACTTAGGGCTTCCTTCTCATGAGGACATGAAGAAAAGTCATTGAAAAGATGATGAAGAGAAGCTACCTTCAAATATACAGCTTTTCTTTTTGTCACAGTATGTTTTTGCTATCCCAGCCTAGCTATAAAATTAATAGAATTTACATGCAATAAAATTACGATGCCAGAATTCGATATAACTCTCACTGCATGCTTCAGTTGCAAGAAACAGTTTCAGAAGCAAATTGGACACTAAGAAAGAAGACCTCAATGTATCTATCCAAAGGAAAATATTCAAACAGTAGAACAGTTAATCAGAAAGGCCCAATGCATATAGAGGGCACAGAAAACTGGCTCAAAACAGAGCCTTTTTGTGTGGATTACTTTAGATCAAAATGCTCCCCATGTGAAAATACTTCCAGCAATTTTAAAAATCCAACTTGATGGAACGTGTTTCAAAGTACTTTCTGTCCATGGATATCTGGGACTAAACTGAAGGTACAGCTGGGAAAGCTCACTGATAGCCTTGTCCAGATCTCAGCTATTAGGTTATAAAAATATTTTCACATTTCCTGCAGATGGCTAGATTCTTTTCTTCACTAGTAATTTTAATTCGGAATTCATTATGGGCAGCTGTTGGTTCTGATAGAGCCTAATTGCTCTTTTACCAGACTCAGCTGCAAGCAGATTGCCTATCCCTTATAGAGTATATTATATATAAACACAGGCAGAAAAAAGATTAACCAATTAACTAAATAGTTGTGGATAAAATGACTCATTTGAGAGTGCTGATCAAATAATATATCTAACGGCAACATAGGTCAAAGGAAATTATAGCACTTGTAGAACATGATAATAAATATAAATATATAGAAATTACCTTGAACACTAAATATATATGTGTATGTATCTCTGTATCTAGATACATACATATGTAGACATGTATGTATCTATATCCATATATCTCTATATATGATTGGGATATCTGAAAATTTTCTTTTTTTAAAGGAACTCTACACTTTTTAGCGTCAAGTAAAAGGAAGTCTATTAAATATTCTGAAGGATCATTCATCAATCCATCAATCAATCAATCATTGATCACCTACTGTGTGCAGAGCACTGTATTAAGCATTTAGGAAAGTACAATATCATTAGAAGACACAATCTCTGTCTTCAAGTAGCTTGCAATCTATCAGGGGAGATAGACACAAACTAATTTAATTTACAGAGAGAAGAGAGAGAAAAAATGGACCAGTAGTGTTTAAAAATAGGAGACATTTATATGTACAAATGTGTTACAGTTGCATTTGAGTCTACTAGAGAGGACTTGGTGCTGAGGTGGTAGTTAGGAGGCTATGAATCAGGAAAAAGAAATATTAATTGAACTAGGGAAGATGAGATTTCAGAAGGGCTTTGATCTGGTCTGGTAGATTTGAAGGGAGAGGCCATTCAAGGCAAGATGCAGGGCTGGATGCAGGAGAGATGAGAAGGAGACAGTGAGTATATTAGCATGAGTGAAACAGTGCAAATTGGGGAGTCGATAAGTAGTGGGGAGAGAGGTGACTGAGTCCCTTAAAGCCAATTGTCAGGAGTTTCTCCTTGATGAAAAAATGAATATTGGAGATTTTTGAGGAATGGGGAGACATGCACAAAATGATGTTTTAGAAAATGACCCGGGCAGCAGAGGGAAGTATGGAGTAGAACGGGGAGAGACAGGAAGCAGGGAGGTCAGTGAAGGGTCAAGAAATGATGAGTGCCTAGAGAAGCAGCGTGGCTTAGTGGAAAGAGCACAGACTTGGGAGTCAGAGGATAGGGGTTCTAATCCTGGCTCTGCCACTTGTCTGCTGTGTGACCTTGGGCAAGCCACTTAACTTCTCTGGTTCTCTGCTACCTCATCTGAAAAAACTGGGATTAAGATTGTGATCCCCATGTGGCACAACCTGCTTACCTTGCATCCACCCCAGGGCTTAGACCAGTGCTTGGCACATAGTAAGTGCTTCACAAGTACCATAATTATTATCAGGATGGTGACCATTTGGATGGAGAGGAAAGGGTAGATCTCGGAGTCTTCATGGGCCCAGGAGTATGTTTTGTATGGAAAAATTCCATTAAAAAAATTCCTATTTTGACCTAAATCTGCACAGGACAAACAATCTTCAAGGCCAAACTGACATTAGTGGGATTACAGCAAAATTAATGATGTTGGAGCCATGACTTCCTAATCCCACCTCAGAATCCCATCTCGGAATTTTTGACAATCACCCAATCCCTTGACTGACATATAGCATCTGGTGCCTTCCCAGTCTGTAGTTATGCCACCTAGAAGGGCCTCCGTATAGTCCATCTTCAGAGTCCGGGAAATCTGACAGTGGGATGAATGAAGGGAGAAGTGGGAGAGATGCCAGCAGCCCTACTGGAGAAGGCTGAGATGGATTGGACTCGACTGGAGGCGAAGCAGAGGATGTAATCTTTCAGGAAAAAACCTGCCCTGCAAGATCTCAAACTAAGGCTTTTCAGTCCTTCCAGGTTGAACTGCTACACAAAGTATTAGTGGCAAATTCCCCTAACATTAGCTGGTTAATGAGGCAGATTTCAGTAAAGTCTTTTAGATATGTGGTGGACTCTTTCCCTTTACATGCAATGCCCTCCTAACTCTGCTCCAAACTACATGCCTTTTGTCTTTCAAATTCCTCCTAAAGAATTCCCCCCTCAAGGAGTTATTTTTTGACTAATTCCTCACCATCTTGCTTATGCCATCCCATTTGCAAACTTGGCACTCATGAGTATATGTATTTATTTGCTACGATATAATTGCTTTTGTTTTGAATCCTCTATATCTATTTTTCCATTCTTTACCTATTGTATGTTTAGCAATTTGTGCCTGCTCGTCTCCTACATTAGACTGTAAGCTCCTTGAAGATAGCAACTAAATACAATTTTTACTTCTACTGTTTGTTCCCCAAGCCCCTAAACCCACAGAGACCAACCAATAAATGCTGCTGGCAATTTTTTTTTTAATTAGTTTGACCCCTAGAGACTTGGCCTTAAAAGATCCTCTGGAGGTGCCTTTAGGAAGAAGAACATCAAGAGGTACCGAAAACAGTCTGAAGACTATTCCAGTGAAGCTCAGCTTGAGCGTCCAACATTCACCCTCAATGACCTGGAGCTTCTAGGGTGCTCCTCCACATCAGTCAAGTTAACCTGAAATCATACTGGATCTCTGGGGAGTGGGAAGGCTGGTCCCATACCCTGTTTTGGATTATTAGTCTAAGCAGGCCCTGGACGTCCCAGTATTGGATCTGGGGTCTTCGAGAACAAATGTAGGGATTTGAAGGCCCAGTGGGTGATGCTGCGGTCCCTCGGCTACAATTCATTCCAAGCTATGTTATACCATTTTTCACATATCATTCAAAATTGCAAGCATACCACCTGAAATGCTCTGATGTTCCTATAGATTCCTGAAACATTAGATAATCCTCTCTTCAAAGTCAGAGCAGTGGGAGTTCATCAGGTGAATATGGTTCACTGTCAACCACAGTTGGGTGAAAACAGAGAACTGATTTCATCAGAGTGATCGAAAGCACTGTTTGGGAGTCTGAATGAAATGAAAGCACCTCCATTTTACATTTCTCAGCTTTTATATTTTAGGGTCAGATCTCGGGTTTGGCAATGTGAAGAAATTATTCTCGACAGTGAACAGATTTGTAATTACCTCTTTCAAGACACTACATGGATTCCTAAAAGAGTTAAATTAATTTTACAAGTGGGGGCCCGATACTCCCTGAGGGCACCCTTAGGGCATGCTGGGTGTATATTCCTAACTTTTCTGAATAGAAAACATTTTTACTCATGGCAGTATTTAAAAAATGCTTCCAAAATAACATTCAGAAGCACAAATTAAACAACAGTCACTTTCTGGCCAGGCTGGCATTTTACTGTCAATAATAACCCTTTCTCTACTTTTTTCTTTGTCACGCATCACACCTCTTTAGTCTCTCCCAATGACTTCTTTCTTCACTAGTACTTCCGAGTCCTACATTTTCATCCTTTAATATTGATTAGCCAAAGCCTGAGGACTTTGTTACTCCATGATGGTAATAGTAGCAGAAGCAGCATTGACAGCCCATTGGGCATGACACACTTTTCCAAGAGTTTGTGAAGTTCAGGAGAATAAAGTGACAGACTCCTTGCCCACAAGGAGCTTCTACTCTAACAACAGCTATAGACAAGAAGAATATTTACAATTCCATTATCTCTACTACTAGCATCAAAATAAATAAATCGAGCTGACAGATACACGAGTGATAAGGTGGGTTTAAACAAGTCCATAAATGCTAAGAATGCCTACATCCTAAAATGACCAGTTACATCATAGTTTATAGCTTGAGACATAGGTGAGGCTTGTTCTGATTCCTGTACTTGTTGAGAAATGGGTATTCCCCTCCCACTTTGTTGTGGTTAGCTTTGAAAGTCCTAGATAAATAGAAAGTATGAACCTGAAATACCTCTTTTCACCTCATGCTCACAGAGATGATGTGTATCATCAGGAAAAAGAACTGAATGATACTAGTTTTCAAGGGCTCTACAGCTGTTAGCATTCTGAGCTGACAATTTTAGTCATATTCTCCAGATACTGGCATTCACCACTGTCTCAGCAATACAGCTTATCCCACAGAATGCATCAGAGCCTTTTACAGAGAAAAGCAGCAGATACTGCGATGCAACAACAACAACAACAACAAAAAACCATGCAGATAAAACAGGATAAAGAGCATGACAATTTTGACCTTCTTGAATCACAATAAGGTGCATGAAGCCAAGTTGTAACTCGGGGTGAATGTTAGTGATCAGCACCTGCAGAAATGTAGTTTCTCTGGTCAGTAAAAAGTGTGCTCCAACTCTCCTAAGCATACTCTTTCCTATGACACAGACAACCCATTCCTATGACATTATAGAGAAAATCTGTGTATTCAGATGCACTAACTGATATCACTGGATCATACATCAAATTGATATGGGACCAGAGCAGGAAGAAATTTTGGGAAATATTTTTTACTCTTTTATGAGACACTACTGTGCATTACACTTCAAATTTATCCTTTCCTGCCTTAACTCTGCCCTCTCCTCTGCCAGGCAAAGCTTCTTCTCCTCCCTCATCGACACCCATGCCCGTCACCCCCGCCGACTGTTCCGGACCTTTAACTCTCTCCTTAGGCCCCCTGTTCCTCCCCCTCCCCCATCTCTCACCCCCAATGATCTGGCCACCTATTTCCTCACGAAAATCAACACGATCAGGTCTGAGCTCCCCAAAGTCACCCCTCCGCCTCTCCCCTCCCCCCCCACCAACCCCCTCCCCTACTTTCCCATCCTTCCCTGCAGTATCCTCAGAGGAGATCTCCTCCCTCCTCGCAAGTGTCACCCCCTCCACCTGCGCCTCGGACCCCATTCCCTCTCACCTTATTAAAACCATCGCCCCTGCCCTCCTACCTTCCTTAACTTCTATTTTTAACCACTCAATCTCCAAGGGCTCCTTCCCCTCTGCCTTCAAACATGCCCACGTCTCCCCCATCCTAAAAAAACCCGCTCTTGACCCCACTTCCCCCTCCAGTTATCGCCCTATCTCCCTACTACCCTTCCTTTCCAAAATCCTAGAACGAGTCGTCTACAATCGATGCTTAGAATTCCTTAACTCCCATTCTCTCCTAGACCCCCTCCAATCTGGCTTCCGTCCCCTCCACTCTACCGAGACTGCTCTCTCTAAGGTCACCCATGACCTCTTTCTTGCCAAATCCAATGGCTCCTACTCCATTCTAATCCTCCTTGACCTCTCTGCTGCCTTTGACACTGTCGACCATCCCCTCCTCCTCCATACCTTATCTCACCTTGGCTTCACGGACTCTGTCCTCTCCTGGTTCTCCTCTTACCTCTCTGGCCAGTCATTCTCGGTCTCCTTCACTGGAGCCTCCTCCCCCTCCCATCCTTTAACTGTTGGAGTTCCTCAAGGGTCAGTTCTTGGCCCTCTTCTGTTCTCCATTTACACTCACTCCCTCGGTGAACTCATTCGCTCTCACGGCTTTGACTACCATCTCTACGCAGATGACACGCAGATCTTCATCTCCGCCCCTGTCCTCTCCCCCTCCCTTCAGGCTCGCATCTCCTCCTGCCTCCAGGACGTCTCCACCTGGATGTCGGCCCGCCACCTAAAACTCAACATGAGCAAGACTGAGCTCCTCATCTTCCCTCCCAAACCCGGTCCTCTCCCAGACTTCTCTATCACCGTGGATGGCACAACCATCCTTCCCGTCTCTCAGGCCCGCAATCTCAGTGTTATCCTTGACTCGTCTCTCTCGTTCACCCCACACATCCTATCCGTTACCAAGACCTGCCGGTTTCACCTCTACAATATCGCCAAGATCCGCCCTTTCCTCTCCACCCAAACGGCTACCTTACTGTTACGGGCTCTCGTTATATCCCGGCTAGACTACTGTGTCAGCCTTCTCTCTGACCTCCCTTCCTCCTCTCTCGCCCCGCTCCTGTCTATTCTTCACTCCGCTGCCCGGCTCATCTTCCTGCAGAAACGATCTGGGCATGTCACTCCCCTTTTAAACAACTCCAGTGGTTGCCTATCAACCTCCGCTCCAAACAAAAACTCCTCACTCTAGGCTTCAAGGCTCTCCATCACCTTGCCCCTTCCTACCTCTCCTCCCTTCTCTCTTTCTACCACCCACCCCGCACGCTCCGCTCCTCTGCCGCCCACCTCCTCACCGTCCCTCGGTCTCGCCTATCCCGCCGTCGACCCCTGGGTCACGTCCTCCCGCGGTCCTGGAACGCCCTCCCTCCTCACCTCCGCCAAACTGATTCTCTTTCCCTCTTCAAAACCCTACTTAAAACTCACCTCCTCCAAGAGGCGTTCCCAGACTGAGCTCCTCTTCTCCCTCTACTCCCTCTGCCATCTCCCCTTTACCTCTCCACAGCTTAACCCTCTTTTTCCCCTTTTCCCTCTGCTCCTCCACCTCTCCCTTCCCATCCCCACAGCACTGTACTCGTCCGCTCAACTGTATATATTTTCGTTACCCTATTTATTTTGTTAATGAATTGTACATCGCCTTGATTCTATTTAGTTGCCATTGTTTTTACGAGATGTTCTTCCCCTTGACTCTATTTATTGCCATTGTTCTTGTCTGTCCATCTCCCCTGATTAGACTGTAAGCCCGTCAAATGGCAGGGACTGTCTCTATCTGTTGCCGACTTGTTCATCCCAAGCGCTTAGTACAGTGCTCTGCACATAGTAAGCGCTCAATAAATACTATTGAATGAATGAATGAACGAATATAAGTGACACAGAAATAATACTTAAAAATAGAAGATATATTAGTTTTGGTTATTTATAATGAACTTCTTTTGATAATCTAGGCAAGTATCTTTCTGTGTTTCAGTATATACAGAGAAAAATGTCATTAATATGGACCACACTAATATGGGATCATTTGCTCCCCTCTGCCCTCTTGCCTTCTGTGTGGCATTGGTGGAAGATAGGGAAATTTGGGAGGGTGGGGCCAAAGTAAACCTGTCAGTGAACATTACGTAAAGAGCCAATTATTTTTATATCTTTCTGCAAGGCTGTGAGCTGTAGATCCTCAAGGACAAGATGAAAATGCACCCACCATTTTCCTGGCCTCACGATCTTTTCCACAGAATTTAGCTCCACTTAGCAGCAGAGTTGTTCTTCCCATCTGAAGATAGCACTGCTGATAGTGAGCTCTTATCCAGGCAGGTATGGCTAAAATACCTCTCATTAATTAATTAATTAATCAATTAATTCATTAATTAGTTCAATTGTATTTATTGAGCACTTACCGTGTGTAGAGCGCTGTACTAAAAGTGCTTGGAAAGTACAATTCAGCAACAAATAGAGACAATCTTTGCCCACAACAGGGCTCACAGTTGAGAAGCGGGGAGACAGGCTGACTGATTGACAGCCCATTTCAGTGTTTGAACATGAAACTTATCCTCAACCATATTGGCGTGTATGACCTTTGCAGCCCTGGTACTGTTATCTGACCTTCTTCTTAGTGTCCTGATTTTACTGAAGGGCAACTCCTTTCTCCTGATTGCCAGAGAAAAGAGCTGTCTATTCACTGCTGCTCTTTTCCCAAATTGCTATTTCAATCAATGAATGGCATTTACTGAGCTCTTCGTGTACTAAGCACTTGGAAGAGTACAGTACAATGGAGTTGGTAGACACGTTCCTTGTCCACAAGGAGCTTACAGCCTAGAAGGCCTATACCACCTGGAGTTTGGCTGCTGTTGTTCCAGTGGAAGGAGCTCTACTCCAGGACTCAGGAGACTTGGATCATAGTCCAGGTCCTTCCTGTAGCTGGCTAATGCGGTCAAAGACTACCTATACACTTTTCAATGAATTACACCCCTCTCCACCTACTCAGTCACTGCACTCTCTGCCCCAGGGAGGACATGAGGGGCAGAGTGGGAAGAGTTTTCATGGCACTGCACACGTCACTAGTATTGTAATCATTTCCTCTGTGCAGTTCTTGGTTCTGAAGTCTCGGGACTTAGGCTTAGCCTTTGTTCCTGATAGGAGACTTCATTAGACTGTACTGTGTGAGACTGCTTTGCTATGGCTTTAGTCCTGTCCTCCCAGTTTGTAAATGCTCCATTTCAGTTCACCATACAGCATCTGATATGGTTTCAATTCTCCAGGACATCTACATTCATGAGATTGGTGGGATTTCCAAACTGGTTATGATATTAATTTATATACCCAAAGCACTCCAAGGACAGCATTTACACATCTGGCATATATAAACTGGTTTAAACAACTGAACTTGAGAATCTTAAATTTACCCTATTAACTCTTCTTACCACAGAATGTAGTGTTAAAAATATAAAAATCTTTATATTAGGGATTTCTTGCTATAATTAAGCATCTAATACTCAGTTTAATTGTTTATATATAGAAAACATCAGTATGGCAAATAGCAAGGTTAGAAATGACAGGATTGTTTGACGTGGACAAAAGGACGTGGATTCCAAAAGGAGAAAGATGAATTGGTATGATTGCAAATCTCTCTGCAGGAGAATAAATGTCATAGATTTTGTAACAAATAAAGGGGCAAAATGTTATCCTATGTACTATGTGGAAGAAAACGAGAATTTAGGCCCCAGATACTAAAGGAACATGTCTCCAAGGTCTGTGGTTTTGTATTCTCCCAAGCGCTTAATAAAGGACTCTGCACACTGTAAACATTCAATAATTACCATTGATGATGATGGTGATACATTTTTATCCCAAATAGATTTTACTTCAAATCCCACAGAAAAACACTATCAACAATTACTTTTTGTTATCTCTTCTACCCATTTAACTGAAAAGCAGTGACTTAAACTGTGAGCCACATATTGGAAAGAGACTGTGTCTGATCCGATTATCTTGCATCTACCCCAGTGCTTAATGCAATGCTTGGAACATTGGTAGTGCTTAACAATTATTATTATCATTATTACTATTAAAACTAGGATGAACAATCATATCTGCCACATCTGGTTGGTGTCCAAGATGAAGAAATTGTGTGTGGCTAGGCTTGTCAGGCAGATGGGTGGACAGTAAAGGATACATCTCAGATTCCAATCTACACCGCAATTATTGTCTAAAGAAAATATGGAAGGAAACCCCATAATCAGAGTGTTCCAACTGAGAAGTTATCTGATCTAGCAGTTTTTTCCTAGAGTTCAACTGCTCTAGGAGGCCAAAGATTGATTTGGACATCCTAATTAAATGGGAAAGGGATGGTTTAATAATAATAATAATAATAATAATGGTATTTGTTAAGCACTTACTATGTGCCAAGCACTGTTCTAAGTGCTGGGGCAGATACAAGGTTATCAGGTTGTCCCACGTGGGGCTCACAGTCTTAGTCCCCATTTTATAGATCAGGTAACTCATGTACAGAGAAGTTAAGTGGCTTGCCCAAAGTCACACAGCTGACAAGTGGCAGATCCAGGATTCAAACCCATGACCTCTGACTCCCAAGCCCGTGCTCTTTCCAGTAAGTGACACTGTTTGAACTTCTTTAGTGATATTTTGAATCCCATGATGGAAAATTTTACGTATTGAAAAGAAAAAAAAACTTTCATTAGCTAACAATCCTAATTCTGAGAAATTGGAGCAAGAGGATTGACAAGAATAGGGAGGAAATAGATTATACTAGCAATAAAATATAAAATTAATTTGAAATATGACACAAACAGAACAAAGCTAAAATACTACACTACTTTCTAGTGAAGTAAAGGCCAAATGTTTAAATATAGTCCCCTATTACACTTATTTCTGAAGACTGTACTATTTCACATATGAGGTCCTCAGTATTCAGCACTAAACTCATGACCCATTGTGTTCATACTATTTAAAATTAGGCAAGGGTTTCTAGGTTGATGATTCACTTTCTTTATCCCATTCGACTTTTCTCTACTCAAATTAATATTAGAAGTTCAGTACGCTACACACATTTCAAAGATATGGCCTATGGTGATGTTGGTAGGCAGGACTGGATTAATGCAAGAGCAAGGGTTCAAATCCAGGGCCCTATTGTACCCCCAATCCTGCCTATTTCAGATTTTACCACTATAGCCACTGCTTGGGGTATTATGAAAATGGTGTTTCCTAAAGCAGATAAATCAAGGTAGCCTGTGCCAGCATGGTCTGGATGGTGTCTTTTAAATTGGATGGAATAAGGCAGCTAGGGAGGAACCTGTTCGTTCCCACCTGTAGGGATAGTGATTAACATAAAAAGGTGCTACTCACTGCCTTCCTGTAGCTCTTCATCTACCAAAAGAATATTGTTGATTTCTTGGTTGGGAGAAGTCATTGATCAGATATTGAATAGAATAGGGAAATCTATGTTTGATGTTTAAGTGGTGACGTTCTACGGTTTGTTTGCTTAGCTGTATATGTGTATTCACTCATGGGCTGCTACCTGAAGCACTGCAGAATGTTACTATTCCTAGGTTGGGGGGTTGACGAGAACCACCCCTCTCTTTCTTCTCCCCACCTCACTTTCACCTTCACTTCCTGGAGAGCAGCCACAGGGCGCAGCGTGGAGAGGGAGGGAAGGGGGAAGAGAAGTGACCCCCAACCTTTCCCAGTCCAGTCCCAGCCCCCAGACTTTGCAGCCCTAGAAGTGGCTGGGATTTCCAGTGGCAGCTAAGTCCAAAAAGGAGCCCAGTAGAATTGGCGTTGTTAAATAAACAGAGAAGGGAGCTCAGGACAAGTGGGGAGATTTAGGGCAAATATGAAAATTGGGAATATGGGAGTGAGGACAGAAAAGCCAGTGGCTGGATTGGGGGTGGGGAGGTGGGCTGGATGAGTCAGAATAACTCCTTTGGTGGATTCCTGAAAGCAGAAACCACTTGGGGAGTGATATTTGCTAGTGGTTAGATGGGCTGCTAAATTCCATCAGAAGGGGAATCTATTAATCAATCAATCAATCAATCATATTTATTGAAAGCTTACTGTGTGCAGAGAACTGTATTGAGCACTTGGGAGAATACAATTTAACAGAGTTGGTAGACACATTCCCTGCCCACAAGGAATTTACAGTCTAGAGGACAAGAAGGGGATCCCCCTCTGCCACCTTCTGTGACCTCAAGCGTGGCTCAGAGGAAAGAGCCCGGGCTTGGGAGTCAGAGGTCATGGGTTTGAATCTCGGATCTGCCACTTGTCAGCTGTGTGACTGTGGGCAAGTCACTTCACTTCTCTGGCCTCAGTTAGCTCATCTGTAAAATGGGGATGAAGACTGTGAGCCTCACGTGGGACAATCTGATTACCCTGTATCTACCCCAGCGCTTAGAACAGTGCTCTGCACATAGTAAGCACTTAACAAATACCGACATTATTACCTCAACCCACGGATCACAGAATGTGTGGCCACTCCTCCCCAGCAGTCAGGAGACAGAGGGCTGGAGGAGACAGAGGGACGACTAGGGTAGAGGGATGGAATATCCCTTCCCCAAATAAAGAGAAGTGACACTGAAGGAGTCCAAGGAAGGAGTACAGTGCTTTGCACAAGTAAGCGCTCAATAAATAAAACTGAACGAATTAATGAATGAATGAGGCAGTCCAGCCCCACAGAGGAAGACATATAGATGAGGGATTTCCTATACCCTAATTCAGACATAGGCAAGAATATGTCCCTCCACAGAGAATCACGGATAGCGACGTTAGGAAATCCGGGAGTGGGAGTCTGCCCTCCAAAGAGATAGGGGAAAGAAAAGCTGCATTTCTTAGAAGAGCCAAGGAGAAAGTCAGAGCAGTCCCTCAGCCTGAAGGGGGGAAACTCATGGGGATGCCTCTCTGTGAAGTCTTGAGAAACCATGGAGACCCCCATCTCTGAAGAGGGGGAAGGCGATGTGGGAATAAAAAGTCAAAGAAAAAGTGATGTCAGCAGAGACAGTGGGACCTCCCCTAAAGAGCCAGTGATAAAAGGAAGCGGTGACATCCTCTGAAGAATTTGAGCTACAGGAAAAATGGCTGCCCATTCCTTGACATGGCAGAAACCAGGAAAGGTAGAACCTGGCACCGGAGAATCAAAATTAGCAAAATAACTTGGAGCCACTAGGAGAGTATTTCAAAAAGCTGGAGGTACAGGATGAGGAGTCTCCAAAGAGCCATCCATGAAGGGAACCCCAGACATTGGCAACCGGAGGGAGATCCACAGATCCCATTCAATTTGAGAAATGAGTTAAGGAATGAGTAGGGATACTTAAAAATTAACCTCATTCATTATAGAAGACTAGAACTACTCTGAATAAAAGGGTAGAAATAAAATGCAAAATGGATAAAATTGGAGCTAGGTTTCTTTGTTACATGGGTTAACAAGAGGGAACAATCAAGAGCAGAAGAGTCTGCATGAGCTCTACCTCTGTAAGAGCCGAACCGTGGCAATTTGATGTGGAACTACCCACGTTCAAAGCCTTAATGATAAAAAGAAAAGGCATCAGAATCCCCAACACTCCAGCCTACTCATTTTCTATCTCTCTTCTCTAGAGAAGCAGCATGGACTAGTGAAAAGAACATAAGCCTGGGACTCAGGAGACCAGTTTTCAATCCTGGCTTCCCCATTTGTCTCTTGCATGACCTTGGGCATCACTTAACTTCTCTGTGCCTCGGTTTTCTCATCTGTATAATGGGGATGAAAATAGAAAATACCTCTTCTACCTTGCAGACTCTGAGCTCCATGAGGAATGGGGATTTTGTACAATCTAATTATTTTGTATCTACCCCAGAGCTTAACATGCAGTAAGCACTTAATAAATTCAGATATTTAGTATTTACTTAGTTTCTCAGAAAAATAATTTGCGTGCCTGTCATCCCCATCACAGCTCCCAGGACTCTTAACATGCCACTGATAACACCTCAGTCTCCTTCACCATCATTGCCCCCCCAGCCTGGTGTCTGCTGCCTCTCCATTGCAGCTCTCCCAGCATGCCCTGTCAATCACACACTGGACCTTTCCACTACACATCTTCCTGGTGGCCCCTTCCCCACCGACTGTGGCTCCCAGGGCACTTGGCATCCTCCTATACCAGACTGCCTTCCCAAGATACCACATTAGCTCTCCTCTGTGTCACTGAGGAGATTCCATCAAGTTGGCTTCCACCACCCAGCTGGAAAGAAAAAAACCAGCAACAGGATGGTGCTGTTTCCACAGAACCTCGGGAAAACTGAGGCAGCTGCTGGTTTAGCGGTGACTGTAGTTGTGACTCTGTGAGGTGCCTGAAATTCTGCTCTTCTAGCCACAGCACCCTATTGAACGTTTATGTATTTATGTTGTCTTAATGTTTTGTTGCATTTTCCCTTATGGGAATGTTGACCAGTTCTTTCTCCCCCCCTTTTTTTTTTTATTTTTAGATTTTGAGCCCTCCAAGGGACAAGGACTACATCTAACTCCCAGGGCATTGTACAGTGCTCTTGTACACAGTAAGTGCCTAATAAAAACTACTACTATTACTACTACCATTTCTACTATTTTATTACTTAGTAATTTATCCTCATTCTTATCTTTCCAATCCTCTTTTAAGATTATTCCCTTACAACGTCCATATGTTCTTTTTCTTAGTCTTGATTGCTTTCCCAAAATTTTCTTTTCACTCTAATTGGAGCTTTTTCTTTCTGCTATATTTTCTGCTAGATAGCAGCTATAACCCTGAGATGAACATTAGTTTTTCTTGAACACTTTCCATTTCCTTTCACTGTCCTCTTCTATTACTTCCACCCATCTGTTTTATCTTAATACCCCTTCCTCCTTCCAAATTTGCTCAACAGAAATATTGGTTTTGCTATGGAACTGTCCATACTTCATCCAAATAAAAAGTGCAACGAGTGGATCATCAATGAAGTGATAATGAAACAAAATAGTCCATAAAATTCCAGGGAATTTACAATAATTGTGGTATTTGTTAAGCACTTGCTATGTGCCAAGCACTGTACTGAACTCTGGGGTAAATATGAGATAATCAGGTCATATACAACCCCTATCCCACATAGAGCTCACAGTTTAAGTAGGAGTTACTGAATCCCCACTTTCCAAATGAGTGAATTGAGGCAGAAAACCATGCCCAAGATCCATGCATACGATAGATTCAGGAGTAGAATCCAGGACTTCTGACTACCAGACCTATCTCTTTCTAATGAACCACGCAGCTCTGTGGAAATTATGGATGGAATTATATTCTAAAAACAACTTTCTGTTGTCAATCTCTTGTTTGATTCCCTAGCTTAGATATTTTTGGAGGCTACAACAGTATGCCATGCATACTAAGTGTGCATCTACATTTGCATTCTTGTTGTCCCACTGACACCATTTTTATTTGCCCTACTCTTTGAGAGACACATGTCTCACTCACAAGATTACAGTTTGGGTGCAAGGTTTGAAATTCTCTATCACTTCAATGTAGTCATGGCTTGGAAAACAGCCAAACTATTTCCATTAACTCATCAGGATAAATCAGGATTAATATTAGTTACTGATTCAAGCTAGTTTTTCATAGTTTTTCTTGATTCATATTATCTTTTTTTATGATATTATTCCTTCTGACAGCCATTTTACTGCATCTGTTGTAAATGGCCAACAAGCCATTTTGCTCTCCCTCTTGTTCTATAAATACCTGGTTTTAGCTTGGTTTGGGATTTGGTTTTGCAGAAACAGTGTGGCCTAGAGTAAAAAACACAGGCCTGGGAGTCAGAGGACATGAGTTCTAATCCCAGCTCACCACTTACCTGCTATGTGACCTTGGGCAAGTCACTTAACTTCTCTGTGCCTCAGTTACCTCACCTGCAAATTGGGGAGTCACTACCTCGTCTCCTGCCTTCTTAGACTGTGAGACCCATGTGAGACCTGGTTATTTTGTTTTATGTACCCCAGCACTTAGTAACTGCTTAACAAGTATTTTTATCATCATCATCATCATCATCATCATCATCATCATCATCACTATTTTCATGTTGTTAGCAGCTACCAAATCAGAAGTCCATCAGAGAAGTGAATGCCACAGAACAATTGCTCAGATACAGTTTATTTTGACCCTCCACTCCGATTTCCAATCTAAATCTAAAATAATCCTTACAAGTATGGGTCTGGAGTGGAGAGGGTTTAGGATAAATCATCTGGAAATCAGGCCCATGTGAAAAAAAATCTAGAAAATAGGTTCATCACAAAACCATTTGTATGGTTGGGTCTGCTAAAATGTAAGCTCTTTTGCTAGACTAAGATCCTTGAGGAGAGAGATCACATCTAATTACTATATTGTACTCTCCCAAGAGCTTAGCACAATGCTCTGTATTCAGTAAGAACTCAATCAATATCATTGATAGGTTGTCTGGTTTAAAACATCTCTGGCCATCCTAAACTTGAAGCATTAGAATTGCCCCGGAATTCCCAGGGCTCCTTTGGATTGGGGGTGATCAAAAAATAGGCTTCTTTGCCAGGACCTTCCACAAACTGGAGTTATTCCTTTGAACTTGTCCAGAACCAGAGAATAGGGGATGTGGGAACTTTTTTATGAGACACCATTCAGACTGTCATGTCAAGGCTACATCAGGAGAGTAATGGCTACAGAAGAAGAAACAAGACACTAATCTTTTCCAGGATGGACAAGCCTGCTAAATTGTGGCAGACTTAGCCTGTATATATATTATTCCTTTCAAGTGTATTTACTCTTTCTTCCAGCCAGTCTTGCTTTATCTGCTTTCATATCTCTGGATAGTCCAATTCTACAGCACCTAAAGCATTCATGGGTACTAAGCATAGCACTTTGGTCTGTAAGAATATAATTGTTATTATCACCCTCTAGCTAGACAGCTGGAGTAGTCAAGACTGCTTATAGTTATAGCATTAAAAAAAGATGAATTGGCACTTCAATTACGCACACAATCTAAAGACAACATATTCCTCCCAGTATAAACTCTCTGATCCAGCTTCTTTTTTCACAGAGAACTCCAGGATACTTTTCTTGTTGCCCCAGATTTCTGCACATTCTTTTTAATGCAAAACACTCAGAAATGACTATTAAAGATAAGGATAGGTGTAGGCCTCATATACTGAAGTGAAAAGTGGCTGCATTCATAGCATACACAATGTTGTCTGGAAGGCCACACCATGCCAAAGTACCAAGCAGGTGAACAAGGGATTTAAAAAAAGCAGTATTTGCAAAACTCATTCCTTTTCAAAAACTCTCCCATCAGTTAGGAAAAGTTTAGATCTTTTGCTACTGGCAACATTCTTATGGCTTCACATGCTATGCATGCAAACCAAGTTGGTGCTTACCTGCAATGCACAACCATAGGTCCCGCATCAGGAGGGTTACAAGTCTTGACTCGTCGTAGGAAAGCCAGAAAAGGTGTTGGGTGTTCTGGTACGCCATGGTCCGGCCAGGCAGTGAACTGGAACTGCCTTACTTCTCTTTTCTCACTTGAACCATTCTGTCCAATGAAAATTTATGTTGAATTGATTCACTTTCTAACTTTTGGCTACCCTTAGGTCTCCCTATCTCAATTATCCTTATAATTAAGGTTTAATTGCTTCACTTATCCATATATTCCAATAAAAAATTATTCACCAGAAATATCCCTACAGCATATATCTTAAACTTGAATTATCCAGAAATGCATCACCAAGATCATAAATGTGTTACCTAGACACCTAGAGTTCTAACAGCTAATGACAACACCTTAAAACATATGTATTCTTGCAAGAATGCCATCCTCAAGTTAGATGTCAGTGATAAACATTTCTCCATAAAAATAAAATTCCTGGGACAAAGAAATGGCATTTTTCTAGCTTAAATATCTGGAAGGCTTTGGTTACATTTTATATGGGAAAATGGCATGGAATGCTAACCCTTCAACTAATTCCAAATTCAACTAATCTTTGTTCAGCATGAGAGGTCGGTATTTACTGATAAACCTCCAGACTAAGAGGAAAATTGAACAGCGATAACGGAAGAATTATTTCATTCTTCCCTGTTGCCAGTTAGGATCTAGATTTCAGTAAAGCCTTAAGAGATTTGATTTCTCAATAGCATCTTTCTTCAAATAGCACAAACCGGGAAGAAAAAGAAAGCATACTTTGTAAAGTGCAAATGTTCGAACACAATACGTTGCCAGTTCCACCGTATCTAGTAGAGTCACTTGGATCAACCCATATGTCTCAGTTCCTCTGCTGGGCCAATACTGGTCACACTTCACCTGCAAGAAATATGTTCCGCATTCACTTCAGATATCCATCACTTCTTTTAACCTTTCCAGAGTCAGAATTTCATCAAGTTAAACAAGGCAACCTATTTTTTTATTGGAATTTCTGTTTTAAAATCTTTCCTGCATTTCCTGTTTTTTCTGGCATGTTTCTTGATTCCCAATCTATGCAAATCATTGTTTCGATGCCAAGATAAAGTGTACTTTAATACTGTTTGGACTTCTAAGCAATGAGAGCTTTAGTTCCACTGGAGCAAAATAACTTGCAGTTGGTAAGTAAAATGAGCAGACCAGTAGTCAAAGGTTTGAACCACTTTAAAGGAAAATATAATATTCTCAGTTTAGTGCTATGAAATGTGACTGGAACTTACATTCACAGCTATGAAATGTGACTGGAACTTACATTCACAGGCATTGAAAATACATGGCTGGAGAGATAGCGTGTTCATCCATCATATTTGAAATGACACAAGTCATCTCATTGAGGGCAGTCACAATTTCCAAGAATTGCTTATTTAGTAGAATGAGGGAGCAATTTGTTTAATCCCTCAAATGACATAGCATCATGAACAGGCCTAGGTCCATCTCTGTTGAAACCAGGCTATTTTTTTTTATGTTGCAAATATTTTAACATTTAAATTGTCAATGATGGGGCAAAAAGGAAGTCCAAAAACCAATGTTGGAAGGTGTTTTTTTGAGATGATTGATATGCTTTGCTGTATTAATCTGAACACAACCTTGTTAAAGACATTTTTAGGTCTTTTAATATACAGTGAAGGGATGTCCATCTCATCTGGAGCCAGCCACAACACCCGGCATGGTTTGAGTGTTTTCTGTTCATAACTATGAAATAAGGTGTATCATCTTTTCAATAAGGTTGTGTATTAGCATGCATTTGCTTCTTCCATCTCTGATGTAAGACAATGGGAAGAGGTCCATTTCTCTAGCTGCAGAAAGGAAATCTTTGATAATGTTGGGTAGAAGCATTCATTTCTACTTAAAAAAGATGTAATCGGTGAATGCACGGAAAAAACTATGGAATCATTCAACCTGACACTTAGAATAATATTGTTATAACCAATAAATGAGTTGTAAAATATGTTTTTTACTCTGTACGATGTGAACATAAACACCAGTGCTTATTATCAGATTGCCACTTATGGATCTCAAAGCACTTTCCTAGCAGTAACTAGGTTTTATAAACATTATTCTCTATTTACTGTTCAAGATGTGAAACCTGAACCTCAAACATTTTAATACAAAATTGCCCAAGACAGTAGAAGGGCCAGAAAGTGAATTCTCAAGTTCTGACTACTATGCTTCAACAATAAGCACTAGACCACATATTCGTAGCTGGCTATTAGTAGGATTGGGAATGCACTCAGAAGGTAGCCAACATTTTTTAACCATGATTTTTCCTTTATATATGTATTCCAGATGCCCAGAATATTTATATTATTTCTTCATTTACACAATGAATATGTTAGCAAAAGAGAAAAACACTATATGTTGCTTCCAACTGAAGACCAGTATTGATGTAGAAAGACCAGGGCTGAGAAGATTCTCTTCCATTCTATTCAACTCAATTAATTATTTATTCCTGATTCCAAATCACTCCCTCCATGCTCTCTGCTTGTCAATGCCATTCAATCCAACCTTTACCAGACACATTTATTGAAACCTGCCACTGAAAGAAGCTCAATATGCAATGATGTTTAATTAAGTCTCCATCCCTCAGAAAAGGAAGCAACTTCTCGAAAATATCTAAGGAGCTGCTTTGAAATGATTTTAAAGACTGTTAAATTCATATGATACTGCTCACTCTAATGCCTTCAAAAATGGGTAATGTAATAATTGAGAGAGCTCTGCCTGGATTTTTTTTGCAAGTCTGGGAGGGAATAAGTTCAAGTAAAGAAAGAAGCATAACACGGAACAGCAACTGCAAACACTTTCTTTTAATTAGTTGATGCAAATGAATGGCTTCCTTTTTTCCCCCGTTCTTATAACTTTTATTTTTCCAAACCTTCCTTCAAGGTAATATTTATCAGGTCTGGGACTTGAAGCTGACTGTTGTTGAATACAGAAATATAAGCAGTGGCTAGTAGTATCTACAGGAATTTAGAAGTGAAAGCTGCTGAATACAAACATTGACGTGAATCTTTAATTCATTTTGAGTGAAAAGTAGCTGGATTTAAATTTAGAATGCTGGATTGTCAGGTGGACTGTCATTTGATATCACTGCATTAAATAAGGAAGCTTTTCCTTTCATCTCCTTAGAGACTGGTTTCATACTTAATGTTAACTGACCACAAATCCTCAATTTGCATTTCCAGGAGTATGGAAATTTTCAGCCTGTCTTCCACGGGGAAGGATCAATGCTAACTTTTGTTGGGGTTTTCACTCCAGAACAGGGTTCAGTACCAACAGTGAACTGCTGACATTGCTGCTAAACAATATTATTAATAAAAATAACTATTATGACAACAACAAAATAACACCTTTTTTCCTGTAGAGCACTTGAATTTTTTCAGTGTGCTTACACATAAATTATAACATTTTTATACTTGCAAATTCCCTGGGAAGTAGGAAAAAGCAGGTATTACTATTTCCTGAGGCACAGAGAGATTAAGTGGGTTGGCCAAGATCACAGAGCAGGCCAATGGTAGAGATGGGAATAGGCACCAGATCTTTTGACTTGGCATACCCATACTGATTTTCTTTTCCTTTACTACAGTTTTGGTTACCTAACCTCAAGAAGTTTGCTTAGAAAACTTAAAAGAGATCATGTTGGGAGAAATAATTCTAACCACATAATTATTCACTTCTTTTTTTTAGTGGGGTCAATGGAGGAAATGCAGGTACTTTTCAAAGCTATCCATATCTGAAATAGATATGAGTCAGCCTTCTTTCTAGTAAGAAAGTTTTCTTTAATGTAAGCACCATTTGATCCTATACTTTGGACTTCTAAAGCATCTTTCTGCCAAAGAACTAAAAGTACATTCACTTGTATGTGTATACTGGTTAATAACTTTTGAATACTAATGTCTGTCTATACCTCTAGACTGTAAGCTTTTTGTGGGCAGGGAATGTGTCTACCAACTGTGTTGTATTGTACTCTCCCACTTAGTATAGTACTCTACATAAAGTAAGTAGGTACTCAAAAAATACTATTGATTCAGTGATCAACTGTAGTGTTTTGAATAGCAGAAATCAAGATAGCAAAATTTATGTCAGAAGAACATTTCTAATACAGAGAAATTATGAAGAACAAAAAAGTCAAAAGAGAAAAGTTTTTCTCTAGTTTTGGTAGCATTTTACTCTGTAACACCAAGAAAAGAACAACATTCTACCCTAGGATTTCAGTAATTTACCTCTTAATAATATGGCATTATTTGCATTGATAGAACATCTTATTAATTGGTAAACACAACCTGAACTCTGGCCTGTGTAGCTTAGTGGAAAGAGCACAGGCTTGGGAGCCAGAGGACGTGGGTTCTCATCTTGGACCCGCCACAAGTCTGTTGTGTGACCTTAGGCAAGCCACTTAACTTCTCTGTGCCTCAGTTCCCTCATCTGTAAAATGGGGATGAAGACTGTGAAGCCCACATGGGAAAACCTGAACACCTTGATTCTACCCCAGCACTTGGAATGGTGCTTTGTACATAGTAAGCACTTAACAAATACAATACTACTATTACTAATGATAATTTCTAGGAACTGAGGGATATGGATCTATCTGAGCAGCAACACCTAAGACAACTCAAATGAGAACTTTTTCAAATAAGTTGGGGGGAGTTACTTCTCACAGAAAGATCATCTTTATCTAGGAATCTTTCAATTCTTCAAGACTCTGGAATTAACAGAACTACAAGGACTAATTTATATTATTCCATTGATATACTCTGACATATAAATGACATGTCAAGAAACACCTGAGATAGGACTGTAAGCTCCTTACGGGCAGGTCTCAAATCTACCAACCTTGTTATATTGTACTTTCCCAAGTGCTTAGTATAGTACTCTGCACACCGTAAGTGTTCAATAAATACTGTTGATTGAATGTAAGGACACTATTAATTTCACCTGTGACAATATAAAAAAACTCTAAACGTTGCACTATCATAGCAGGGCTTTCATTTATTTAAATGCCCTTGCATAGTCTGGGAAACCTATCTGGAATAGATGGGTTTACAAAAATCCCTGTATATTATGAATAAATAAATGGTAAATGATGATCTTAAGAATAGAAAACATGGCCCTTGCAGAGATATTGAAAGATTCAGAATTGTTCAGAGAGGAGGTGAGAAGGTATAAGGGGAAGAGGTGAGGAAGTTTGACTAAGGAATATCTCAGTTAATATGATGCTCAATGTGTATAAATGGAGAATAAATAACCACTGCTTGTCAACCATCACCAAAGAGAGAAGAAGGAGTGTTGGAGCAAATATTACTGGTGGATGCTAAGATTTTTTTAAAAAGAGTCAGGATACTTAAAACCAGGAACTGTCTACCTCTCTCAAAAACCGGAAGTTGCAAATATACAATTGAAAATGCCAATGAAGGACAGGGAAATTAATATCACTCAAATCCTCAGGTTTTCCAGAAGTCTTATATTAGTCCAAAGTTCAATTTCCTTTCCCATTATTTTTACCAGAACTACTAAGGAGCATCAAAACAGATTGGTTGCAATTTCAATTACTTCCATCTCTTCAACAAATCCTGAGTGGGGAACGTTAGGGACCACTGAAGTGGACAAAAGGCAAGAATGAGCAAAGGATCTAAATTCCAACAAACTAAATATTAGTCCTCGAATGAGAGTTGACTGCAATTTGGGGACAATCTGAAGAGACTGGCTATCCTAACTGAATTCTTCTGCTTCTATGGGCAGTTTAGGCTAAATGACTTTGAGAGCCCTCATGTCCCTACTTTATGCGATTCTATGAATAATGATGGTGGAAGAAAAATTCAAGGCCTAAAGCTCTTTCAGAGTAATCCAGTTGTCTTAATAATAATGATGGTATTTGTTAAATGCTTACTATGTGCAAAGCACTGTTCTAAGTGCTGGGGTAGATACAAGGCAATCAGGTTGTCCTAGGTGGGGCTCACAGTCTGAATCCCCATTTTATAGATGAGGTAACTGAGGCACAGAGCAGTTAAGTGACTTGTCCAAAGTCACACAGCTGATAAGCAGCAGATCTGGGATTAGAACCCATGACTTGTGACTTCCAAGCCCATGCTCTTGCCACTAAACCACGCTGTTTCTCGATGACCTTTGAGTCAGATGCTACTTTGCTTGCATTATAAAGGAAAAAAAGGTTGAAAGAGTTGTGTGGAAAGATACTTAACACCCTGCAAAAATCCTATGTCATTATTTTAATCAATCAATTACTGTGTGCACAGCACTTTACTATGTACTTGTCACAACTTCCCTGATCCTTACTTTTGTCATTTGTGAAATGGGGATTCAATATCTTGTTAGACCTCTTACATAACAATCACTTGTATTCATTGCTTACTGTGTGCAGAACACTGCACTAAGCACTTGGGAGAGTACAATATAACGCTGGTAGACATATTCCCTGCCTACAATGAGCTCACACTGTAAGCCCCATGTTGGAAAGGGACTGAATTTGAGCTGACTGTTTTTATGTACCCTAGAGCATAGTACAATGTTTGGCACATAGTAAGTGCTTAACAAATCATTCCTTATTATTATTATTATTATTATTATTAATAACAAGAAAAGCTGAATGCTTTATTTGCTAGCTAAAACTATAAACTTTTTAAGGTTGCAGGCAAAAGCAGTGTGGCTCAGTGGAAAGAGCCTGGGCTTGGGAGTCAGAGGTCATGGGTTCGAATCCTGGCTCAGCCACTTGTCAGCTGTGTGACCTTGGGCAAGTCACTTAACTCCTCTGTGCCTCAGTTACCTCATTTGTAAAATGGGGATGAAGACTGTGAGCCTCACAGGGACAAGCTGATGACGCTGTATCTACCCCAGCACTTAGAACAGTGCTCTGCACATAGTAAGCACTTAACAAATACCAACATTATTATTATTACTCTTTTTGATACCACTGTCTATTTCTATTAAGAATCCTCCACATTTCAAAAGTCTTTCATTCATTTCCTCTAGACTGTAAACTCCTTTTGGGCATGGAATGTATCTTCCAACTCTGTTGTTTTTACTCTCCCAAACATTTAGTACCGTACTCTGCACACAGCAATTGCTTAATAGAGAAGGAGCGTAGCCTAGTGTAAAGAGACTACTGAAAGGGTTCTAATCCAGGCTCCCTCACTTGTCTGCTGTGTAATCTTGGACAAATCACTTAATTTCTCTCTGCCTCTGTTTCCTCATCTGTAAAATGGGGATCCTACTCTCTACTACTTAGATCATGTGCTCTATTTGGGACAGGGACTGTGTCTGACCTGATAATCTTGTATCTACCCCAGTGCTTAGTATATGCTTCGCATATACTAAGCACTTAACAAGTATCATTAAAATTAATAAATACCATTGATTGATTGATTGAGAGAGATGAAACGAGGATAAGCTATTGTTACAGGCAGATGAATTTGGGAGGATAGTGGGGATGTCTACAGTGATGGGAAAGACAAGGTGAGGACAAGGTTTCGGGGGAAAATGAGCAATTCTGTTTTGAATCAACATAGTAACAGTTTGGATGGAGAGGACAGGGCTGATTTTATCAACATTGTGAAGGTAGAACTGACAGGATTTCTCGACAGATTGAATACACGCATTGAATGAGAGAGATGAGTTGAGAATAATGCCAATGTAACTGGCTTGTAAGACAGTGATGGGAAAGTCAGGGGGATAACAGGGTTTGGGTGGGAAGATGAGTTCTCTTTTGGACACGTTAAGCTTGAGGTATCAGCAGGATTTCAGGATGTCCTGAAGACAGGAGGAAATGAGATACTGCAGAGAAGGAAGTGTTCAAGAAATGAGTAGGTGGAATGAGATACAGCAAATTGTGGGGAGTACGCAACTTTTTTTTTTAATCATTTATACATATGGGATCTATTTATGACCAATGTGACCACCACATAGTGCTGACACTGTGCTGTAGTACCAGACTTGTCTTGTCTTACGCTGTTACGTCATCTCCGACCCATAGCAACAACATGGACACATCTCTCCCAGATCAACCCACTTCCATCTGCCGTCGTTCTGGTAGAGTACACACAGAGTTTTCTTGGTAAAAATATGGAAGTGGTTTACCATTGCCTCCTTCCATGCAGTAAACCTGAGTCTCCACCCTCAACTCTCTCCCATGCTGCTGCTGCCCAACACAGGTGAGTTTTGAGTTACAGCAGATTGCCTTCCACTGGCTAGCCACTGCCCAACCTAGGAATGGAATGGCTATGCCTCTGCTTGACTCTTCCTCCCATAGTGAGACTACCAGAGTCCTGGAAACTTTCCAGGTGTGACCCTGAGAGAGGAGTACTACACTATGAGTAGACAATGCTCAGAGTAGCTGTCTCAGTTGCCTACCAAAACATTTAAAAAGTAACTTCCAAGACTCATATCAACATAATATATAATCCTCATACTGGAAAAGTATAATCCAAGATTTTAAGACAATTATCTAATTACATCCATGCATGTGAAAAACAAATTAGTATGCATCCTTTCAGTTTTAGTTTGGGAACACCAAAAACTAGATTAAAAGATTCTCCTATTATAACACTACCATAGCAGTCTAAAAACAAAGCCAAATCCAGAATTCCTAACATCCCTTCTCATTCTCTCTTGACTAATAAAATACCCCCAAACCTCTGATAGATTGTTCTAATAAATTCCCATTTCTGTGCCTCATAAACTTTAATCTTACTAAACTGCTGAGGCACAGAAATAGTGCTTGGCTCTATTACACCCCAAATTTTTATAAAACTAAATTTGATTTCACTCCCTCTAAGGTAACTTGCAAGGTTGTCTATGAAGCACATCCAACTCTGAATAATCTCTAGTAAAGGGGGACTGGATAGCCAAAAACTCCAAAAAACTGTAGTCCAGAGATAATGAAAAGTAAAATTTGAGCATTATTTTCAACCTCCTCTTCCACTAACCTACTAATCAGTAGCAAAATCTTAGTTGGCCACAAGCAGTGAAATGGATGACAAATGGAAAGAGAGAGAGAATAATTCACAAACTACATATGTACTCAGTCCCTGAAAAATTACAGAGCCTGTTGCTGGATATCAATGCAGTCCAAAGGCAGTATTCCAAATAGGGACTGAACACTTAACACTCAACTGCCCCCAATTGTGGAAAAAGACCTATTTTATTATTGTACAGGGTTTTCATTATTTTCAAAATTATTTTTTTCTCTCAAATGCCTGCCAAGACTAATCGATATGGCGATTGAAATGTGATGCAACATGGAAGCAATTAGGGACCACATTCTAGGGCATGGAATCCCTACAGAATCAATGAATTAAAAGGAAATTGTGGGATTTGGCAATGGAAATGGAAATTATGAACCCTAGGAGTATCTCATATCACACAGTACTTAATATGAAGGCTTTACATTGATTTATGTGTTCTTGGACCACAATCATCAGTTACTGTCTGTAATCTGCAGTTTCCATCTCCAATTTTTTTTGGTTGTAGTCTGATGAAATTCATGCATATAATATGAAATGCACACATTTCTATCCAAGACAGAATGAATTCATTTTCACAATACGTACACATGTGCTATCTGGAGTCGGTTTTTTCAACAAGGTTTGTGATTAGGTCAAATGATATTATAGCAGTGAGTTAAAAATAAAAATAAGATGCGAACAGTCTAAATGAAAGTGCTTTCCTGTAGGTGATTGAATAAATAACTCATTTATTGGAACATTTTAATTTGACAAACTTGGCTTTTAAATATTTTAAGTTTTCCAAGATGGAGTTATTCAGAAAGGTAATCTGTGCCAATCATCTGCTTTTCTGTTGATGCTGCTTAAAGGTCACTTCATGATAAAGCTTAAAAGACTTGGTCTACCCTGGAGCTTTCCACCAGAGCAGTGGGTGGAGAATGCAAGACAGACACCAAAGTGAAAATACAGAAATGAAAAAGTGACAAAGTCCAAGGCAGCGACTGTCTGGGCTTTTCAAATAAATAATATTAAAGAATATGAGCAAAACTTAGCAGAAAGAAAGCATGGAGTCATAGAAAGAAAGAAAATATGAAGATTCCATAATTTAGCACTCCTTACTATTAGGGATATTTCATTTCCAGAATGCACCTCATACTAAACAACCTCAAGTAACAGAACTGCTGAACATAGTTGCAGTTTTTATTTTTACCTATTCCCAGCCTGAAGATGATGCTCCTGCCTGCACTAGTGATTCCATTCGTACAAATATTTTGACACTGTTTTAAAGTAAAAGGCATGGAAAAGGCATACTTGCAAGCGCTTTCTTGTCTGAACTGTAATACAACACCTGATAAATCAGAAATAATGAGCTGAATTTTGTGTTGTGACTTTCTGAGGTGGACTAACCATCACTATTAGCGGACATAAGAGGATTGAAATCATTTCGACTTCAGAACTGAACACAAGTTTAGTTTGCAGCTTAAAAATATACTTGTTTCCTTAAGGATAATCTCTGGTCTACCATTACATTCATGGCATATGCTGCTAGATTTTTACTATGAGCAGTGTCTTCAGTATAGACCAACCTATGGAGTTAGCTGCAATTAGTGAAGAGAGCAATCAGAATTGCATCCAGTTTCTTCAAAACAAGTCTCCCTATCTGTGAATAAAGGTAGTCGGCAGGGTTAAGATAAACTGTTAGAATTTAACTAATAGTACCTTCTGCAAAGGACTGTCCATTAATTATCAGATGCTGGCATAGCAGCAGTACCATTTAGAACTAACTTTATTAGAATCAATTAGAAAATGGACAGCATTTCATTTGGTTATTTCAAAACAAGTTTCAGTGCATGGACTAACAGAGCTGTGAAATGTCAAGATAAAATATGTGTTTTAGTAAAAACACCTCCTGTAAAAAGCTGCTTATTTCCAGCAGGTATACGTGGGCATGTAATTTAATTTCCATTCCTCTACCATATTAAACTTCTGTCAGAAATCTTTTGACTAATTAACATAATCTGGCCACTACTCAGGAAGAGTGGCAAAAAGAGAGAGAGACTGGAGGGGTTTAGGTGGAGGAAAGGCAAATGGACCCGGACCCAACTCTGAAGAGAGAGTGCCTTGTCGCAATTAGGTTCCTTATTGCCAGGTCTCTCAACAGGCCTCCTAATTCTCCTGTCCCAGTCTACCCTCAATAACTTCTCTCTTCCACCTGACTCTCTTCCCCACTACTTTCATTCAACCCCCAATGTCATTTTATGGTGCCCATACACAATTGTTCCTGATTTTTTAAAATGAACTAGGGAGACCAAGAAAAAAAAAGGGGATTGAGGATAAGGTAGCCTCAGACAATGGATATCACAGTGGAGACAAATGTGGCAGAGAAATTAGACTGCACATTGCGTTAAAGGAAAGAGCAGCTCTGAGAAGTTTGTGAAACTAAGACTACAAACTGAAAAATCTCTTTTAGTTAGATGATCCTGGTGCACATGTCTATTTTCAGACACACCTGATCATGACCAGATAAGCTACCCTCCTCACTGACTTGCTCCATCCCCTGCAGGAGACTTTAGAACATTTAGGATGCTGGAGAGCCTGTGGTAATTGTAGTACAGGGATACAAAATGAAGGGGGGGGGGTGATTTGTATAAGAGGTGTTGGATTACACATATGCCTAGGCACCTTATCGCTTCTCTCAGGATGGCCCCTGGAGAGATTCCAGTACTCTACCAGTTTTGACTACAAGAGGGAGAGTCAAGCAGAGGCATATCCATTCCATTCCTAGCTTGGGCAGTGGCTAGCCAGTGGAAGGCAATCTGCTACAAGTCAAAACTCAACCGTGCTGGGCAGCAGCAGCATGGGAGAGAGTCGAGGGTGGGGCCTCAAGTTTACTGGGTGAAAGGAGGCAATGGCAAACGACTTCCATATTTTTATCAAGAAAACCCTATGGATCCACTACCAGAACGATTGCAGATGGAGGTGGACATTCTGGGAGAGATGTGTCCATGGCATCGCTAAGGGTCAGAGTTGACTGGACAGTGCAAGACAAAACAAGGCACCTTTTCAGATCTACGAACCCTTAGTAGAAAGGGTTGAATTATGACCCAACAAGGAGCCGTGTCCCCTATGATTGATATCTGCCTGTTGTATGAATCAATCAGACACTGGCCTGGTGCCCACCCTGGAGAGAACTGCTCACTAGAGACTCCACTCCCGAGTCAACACCACTGGACCTCTCTCCCTGGCGGAAGGGCCTGGGTGGCCTCTGCTCCCTGCTCCCACTTCAGGGAACAGCTCTGGAGGAAGGGACCTGAGCCAACTATTAGACCTCCCTCTGGGCTGGGGATGCAGATCACAGGGGAGCCCATGGTGAATTTAAAGTGGGGTGGGTAAAGTGGGGTGAATTTAAAGTGGGGTGGGTACTCTTCCCTGTGGGCAGGGAAGAGTATTTAAGAACAATGCTCTTCTCTTATTTTCAATTACTTAGGAAGTAATTAACAGGGATCTGCCTTCCTTTTGATTATGTCTTTCATATCTCTCCCAAAACCTCATCTCTGTTCCACTCCTGGGACAAGATGCAAGCTGGCGCTTTGTGATCCAGGCACCTACCTTTTCCTACCCTTTATCAATCCATGTATTTATTGATCACTTCCTCTGTGTAGAACACTGTACGAAGGGCTTGTGCCAGACAAACCCAAACTAGACCAGTGAATAGCACTGTGTCCCCATTAAATATCAACAGGATAACTGATCTTCAATTTGGCCTGCACAGAACAGTTTCTCATGGAGAGTTTTACATTTTTCATTTAAGGTCATTTTCAAGAGTGGAAAGCCAAAATCAGATAAAAAAAAAAATTCAAATGTCAGAGCGCATGAAATGTTACTATTGGGTCAAATCAATGACCAGTTGAAGCCTTCTGCAAAACTGGCTCGTTCGTTCTAAAGATGAACTTTAAATAGAGACTTCAGTTGACTATTTTTTCTAAAACATCCCAATGGATATAACTAGTTCTAGAAACCACTGAATGATGTACAAAGTAATTTTTCATGTACCAACCACCAATATGTGAATAAATATTAGCTTTAGCACACTTGTTGCTATCAATTGACATGTGAGGATTGTTTAAAAACTAAAAGTCAACAAAAGGTCAGATCCTGAATGGAATTTCATAATGTAGAATTATGAAATTCCCGACATAATATTTCTAGAGGACAAAATATTTGTTCTTACCCTAGATCTTTCTTCTAATTTTGTCATCATGACCACGGTTGCACCCCGCTGTTCCCACATCATTCTCCAGAAGTCTCCAAATGTTTCAGGGAGAGATCCTTGTGTAGCTATGTAGGCATTCTGTTTTCTATAACCATCAATGTAGTTGGCATTGACATAATCACTTCCAGGTATGCCTGCAAAACAACATAAAGCTTTTCAATTAATGTTTGGCTCACAGAACATTTGTTCATATAACCAGATTACACTTGAAGTCACAATCTTCCCTTGTAATGAGGTATAGCTTTTATGAATGGTGAAATAATATACTTCTATCAAAAGTGCTATTTAGTCAACAATCTGCAAATGTGAATCTCAACTCTGTAGTCTCCTAAAGCTGAGTGAAAAAACTCTTATTAAAAGGGATTGGTAACATTACGCCTACAAATGTATGCAGCCTACATATATTTACTCAAAAAAGACTTAAAGCCTTTTATCAAAATGCTAGCCAGTTAATAAAAATGTGTAATGAAAGTGAAATAGCACGACTCTCACCAGACGGGCCACAACTGCTCTCACTAGCTTCAGTCTCCATTTCACTCTTTTGGTTCTTAATTTAGATACAAAATGCAATTTGCAAAAGGAAGAAAAGCAATCTCACAGCCTTGTCTCCTTCCCCCTACCCCCACCCCCCCCCCCCCCAAAAAAATTAAGGGAAAACATTAGTGGGTATTGAGCAATATGAGAATGGTAATGAATTCACGTTGTTATTCCGATTACCACTGCATTTATTCACCCTGTTTCCTGATTACGATCATTCAGTGCTAATACTGACATTCTCAAGCAAAATAATGAAGGTCAGGTGTAAAATATTGAGCTCTAGGATGAACACATGGCTAGAAAATGTCATAAACCAAAGCTGAAAAAGTTTTTACGTTAGGAATGGAAATAAGCCATTGGCTGTGATTTTATTCAACAGCTGCCGCTATTAGAAAAAAAAAAAAACAGTTGGAGTTTTGGCAGTTTTTACTTTAAGGAAATTCTGTTACTCTTTGACATTGAATAATTTGCTTAATGAGATAGGTCCTGGTTGTTTCAGGATGGATCACTAAGCCAAGATACAAATCTTATCCAACATAGTCCTTTCAATATCTGCCAGTATAAGTAACTTGTTGTAGGAGTTGGAATTTATATCTTATCCAGAAATCAGTCTACCTGGTTCTCTTCCCTCTACTGCATCAGAAAAAGCTCATAATTCAACATTTCCATTTGGCAGTTAACAAAAGTTACGATATGATTTGCAGGATTCTAATTCAAGAGCCTTGTTCAACTGTCAATAAACTGGAAACTTTTTTCAAGAAATTTCAGAAACAGAAATCTGGGTTAATGACTCAGAAAATACATCTCTAGGGCACTGAGCCATAAATCTTCCCTTATCAAGTGTAATAAATGTTTCTGTACAATGCATATGAGGAAATGAATGAAGTCAATGTGAGAAATCTATACCTAATGGGCATTTCTGAAGGAAGGGAATCAGACAAATCCAACACTTGCATACATTTTCATCATTATGTCATGGATTATCCTTGGTCACATCTGTTAAAGCCTGCACAATAAAAATAAGGATTTTTCTCTGCCTGGTGAATTAGACAATTACTTGAATGGCCACATTTCCTAGTGCACAGGCCCTCAAAATTAAGGATAAAGGTGATCAGATGGAAGGAATGAGTATTTCATCTCTGTATGCTTTAGAATCTAAGACTCTTCCCTATAAGAATAAAGACATATCAGAACAATTTTGGGGATAGGGAATTCTACTTCCAATATTCCAGATGTTTCAAATTTGAAAAAAAATTTCATTCTCCTTTTTCTCTGTGTTGCTCCCTTTTTAATGGGACAGCTTATGGAATGGAAGCATCCTCCTGGCAAAACCACAAACTAATTCTGTTTTTTTCTGAGTGAGATAGCTGAAGAAAACTATCATCCACTCACAGATATAGAAAATACTGAATCTGTGTTCTTTCAATGCTATATTTCTGAAATGAGATTTCTCTCACATGCCCAAATAACAGGTTAAAATTCATTTTAAGGAAGATACTTCTATACTGTGCTATATTCTAGTCCTATTTGAAGTAAAAATCCTTGTAGTCAGAACATTCTGGTGCTCCTACATTTCCTCAGAACTACCTATTAGTAGTCACCAGAAAACTGCAGATTGATGCCACACAAAAGCTCAGTTAAGCAGGTGGCATAGTCAATCCACAATGCAAGACACCTACTGTCTGCAAGCATTTTTGAAGGCCTTTCAATTGATATTTAAAGCCTCTAATGTGGTTTGTTTAAAGTAAATGTTCACCTCTTGTGTCCTAAAGGGCCTTGACTTTCCATTTGCTTCTCAAGAAGGTAAAGACTTGACATTCTAGGAATCCTTGATCAGGATGTTCTCCTAATTTAGGGGCCTAATAAATACCTAAAGGGGTATTACCTCAAAGTAGCTTCATTTTGGACATGGTGGGAAAATTTAGGCCTTAGAATGGAAATTCTATATTAACCCTACCTCTATTGATAGACTTTGAGAAGGCTACTGTGTAGAGCAGAAAGCAAATTGTGACCTTTCTGTATTTCCACCTATTTCCAGAGTACCAAAAAACAGAAGATCAGAAAAGGATTGGTAATATCATTTTGATGGTATTATTTCTGATCCCTTTTGATCAGGAACTAGCAGGAAAAGAGGAAGAAAGTGGAAATAATAATCCCGATTTACCATAGAGAGATTTTTCAAAGGAATAATTAATAGGCACAAGATGAAGACAATCAAGAAGCCTCATTTTTTTCTCTATGTATTCGCATGGACAGTGGCAATCCTTGTGAGCATAGGAGAGGATCATATTCTCTTGAAAGGAGGTGAAAGAGAGTACCCGGGAGATTCCTGGGTGGGAAGAGCCTCTGACTTTATGCCTTCTGTGACTCCATGTTAAGGGTATGGGAGATGACACATGTTGAAGCCAATTATCATACGGATTTGTTATACTGCACCAATTTGAGCAATTGTTCAGCTGACTATCAAAAGGCATGGTACTTGAGTTTCTTACTGATTTTTTTTTTTGTTTGTGGGGATTAGGGTTAGGTTACTGTACTGATTGAACTCCATTACTTTTATTTTTTACCAATCCAGTAAATTTAAATAGTTCTTTTTTCAGGCCACCTAAAAATCTGGAATCCACTAAATAGTCAATTAAAAGAAACATTCTCTTTGTTACTATAATCAACAATATTCATAATAATAATGAGCTTGATTCTTCCCTCTTTTGAAAGCATGTAAACTCAAATCTTCAGAGTTGCTCAGGGCAGTGCGGTGGCACCTATAGATATCAGTCTCTACAGTCTAATTACAATATCTTTGGCCCAAATGACCCATTGTAGCTGAACGATACTCCTCAAAATGTGGAAAAAACCTGGATTAATATTACCTTCCCCAGTACTAAGCCTGTGTCTGGTAAATAGCTTCAGAGGCACAAGAATGCACTTTCGGAGCCATGAAGGAAGAGGTTTTTCTGCTGACTTCTGATTCTTCCACTTGAAAAGGAAAATCCCTAGACAAGCAGCTGATCTGATCCCTCCCAATGAGGTTCTACTGTTTTGCTTTGGTTTTGAAAAGATACACCAGGCTGATGGCAGAATTGCTACAAGTCCACACACCAGAAGATACTCCTAGAGAGTCTTATAGGGCTTGTTGAAGGTTTGCCCTGTGAATGAACAATTCACAGAAACTGTGCTGGTAATAGAGGTGAGACATTTTCATTTCTAAGTACATAGAGTAGTGTCAGTGTGAATTTAAAAGTAAATCTTGAAGTAAAAGCAGCAAAGTCACACCAATCATTGCAGCATTTCTCAAGACTGTAAGGTCCCTCTAGACTGTAAGTTTCTTGTGGGCAGGGAACATGTCTACCAATTCTGTTATATTGTACTCTTCCAAGTGCTTGGTACCAACCTCTGCACACAGTAAGTGCTCAATAACAATGGATTGATTGATTGTTGAGTGTTTATTATGTGATGAGCACTGCACAAAGAAAGCACTGGGGTTGATAATAAGAGATGAGATACAGACCATGTCCCACATAGGGCCCACAGACTAGGGGGGAGGGAAAACAGGAATCTTTTCCCCATGGATTTTTAACCTACTGGGAGAGGCAGTAACTGAAATGAACTGCAGGTAGGGGAACCACCAGAGTTCAAGGATATGTATATAAGTGCTTTGAGAATGGGATGAGTTCCAAAATCCTTAGAGGGCAGGAACTCAAGTTCATCAGTGATGCAGTACGAAGGAAAATAGGGTAAGGGGAGGAGAGTGTCATCAGAGAAGGTTTCCTGGTTGAAATATGATTTTAGTAGGGTTTTGAAGATGGGGAGAGCCATGGACTGTCGGATGTGATCCTCTCTATTGTCTCTGAGAATGTCATGACCAATAGCTCTGCAGCAGCCATTAAGCCATAGGTCATCAGGTTTCTACCATACCCTCGCATCAGCCCATCTCCAGACCACCTTCCAATTTCTGTCACGCATTAAGCCATTTACATCCTCACATAAGGAAACAAGATAGTGGTAAAAGCATTGGAAATACATACTGAGTTGACATAGCATGACTGGAGATTAGATGGCATATTTGTTCCATCCTTTCCCCAAAAAGAAAGCATAATACAAGGTGTAGGAGGGGAGAAGGAGCCATTCAATAAAAGGGATTTTGAAAAAATGATGACAGTTTAAACAGACAACATTTGTACACAGAATGTAACTGCAGACATTTAGGTTTTGTTTTGACTTCATTATTGCATGATTAAACATTTGTTTGAAAAAGCAAATGCTATAAAATATATTAAAGTGTGGTTAGAAATTTTGAAATGCTACAGGAGCTCCCTTTTTGATGCCCAATTGTGTTATGAATTTGAATTTTTTATGTGTGACCAGAACACATTAGTTCTGAGTAATATCACAAATCTTGGGGTAGAGATTTATTTGCATAACTAAACAAAGTCTTTTGCATCTTCAGTTTGTTTTTTTACATACAAACATCAGTTTTTACCAGGTAATATTTAACCTCTGTTTTAAGTCACAGCAGGGAACCTAATAAATACACTTCACGAGTCATTCTAATTCTTCTTTTAATTCAATAAATCAGTTGAGGTTTTAATATTTTATAAATACACCTGTTGCATCACTCCCCAATAGGCACCTAGGGACTTTTTTTAGAGTGTTTCTTGAACCATGGAAAACTATGGTGAATTTAGATAGACAGATGTGAGCCCTGTATGGGAGAGAGACTGTGTCCAGTCAATTAAACTTGTATGTACCACAGTGCCTACACATAGGGCTTGAAAAAAACCGTAATTATTTCAGTTCTCTAATTTTAGATTTCATGAGGAAGAAATGCAGTCTGCTTAACTCTACAGTGTTTCTGACCATTGCGTCAACATACACTCACAAAGAAAAACGCACTGAATAATTCCCTAAGGCTCCAGAGAATAAGGTGTCTTCTACACAAACAAGTTGAATTATTCACCCAGTGCAGGAGGAAAATAGGAAAACAGTCCATTCTGCTTTCACCTACACCAATGAATTATTTAGTGTCTTTGAAAATAGTATATTTCAGGTGGCCCATGTAATAGCACTGCAAATGGTAAAAGATGATCACCAACACCAAGTAATCAATCACATTTACATAGTAGTGTCATGGTGGCAGAATAAAGTCCTGAAACCTTTACTGTTAGTGCTAAGAGTATTTTGTTCACAAGTTCAGCATGAATTTGGGTGTAAAAGTTACATATGTGTGAGTTAAACTTTGTATTACTATTACTGAATACAAAAGGGCCATTCATTTAAGGTACAACATACCTTTTACAGTTGTGAAGCTCTCCTACTTTCAAATTAGTTAGCAAATGTCTAAATTAGGGAATAATCATCACCTAATAGTTCCTGATGCCTCTTCTTATGTAAAGGTTATCTTGCCTCTGGTAAACTCATTCCTATCCGTTCTTGAAATAATAACCATCAATTCTCCAGGCAGACAAAAGATATTATTTAACTTATGGAGTCAAGACAATGCACTGTCTGCTGCATAAAGCACATAAATGATACCATTACACCATTAAGGTTCAAAAGACTGGAAATTCTCATACATCTCTGGGGAGTAAGGTAGCACAAGTTTTATGTACAAAATTTAAAAACAATGAGGGAAAGTGGCAAGTAACTGAGGATAATCGAGGTAAAAATAAACTTGCTCTCTGTGTTTTTTGAATTATTCTTCAACTGTCTTTCTATGAACTGCAGGAAAATGACAATAAAGTGGAAAGTTGGAAGCTAAAAATGTGTTTTCACAGGTAAAAGGCACAAGCATCCAGAAAATGAGCCACGAGCTAAGTAATGTGTGCATCAGCAGTATTTGGAAAAACGTCATATGAAGTTGCCATCTTAATAGCTTTAATTAGATGTTACATTTTACTCAGGACTGCAACCAACTTGTGAAAATGCTTCTAGTCTGTATAACGGATGAGAATTTCATTATTTTTCTATTTAGGACAAATTAAAGAAAAGCAGTGTATTTGTGTGCTAAGTATAAAAAGAATACGAATAAGATTTAACTTTGTCATGCTTATAAACAATTAACTTGAAAAACTGAAATGAATCTAAAATGTTGATGAAGCTCTAGAATCAGATTAAATCAACAATTTTCTGAAATGCCAGGGTGAAGTGAACTCAAAAATGCTTTTTTATAAGAAAAATTTCCTAAAACAAGGTGCATATTGCATCTAGCCCTCAAACCACACAGATTTAAGAAACTATTTTAACAACCTGAATTAAAACAATAAGAATGCTCATGGGCATGAAAAAATCAAACTAAAAATAAGAAACAAAGGGGATAAAATGAACAGTGATCATATTTAATGAGGTTATACAGTAAATTATTACTGCATATATCAAATAAATTCCTTTTTGGAACTAGATGTTAACATTAGTACCCTAGAGACAGAGATTTTTACGGAGTGCTTGTTCACTATAATTGACACAATCTATGAGGCAACAATTATCAAGCGTTTTGTATTTTGTTCTAATAGTATTGATCTATTTGCAAGAATTTTTCCACTTATTGAATCTATAGCAGATTATTACATATTCTACTTTGTAAATAGGACTGGTGCCCACATTACAAAATAGCTTATATAAGCAACACGGATGCACTACACACTGGCAGATGTTCTGAAATATCTGTAAATATTTATCCAATGAAGCTCTCCTGAGAATTTCAGAGAGCTTGGGATATTTTCTTAAATATAGAATACTTATGTGGCAGCAACTGATGAAACAATATTATAGAGCAATTCTTGCAGTTCCTTGCTTTCTTCCATTAAATTTACCTTTAGGCATAGGTTCTGTGAGACATTTTTCCTTTTTAAAAGAAGCAAATTGCCTATCACACAAATAATCAAGCTGCTATAATATGATCCATATTATTTACCTTGAGTTTTTCTGAATTGCTTCTATTATGCAAATTGAGCAGATGATACATTTTATATTTCCATTTCAAAGAACCAATTTTTTTTCCTTTTTTTCTAATATGTAGTGCTATTATTTGGCCAGTCTCCATTTATCAGAATCAATGTGCTCCTGTGCTTGTCAGAGTATTCCAAATAAAAGCAGCTATTTCCTATTTTGTGTATTAACCTAAAGATGAAGTCAGAGCATATCTACAACAGGAGGGTCCTATTTTCATTCCTTTCCTCCAATATTGAAGTCTCAAAAGATTTTAAAAGAGACCCCTTAATCTGAAGAGAACACTCCAACTGGGGTGTCTTTGTACTGGAAAATGGATTCAGGGTTGTTAGTTGGATTAGGAAGAGGAAGCTAAAAATTAGTTGTTATAATAGGGTTAATGATATGAAGAGCCAATACTAATATTAATTCTATTACACTCTCCCAAGTTCTTAGTATAGTGTTCTGCACACACAATGTAAACACCCAATAAATAATGTTGATTAAAATAAAATTTCAATTTTTGGTAATGTTGCTGAAAGTTGGTTGGTAGCCCCCTGATCATCACTTGCTTTATTTCTGGCAAACTGTGCCTAATGGATTTTAAAGTACCATTAAATACTGTGCTTCTCTAACATTATTTAAGGCAGGAATTCTTGACTACTAGACTCTAAGCTTGCTATATTTAGGGAGTGAGTCTGCTAATTCTGTTGCATTGTACTCTCCCAAGTTATTAGCACAGTGCTCTGCACATAGTAAGGGCAAAAAAAATAACATTGATCGATTGATTTACCAGTGAAAACTATAGGGATTCCTGGAATGATTAGTTTCTTTCTACTCCCTCTTCAGTACTTCTTCACCACCTAAGTACTTGAGGATTCATAACCTCCTGTAGCTCTTTTGTACAAGCCCTTTTACACACCCTATCACTTTAGTATTCAAACATGTACATATCCCCTTTTCCTTCTTGCTCCTATCAGTAATTAATTTTACTATCTGGTGCCCTGATTAAATTGTAAACTCCTTAAGGCCAGGAATTATGTCTACAGAGTCTACTGTACTCTGTCCTAAGTGCTTAGTATAGTGCTCTGCACACATTAGGTACTCAATAAACACCATTGATAAATTTAGATGCAGAAAATGACATAATGAAATAATTGCAGCATGAAAGGGGAACCAGATGCCAAAAACATGGTTTCAAAGTGTAACTTAAAGAACCTAGTCTACGGCTTCACACATAACAAATGCAATGTTTACACACTCCAGGCAAAGTTGTGTTAGGAAGGCAGAACTGGTAGTGTTGAAATATAAAATAGGTGACACCATCTATACTCTCCTCATGAGTGACTTATAACATAGCTCTATTTTCAAGCTCTGTCACCATTAGAAAAAAGAAGCAGCATTAAGTTGTTGTAATTGTGCAGTGTAAATTAGGGCCTATATTAGGGGAAGTGTAGACATAATTAAAAATAAAATATGTGTTCAAATAATATCTGCCCCACTCTCCGTGAAAGAAATAGCTTTCTGTGAAAAGTAATGATGATATTATGACCATTATTTTCATTATTACTAATAATGAAAATAACAATGATTAGCACTTACTATGTGCCAAGCACCATACTAAACACTGCACATAGTAAGGGCAAGATAATCAGATACGAGATAATTAGATAGGAAACAGTCCCTGTCCCACTTGGGGCTCAGAGCCTAAGTAGGAGGGAAAATAGGTATTTACTCCCCATTATACAGATGAGAAAACCGAGGCACTGAGAAATTAAGTGACTTTCCCAAGGTCACAGAGCAAGCAAGTGGCAGAGCTAGATTAGAACTCAGATCCTCTGATTTCTAGGCCCGTGCTCTTTCCATTAAGCAACACTGCCCTTAGGCTCATGCATGATATTATTCAGGGTGTTCATTTAACTTTATTCAATTCTTAATGCTCTTAAGAAGAAACTAACTTTTGGCCTAGTACTCATACTTTTTTATGAACATTAAAAAAAATATTAGCCCAGAATTGAGAGCTTCGTTTTATATTCCCATTATGAAGCCCTCTATTCTAAACTCTAAATAATGTAGAGCTAGTCCCTTCATTATCCTTCCTTCGTTTTACCATTTTGGTAAATAGGGATGATAGAAATTAAGTGATCTATTTATGTGCTTTTAAATAACCATGGGATTTCTTTTTGATATAATATACTGCCTTCAGTAGAGTACTGTAATATTAGCAAGAAAATCACTTCACAAGAAGTGTACCTTATGACAAATTTCCAGATGTGAAAGAATTCTAAGGAAATGTTATTTTCATATTTCTCTGGATTTTATTTGAACATAAGGTTTAGGGTTCAATTTTGATTTTACTTTAATTTTTTTTTGGTTTGGAATTTTCCCTTCCATTGAATAGTAATATTCAACTAATCTTACTCCAATGTCTGTCATCCATATTCCTTGAATTTGAGAGTATATGCAGGCATCATAAATCCACATACCCACTGTTTGCCCTATCAATCAACAAATTCAACTTTCAAATTCAATGTTTCCATTTTCAGTTGGACAACATTTACTGAGTAAATAATTTCAATACTTATTGATTTCAAATGACATAAAAAAGTACAGCAGTTTCTAAACGCAGTTTCTGATTACTTGAATTTTTCCTGTCATCAGATTATACTTGGTAACAGGTTTTAGTTTTAGAAACCATAATTAAGAGCATTTGAATCACAGAGGTAATTTGTACTACTCTCTTTGGAGTTAGGTTAGATGTTTCTAAGAAATATATGGTCATCACTGAAAAACTATGAAAGATTTCTTTGAAAAATACCAATTAAATGAGTTTCAAGGTGGAACAAATGTAACCAGATGATTATATACAGATTTTGCCTGGCAAATCATTTACATTTTAATACACTGCATTGAGAAACTGTGTCACTTTCATCAAAGCTTCTAAGATATGCAGCTGCAATAAATTAGGCAAAGATGGAAGGGTTTGTGTTCTTCCACCACTGATCTTTCACATAGCATCCTAAGATTTGATTGCACTTTGAAATACTGTTACTACTCTAATGTGCCTGCTGGTTTGGGGGAGCCTAAGATAAAGAGATGTTTATTTCCATACATTAAAAAAATTTAAGTATCAACACAACCAGATGAAGTACAGTAACTGATATTGCTCAATAAGCTGCCTAAGCAATGAGAGACTTTCAGTTTAAGATCAGCTCTAGATTTTCAGTTCATTTAGGCTCTAGGTCTCACCACTGCCTCCTGCTGCTGCCTTCTTCTACACAGAGAGAGAGGCCAAGTGAGGTAGGAGACCCTTGCCTTGGGTCAAAATGTTACATGACTACCAGTGGTTCATCCTAGCATTTTCCCACTAGGACAGATCCTCCCATTTTTCTCTCTCCTAGCTAACAACCTGGAAGATATCACTGTTTATCTGATCGGCTAGAATTACCCAAATTCAGACCCTATGTCCAAACTGTTTAACAACTTTTCGCTCAGTTTTTAAATTTTCTTCATTTTTCGCATTCACCAATAATATTAGATCCTCATGGAAATTCACCATATTACACAGGGCAATGTTTGACAAAGAAAATCCAATGTAAATTAGATGACAAAAAAAAACTCAAGGTAGCTCAGCTATATTTTGTTAGTAAGCTTAGCAATACATTTTGGGGTGGAATCACTTCAACTTCAATAGCCATGGAGATGACAAAAGCCCAAATAAGGAGGTGTTATTTTTGCTCTTAGTATCTTGAAAGTTGCCTCCAACCTCTACCTCTGGAAATAGATCCTCACCTTCTAAAGCCACTATATCATTGTATCTTTATCTTTACAACATACATCCATCTTTTGCTTTTTGGGGAAACATAAGTCCTATACCCCCAATTCGCCACCTCTTCAGAATGAGAGAATCCTCCTCTTTATTTTTCTGCACCACCAATTGCAACCTAAGGCAGAGGTTTCCTCTTTCTATGATACCTGATTTAAAAAAAAAGTATATCTTGCCATGGATGGATTTTTTCAAGTATTCTTACCTTCGATTGCTGATAGGAGAACTCGGGAATGATCATATGCAATTACATTTGCATATCTGTTCTTTGGCTTGTTCACTTCCAGGTTAGAGTGCTCCCATGTGAACTGCTGCCCAGGATCAATCGACTTTTAAAGAAAAAGAAAATGACACAACTGAATCACAAAAGGATTACTGAAGAAATATAAAGTAGCCAACATGATCCACTTTTTAATTTTGAAAATACAAATTTATCAAACTTGTAGGACAGTATGAAATAATTAATTATAGTTCAACTTAGTGACACTGAAAGCTATGTACCTACATTGTATACAATATCATTATTTACAATGGGGGAAAAAAATCAGTGAAAGAGTTCAGCTAATATCTGTTAGGAAGGATATTCTTTTTCACATTCCAATGTACCTTTCTAGAACAGGGGTCATAGGAGACTATGTTACATTTCTTCCTATTTGTTAGCATAATTTTTATCATCTGCTTATTATTCTTTTTCATTTTATCCTTACTATTTGGTCTTCATATGATAGCCTCAATCTTTCTTTCTTTCTAGCATATGCCATGGCTTCATTTAACTATTTTTCTTTTAAAGTTTTCATTTCCTATATTTATGAATCCAAAAGATTTTGCTTTTCTTCATATTCTTGTATTAATGCCATTAAAATACCTTTATTTCTTAATTTTCAATTTCTGACTTTCCTTTTTCAATTTTTATGATTTCTGGTCTATGATGCTTCAATACTAATGTGATGAATGAAGAAAGTCATCATGATGTGTGCAAAAGGCTATGATTGACATGTATTTACAGAAACTCATTTTGATATTTAATTTGGACTTGAGGTAGAAAATCAGAGAGATGGGATTTTATCTAAATACTATACTTTGATTTACCATCAGATAGGGAGGTCACATGGTTCAACTTCAACTTTTTCTTTAAATTCCAATTAGGATTTTTTTAAACATTTTTGGTAAATAAGATGCATGCACAAGTATGTGCTCCATTGAAGTATACAATAATTCATGTAAGCATTTCAGATTTACAATATACTATTTGATATATATTTAAAAATTCCAGTTGGATTACTGTACCTAGATCAGGTGTGAAAGTAGATTTTGAAGCATATCACTGCATAGGAAACTTTCAAGATTGCAATATTTACACGTTTTTATCAAAAAGGGGCAAAGTTAAACCTGATAGTAATGCTCATGTGTATAAAGAGGAGAGATTATTAACTTCCTTGAATAGTTCCTGAACATTTGAAAATTTTCAGCCATGTAGATGACTGCCTAATTATCCACTGTGGACCATAAAAATCTATTTTGTTTCTGAATCATATGTAAATCTTTCCAATCATACCTAAAAAGTAATTAATTAATTCTTTAAGCAGAACATCAGCATTGCCCATTAATAGAAAAATACAGAGCGCATAATGCTTAAGACTGTGCAAGTATATTAGGAGAAGCAGCGTGGCTCAGTGGAAAGAACATGGGCTTTGGAGTCAGGGCTCATGAGTTCAAATCCCAGCTCTGCCACTTGTCAGCTGTGTGACTGTGGGCAAGTCACTTAACTTCTCTGTGCCTCAGTTCCCTCATCTGTAAAATGGGGATTAAGACTGTGAGCCCCACGTGGGACAACCTGATTCCCCTATGTCTACCCCAGCGCTTAGAACAGTGCTCGGCACATAGTAAGCGCTTAACAAATACCAACATTATTATTATTATTATTATTAGGGACCATAATACAAAATGTTGAAGATATTTAGATAATAAACATATTGCACAAAAAAGCTGGGGTAAATCTACTGAAATTGCAGTGTTAAATATAATACTCAAAATACATTAATTCAGGGTTTAGCAGGACCATGACTTGTTTGTGATCCTGGCAACTCATTTAGTTGTAACAAACTAAAAAACATGTTTTCATGAATTAAAAGTTTTATTGCTCCAGAAAACTACTGATTTAAGAATGCTTCATAAGTAAGGAAACTCTTCTGCTCAGGGTATGGTTCACACATAGATAAGTGTATGAGATAGCTTCAATGACTTAAACAAGCCAAGTTTGGGAAGCCCAAAATAGAGAGGCAGTGTGGTCTAATGGATGACATGGTCCTGGGAGTCAGATAATCTGGGTTCTAATCCTGCCTCCACTGCTTGTCTGCTGTGTGACCTGTGGAAAGTCACATGACTTCTCTGTGCCTCAGTCACCTCATCTGCAAAAGGGGGATTTAGACTGTGAGCCCATGTGAAGCATGGACTGTGTCCAACCTGATTAGCTTGTATCTATCCCAGAATTTAGTACAGTGCCTGGCGCACAGAAAATACTTAACAAATACCATGAAGGTTAAAAAAAAAAGCCAAACAAGCCTAGTGTTGTCTAGTGTTTGAATGGGAAACTAAACAGGAATCCCAAGTACTTCCACAGTGCCTGGATTAAATGATCTCTTGAAGACCTTTCCATCACTATGATATAGTCTACTAAATGCCCCTTGTGGGCAGGGAACATGTCTGTCAACTCTGCTACTAATGTGTTCTCCCAAGCATTTAGTACAGTGCTCCACATACAGGAAGTGCTCAATAAATATGATTGATAAATGTGTCAACATGCAGTATTCTCTTTACTTTTTCACTTCAGGATAAGAAATCCACCATCTACCCTGAGACATTACACTGTAAAAACAGGTAAAAGGAATCTTTGCTTTCTCATTCCCCATTGCATAGCCTCTCATCACACTTGTGTCATGTTAGAGTAAGGTGGGTAACTATTTTGGGAAGTGGCTGGGCTCATGCCGATAGCAGAGCTTCTACCTAGCTCTGAGTCTGCATTCAGCATCCCCGAAGACCAATGACGAGGTAGAGATTGTGTCTTGTATCAGTGTCAGTCCATGAGCCAGGTAGGAGTTGACCCAGACTGGCAAGCAGCCACTCTTGCCAATCAACTGGTAGTCTGAATCTGACCCCACAATCAGGATTGAATAAAATGGCAAGCCAAATCTAGCCCTTAGGACATATTTTTCTAGTCCTGTCCAAGAGCAAAACCAAGGATGATGAGGTTGGCGCTGTAGATGACAAAACAGATGGGCTGCATCCGGCATTTATTCCAGTTTCTCAAAGATCAAACAAACATTGATTAAACAAAAGTACACTGAATTTGTCTTTAAGTAATTCAGCATTCAACCACCTGCAGCTGTCAATCTGTTCCTTGAACCATACAGAAGTCAAACCACATTGTCGGTGGAGTTTTTCAGAATGACAGCAATAAAGTACTGTGAACAGGAAGGCAGGACAAACTGCAATAACTGTCATTTAAAACTTCTAAAAAGAAAATGATTGAAATCTAACTCTCAATTATCCACATTATTGGGAGAAATAGATAGCCTGTAGAGTTAAAATGGTCACATAAATCCCAAAGCCTCATTTTATTCTTTAGTTCCAATCATTTTATTCAAGCCATTACCAGAGCAGCTGATGTCACAACACTGGACAGTTTGGAATTTCACCTTCTCTCTGGTCCCATGCCCACTCTCTGGTGAAAGCTCTTACGACCCATGAAATGGCTACAAATCAGGCACAAAGAGCCTGGATTGTTAGTCTCCAAAACAAAAGTTGACTCATATATATACACACACACACACACACATATATGTGCATGTGTGTGTGTGTGTATACATATATAAATGAAATCATAGTGCCACTGATGAAAATTTAATGGGTTCTCAGGTTCTCATTATTGTCCTTTCATATGCAGGCAATTGAGGCTGTAGCAGATTGTATTTATGGCAGCCCACATTCTAAGGGAGAGTTTAGACATGGCTCTTGGTGTCCTAAGAGAGGCTACCCAGTGTCAGATGAGACATTTCACATACCTTCCCCACTTTCCTACTGAATTCATGACTCTATCCTGCAGTTCTGCTGGAATTAATGACAATATCAATCCAGTACCAACAGGAGAACTTTCACTCAACTGCTATCTCCTACTGGGAAAGTGGTGAGGGGGAGCAGGAAGGAGCATCTCTCTCCTTGGTCAGGAATAAACACTTCAGACAGCAAGGAAAGATTTTTAAATGAAGAACTGCCAGTAATAATAAGAGTGCTTTGCATTTATATAGTGCCTTTCATCTAGATTTTTCCAAGGACTTTGCAAGTATTATTTCACTGATGATCATAGAATTTCTGAAAACTAATGTATGTTGCTATCATTTCAACCTATTTGATAAATGTGGAAAACAAAGTAGAGAGATCTATCCAAAATCTGAAGGTATATTTAAAGATAGAACACGGAAAATAGAAATTATGCTGGAGAACATTTCTAAACTTTTTCAAACTATTTTTAATCATTCACTCCTTTATCATTTTAAACATGAATTATCTGAGCATTTTGAACAACACTCTGCAATGATTCAATCCTAAACTACATTATTTGCCTCAGTAGTAGGATTTGATGCTTGACTTATTCTGATGATGACCCAATTGTCTATTTCACTTTGTCTTACTCATTCAATCACATTTATTAAGCAGTTACTATGGACAGAGCACTGTACTAAGCACTTGGGAGAGTAGAATATTTCAATAAACAAACACATTCCTTGCCCACAACGAGTTTACAGTCTATGGGGGGTGGTGTCAGACACTAATATAAACAAATTACAGATATGTGCATAAGTGCTGTGGGGCCAGGAGAGGGGAACAAAGGGAGCAAGTCGGGGAGATGCAGAAGTTAGTGGGAGAAGAGGAAAGGGGGACTTAGTCAGGCAAGACCTCTTGAGGGAGATATGCCTTCAATAAGGTTTTGAAGTGGGGGAAAGTAATTGCTGTTCAGATATGAGGAGGGAGGGCGTCCCAGGCCAGAGGCAGGATGTGGGCCAGAGGTCGGTGGTAAGATAGATGAGATCGAGGCTCAGTGAGAAGGTTAGCAACAAAGGAGTGAAGTGTGCAAGCTGAGTTGTAGTACGTAGGACAGTAGCAAGTTGATGCAGGAGGGGGTGAGGTGAAAGAGAGTTTTATAGCCCAGGGTGAGGAGTTTTTGTTTGATGCAGATGTGAATGGGCAACCACTGGAGTTTTTTTGAGAGTGGGGAGACAAGTCTCAAGAAGAAAAATGATGCAGGCAGCAGAGTGAATTATTCTGATCAGTATACTTGATCTGTTGCTTCTGCTAAACCACTTTTGTGTGCCTTACAGTACCCTGAGGACTTTAATTGATTAAAGTTGTAATTGGAAAAAACAGAAGATAAATACATGACTTCACTGGATTTTTTTCTGATGAGTAGATAGTTGGCAAACAATGTATATAAGACTTACTTTTCCTATAGTACACAAAGACTTACTGTGCATCACTTTTTCTCATTTTTTGTTTTGAACCTATGTGATGTTGCTTTGTATTCTTCTACTCTGTGGTTACCCCTAACTGTTATTTCTTTTAATGTCTGTCCCCAGAGAGACTGTAAGTTCTTTTCATTCATTCATTCAATCATATTTATTGAGCACTATCTGTGTGCAAGCCACTGTACTAAGCTCTTGGGAGAGTACAATATAACAATAAAGGGACATATTCCCTGCCCACAGTGAGCTTACAGCCTTAGAGGATTGTCTTCCTATTCTATTGTACTCTCCCAAGTGCTTAGTACAGTGCTCTGCACAGACTAACACTCTAAGCTCTCAATAAATACCATCGATTGTTTGAAATTTGATTTAATGTTTTTAGCACTGCTATCTTTCCCACCAATTGACATAGAAAGATCCATGTCTTGAGGACCTTCACTACACACACATTTTTATCAGACATGGAAAAAAAGGTTCCGATACATTTCAAATAAAAACAGTGAATGCTATATAAGATGTGATTGCCCAAATCTGTAGTTTGGAATCAAATGTCTTTTAAACTTGTCAATTTTTTTTTATTGTAAGACTCAAAACAGGTAGGAAAAAAAAATCTCTCCTTCAGGTTTTTCTCAATACTAACAGAGGTTACAACAATACAAAATCATTTTCAAACCCATAAAATGCAGAATGCAAATATGACTCAAGGTTAAATTCCCAAGGGCTTTGGCTAGAATTTACTGGTTGAAATTAAAGGGTTCTGTATATCATTTCTCTGGTACAGTTTAAATGCAAATAAGCACTTGCTATTCAACATAATTACTGGTTGTGGATGAAGTAACAATGCATTGTACTGGACATAGTCATCTAATTGAAGAGACATGCTGTCTGAAGGTTTCTATCCGTACCTATGCTGCTCAAGTATCCTAGAAATTACTTTACAATCTAAAATGTCACTTACACCTTCCCTTTCATACTTGACAAGTAAACTAGAAAAAGCAAACTGAAATTGTTACTTGTTTTTAAACTAAAGACTAAAGGGTATTGGAATATGTTTCAAAGTTTCTCATATTTTCAGGTACACTGATGCTTTATACTGCTAGAAAAAAAGGAAGGATTGATATGTGACTGTTAGTTGCATTTCTCTTTCCAATCATAATTTACAACAGTAAAATCCAGGCAACCTAAGCTAGGGACAAAGACCATGGTTCTACTGAAAAAATTAGACTGTGTGTGGCTACAACCTTCAGTGCAGACCACCAGGTCACCAGAGGGAAAAGTTATCTGTGAATGAATGGAATGCTCATTTGAAATAGGAAAACTGGAAAGCAGAGTGAGAGGTTAATAATAACAATGGTGGTATTGGTTAAGCGCTTATTATGTGCAGAGCACTGTTCTAAGCACTGGGGTAGATACAGGGTAATCAGGTTGTCCCAAGTGAGGCTCAGTTTTAATCCCCATTTTACAGATGAGGGAACTGAGGCACATAGAAGTGAAGTGACTTGCCCACAGTCACACAGCTGACAAGTGGCAGATCCGGCATTTGAACCCATGACCTCTGACTCCCAAGCCCGGGCTCTTTCCACTGAGCCATGCTGCTTCCCTTCTAACATCTAGGTTAGATGTACATATGACATTAGGTGGACCAAAAGGAGTGTGAAGAGCAATTTGAAAGAGAAGCCAGAATCTTCTAATGCAACAACAAAAAAATCAAGCCATTAAAGAATCAATTGAGCAACTTAATGATTGTAATGTCACAAAAGCATTAATGAATGAAAACCTAATATGTGAGAGGCTCAATGGATTCTTTAGCTCTGGTTTTGATGAGGAAGAAATCAGGGATGTTCCCATATCCAATCTGCTTTTCTAGTAATCTATGAATCAATCAAATTTATTGACTGTTTACTGTGTGCAGAGCACTGTACTAAGTGTTTGGGAGAGTACAAAAATATAACAGCACAATGAGTTTACAATCTAGAGGTGGGGGAGGCAGACATGAATACAAATGAACAAATTGTGGATATGTACATAAATTCTGTGGGAGTGGGGAGGTGGTGGTGATTGGGGAATAAAGGGAGCAAGTCAGGGTTTAGCAGAAGGGAGTGGGAAAAGAGGAAATGAGGGCTTAGACAGGGAAGAACTCTGTTGAGTCAGAGAAACTGCATCAAATTGTAATATGCATTAAGTTTTAGATTAACTTAATAAACTAGATAAAAAAAAATCAGGAATGCATGGCATCCCTCTCAGAGTTAAGAAGCAACATGCCCTAGTGGAAAGAGCATGGGCATGAGAGTTAGAGGACCTGGAGTCTAATCCTGACTCTGTTTAGTGACCTGTTTTGTGTGTTTAGTGACCTTGGTACAGTCACTTAACTTCTCTGGGCCTCAGTTACTTCATCTGTAAAATGGGGATTAAAGCTATGAGCCCCATGTGGAACATGGACTGTGTCGAACCTCATTACTGTTTATCTACCCCAGTGCTTAATACAGTGACTAGCACATAGCAAGTGCTGAACAAATACCATAAAAAAAGTTCTGTGGGAACTCAGAGGGCAAGAGTTGGTAACAGTGCTACAAACAGAATCTCTAGTGTAATTCTTATCTATAGAAGGACATACTTCAAAACTCGGCAAATTGTTAGGTTTCATAATCATTTTAAGAATAAGCATGCACTTTTGAAAACTTACTATATACAATTGTCTATCACATACTACTGATGGTAAAATTATTATGGGAGTAAATATGCCTAAAAAGGGCAATGCAGGACCAAAGGTCCCAACCACATTGTGCACAGATGAAAATTCTCCTTTGTTTTACAAGTGTTTGTTTCTGCAGCATTTAGTGCTGTTTGGTTTTTGCTTCATGTTCTCATGATCTTCTCAAACATATTCATCTCATGATCCCTTCCTTTCTTTTGTCAAATGCACCAAGCTAGTAACTAGCACAGTCATCTCCCAGCTTTCAACTGTAATGATCCCACATTGTCTAAGAATATATTTTAAATCATCCTCTTTTTGTAAACAATGTAAAACAGTTCAGATGTAATTGTCAGTTATTCAGCCATTCACCATTGTACTCCAAATATACTTCTTTATGATGTGGGCCCGACAGCTAAATCTGGTTTATAATAATTGGACTTTCATGTAGGATCATAAAACATTTTCTGCCAATTCCAGGTAATTTGGGCTTTGACTGTAGTGTTTACCTTAGTTAGGAAGAATGAGGCAAACCAACAAAACAACATTACGAAAAAATTGAGAGAAAGCTGATGTATACTTTTCTGGAACTGAATAGCCATAATGGAACAAAAGATAGAGTGGTATTGGCAGATCCATCTTAAAAGTGGGAAAGACCAATAAGTCATGAATAACAAGTCTGCACTAACAGTTTTAATGAGTGCTCTAATGGTTTAATGGATGGCAGTTTAATAGGATTTCTGGAAGAATCATTCTGAAAGCTTGTCTTCAATATATCTGTCATTAACAAAGACCTGGATTTCTTCTTTGCATAACTGCAGCCTGTTGTATTTTTACATTACAAGATTAAGGCAGTTGTCATTCTGTTATTAGCATTGCACCTTTTAACTAGTCTTGTAATCACTTAAATATATTGCTATTTAAGCTACTGCTCAAAATGCTGTATGGCAAACCTGGGGCAAAGCAATCAATTGTATTTATTGAGCACTCACTGTGTGCAGAGCACTGTACTAAACTTGTGAGAGGATAATATAACAGAGTCATCCTATAGATTCCTTGGCAAAATCACAAGATTCAAGTTTGGATCCTTTTCTCAATTTACCTAAACCTGCTCTGACATATGGAAAGTGCTATTGGGACACAACATTTTTCTTTCTTTACCAAACTAGGGAGATCTACTTTAAAGATGGGCAAACTGCGTGGTTCCCTGGGACTGCCAATTTTAACAGGTCTCTGGATTTTAAAAAGGGAGAAACAAAAACCCATATTTGGGGATCAGATAAGCAGGAAGCCAAACTGTACCCCTAGATGAATTATATGCTTTCTGCCTCTGGTAACAAAGTTTTGATGATGAACTAATTTCATGGACTATACTGAAGGGACATAGTGTACATGTTACTATTATACAGGGCTACAGAAACTAAGCTTTCCTTGGACTGTTGAAAGTCTATATAAATGGTTCTAATCATAGGTATACCTCCTCTATGGAAATGCTAACCCTTGAAAGCCTTAAATATTTTGAAAAATACTACCCAGGCCTTATCATGAAAAAGAAATGTGTTGATATATGCTCAAAGGTGCTTTTTGGTGTTTTGAATATTGATAATGCTAGCTAAGTAATTAAACTGAGGTATATAGAAAACACCACTTGAGAAACAGCGTGGTCGAGTGGAAAGAGCATGGGCCTGGGAGGCATTCAATCATTCAATAATATTTATTGACCCCTTACTATGTGCAGACCACTGGACTAAGCATTTGGCAGAGTAAAATAAAACAGAGTTGGTAGACACATTCCCTGTCCATAAGGTGCTTAGAGTCTAGAGAGAGTCAGAGGACCTGTATTCTAATCGTAATAATGTTGGTATTTGTTAAGCGCTCACTATGTGCCGAGCACTGTTCTAAGCGCTGGGGAAGATACAGGGTAATCAGGTTGTCCCACGTGAGGCTCACAGTTAATCCCCATTTTACAGATGAGGTACTCGTCTGCTGGGTGACTATGGACAAGTGTTGTTCCTTCAGTTCCCTCATCTGTAAAATGAAGATTAAATCCTACTCCTCTTACATAGACTGTGAACCTCATGTAGGACAGGATCTGTGTCCAACCTGATCATCTTGTATCTACTCCAGCACTTAGCACTTATGTACGATGCACATAGAAAGTATAATAATTATTATTCAGAATTTCAGAAATCTAAACCATGTCATTTAAACTGTTCTATAAAATGACAGGGACTTAAGGCAAAGAAGCTAAATTCTTATTTTTCTTGAAGTGGAGAGTAACCAGGAACAAAGTGCACTGAGAAAATTCATTCACCTCAATAAAGGACATAAAAGGATAACTGAGGATATAATTTGATCCTCAACTACAAAAAGAACAAATGAAAAAGGTGAAATTGATGGCATCCTGAACAGACTAACAAAACAAGAAAGATGTGAAGAGTCAACTGGTCTTAAAATGAAGTTTGACCCTCTTGTACCAGTCAGCCATCAGTGAGATTTTCGTGTTCTATCTGAAGAATATATGAAAAGAGTTATTGTATAGTGCAGAAAACTTGATGAAAGAAAGGGATTTTCATATTCATTAGCAAAACAAGTTAAGTCATCACCTTTTGTCAGCAGGGTTCAATTTTGTGTCTTCCATATAGATTTAACAATAGACTGGAAATTTTGAGCTTAAAATCAAATGCTGACATTTAATACCGTAACTGCACAACTGGCAGTTTAGCAATCACTAGAGTGAATGCAGTCTTCAATATATTATTTAAAATAGATTCCACAACTTGTGGCAAATAAAATAGAAGAGTTTGAAGGACACATTTTTTTTAAGACAACAATACCATTTTATCTTTGTGTATTCTGCAGTTGAAAAGCTGCTTCTAAGGTAATACTGTATCTCTATCACAGTATAGAATCACAACATTTAAGGTGAAATTTCTCACTACAAACAAATCAAACACACTTTAGAGTGGAAGATGCAATCAAAATTTGAATAATTTGAAATTCTAAAACAAAAGCAGAATAAGATGTTGAAATACTTTGCCTGATTGGGGATTTTAAACTAAATTTTGTTAAATTCCATAGGCTAAGGCTTAACAAATGGACCAAAAACCAGTAAAGAATACCTGAACTATAAATGAACAAAAAAACTTTAGAAACACATTTTGGAATATAGTTCATATTTTTAAATTTATCTTCCTTTGTTTTTAAGGACAACAGCTGGAAGAAACCAAAAGCTTTGCTTTTCAAAAGTTTATCTGCTTATTTTCCAACTGAAATTGTAACCTGTCAGTGACATCATAAGGTGTTGCTCTGGAAATTATTTTATTCTCTGCCACTTGTCAGCTGTGTGACTTTGGGCAAGTCACTTAACTTCTCTGTGCCTCAGTTATGCCATCTGTACTATGGGGATTAAGACTGTGAGCCCCAAGTGGGACAACCTGATTACCTTGTATCTACCCCAGTGCTTTGAACAGTGCTTGGCACACAGTAAGCGTTTAACAAATACCATCATTATTATTATTATTACACACACACATATATAATGTTTTGGCTTTTCTCTCTACTGGCTGCAAACATATTTATGTCCCTTTTCAAGATGGAACAAATAATGACAGGAGAAAACATTTTAAGAAATAAAAGCATTATTATTCAATCAAATATTCATATGACAATCCAAAAAGATGATCATTGATAGTACTATTCTTACAACAGTTCTTCTGGAAAAACATCTGATGATGGCTTTGGGAATTATCAACTTGTAAAGTTGTTCCAAGAGTTTTTTTTAAGACATGTAAGACATTCTAAAATAATGGATTACTTTCTTACAATGAAAAAGAGAATTCATTATAATTAAAAGAAAAACAAACATAATTCAGACTCAGAAAAACAAATACTTAAATCTCTAAGGAGCAGTGTTACATCCCTAAATATCTGACTTCAAATTTATCTTCAGCCAAGAACATTCACGGCCACAGATTTTATTTTGTCCCACACCCACCCTAACTTTTAATGCCAATTTCGGTGAGAGTTTCCAGAAGGCACATGGAAAATATTTGGTGTCACAATTTGGATAAACTACACAATGATTTTATAGGGGCCGAATTCCTTATTGCTGTGTTATTTAAGCACTGGGCAACTACAAATAAAAAGTACTCTGTTTCATATGATTTGAAACTGTTCGCCTTGAATATAATTTTGCAATGAAAAGCTCTGAATTGGGACCTTGTTTGGCATATGTGTTTTTGCTCTAGAGTCAATGGGAGCTTTGCATGGAAGTTGACTGCAGCAATCAATCTAATAATGCTAGTAATGCATCTCTAGTAATGCTAGAGACCCCCTTCCCCACCCCACCCCCAAATGCAGAAATGAAATGGATCTTGATTCTTGGGGTTAAAATTTTTGTTCTTTTCCAGAAGCTAACTTAATTCTGCCTGCTTACGGAGGTCGCTACTGTGGCAGGTGAAAGCAAGTGCCAAGTCTATCTTGAGGAAAAGAGGAGAGAGAGGCAGAGAGGGAGAGTGAGAAAAAGAGAGTGAGGGACACAGATAGAGCTTATTTGCTTTCAATCTACAGGGAGACAACTGCTCACTGTTCACTAAGCACACTAATTACTTCTCAATAGCGGCCACACATCCTCACAGGAAGATTACAGAATATCAGTGGAAGGGATTCGTAGAATAGGAAGAAAAACACTTCTGCAAAGATAAAATTAAAGTGAAATTTGATATGAGAAGAAATGGAATTTTGCTTCTTGTTCCACATAACTGATTTTGTGAATTAAGTGAACTTTAGGTCTTAGTGGCCGAATCAATATACCTATACAATAAATAATTTATTTCTTTTTTTCTCTTAATCAGTGCATAATTAAAAGATTCAAGAAGCATTCAAATATTCAAATATGAGGCACATTGTGCGATAGGCATTCAGGGAGCTTGAGCTTTGCTCTTCCTTGCCAAATGGAAATTGGACAATACACCCCATGGCGTCTGCCCACGCTAAAGAGTTGCCATTTTATTTGTGGCCTTTTGCCACAATTGTCACTTTCTAGAATTTTAAAGTGAATGCAGTGCTGAAAGAATTTTACTTTCTTCAGCAACCCTTGACGGTGATTACCTACTAGAAGGCCCACGATATTTTGGCAGGCTGAAATACTGTCAGGCTGGAATGTATTCCATCCAGACAGGACTGGATCAAGTGTCATAGTAGTGCGAGTGGCTAGGTGGTAGGGGGGAATGTCAACCACATGAAAAAACAGAGGCACTGAATGAATGATTTTCAATTAATAAGAAAAATTGTGGTAGTCCTTTCAACTGTGTACTACATGCCATTCAAGGAGTGTCCAAAATATATCTGTTTACAGTTGCAAGTTGTGATATGGTTGTCTCTGAATATAATATTAAATACACTTGAGACTATAAAGGAGGTAGCAGGAAATAAATTTCATTTCCAAATGAATAGGGCCTTCTGGCTTAACAGCTGTCAAATTCACATGGGGTCCACCAATGCACAAACCTCTAAGGCCGATTAGACTGTAAGCCCATCAAAGGGCAGGGACTGTCTCTACCTGTTACCGATTTGTACATTCCAAGTGCTTAGTACAGTGCTCTGCACATAGTAAGCGTTCAATAAATACTATTGAATGAATGAATGAATAAGGCCAAGGTGGCAACAAGAAAAAGGCTCTGGTCACCTCTTTGGGTCAAGAGACATTACGTAAAGTTAGGAAAGATAATTTTTAAATATTGCCTATTTTGGAATATATCTTTCTTTATTAGATAATCGAGAACTGATAGCATGAATGTTTGCAGAAATAACAAGCAACATGTCAAAAATTATTCAGTCTAACCAAATAATAAAGAGATGAACTGAAAAGCTAGCCAGAATTGCTTTATTAATAAGTCAAGAAATTATAAAGAATATACCACCATTCTCTCTAGGGAGGGTACATGATTGATGAATAGCTACCATGAAGAAAACTTACTCAGCAAGATAAAAATGATATTATTTTAATTATCCTGCAAACATAATAATGTTGGTATTTGTTAAGCGCTTACTATGTGCAGAGCACTGTTCTAAGCGCTGGGGTAGACACAGGGGAATCAGGTTGTCCCACGTGGAGCTCACAGTCTTAATCCCCATTTTACAGATGAGGTAACTGAGGCCCAGAGAAGTTAAGTGACTTGCCCACAGTCACACAGCTGACAAGTGGCAGAGCTGGGATTCGAACCCATGACCTCTGACTCCAAAGCCCGTGCTCTTTCCACTGAGCCACGCTGCTTCTCCTGAGGCTCTTAGTTAAAACCAACTATTTAAATTTCTGAATTAGTAGTAATAGATATAATAATTCTCCAGATCCCCCTAAATCCATGTAAATTCTGATGTTTACTCCCCATTGGTCATTCCAGTACATCTCTCAATATGCTTATCACTTTGTAAATGAGTACATAAATGTACTCTCTCTGTGTGATATATATTTTAACAGCCCACCATTAAGACATGGCCTTATACCTATATTAAAACAAATGAAATCAGCATTCTTTTCTATACTTTCCCCCCCCCCCCCCAAATTTTTATTCACTCTGGTTGTACAGATCAGTAACTCTTCCCTGAAGCTGAATAGACCTACTAACACATCTGTTCTATTCTTCTAAAAATCTACACTTTCTAAGACATCAACTGTCCCTGGTCTAAAGATTGTTCTTATCTTTTGCCTTCAAGATGAGCCAGTGCTCCTTTGAATCTGTGCTGTTTCTTTTCTCCAGGTTTCTTTATGCCCAGGTTTATGAGATCCAAGTCTACAATCATCGTTAGTGGTCAAGTGCTAATATTATAAGGGAGGATGGAACATATCTTTGGATAGGATGATTAAACAGTAACATAGGAGGCTATAAGGGAAAGGTGAGAGAAGAGGATTATGCAATTCCATGAACCACAGGTGTTTTCCAGAAGGAAAGCAAAAGGTGTCCTGAATGCAAAATAGGCAATTTAATTCTCATAAAGGGATTCTTCATGAGGTGGATTGGAGCATAGGAGTAATTGGGAAAACACAAGTACTTGTTCTTTTCAAAATGTAAACCAAAATGAGCTTTAAAAGCTAAACATTTGAGTCAGCAAGAGTTCTAACAACTATGGATGTTCAGAGAGAATAAAAAAGCTCCATTTGGATGCACCATGTCATGAGTGTGAGCAGCCTTTTCTCTGGGTCTGGTTTGTTTCATTTATGTAAAGTTTAAAGCAGTGGACCATTGGAAAGGGACTGTGTGAACCTCTAAATTATATCCAGTATTGGAACTTTGAATTATAGCACCAAATTTAGAGATTGCTTGAACTAATCCCATATTTAACAAAAAAATGTTTTGTTTGGTAAGAGCTTGCAGGTTCAATTTGAGAGGAATTCATTAAAAATGCAATTACTTTTCCAGTTTCAAAGGGAAATGATAACAACCTTATTAGTGAAAGAGAACCAAAAATCAAGTTTCCCTGATTGCAAGGCACATTGGAAACAACCGTATTGCCAGAGTTGCATAGGATTTTAAGTTCCTCTTTATTCTTCTGAGGGTGGTTTTCATGGCCTCAAAAGACTGTTTATATAAACTTTCAGTTCACCTAAAAAATATCTGAGAGGAGTGTAGGCTGTTTGAAGATGGTAATGGAGCACCTAATCATTTACCTTCAAGGAGGGACAATATGCAGGAGTTGTAAAACTGCTTGAAATTAAAAGTTATTACCAACACACAGGTCCTTTGGGAAATGATGACCTAAAGTTGATTCAGTTCCTTGGATCAACAGAAATCATTACAATAGCTGCAAGAAGGAGTTGAAAGCTTGGGAAATGTAATTTCCTTCTGCCTTTTGAAGGGTAAGAGTTATGGGAAGTGGGGTATGAGGAGATTCACACTCTTAGATCCCATATCAGGAGAATATAGGGAATATAGAATCACAGAAACTACGTGCCACCCATCCTATGTGAGTGGCCACTTTTAGAACAAAAGGATAAACATATTGAGAGAAAGGACCATGCCTCTCAGTATCATATACCCTCTCCAGTTTAGCAAATGTTTAATGAACACTAAAGATGGTTGCTTTACCTTGAAATGTATTTGTGCAGTACATTTCACAAGCATCCAGACAAAGAGCTTTTTCTCTAAGAAAATACCAATGTTTTGCTTGGTGGTTTTTGCTTTAATCATTGTGAAAGTCTGCTCTGCAATATTTACCATTGGTACTGGTAAAGCTATTTTCAGGAGAAAAGAAATGCTTTCCACCCAAGTCACAGAAAAACCTCATGTTTTCCACACGGATAGCCACATGGTGAAAATGGGTAGCGACAATCTTTCCAAATTCCCAGTTTATATGCTACTGCTCCAGTTCAAGACTTAGAGACCTATTTGAGGAAAGAACAGTTTAGGGACCTACAGACCTAGACTGGGATTGTTTCCTCACCCTACCTGAGAGAGACCATCAAGTTTCCTCTATGAGTGGTACTATTCAAAAACCATTCCTTTTCTGTCCAAAACTCATGTCTAAACTGATTCATTAACATAGAATTAGAGGTTTGGCAAGAACCGTTGACAGTCAGTCATACAGTCCACACCTCTGACTTTGGCAAGGGAGCACCCAAACCAATTCAGACAGAGGACGCAATATACTCTTTTTAAAGGTCCCAGAGAAAATGAGTCCACAATCTCTCCCTCTCTCCTGCAATCTATTTTAGGGTCTGGCAACCAAAGTAAATTGTTGCTCGTATTAACAATCTCCCATGCTTCACTATAATCTCACTTCTGTTAATTTAGTAGTGGAAGATGAGATGCTGAGAGCAAACTTTTGAATAACATGCTAAATAGGTTAAGCATAATATTTGGGTATACATTGAGGTGACAATGTCTCATTCAGTCCATGTACCCACTGATGTCTTTGGAAAACTTTAACTGATGATAATGAAAACTTTGTTAAAAAACTATACGTAAATAGTGTCAAGGTTTCTTCCATCCTAACGATTAAGAAACAATAAAATACAACTATTTTAAGTAGGTCCTCCCATGGATGTGGAAGACGTCTATTACATCTATTGTATTGTTCTCTCCCAAGTGCTTATGAAAAAATTCTGTACCCAGTGAGCACTCAGTAAATACAAGTGATTGACTGATGCAAAATATGGGTTCAGAGCTGGTTATGTCCACTGCATTTTGGTATGCTCCTTTAAGCATCACTGATGAAATCACTACTAACAATTCCTTCTTAGCCATATTGTTTAACTATGGACATTGTCCAACCAACTTAATTAACTTGTAACTACCCTAGTGCTTAGAACAGTGTTTGACACATACTAAGCTCTTAACAAGTACCATTAAAAAAGAGGAGTCAATTAATACTAAGGGATCTTAAATTACAGATTAGTCATGACAAATTGCAGTGGGCCTGCTATTGTGCCAATGACTGCTAGGGGAGTTTTTAATCCGTGGATCACACATGGCTTTGTAGTCAGAGGTTATGGGTTCTAACCCGGACCACCACTTGTCAGCTGTGTGACTTTAGGCAAGTCACTTAACTTCTCTGTGCCTCAGTTCTTTCATCTGTAAAATGGGGATTAAGACTGTGAGCCCCATGTGGGACAACCTGATTACCTTGTATCTACCCCAGTGCTTAGAACAGTGCTTGGCACATAGTAAGCACTTAACAAATGCCATTATAAGCACTTAGAACAGTGCTCTGCACATAGTAAGTGCTCAATAAATATATGTGAATGAATGAATGAATAGCAACTCAGACCACAACCATTTTCAAAGTGCAATTCTGGTCTACTGGTTCAATGCATACTACCAAAGTGTCATTTTTGTAGGGTATTTTTGAGATTAGAAAATGCTACATTTGTGCTTAATGCATGCTGTTGTGGTCCCTAGATTACTTAATATTACATGCAGTCACTGTGTATCTGAGGAAACTTCATCCATTTTTATTGATGTGACAATAATTATTCTTTTATTCCTATTATAACTCATCATGTACTTAGAACCTACAATGAATGCATTGTTTACAGAAGAGAAACTGGTACCTTGAAATGTTAAAACTTGAAATAGTATTACATAATTATGGAGTCTTTAGTCCATAGAAAACTGACATACTATATTAAGAGTCCTACTTGGAAGCTATTTCGTTCTCTTTTCACTGAATGGTGCCATCCAGGCAAATACATTATTTTTTTAAAAAACTACATATTTATCACATGTAATATGTATTTATTTACATGTATATTTGGTGCATGGTCCACCCAAGTCAGTTACAGCTTCATATCTCAAAAGTGGAAAAGATGGCACAGCTTCATTTAAACAGCTGATAGAAAATGGAAAACAAAATGCCCAATGAACGCTCTTTTAAAGTGTATCTTCATCTTGCATAACACCTTTAAATAATTTACCATTTCATTAACATTCATTTTATATGAAGGTCTAAGTATTGGATATTCGTTCATTAAAGTAAAATCACTGATGGAGTCATTTTCTCAAATGTGGTTAAACAAAGGTTGTCTGAGGACATTACTGTAAGCCATTAGAATATTATTACCTCATATTCTTGTGAGAACTTCAAGTTGTCATTAGCTTTCAACCTTTCAATGTGATCTGCAAGTTCCAAGATAGGAATTGGAGGATGGCTAGCCATACCTATTAAACAGGAAAGAAGGAATACATTTTGAAATTATATGACAATAACTGTTGAAAAATATAGAAAATACAAGTTAGAAATGGCTAGAAGTATGTAAGTAATAAAGATGTTTTATGTGAGAAAGCAGGCAGATAGTTTGGTTACTCAAAGCAGGACATGCTCTGGAGAGATGAGCTCTGAAGCTAAATGAAAAGTCACCAAGCATAATCCCCAAGCTAACAATCCTAGTGTAAAAGAAAGAGTTATTGTGTCATGAGTCAATGAGGTTAGCTAGCTGGGAAAAATGAGACAGTTAGAACTGATGTCGACTTCTGCTTTGAGTAATGACTGTTATGTCATTTCGAACTCCTTCTCCTGCACTGTGTGAAATGGAAATTGTGTGGAATTAAATGGTGAAAGGTGAACTAAGAAGACAGAGACAGAGAAAGGCCTATAAGGGAAAGAATAGTATATTGACAGAAAACATAAAGTGACTTATGCATAATCAAGGAAAACTAACTTGAAGAATGAAGGTTACCAGGGTAACCGGAGACACCTGAACCTGCAAAGGAAATGGTGGTATAAATAAAATAAAACAAAACTAATTTATTAAAAAATGAAATGGATAGCTTGATACCTAAGGGCTAAAATAAAATAATGCCTCAAGGGCTGGAGGATTGAGTACACAATTTGACTAAATCAGAGTAGGAACATTTTATGATTGTTCTGATATTTCATGAAAGTTAAAGGTGACTGACATTCACATGCAACCATGGATGACCAGAAAAACATGCAGCACTATTCATAGACAACAATCATTGCAGATAAAATTGGATATCAAACAGAACTTCAAAAATGCTTTCACTAGTAGCAGATTGTAGAGGTAGGGGTTGTACAGATCTCATGGATGTTTTCAAAAGACCACACATATTCTTTCACCCCACAGTCCCATAATCAACCCCCAGAAAGACCTACAATCTACTTCGGGTGTAAACATCTTTGTCTGGGATGGGGGGGGGGGGGGAGGGGACACTAGGTGCATGAACGTGAGAGAAAAGTGATGGGAGGTGGACATTAAACTTCGGGGTGGTAAGAAAGAGAGAGAGAAAAAGAAATAAGAGAAAGAGACATGGCAAGAGAGAAAAGTTAGAAGAAATAGAGAAAGGTAATGACGGTGAGGTAGGGAAACTAGTACAGGCTGCCAGCTGAACATATGCCAGTGCTTGGGAATCTTTTATTCTTTTTCTTTTTGATTCCACAACCATTATTTTGATGATTCCCTTTCCTCTGCCACCTCTCTCCCACCATCCCACACGGTTTTCATTTTATTTCTTACTGTATAATTTTAGAATGCACACAAAGAAACTGTATAGCTGACATCATATTTCAGAAGAAATCACAGCTGGCTAGAAAATCTGAACTAGTGGACCCCAGAGAAGCCTTTGAATGACACAAAAAGAAAAGAATGAGTGAGGGGGCTCAAACTGGAAGCCATGTTGACAGTTCTGTGAGTCACCGCGAGTCTTAGGAAGTGACTATGATATGGTATGTCTTATTAGTACCGGTCAACATGACCATGTGATTAACTTGTGATCACCTCCGAAAATGTTTAGTATTTTAAAAAGTCACCCAATAATGTTCCTTTATGAGAGGCCAGCATCAGTGGCCCCTAATGTTGTAAATACTAGAGAAAGTACTATCTTCCTTCCTCCAATCCTGTATCTGTGGATATGATCATATGCTGCCGGTAACTACATACTATTCAGAAGATTCAGAAATGGAAAATGTTGCTTGGAAGGATAAGCTTCCATGTTGAAACTGGCAAAATCAATAGGCATTGGAGCCCGTTTCTAATGGCTCCCACCTACTCAGATGGTATACTGAGTTATATATTCTCATTTACATTTGCAAAGTGAGTGGGTAGGTGATGGTGATCTAATAATTAAAGTGAACTCATCCAGATGAAGCACCCCAGTGAACAATATGGGAGCAAAAGGACACAAGAAGACTAGGCTTATCCAGAAATGGAAGTGGACTGATGTGGGCATCCAAAACAGTGCTTGAACAAAGAAAGTAATAGAGACAAAGATGTTTAGACCTTTTCGAGCGAATCGTGGGAGAGAGTTATTATCATATAAGGACTGAGTGGTAGTTTGGCTAGAGAGGGAAGACACTGAGCCAATCAGAGAGGCGTAGGGGACTGAATTACTGTTCACAGCTGTAAAAAGTAAAGCCAATTGGAAATGGGAAACAAATTAGTATAACAGCAGTAGAAGAGACCATTATAATCAATCAATGATTCAATCAACACATTCACTTGTGACATGCACTAACATATGGCCTGGAATTATTACTCTGATGAAAACATATGCCCAATCACCCTGAAAGATGAAGAACATCAGATTCAAGAGCTGGATATTTGGATCTTAATCAGAGGATCTGCTTTCCTACACTTGGTCCATGTCTCCACATGTTGAGCAAAATAGTCTTACATACAAATATTCCATGGCATTTATTTAGTTAAAAAAACTTGAAGCATGGCATCAGATGTGCCACTGTGGATTTTTAATTAGTAACAATGGCAGAGGTGGTGCTTTTACAGAAAGGAAAAATCTTCCACTTTTAAAGGGAAATGTATTCTTCCCCTACATGTCCAGGGCCAGACAGAGATTTATCATATCCATTATATATATAGTCATCCTCACTTGCAGATATGACACTATTGACTTCTATCCACAGGTACAAGTATGGCTAAAATGATTGATAGGTGATAGTATCAGTAACAGTCCTCTCTGCATTGGCTGCTACAAAGATAGTTTTGTGTTGTGTTCATGTGTTTATTCTATTTACAGCCTAGCTTTGCTTTTTAGACTATATCTTTGTATCTCCATTTTCACACATTCTTTACTCAAGGAATGCAACTCCTCTCCAGCTTGCTGCTGGTTAGGTTGGCCTATAAAAATGTAGTGGTCTCCCAAAATAAGATCTTCAGTACTCAAGTTAATCTCTGGTTTTCATTGTGGTACTTAGGGAAGGGTATCAATTTTTTCAGATCACTCAAATGGTAATTCATGAAGTAGTCCCTTCAGGGCCTGAAAGGGTCAGCCCAGCTGTTTTTAGCAGCACAGTCCAAGAAAATGACTGAGCCACAGGAGGAAAATGGACTCAAAGTGAAAGAAAACAAGTGAGTTTGGAGTCTTTAGTACATTCAACTAATAAACCTCTGCTTATGAGGTAGATATTATTTTAATATACAGCATGTTTAACCTTAAAGAGGTTAACAACACAGGCAAACAATGAAGAGAACAGTTGGTTGCACAGTAGACTAACTAAATTTTCAAATAGATATGTTGGTAATTTAACATAACTATAAATGAAATATAATCCAAGTTGGCATTAAGCAACTAGAGACTGTTTTAATAAAATAGTACATAATTCAGACAGGTCAGATGAAGTTCTTCAAATCATGGAGTAATGCTTTTGAATTTTCAAAAATTTGCAAAAGAAATCCATAGCATTTGGATTAAATTTTTAGTAATAAAATTTATGTGGATACTTTCTGGGGCAAGATGGGAAAGAACACATTAAACACATTAGTATGTGCTCCTAAGAGTCTATCTTACAGGGATCAATCAATGAATGCTATTTATTGAGCACTTATTGTGTGCAGAGCACTGAACTAAGTGCTTGGGAGAGTACAATACAATAGAGTTGGTAGGCACGTTCCCTGCCCACAATGAGCTTACAGTCTAGAGGGGGTTAAAGTCTAGAGAGATGGTATAAAGTAAAACATTTTGAGATCCTTGGAAGAAAGAACCACGTTAATATAAACATATCCCATTAATACGATTAATACACATTTCTTGTTAGGTAAATTTACTACTGGCGAAATAAGAATTGACTTTACACGACTAGGAAAGGCACCATGGCCTACGGAAAGACCATGGAATGGGAGTCCGAGAGTCCCAGCGCTGCGGCCACTAGTCTGCTATGTGGCCTTGGCAAATCATGAACTTTTCTTGTGCCTCAGTTTCTTCATTTGTAAACTGGGGGACAAGGTTCCTGCTTTCCTTATCTATTAAGTTATGAACCCTCTTTGGGCAGGGACTGCACCTGAACTGATTATTTTTTACCTACCCCAAAGCTTAGCATCATGCTTGGAACTTAACAGGTGCTTAATAAATGTCATCATCGTCATCACCATTATCATCAGTATTATAAACACCCAGTGACCACAATCAACTGCAGTGATGCTGATATTCCATTCATTCATTTTATTGAAACAAAACTGTCCCATTTTTGTCACTTTAAAATCTCTTCAATAATATGGCAAAATCAATTTGTCTATCTTTCTCATGTTCAATTTGCAGTTTCACATATTTTGGGGAAAAGATAGTGGGGAAACAAGGGAGGGAAGAAGGGCAGGAAGGCTTCTTCCTTTGCAATGCGACCTTCTCTTTATCTTTAACAGGCAATTTTCCAGTAAGGTAACCAGACACATTAAAGAAAATTAAGTCATTTTAGTATTTGGGAGGTCATTTTTACAGTCATTCTTGGGAGGTGTTTTTGGTACATTATGTATCTTTTAGCTGGTCCTTCGCATAATCATTTTAATTCATATCCAATTACATAAGCCAGTTACAAGGATGACTCACTTTGTAAATTAATAGGTAAACTGCATCTGAAAAATGGTCAGTCATGATTCTCATAACTGGGAGAAACGCTACTTTATAACTCAATTTTTACTTTCTAATGCTACACACAGTTGTGGCTCTTTTCATCAAGCAACATGAGGTTTCCTGTAGACATCATTCAATAATATCATTTACCAAGTCTCTGCCCCTTAGTGGTTTGAAAAATGTGTTTACAGGGTTAATGATTTTAATCAACTATGATCGGGTTAAACGGTTCGAGTAACATGCTAAGCATCTGTTTTTCCATACATACCGATAATTGGAGACACACTATCTGAAAAACTTTATGCAGTTGGGAGACTGGGCATTTTCAACTTACAAAGACTATTTGGTACAGATGTAACCCACAAAGACTATTTGGTACAGATGTAACCCACAAACTGCCATATGGTTCTTAATAAGACAAATGTACATTTCTGTGGAAATGCATATGGACAGAGACACCTGCTCTCAGTTGCAGAACTGTGCTCAGTTCTCCCATGTTAACAGACAACATTCTCAACAAGCTAGGTTCATTGTGAGAAACACTGTGCTTCCTGAAATGAATTGGAAGGCTTTATTGTGTTTGTAGTTTGGAACCTGTCCACTTTCAATCTGAGTTGTGTTAGCATTTTCACCACCAGAATGACTTGATTTTCACCACTATAAAAGAGTGGAAATGCGATATAGCAATAAGCCTCCCCCAAATCCTTACTCAGTAGCTTCTTTCAAATAGCATTCTTGTAACTGTGTTCATATCAGCAAAGCTAATATCAAAAAACAATTTTCCAATATCTGGTCTGCTTGCTGCTGCTGAATAGAAATGGCCTTGTTTTTCTAATTCTTTTGTCTGACATTGGGGTGTGCCTGTGTTTGCTCAGAATGCTACTGCGGGAACATAAAATATATCCTTCTAGAAACTATTTTAACCTAAGAGATTCACTGGGTCCATTCTTCATAATATAGTTTTGCATATGTAATTCAAATCCCCTTTAGCACAATTCAGATAGACTTCACCCTGGTCTTCTCCTCCAAGCATTGCCTCAGCCGAAAAAAAAATTTACTCAAATAATTGCCCCACTTTTGCATAATTCAAAAACTTGCCTAGCAGGGGAGGAACTGGGTGGTAGTGGTGAGGGGTGAGGGGCAGGGAGAGAGGCAGGGGAATGAAAATGAAGCAAAGATGGCACTTGGGACTGCATCTCTTACTTCTACTGCATACTCCCAATTGCTCCTGAGAATAGGCATTTGGCGATTTAAGGCAACCCCCAACCCCTTTCTCCTTTTCCTACATCAGACCTCACATACCTCAAGTGAAGAAACCCTTGTGGTGCTAGCCTGCATATGTGGCATTTGTGCTGACCCATTTCCTCATCCTACCCTAGCATGCACTGCTATCTCTGTTTACATAAATAGTCATTTTTATCCTCCACAAAAATTGGGGAGGTGAGGATTATGCGGTGGATTGCAGTTATGCAAATAATAATGATAATTATAATAACTGTGGCATTTAAGTGCTTACTATGTTCCAGGCACTGTAATAATAATGTTGGTATTTGTTAAGTGCTTACTATGTGCAGAGCACTGTTCTAAGCTCTGGGGTAGATACGGGGTAATCAGGTTGTCCCACGTGAGGCTCACAGTCTTAATCCATATTTTACAGATGAGGGAACTGAGGCCCAGAGAAATTAAGTGATTTGCCCACAGTCACACAGCTGACAAGTGGCAGAGCTGGGATTCGAACCCATGATCTCTGACTCCCAAGCCCGGTCTCTTTTCACTGAGCCGGGTGGATACCAGCAAATTGGCTCGGACAGAGTCCCTGTCCCATGTGGGGCTCACAGTCTCAATTCCCATTTTACAGATGAGATAACTGAGGCACAGAAAAATGAAGTGACTTGCCCAAGGTCATGCAGCAGACAAGCGGCAGAGCCAGTATTATAACCTATGACTTTCTGACTCCCAGGACCATGCTCTATTATTATGCCATGCTATGAAAAGACCCAAAGGGGCAGATCTTGCATTCACAAGATTTCACATATATATCTACATATGAGAGGGAAAGAGAGATGAAGAGTAAAATAAAAAGAGGAAACAGAAGTTTTGTTCATTCTAGCTTATAATTCAGGAATTTTTTAAACATCTATACTCCTAGTTAGAATAGGGTTGCTGAGCTACTAGAACTATGTCTTTCATATCATCCCAGGTCCATCCACTTTACCTGTGGCATTGGAAATGGTGATGAGGACTGCCACTCACTCATTCCATCCTCCACTGTCTCCTATTTTATGGCTCCTTGGTGTCCTGTTGTTTTGGAGCCACATCTTGATCCAAGCACTGGTTTTAAGGCTACTCCATCATCTCTTGCCTGCATACTTATCCATTCTTTTCTCCCACTACACTGCAGCATTTTTCATTCCTTTCAAGCTAACCTACTCACTGTGGCTTTTTCTTATCTTTCCCACCTCCAAACCTTTGCTCAACCCTCTCTCCTACCTGAAACTTCTACCTTTCAATATTTCAAATTTGCTAGACCACCACTCTCCCCCTCTTCAAAGTCATTTTGGAATTTCATCTCCTCCAAGAGGCTCTTGACAATTTTCTCTTTGTCCCAGGTTATATCCCCATATCTACCACCTTAGCATTTCTGTGGCAATTCTGCGCCTATTTACTTATCACCAGCTGAAGCATTTCTGAACATATCATCTGTCATAACCAACCATTACTCAACAATTCACTCATCTACCTAGCCACATTTTCTTCTTCCTCTGTAAAGTATTATGTGTCCATCTTTCCCATTAAATTAACCTGCTTAGTACAGGGATTTGCCCATAGTAAGTGCTTAATAAATACTATTGATTGGTTGATTGATCATATGACCCCAGCTTTATATTAAAGTGGGGATGCAGTGGACAGGGGAAATGCTACTTCATGTTGTAGCCCAAGAGTTAGAATACAACTACCAGTTGCATCTGCTCTTGCATTAAAAATGCTACTCCATAAGGCCATCTAGGCAAAGAGCTTGAGTTCCCATTGGCATTAAAAAATGGGACCTGATACTTAACTGGATTCTTTAAAATTCATAGTGTTTGAACTTAAAAGCATACCAAATCCTATCTTATCACTGGAAATGTTGGTTATGACTTCAAAGGGTCTGGAACTTCCATATCAAAGTATTGAGATTTTACTGGGCCAAGTCAGAATTTGACCAGCTGAGGTGTGAAAAAATGTCTTTATATATTTAGCGGTAGTGAAGATCATTATTAAAAAAAATCTGGACTATATGATATTTGACATCCTCTTATTATGCTGATATAAGCATAATGATATTATTCAGCATTAAAAAAATAGTTTGCCCAACTCTAAATTGCTCTGTAAGAGCTAGGATAGTTTACAACTTATTTACTGGTCTTGCATATACTTCAATACAATATTTCATCATACAGTTAGTTAGTGACCGTGTTTCAGTGGGACCAAAGCACTTGAATATATCATAGGAGCTAATAAAAGTTGGTCCTTCATGGATTCCCAATGTTTCCTTTGTATTTACCAGGTCCTGGGGTGAAGTTCAGGACTGTTGCTTCTCCTGGGTCTTCTCTTAAGTCTGATCTGGTCTGTTGCTCTAGGGATTCTCGCTGGATCAAAACAACCCCACACAGGATCCTGAACATCTTGCTTCTTCATTATAATATACCTGGGGTTAAGTCCTTGGGGGCAGCAGCTGCTAGGGAAGTCATTGCAACTAAAGCATGTGCCAAATTCAGCCCAGGGAAACAGAGGTTTCTCACCTGTACCCTTTGTTCCCTGAAGGTGTGTTGTCTTTTCAGCACATCAATTAAGAATACTCCTTCCAGAATGCCAGAGAGATTAGGAACTGCTGTGAAATGTTTCAGGGACTGCTCAACCAATGAGGAAACCTGAGACCCACACAGGTAGATCCAAGGCCCTCCCACCCTCCCACCCCCAGGGTACCTGAGCAGGCATTCCCTCTCTCTCTGCAGATTTCTGCATGGAGGGGGGAGAGTGTGTACCAGAAAAATACATTTGAAAGGTTATTTATATTTTCTTATGTACAGGAAATGACCTCATCAGAGGGGAAAGCGGGCTGGATGAGATGAGCTGACGAGGTCACACACCTCCCGAGAACATACGTAAGTAGCCTCTGTTTCTCTCAAAGATGAGTAGAGATCTCGTCAGCTTATCAACTTGATAGATTGTGTAACCATAGGTATTCCCCATTTGTGGGATACAGAAGTCATTGGCTCAGACTCTGGAGAACCAAACAGCCAAAGTGAGTTTCTTGGCCAAGTGCTGGGTCCAGGCAAAGGTTTATGGTGGAGAACATGTTCCTTCCTTGCATATATTTCTTATGTTCTGAAAATTAGTGGCCACAGTGGCTTGTCCTGACTGAAGTCATTGTCACCCTGCCAGTCGGTTGGATGCCAGCTCTGCTGTAAAAGAACTCGATGTAGTCTGGTAGCCACTTGGACAGGTTCCATTTGGAGATGGGATGATCCATGGAATGCTTTTATGATCAAATAAGCTTCATCCTGTTCTACTCGGTGCCCTTCCGTCATCGGATGGGTGTGGTACTACTTCTCTGTTGCCAATGAGTAGTCAGGGAGGATAATTGGCTTAGGTGGTATTCAGTTGTCAATTGAGGGAGATACTTAGCATGGTTCTATCTTCTGGGATATAGGAGAAAGTAGATAGGAAAACAGAATTTGTAGCTCATTGATCCATCTAGTTGAGCTCAAAACTGTTAGGAACAATGTGCTTTAAATGAAGATTTTTAGGGAGTAAAAATGTAGTGGTTTCAAGTGTTCCTGTGTCAAATGCATAAGCATGACTTTGGGGTTCCATGGGGTGAGGGGCAACCTAATTGGGGAGTAGGTTTTGACCAGGTCCCTGATGATGCTGGAGAAAAGGGGGTATTTTGGGCCACTGAGCTACATCTCACTGCCATCATGGATGGCAAAAACAACTAACAGGTGCACCTTATTAGTTGCGGCTCTGAGCCCAACTGCAATAGGTGTTAAGAGGTAGTTAGGCACTTTTTAGAAGGGCCATCATGAGAAAGGATCATGGTAGAGGGCCCTCCTACAAGCTGTACATCAGTGCCACTTATCAATGCATGTACCTAGGGCTAGTTTTCTCAAATTGAGCATTATGGAAGATACTTCCTCCAAAGCAGGCCATCTGGAGCTCCCCATGTTTACAAGAATCAGGCTGAGAGGACTCCGGTCCCCATTCCTGGCCCCACTTTGATTCTTATGTGTCTATTTCTGTTCCAGGATGAAGGGAGCAACAGGAGGGGACCAGGATGAGGATTCTCTTTCACTGGGTTGATTTTACTAGAGTTTTAGAAATGACCGCAGATGGGGGAAATTATAAGCAGGTTGGCCCAAGTTCTATGGACTGTTTAAGGCACTGATGGTCTTTATACCTGGATTTGGCAATCGTGAGCAGAATACTTGGGCCTTTCAATTCTTTACCATGGCAAATGAGCACCAAAGTCTTTAATGTACACCTATGGGGGGCGGGAGGGGGGGGCACTGCCCTAGCCACTTTAGAAATGTACAACAGAAGAAAACATGTTCTGGCCAATGAGGAGCTTCACTGCCAAACTCCCTGCACAAGAACTTGGATCATCAGCCCCTGCCCCCGACCTTGAATATTCATCTACTACATCGATTGGTCATTTGGATGGTGATATCTTGACCTTTGAATTTGTCTGGGAATGCTGTGAAGACACATAGCACCATTCTCAGTTTGCTGGAAGGAAAGCTCTTCAGCAGCATATGTCCATGAGGTGAGATTTGGGGAGATTTATTCTGATGGAGTCTCATGATTACATTGAAGTCCTTCCAAACTGATTGAATTGACTTCTCTGGAGGTGTACTCAGTGATTTTTGATATGAAATTCATGCACTATCTGTTTGTGATGATGTCGGTGATGCAGGAGTTGATAGTTCTCTGTGGCCATTCATTCAAAAAGTCTTGCAAACTTCCCCCTACTAGTACATTTTCAGGTGAGACTCTGCTTGTGTGGTCAGTGGCTGCTATGTCTTCTCCTCTTGTTGCTGGTTTTGTGAGGTGTTGGTGTGGTTTGTTCACTGGGTTTCCTTTGCTTCGAGGAGACTGATTCATTCAATCGTACTTATTGAGCGCTTACTGTGTGCAGAGCACTGTACTAAGCGCTTGGAAAGTGCTTTGGACACTGAATCCAGTACGGGGTATGAGGACTTGAAAGTTGGGTTTTCACTTGCTCTCCTCTTCATCTTTAGCAAAACCATTAGCTTCTACGGTCCTCAGAAACTTTTCTGAATTCCATGGTATTGTGTATAATTTCTTTCCTACATAGCGGTTCAGGGATCTGAAGGCTTCCAGAAAACCTCAATTTAGGATTTCCTCAGGAAAGGATGCCATGAGACCATCAGTTTGAGCTTTTTTAGTGGCTAGTGGGGTCTAGCTTTTGTTTCCTTAGCTTAGGAAGTATGATCAGTCTCCTGAGGTCACCCACTTTCTTCCACCTTCTAAAGCTGGAAGTCTGGTCTTCGTTCAGTTGGGCAGAAAATGCGCCAGCATACCCGGCTCCTGTGATTCACCACTGCTTGTTGGAGGGAGTGGGCTGGGGGCAAATGAGTAAAGTGGATCTCTAGATGGAGTGTCTACATCCTGCATCTCTGGCGGCATGAAGATCCGGAAGGGGAGGCGGTTTCCCTTGAATTGGTGCAGTTCTGGCCCCTCTTGGTAGGGGTGTGGTGTGATGGAGCTAGTAGAGGTGAAGCAGCAGGGGCCTGATGTGGGATGACTAGGGCAATCAGTTCCTCGAGAAAGTCCTGCAGTGGGTGGACCAGGGTTTATGCAGAGATGCCTGCTGGCGTGGGAGCCGCTCCTGGCTTGGTTGAGACAGATGAAGTGGGTGGGCTCAGGGGAACCGGGACAGGGTCAGCTGATGCTGTGGTCGGCGCAGAGCGGCTTACCTCGTCCAGGGTTTCCGCAGGCGGCAAGGGTGCATCGGACTCCAGTAGAATGGTGCGATCTGTGCAGAATTTGCACTGCTCCATCTGGTCCTTGGAAAGCCTTAACCCATATGATAGGCACTTTCGGGCTGCAGGTTTAGTAGTCGAAGCCAATACACCTACAAGCAGGAGGAGGGAGCAGCCAAAGCAATGAAAAGCTAGTTTACAGTTCTCAGGAGGCTGCTAGCTGGTAGGAAAAAAAAAGGGGGGGAGTGCTCCACCCTAAGGGACCCTCCCCTCAAGAGTCTTTGGTTCTGGGCTCCATCTTCCAGTTCCCCTGGGAGGAGAGCTTTTTTCAAGAGCTTCCACTCCCAGTCCTACTTTGGAGAAAGGTGATCACTTTCAGATCCATTTTTCCAGCAAGGGAAAATGAAAATTGGTTCTGCCTTTCTGAAGGTGGAGGCCTCACCCTCTTTCAGCAGGACAAGCACCCTGTTACTTAATGAGATGGGGTGGGGGAGCTGGAGTAGGAATAGGTGAGAGAGGTGTATTCAGGAAGACAACAGGATTGTTTCTCTCCACCAATCACCACTTGAAAAGGAAACTAAGAACTTTCCTGCCTCCCTCCTGGCCATTCAAGATGGCCATCAAAAATCAGAGTTCTAAAGCCAGCTGTTTGTGCCATCCTGATCAGCATGGGTGGCAGAAGCAGGCAGAAAATTCCCAGCCCAGTGAGATGGAGCATAGTAGAGCTGATGAATTTCCAGTCAAGTGGTGAGAGGGGGGATGATTGGAGGGGTTGGAATAAGGGGAGGGGTGGTATATTGAGGAAGGAGGCTCCCTGCGGGAGTCTGGGATCCTTCCCGCACCCCAAGGGGTGGCCAGCAGCAGGGGTATGGAGGAAGGGAAGAGGCTGGGTGGACACAAGCCAACCACAAACCTTGGGAGGGAGGAAAAGATCTGATCCCCCACTGGGGATCACTTTCCTTCCCTGCTGCTGACTCTCTGCTGTATGTGCAGGTCCAGGTGGGGGGCTGGAACTGTAGCAGAGAGAGTCTGCCCCCAGGGCAGAGAAACAACTGGATGGAGAAGGAAGGAGGGACCCTGCCCCTAGCAGACCAGAGAGGAGCCCGAGAAGAGGGTCTCCTGGGGACTGTCTGAGGAGACCAATGGAATCCCAGACTGGAAGCCCCCTGGCAACCCCCAGTCTCCCTGTAATTCAGGGCCAGAGGAGGGAGAATAGGGGCTGGTAGGTCTCTGCAGGCTGGGTGGCTACTGGGATGGGATGGTCCTGTCTGCTAGGGGGAAGAGGGGAGGGGGAAATCATGCCCCCCTACCCTGTCCCAGGTCAAAGATTTGGACTTACCTGGTAGTAGAAGCGTCTTCTGAAGGTCAACTGAAGGAGCTCCAAATTGCAGTGTGAAACCTCCAGCGGAGAAAGGAAATCTGGAGAGGGAAGGGTTACCCGGCTCAGGTACCCTGGGGGGGGTGGGGCCTGAACCCACCTGAGCAGGTCTCAGGTCTCTTCCCTGGCAGGGCAGCCCCTGAATCTTTTCACAGCAGTTCCAATCCTCTCTGGCATCCTGGAAGGAACCTACCTAATGGATGAGCTGACGAGACCCATACCCACCTTTGCAAGAAGCTGAAGAAGTCTTTTCACCCTGAAAGAAGTAAGTTTTACTTGTTTTCTAGCTGAGAGAATTGAGTTGGATTACGTGTGTCTGTTTCAATGGGACGCAGATATTAATGGATCCTGCTCATAAGGTATTTTGATATTTCATGAACCTTGAGCCTCCCTACATGGAGTCTTTCCAATTGATATGCTTTATTGACATTCTAATTCATCAGTTAACAGTGTTAAATTGCATCAGTATTCAAAAGCAAGTGAATAGTACAGGGAAGGATACAAAATTCATCAATTCATCTCTTTCAACCAATGTGAACTACCAACTGCATTCTTTGGTCAATCTAGGGTTAGCATATTTTGAGTCAGTCAGATGTGGGGTTTGTAGTTCCCCATTTGTTCTGGTTGTGTCATTATGACCAAATTAAAATCATTCTTCAGTCAATTCTTCACTCAGCTTAACATTAGAAGACCTGAATTTGTGCTTTGTTCTAATGTTCTCTCCCTCATGCCACCCTGGCACTTGAAGATCCTCTTTGAAAAACAAGATTTGAATACTACCAGGTAAAAAAGGAGCTAAGACTAGAATAAAGAAAGCCCTATTGCAAAAATATCCCTCCTCTGTAGTAGAAATATTAAGTTTTACATCTTTTGAAGTACATAATGCCCTACATTTTAGAAGACAAGAATACCTTAATAGGAAAATCTTTTTCAGCCCACCCATTTTATGTAGCTTCAAAATGGACAGTTCACAGACTTGCATTGTATAAGGCCATTTAGTAGAGGAAATATGAAAAACAATGTGAAAAAAACAAAACTTTTGCAAAAGTCAGTAAATATATTGCTTCAACAGGATAAGTACCCCTTCTCTTCACAGATAGATCATGGCTCAGCATTACTATTTAATATGTACTGAGCTCCATCAGTGTATGAAGAAGCTCTTCCAACTAATGGAAATATCCTCTCAGACTGAGGACTTAAGTTCCTGTCACGTTTAGGCTAAAGGAAATCTCAAAAACATTATTATGGAGCTGGTCCAAAGGCAGTGAGGCAAAATTCAACAATCCATTTCTCTCTCTCACACACTCTCACTCTCTTCCATTCCCTACCTCTTACTCAGTATTATCAGTTTAATTCTAAAATCTTTGGAAGAGACAGCCACCACTCATTTTTCTCTCTCACAACTCTCTTACCTGGAGTTTGAAAATTAAGGCGCCTCAGCTCCACTGGATCTGTTGGATGATGGGATGGAATCTCTTTGCTGTTAGGTATGCTGCTCTTTCTTGAATCAGACTCCGCCCTCTTCCTGCAAGGTTGAAAAGAAATGTAAATATATAAAAAAAGTTTAGTCAAAAACTAATAATAAAAAAACCCACAAGAGTCTAACATCTTGGGATCCCAGTGTGGTTGTCTTTCTAATACAGTGCAATTCAAATCACTTCAGGCTAACTATGCAATCTTCTGCTTATCCAGTGCTGGTATTCTTCCAACCAGGACTTTACTTGGCTGGCAGAAAGAAAAATTCCATCAGCTACAGGAACCTGTCTGACCCAAGAAGGGATTATCTGAAAATCAGCATAACTTCTCTTCCCTTATGAAGTCAGTAGTCAGTGAATTTGCTGGACAGGAGGATCTCTGAATCTTTTCTTCTGATGACTCCATCCCACCTGATCTCCAACAATCCCTGGGTCTGATCACAGTCTGACCTGCATCCACCTGAACAGGGGTGATTCTCTTGCCAGTCCCTGTCAGAGACACTTTCTCCACCCCGGAGATAAATTAGATCCACTCTCTCACACTGATACCGTGACAAAAAATACCTTTGGTGGTTTAGCAGGGCTAAACTAACTGCAATGGTATTTTTAAAGAAAAACTCATTCACAGAACGTCAGCCAAAATGTAATTGCATCTAGTAGTCGTCTGATTCTCTGAATGATCATTCAGCACATAAGAATCATTCATTAACAGTGCCTTGTTATAAATTTGGTACTTCAGAAAATCCATTTTATCTCTGTTTTAAAAGCTACCCGCTGGCTTTATTAAATATCCTGTTTAAGCTGTCATAATGTAATTTTAACAAATGTCTGAGCAAGGTATGTTATACAGTATTTGCTCCTGAGACTACTTTCTTCATTGAAGTTTAACCCAAATAGGCATTGACTGAGGATTAATTACTTTTCTTCCTTAGGAATTGTGAAAAGTGCAGTAAAAAGTAGGGTCTCTTCAAGCTCTCTATTCCATATTAGGTGCTGCTGAATAGACAAAACGCCAAAATTCTCTGTGGGTTGGTCACATTTATGAGCCTTTCCTTAAGCAAATACACCAGAGATTGCTGGACAGGTGAAAAAAGACTCTGAAAGGTTTCCTTCCTGCTATTTGAATGTTGATACGATGGAACTAATATGTGCTGTTGTGGCAAAAGATTCTCCATGATGGCATATGCAGGGGCCATTCCTCACAGGGCCACGAAGGTATATATTTTCTTACAGATTCCCTGGTAGTTTATTGTATTAGCCTTAAGCAAAGGAAGGCCATGGGTTGAGAAGAGAAGTGAGGGGAAAGAAAAATTGGATTTCAATTTAAGTGTACAGAATTTAGTATCTTTACTTAGTCTCTTTGAATGAGTTTCAGAATAACTTCCTGCTACTGCATATGAATTACAAACAGAATCTTATATGCTATATGGCATTTCAAGAAGACTCTTAATTATAGGGTCATATGCTATGCAGCACCTCCATATTGTAACTGGAAGGAGGAAAGGAACAGGAAGAGGGAGGGAGGGGAAAAGGAAGTGAAGTAAAGAGAGAGAGAGAAACTAAAAGAACATAAATAAGAGGGCATGATAAACTGTATTTAGAGCTTGAAATTGCTCTGGGTAAAAAGCTATTGGCGTTTGTGTTCTTTAGCATTCAAGACAGGTAGAGAAGGCCAGCATTCTTTAACTGAAGAGAAAAAGGAGGTAAAAATTGGACTCGTGCAATGTGGCTAATAAGCACACCGTCAGACCCAGCTGCATAATATGGCCTACTAGCTCAAAAGAATGGCAATATGGAGAATTGAACATTCTTTACATCTCTCAAATGAAGGTAGCTAGAGATTCTGCACCTCAGTAATCTTCCAAGGCATATTGGTTAAGGTTTGGATACTGCCTCACATTTTTTAACTGGAAAACCACCATCAAGAATTTAGAAGGGTGAGAAATGACATAGGGAGCCTTAGCACTGATCCATTCAGCCCAAGAGTTCTGCTTGTTATAGTGGCCAAAGGGTGCTTTGAGGAACAATATGGTGGTTGCTCTTGACAACTATCTTGATGGTTAGAGGTGAATCATCTAATACTCCTAATGTTTTCTCTAATCAGTTATGAAGTTAATTCCAAGAATCTACTTTTTAATAGAAGCAGCATGGCAGTGTGGATAGAGCATGGGCCTGGGAGTCAGAAGGTCATGGGTTCCAATGCTGGCTCCACCAGTTGTCTGCTCTCTGACCTTGGGCAAATCACCTCACTTCTCTGTGCTTCAGTTACCTCATCTGTAAAGTGCATATTGAGACTGTGAGCCTCATGTGGGACAGGGACTGTATCCCACCTGATTTGCTTAAATCCACCACAGCGCTTAGCACAGTGCCTGGCAACACAGTAAGTGCTTCACAAATACCATGATAATAATTTATTATTATTAATAATAATAAACAATTATAGTATCTCTAACCTTTATATCTAATCCCTCTTTATGGACAGACAGCTCACTCATTATTTTATCCATACACTTCTTGAACCTATATCTTCTGCTGCCAAATTCCATATGGTTACTACTCACAGATGAAAAAGGTGTTTTTGTTTTGTTTTGGTTTGTTTCCCATGAATCTACTACCTTCAGGCTTAATGGCTGTCCCCCAATCCTGGTGCTGTAGAATTTGGTCAATAACAATTCCATTTTCAACCTGCCTTCATCCTTTATAAATCTGTAGCCAGATTATGAAAGTAAGAACTAAACTTTAATGCAAAACTGGAATAATTCAGTGGAATATAAATGTATTTGCATGGGAAAATTCACCCATCCTTTCTTCATTGAGCCTAGAGGAAACTATAGCCATTAGGAACATAATCAATCAATATCAATCAATCATATTTATTAAGGGCTTACTGTGTGCAGGGCACTGTACTAAGCATTTGGGAGAGTAAGAGTATATTATAACAGAGTTGGTAGACACATTCTCTGTTTCTCTACTTTCTGCCATACTTTCAAAATGCCATTTTCTCCCTTGGCATCTAGTATTTCATGATGCCTTTGCTATATTGAATGTCACAGTGCCTTACTCAAGAGCTAATGCATGGCTCCTAGGCCAATCCTAGTCCTGGGACACCCACAAAAGTGTGGGATCAACTCTGAAGCTCAGGGTACTTTTAAGCATTGTGTAAACACTAAAGCAAATCTAAAAACCTGTTTCTGATTTTCAGAGATTCTAGTCTCACACCCTGAACCATAACTGACTTTTTTGATGATTTCAGTAGGTTTAGAAGTCTGATAGAGCTGTAACTAACTTTCTGTGGTCTAAGGAATTCATATGGTCCAGCCTGAAAATGGACATCAAGATGTTTAATGGTGCACAGTCTCAAGGGAATATGAATTGACCTGGATTTCCTTATGCTGAATTCACTCTGGGCTATTCCAAAGGTATATGTATGAAATACACTATGTTAATTATATTATGAGTTTTCCATGTATGTCTGTGTATACATATATATATATATATATGTGTGTATATATATATATATATATATACATTCATACATGCTGGATTTTCCTGGTAAGTTCATAGTACAATGGTGAATTCCATTAACTGATGGTAATAAAGGCAAAAGAGCATTTGTTACAGAACCAAAATGGTATTGTAGTCAAGAGTAGGCACCATGTGGACTTCAGTACTGGAATTTTTTCCAAAATATCATTCAGCAGCCACTTCAATTTGGAAATTCATTATAAACTCACAAGGAAAATAGCAATAGCCATCAAAATTGTAGATAACCGGCTCAGCATTTTGTTGGCATACCATACTTTTATGCATGGATGATTGCATGAGAACAAATCCCTTGTCTTCTGAGTAGGAACATTGTATTCTAAAGGAGTTCTTAGAATAAGAGCTTGGGCGAGGATAAGAACAAGGTCCTATTCTGCATTCTGTGACCACATAGGAGATTGTTGATGTTGTCAGATTTTGTTGGGTCTTTAGGATCTCTTCCCTTAGTAGAGTACTCATAAAAAGGTGCAAGGAATATGGCATTAGAGGAGATTATTTATGAAGAATTTTGATATCTGACTTAAATGATGCAGAAAATGAGAAAAGAATGGTCAAGGATTATGGTACCTTCGCTGAATATGAAGATAAAAGATCTACCCGCTCTCAATTGCTGAAAGTTATAACATCTGAAGTAAGACAGATTTCTGAATTCAAATAACCTAGAAACAAATGGGCTTTTTAATGCTGGGTAAACCCAGGCCCGGGGACAGCAACTACTGCAGACTGGGAGAGGGGATGCCTGGCTAGGAGAACATATATTAAAAGGTTGGTTGGGGAGTTGGGGGCTAATCCTTCAGAACCTAGAAGATGAGCCTAAGTCTGATTTGAAATTTTTCTGACAACTACACAGAAATGTAGTACCAAGATACCATGTTCACCAGGATGAGGAGATACAAACAAGTGATCTAAGTCCAAATTAAAACCTGATAATTCCTGACAAAATACCAACATGAGAATGTACTGTAACATTCATTTCTGTTCTACACTTATTTTCCAACCTCACACAAAAACTCTTTCAAGCCTGACCAGAAACCAAAAGACCATCTTTCCTAAGAGGTTATGAAAAAAATTCAAACTAAAAAAATCGATTTCTTCTGCAAAGACAGGATAAAACATGCTGTAAATTATTTCCATTCATTTGATTATTACTTGCTGTAGGATTTACAAATGATAAAGGTTTCATGTATTTATGCCTGTGTCCAATGAATCTGATTTTTTTTTTTAAGTCCATCATCACAGACTTCAAAAACTGCTTGCATTTTTTTTCCTTGTTGGGAAAAATTGGACAGTGTTCTTTGCTTCTCACCTGTCAGGTTTACTGCTCCATTTTAATGCAGCAAAGAGGGGGAAAAAAGGCTAAATGTTAGTTGGCCAATGGCAAGAAGAGTAACCATGACAACCGGAGATTCAAGAAATGGGTGCTCTCCGGTGAAGACATATAACTTACACAAATTCGGAAATGACAGCTTATCAAAACATTTAATGCCTTCTAATCATGGAATGAATGGAGAACAGTGTTACATTCAAATGAGAGTCTTTGGCTGCTGAAAAAAATATTTTTGTATTAGTGTCACATTCTCTTTTGGCGGCCACATACAAAACAATGCCACAATCAGTATATTCCAGGAGGGGAATAATGTTAGATGTAAAATTTGATTTTTACTTAATGTGATACAAGCTGGGGAAAAGACTAATATCTAAATTTAGCATGGCAAAGTTCTGCAAAAAAGATCTGCCTAAAAGGCAGTTAAGATGCCTTAGTTAAGTAGGTATTTATTCCTTTATGAAATATCTGTAAGTTGCATCAAACAACACTCAATTTCTGTACAATTGAATTATATACCTCTAGGTAATATAGTGGCAGAAACAATTTCTCTAAACAGCACTTGATGTGAAAGATAATCATAAATCTTTTTCCAATAAAGGATTAAATACATTTTCCTGTTCTGAAAGAATAATACACAACATTGTGAATCTACAGGGTATGACCTCTCTACATAGCTGAGGTAATATAGAAAAAGCACTTTATGGCTACCCAAAACGAGGCCAATTTAATACTTTTCTAATACAAGACATGTGTGCTTTTCCTAATACAAGACATACTCACAGATGCTTTTCATCTAATACATTGACTGTTCAAAAAGTTATATCTCTACATAAACTGTTTGTGAACATGCATTAATTCACCTGACTCTCCTAAGAGAAAGATTTCTAAAGTATAATTTCTTCATAGAACAGCTAAAGGAACTGAGAGGTTAAATCTTATTAGAGGCCCAGAATTAGAAAATTCTGTCATATTATATAACTTAAAAATCCTTAGACTAGTTTAGGAATCACAAGATTCATTTGACTTCCTGCTTCTCTGTCCAAATCCATGGAAAGAAGGTTCGAAGGGAGAGAAAATATGGCTCGGGATAGAGATCCAGATCATTTGTTGGGCAAGATTTAGTCTCTATGAATCACAAAGACACCCTTTACTAAATAAGCACTTACACTGTAAAATGAAAATTATAAGTTTACTTTTAAAATCTTTGATCACTTGATAAACAATACAATGCACAAATTATTACTGGTATGTGAATATATGCACATATACTCAAGTATGTCTTGTATAAATGAATGTGCACCCACCAAGAAAAATCTGGCAAGTGAAAAGGGCCACTGGAGTCTGCTCTCTAAACACAGTGACATAGAGAGATAAAGAGAAAAAGACAACATCTTTCTCTTTTAATATCTTTTTTTTTGCAGAAACTTCCAGTGGCTTTATATTAACACCTGCTACCCCAATGGATAACACAGCATCAACTGAGAAGCAGGGAGGATGGGGATTAGGCACTGGGGGCCCTGTGAGACCCCCATAACCCCTGGAGCCAGGAATCTTGGGAGTAGGAATGGGGGGGAAATGGTAATGCCATATGCCCCCACAGAGAAAAGTTCATGCTTTCACAAGAAGAGGAGAAAAGGCACCGCTCAGAATAGAAGAGTCATTGTGGAAAAAGAAGAATGCTGTTTAGAATAGAAGAGACAACACTGAGGAAAGAGGAAAATTGCCCATCCGAATAGACAAATCCCCACTGGAAAAGAGGAATAAGAAAATGGCCAGAGATTTTCCAAGTCCTCAAAGCCCAAGAGGCACAAATTACTGACAAGGGAAGACATCCATGCAGAATCCTCAAGGAGAGGTTCTGGGTGTAGGGACACAGGTACCTCCAACTCCATGGCATCCTGGATCTCCTAGGGGAAGAGATGCCCAGAGGCAGAACTTACAGGAAAGAGGAGTGAAACTCTTCTGAGTGGGACACAAGTGAGAGGCTAGGGGGGATATGAAGCAGGCACCGGCCAATAATTGGGGTCTCCGTCCTATCGCTCAGGAGGGAAACCTCCAGACTGCAGACTGGTGTGCCAACCAGAGTGGGCGGCAATGGGTGGTAAGCGAAACCAGATAAGGATAACAAATCTGGCAAAGGGTGCTTGTGACATGACATAGTTGTTATCTGTCATTTAATAGTCTGGAAAACCCTAAACATAAAAAAATACACTGGTTGCCCAGAATGCAATACTGTCACTGACTTCTACTGGACAATCTATAATGATATAAGTATAGGAAATGCTATAGGCATAGGCAAATATGGCCTGCTGTGGGACCTTGGGCACTCAGGTACTCAGGTCTTGGGTACTCAGTTTTCTCATCTGTAAAATGGAAATGAGGTATCAGTCTCTTGAGACCTCTTAGACTGTGAGTCCTATGTGGGACAGGGCCTATGTCTGACAAGTTCATTTTTTATCTACCCCAGGATTTAATAATAAAAATGATAATTATGGTATTTGTTAAGCACTTACTATATGCCAGGCACTGTTCTAAGCACTGGGGTGGATACAAAATATTCGAGTTGGACACAGTCCCTGTCCTACATAGGGCTCATAGTCTTAATCCCCATTTTACATGAGGGAACAGCGGCACAGAGAAGTGAAGTGACATGCCCAAGGTCACACAGCAGACAAGTGGCGGAGCTGGGATTATTACCATGGTCTTCTTACCCTCAGGCCTGTATTCTATCCACAAGGCCAGGCTGCTCCTCTAGCACCTAATAAATACTTAATACATACTATAATGGTTGTGATTATTCCAGAGTGTGGTGAAAACAGGGTACTATGTTCCTTACCAAACTGAAAATCTATAAGACTGTTGTTTTAACCAATCTTCTATATACAGTGGTGAGAACTGGACCTGCTATCGTATGCACTTCAAATAATCGATTGCATTTATTTAGCACTTGTGCTATACAGAGCACTGTACTAGTAGACACAATTCCTGCCCTTATAAAGTTTATAGCCCCCAGTGGGGGAGACAGATATTAAACATTAAAAATAATTACAGATAGTGGAGGCAATCACCTACAAGGATATATACATAAGTGCTAAGGAGGTGTGGGGGATAGGGGTTAAATGCCCATTTAAACTTTTAAATGTGCAACAGTTACAACTTCTTAAGCAATTTCACCAATGTCACCTACAAACCATACTCAACATCAAATAGCAGGGCAAGATTATCAAAAATAAGGTCCTATCAGTCTCCAGCACTGAAGCAATGCTCCCAACATCTAGTTTTACTGGGTGGGATATTTGAGGAAAATGGATGACAGGCTAATACCCAAACAGTTCCTGAAGGTGACCCAAAGGGGGATACGTACATGTGTGTTTTTGAGGGGGTTGGAATGGGGAGGATAAAGTATTTAAGGACACAGAAAAGTACAGTATTAAATAATGTAGCAATGTACTGTTGGGAGATCACCAGAGAAGATAGTTCAGCCTCACAGACACCAATTGGAAGACAGATTTCTTCTGCTGTGTGGAAGCTTCACAAAGATTGAGATATTTAGAGTCTACAAAATAGAGACAGGCCCTACAGTGAACACATTAGCAAAGTGAATGCATAGGCTCTATCAACCAGATGGATAGGATTTCATAATGATTAGGATAATCTTTAAAAATTAATTTAAAAATATGAAAGATCCTCAGTCTCTTGAGAGAGAGGATTTATAAGTCTTGGTACTGCAGTGAGTCCATTGCTAGCTTCAAGTCTTCCCGAAGATCCTAGAGGTATTAGTGACCATCAGCTCCTTGTGGGGAAGTTTCCCTGTGGGGAGGGATTATTTCTACCAACTCTACTGTACTGTATTTTTCCAAGCACCCAGTAAGTGCTCAATAAATGTCACTGATGGATTGCTCAGATGACTCTAGCTATGCCTAACTCTAAAGAATAAGGCTTTTGCCATCATCTCAGTGCATATGTCTACATCAAAATGGATACTATGGAGAAAAAAAACACTTATAAGAGTATGGACAAACTCATCACAAATGTGCCATTATCTGAACCGACTAGTATGTGGATATATATTGGTGCTGAAATGTGGTATAAAAAACTGAAACACATAAGCTTAGTGCCAAACGAGAGGAACACATCTTGGATCTAGGCAAATCTGAACAGTGACGTCTCGTTGACTATGATACTGTCTATGAGTAAGGCTTGAAGTATGTTTATATTACTGTTGCCCTGTGTGGTGCAGGGCAGACCAGATAGCAGAGCAACCAAGCATTACTGATCTGCAGGGATCACACAATAGCCAGTATGTGAACATCAAGCTAATCAGCAAAGCCCAACCTTGATGTCTGTACAACCCATCACCCAGAACATTCAACTAAAGAATACTAACATTTAACAGCACATCCATCCCATTTAAAGCAAAATAGGAAGCTAGACAGTAATCTCAATGAGAGAGTAACTTTGAAGCTGGAGGTCCAGTGAAATCTGATGAAAACCCAACTGAAGCCGTTCAAAAGCAAGCCCCTAAAATATGAAACATATGAAGACATAATATGATATGCATATGCTTAGCTATACACATGAACTCAATTCGGCAGTAACATAGGGAATATTTTTCTAACAACATGAACCTCTTTTTATATGGAATGAGAGTGTGAGAAGCAATGGTTGTGTTTACAGGAGCTTTTGCATGGCACTGGACAGGGCACTCCTTAGCATACAATTAGCAAAGAATGCAATCCCTATGCTACGGGAGAATGGAGTGCATGGACTGTTTCAAGTCATTTCATATTTCCAATATTATGCCTTATGAATTGGTTCTTAATAATAAATTTGAGCTAAACATTGTACCAAATTCTTTGTCTATATATTAGTATTCTATCAGGACTTTCTTTTAATATGTCTAAGTAAATGTGGGGACATGATGCATATAATGTCTCAAAATTTTAATCACAATTGAAGCCATCATTGTGCCCAGTGCTGAACAAGAGAACCAGTGCTGAACAAGAGAATGAAGGAAGTGGAATATTTTCATATTAGTTGGAAAAAAAAAGGACCCACAGACACAGATTTAAGCTGGATGGATGGTTTCAGGTCTTTTTGAGGAAAAAACCAAAGATCCAGGATATTGCCCCATCCACACAGACTTTTTTAGTGTCTCTATTAAAAACCTCTGCACTTGTATTAAATTGCCAAAAAAGAAACTACAGTATCCTTTAATTCCAGTGGCTTTCCAATAACTTATCAAATTGTGCTTTCTGCTCATGCATCACCATTAAATCTGAACTTCCAGAGCTTGGTACTCTGCCTGATACATAGTAAGCACTTTACAAATACCGTTGAAAAGCCCCCCCAAAATTACTGAATACATTTTGAGAAACCTCTGAATCCTGCGTCAGGTGGACTCTAGTATAGTACAGCAAAAAATGAGCTCTAAACAAGGCATTTTTCCATTCTGATCTATATAATCCAAACGGTAATGGTAGGTGGTCCCTAGGAATATTATAACTTTAGATTGCAGGTGGAAATTTTTATCTTTAGTGATCTCCAAACTACTAGTGTATGCAGATAAAGGTCACACTTTCAGACAAACTGATTTTTTTTTCTCTTAACATCATGTGAAGTAGAAAGAGCTAGCATTATGACAAAGAGTCTTGCAGGAATCATATCTCTTCTAGGAGGCCTACCTCAATTAATTTTCTAATTTCCCCAATCCATATCCCACAGCTACCCTCAACAACTCCTCAGCATTGGCTTTAAAGCACTCCACCACCTTGATCCCTCCTACCTCACCTGGATTCTCTCTTTTTACAGCCCACACTTCGCTTCTCTAGTGTTAACCTTCTCACTGTGCCACGATCTCACCTGTCTCCCCGCCATCCCTAGCCCATGTCCTGCCTCTGGCCTGGAATGCCCTTCCTCCTCAAATCCAACAACTACTCTCCTCCCCCTAAAAGGCTTACTGAATGCACACCTCCTCCAAGAGGCCTTCCCAGACTAACCCCATTTTTCCTCACCTCCCTCTCCCTTCTACATCACCCTGACTTGCTCCCTTTGTTGTTCCCCCCTCCCAGCCCCACACCACTTATGTACATATCTGTAATTTTATTTATTTGCATTCGTATTGATGTCTGTCTCCCCCCTCTACACTGTAAGCCTGTTGTGAGTAGGGAATGTGACTGTTTATTGCTGTGTTGTACTCTTCCAAGCACTTAGTACAGTGCTCTGCACACAGTAAGTGCTCAATAAATGTGATTGAATGAATTAATAAATAAATGAATGAATGCCATCTTCAGCACTTCCCTGCCATTTACATACCCATAACCTCTTGTAGCACTTGAGTACATATCCCATATACCATCTGTATATCATTTTAATGTCTGTCTCCCCCACTAGACTGTAAGCTTCCTAAGAACAGGGATTACGTAGACTAATTCTAGAGTACTCTGTCAATGGCTTAGTAGAGTACTCTGAATGTCATAGATGTTCAATAAATACTACTGATTGACTTGCCCAAAGTCACACACGAAGTCAGGGGCAGAGCTGGTCTAGAACATAGATTCTCTGACTCTCAGACCCACAATCTTTCCACTTGGTCACACTGTAAGAACAAGGGAAAGATATGTAAAGTTCTAGAAGTCAGTAGTGCAGAGCTCACTGATCAAGGCTTAGAATTCCTGAGGAGGAAGGAAGAAGTAAGAGATGAGAGATGAGGTAGCTAGAGCAGTGAGAGAATATAATCATTTTGGTGGCACTAGCTTGATTGAAAAAAGAGAAATAGACAAGGGATTGGGATTTTAAAACAATGAAATAAAATAGGTGTAGAAAGTAGAAGAGATTTTAGAATTAAGAAATGCTGTAAAGAAATGTCAAATTATAGTGATATTTAAGAGGTTAAGGGGGAAGGCAACAAAAAAGCTAAATCTTGAATGAAAAAGGATGAATAGTTCAGCAGTAAAAAGGAGAAAATGATGCAAAAGAGAAGCAGCATGGCCTAATTGAATGAGCACAGGCCCGGGAGTCAGGAGGGCATGGGTTCTAATACTGGCTCTGCCATTTGTCTGCTTGTGACCTTGGTCAAGTCCCTTCACTTCTCTGTGCCTGTCACCTCATCTGTAAAATGGGAATTATGACTGTGAGCTTTATGTGGGACACAGACTGTGTCCAAAATGATCAGCTTGTATCTATCCTAGCACTTAATATGTTGCTTGGAACACAGTAAGTGCTTAACAAATATCATTAAACAAAAAAAGATTTTGAAAGAAGAAATATTTTCACCCCTTCAGTTTCACTGAATGTGATCTGGCAGAAAAATGTGATGCCCAGAAGTTTGGAGAATTAAATATTAGAGATGTTGGGATTGGCCAATCAGCTTGGGAGTAGTCCATTTAAACGTGGTAGCTGAAACCAGGAAGGCCTATTGGTGAACAGATGGTAAAGTATATAAAAAAAGATAAATGTATATGAAAAGTCTTGAGTAATACCTATTGGTGAACAAAGTCCTGAAAATAAGGAAAATTTGAAAGCCCAGTTTTCAGTGTATTGTCATTTCTATTTTATATTTAACCTTTCAATTTCTTCATTTACTTTACTGAAAATATCTATGAGTGATTGTTATACCTGTAAAAAAGTTCACTTTGCAAAATTGATAATAATGTTTCAAGGTCAAAATGTAAATTCATCAATTACTAGTATTGAGTACGCACAGACATGTCTTGGTGTGCTCCCATTTGTGTGAACAAATAATGAATATACAGTCTGTGAATAATCAAAGATTTTTTTTAGCTAACATACAAATGCAGATACAGTTCAACTAACTGAAAGTGAAGCAAAAAGAAAATCACACAAGATTTTGTTCAGAATATTCAACTATCCAACTATAAAAACACTTGTTTCAAATTGCTAAAACCACTGGATTATGTTTATATATTATAAATTATAAATGGAAGGTATAAAATATTTTTATCAAATGCCCAATGGAAGAAATGGCCTAAATCCTATTGAAATATTAGGTAAACTTACCTTTTATAGAGGAGAATAGCTATGACAATACAGATGATAAACACAACTGCAAGTACTGGTCCTACAACCCAAATCAACCCTTCTTCTTCATCTGTAATTGGTTGGGGGTCAAGGTCCATGGACACGACAGGATCTGAATAGGGGCTGGTTGCATACATTGTCTATGTAAAAAGAAAGAGGTGAATTGAGTTGTCATTAAATACCATTTTAAAACAATGATCTCACTCATAAATCATGTAAACAGCAAAAGGTATGATACTCTGAATAAGATACTAAGTTAGCAAATCAATACTATTTCACATAGACTAGTGAACCATATACATTTCTAATGGAGGATATTTCCAGTAATTTACTTTCTGAAAGTGTTTCCTGAATTGGGACAAGTGGGACAACTTTGTAAACAAACTTCTGAGAGAGTGCAAAGGATATTTTGAACTCCTAAAAAATTTTATACACTCACAGAAAAGAAAAACAAAAACAAACATTTGTTACTCCCCTCAATTTTTTTCCCAGGCCAGGTATTTTTTTTCCTTTAGCTCTTCCCTAATGCTGAGGATTACTTATTGAGAGTTCCATGAACCTACTTCCCCATTAACGTCATTGTCACTTTCAGGATGAGTAGATAGCCTTTATACTAGGAGATGTTTGGTGCAGAATATGAAATAGAACGAGACAATAGAATTGGTGGAGGATTGTGAGGGAGGGTAAATGATTGAAGTGAATTCCTGCCAAGTCTGAAGGGATGAAGGCTTAGTCCACGTGGCATGTTGCTTGCATAACAAGTTCATCTTTTTATCAGGACATAGCTCATCAAGGCATGAGACCAGATGCTTATTTTCCATTACAAAGGGTTGCATTTATTTCTGTATATGTACTTGGAGAAATGGGGAAGAGGTACCCTTCATAAATCCAGTTATAATTTGAGTTAAAAATATATATAATTGGTTGGTAATTATCTGGGTTTTTTATTTCCGGTAAAATTGTGCTTAAATTTTGAATTTAAAAAAAAAAATTTAGATTTTATTTTAGCTTTTATTTCCATGACTCACAAACAAAAAACATCTGCTTGGCAACTCATTTTTCGTGTTTGCAAATGGCACAAATAAATGCTAAACTGGGGGTACTTCTTGGCATATACTATCTTAAAGCAAACTTGCTTATTTTATGCTATTGGGCTTTAGTATCAAATTTTTTTTATGGTTCTTTTTTACTGTTAAGAATACTTGATGATATTCAAATCTTGTTTTTGAGGTGAGGGTTCTATACTGAAGTGATAAAAATGATGAGACACACACCCAAGACAGTCAAAAACGTACCAGAGGTAACATTTACCCAAGGAAATTAACTGGAGTACATACACATATGCAGTGCATAGGATAAGAACTCCATACTAGTCTTCTACTTCTCCAAGTGTCTAGTAGAATATTCTGAACATAGTAGTCACCCATTAAATTCTAATGGTTGTATGACTGAAGTTTGACTGCTTAATCTGTTAATTTTAATGTTTGTAATTTATGGATTTTGTCTTGAATAATTAAGGACTTTGAGAATGATAAGCATCTAACAAGTCCAAATTTTTCTGGTCTAGAAAATTCTAAAATTAATATTTCAAAGAGTAATTTTGGTTTACCAAGAAAGAAGGACCTAAAAACATAGTTTTACGAAGCATTTTAGTATTGTCATTTCCAACTCTAGTGAGGAAACACAAAAAAAAAATTGTGTGAATATGAAAAGAAGGCATTACACAAAAAGGTTACCCAAACTTTTCCAGGCTCATGAGAGGTTTGGGATAAAACTTGAGGTCAAGGCTTTGTTCATTATAACATAGCTCTCATATCCTTTAAAGAACCCAACAACCAAGGAGCAGCCTGCAGGCAGTTGTTTCTTGAAGTAATATTAAAAAAAGAAATCTCCCAATGAAAACCAACTTTTTTATTTGAAATGACCAAATTTTTCATTTCACATGCTTATACAAACAACTGCAATTTGATTCCTAAAACTGACTAAAGAACCTGTCTGATTTGTGATAAATTCCCCTTTTATAATTCATATACAATTCTTGGTACTCTGAATGAGAAAGGAAAAACCAATCCATTGGAAAGTCAGAGATTTTTCAAAATGACGAAAGGAAGCAAAGCTTTCCACTGAATATGGTTCCAACAGAAATAATCATCAGAGCCATCCTGACAGTATGGTGAATTGGCGCAACTGACCCTGCCCAGCACTTTAGGGGGCCTAGCCTCTTTCTTTGATTGAACAGCTGAACCATTCAATGGTATTTATTGAGCGCTTACTGTGTGCACAACACTGCCTCAAAGCATTCTGATCCAGTGTGGAACCAAATCAGCCACCAGAAATAAGAACTCATAGGTTCAGTCTTGGTCTGGGACAAGCAGTTTATGGAGCAGAATGAGCAGCACGAGAGCTGGTTGAGAGCTGGTGGTTGATTGGTTTCATTGTCTGCATGGATGGGGCTCCAACGACAACGATAAGTAGTAGGAAGAGGAAGAACAAGGAACATAGAAGAAAGGATGAAGAACAAAGACCCAATTCAAACTCTCAGTACAGTTCTCTACATACAGAGTGCTCCGTAGTTTAGTGCATAGCGGGCCTCTGAGTCAGAAGGACCTGGGCTCTATTCCTGGCTCTGCCATGTGTCTGCTGTGTGACTTTGGGCAAGTCACTTAACTTTTCTGGGCCTCAGATAACTAAGATATAAAATGGGGATTAAGAGTGTGAGTTCCATGTGTGACAGGGACTGTGTCCAACCTGATCAATTTGTATCTACCCCAGAGTTTAGAACAGTGCTTGGAACATTGGAAGTGCTTAACAGGGATTATTATTATTATTGTTATTATTGTAAACACTCAAATACCATGATTGATTGATGCCCGCTGAGAACCATAAAGATAAGAGACTTCAAGAGATCATCTGGTCCAGCCTCGGCCTCCTGACAAATGGATTACCAAAACAGAGAAGCTATGTGGCCTAGTTGATACAGAATGGGTCTGGGAGTCAGAAGGACCTGGATTCTAATCCCTGCTTTACCACATGTCTGCTATGTGACCTGGGACAAGTCACTTAACTTCTCTGTGCTTCAGGTACCTCATCGGTAAAATGGGGATTAAGACTGTGAGCCTCATGTGGGACATGGACTGTGTCCAACTTGATTAGTTTGTATCTGCCCCAGCGCTTAGTACAGCACCTGGCACATAGTAAGACCTAATGAAATACCATAAAAAAGGAGAAAGGAGCAGTATTTTAGGTGTGTAGTAGTGACTTCCACTCTAAAATAGAAAAATCTGCCACCCAGAATGAATGAATGAATGAATGAATGAATGAATGAATGAATGAATGAATGGTGTAGCATCTCAATAAACTCCCAAACAGTTAATGTAGTGCTCTGTACCCAGAAAGTGCTAAATACCACTGATTGACTGAAAAGCAGTCAAAGAGAGAATAAGGAAGGGGATAGAGGGAGGCTAATTGTCCTTTGTGTTCTTAAGATTGAACTGTTGACCCCTAGGCCCCCTTAAATAAGAGGATCACAATCAGGCATCATAGAGCCTTGGACTATTTTAGGACTTTGAGACATTCCAAATGATTTTGGGGTTTTTTTCCTAAATTTTATAAATTAATCTTCATCTATTCATTCATTCATTCATTCAATAGTATTTATTGAGCGCTTACTATGTGTAGAGCATTGTACTAAGCACTTGGAATGTACAATTTGGCAACAGATAGAGAAAATCCCTGCCCATTGACGGGCTTACAGTCTAATTGGGGGGACAGACAAAAACAATAGCAATAAATAGAATCAAGGGGATGTACAGCTCATTAACAAAATAAATAGGGTAATAAAAATATATACAAATGAGCAGACGAGCACAGTGCTGAGGGGAGGGGAAGGGAGGGGGGAGGAGCAGAGGGAAAGGGGGGGAAAGAGGGCTTAGCAGAGGGGAGGTGAAGGGGGGCAGAGAGGGAGCAGAGGGAGCAGAAGGAAAAGGGGAAGCTCATTCTGGGAAGGCCTCTTGGAGGAGGTGAGCTCTCAGTAGGGCTTTGAAGAGAGGAAGAGAGTTAGTTTGGTGGAGGTGAGGAGGGAAGGCATTCCAGGACAGCGGGAGGACTTGGGCCAGGGGTCGACGGTGGGATAGGTGAGAATGGGGGGATGGTGAGGAGGTGGGGGGCAGAGGAGTGAAGCCTACGGGGTGGGCAGTAGAAGGAGAGAAGGGAGGAGAGGTAGGAGGGGGCAAGGTGATGGAGAGCCTTGAATCTTAGAGTGAGAAGTTTTTGTTTTGTGCGGAGATTGTTTGGCAACCAGTGGAGGTTTTTAAGAAGGGGAGTGACATGCCCAGAGCATTTCTGCAGGAAGATGGGCCGGGCAGCGGAATAAAGAATAGACTGGAGCGGGGAGAGACAGGAGGAAGGGAGATCAGAGAGAAGGCTGACACAATACTCCAGCCGGGATATTATAAGAGCCTGTACCAGTAAGATAGCCATTTGGGTGGAGAGGAAAGGGCGATCTTGGCGATATTATGAAGGTGAGACCGGCAGGTCTTGGTGACGGATGGGATGTGTAGGGTGAATGACAGAGCTGTGATATTCCTGTGATATAGAGGGTATTAAGGGTTACCCCCACTGAAGAGACAGAAAGTGATAGGCCAGTGAGATCAAAAGGGCTTGGACAAGACTGAATAAAATCAATTAATGATTGGAGCAGGATTAGAAAAGTTGTGTCTTCCAGTAGACAAAAGAACAAAATGACTACAACATAGGTGGAAATGACATAAAACTAACAATGCATAAGTATTGGTACAATTATGAAGCTCTGTTAGTAGCTATCGTAATTAAATTTGTATTGAATTCCTTCATATTCAGTCACTTCTAAGTTATATAAACAAATCTGCCACTAGGTTTAGTGAATAGCATGTAATAATCTGATGGTAAATTTATCTCTTGGATTTGCTTTATCCACTGCTCTTATGGAAGACTAATATCTATGAAGAACATAGTTTCATTCAATTTCTGTCAGGAAATATCAGGACACCATTTTGATAAATATTCTATGCCGCCGTTCTATCTTTATGTGTTAGGCAGTCAAATAATTGAGTCATAGATGTTCAAAAATTGAAATATAAAAGTGAAATTAGAAAATTCAGTCCTAGAGTTTCCAGTGGAACTAAAACAAATTGTCTACAATTAAATATTGGATTGTCCAAAAGCAACATCAACTTAACATTGTTGAGAAGGTCCAAGTTGCAAAAGTCTGCATCAGAAGATGAAGGAGCTAAATCACCCTGAGATTATAACAACTTGATATCCTTGTGGTGCCAAATCTCAGGGTGACATAGCTCCTTCATCTTGTGATGCAGACTTTTGCATCTTGGACCATCAAAATATGACATCAGAACCTGCTTGGCAAAGTTGGCATAGATTGGCAAAGTTTAACTTGACATCAGCTGAGTCAGCTCTCCATTCTATCAAAACAACTTCCGGAACACTATGTTTTGCACACTATCTGGTGAGGCAAAGATACTAATTTTAGCTCATCACACCAGGGCTTTAGCCAAACTAGACCAATCCGACTCATGGATCCCTTTCCTGGTTGGGCTCCCAAATGCGGAAATATTCATGTCCCAGCTTGCCAGGACGTTACTAATTGCCGACAGCTAACATCCCCCTACTTGCCAGTTGTATACATAAAAATGTAGATTTATATAAAATCTCTGGCTAATATGATACAAACACATATTAGACTGAAGCAGTGGGTACTTGAGGGGACTGAAATAGGAAAATTTCACTGATCATTTCAAAGAAGTATCTTTGGAAATAATAACATCAGGAAAATTCATACGTACAATTACTTTCATGCCCTGCCAACCATACTCTGTGGTTAGACTAGCTGAAACCAACTGAAGTTCCTGAAAGAAAAACTGAGCTCAATTCAGAAATGGACTAATTTGTTGTTCACAGGATAAAGAATTTTCCCTGCCTGAGTAGGAATGAATATTTAAATTCTTTGTGCCTTTGTTCTCTTGTCTTTAATTTTCATGGCTAATAATACAGACCCAAATTAGTTGTATAAAAAAAGTGTTGGACACTTTAACTAATTGGAGGTTATGAAGCACTTTGGAAATGAGAAGGACCATATAAATGCTGAATACTTTTAGCTTTACTGAATTGTATGCCCATTCTTCAGGGAAAAATCCTATTTTATAATGTGCTTATAAGGCTTGAAAAATGTTAAGCAAGTGATGTTAACCAAGGACAGAAGGATGAAAGGTTATGGAGAATGGACAATTAAGATACTTACACGTATATACACATATATATATGTGTATATGGACACAGCCCCAAATATATATCAGGCTTACTATATGGGGCTAACCAAGAGCAGAAGGAAGATAAGGTTAGGGAAAAATGAACAATGAAGATATTTATACATCAATCAATCATATTTATTAAGTGCTTACCATGTGCAAAGCACTGTACTAAGCACTTGGGAGAATACAGGTATAATATTCACAGACACACACAGCCCCATGCATCTGCAGGTCTGCATGAACTTTCTAGAAAAACAGTCATTTATGAAAAAGTATGGTATCTCTATCATTCAAAATCTATGTAAAAGCAAGAGAAGACATGTCAGGGAGAATATTTAAATTAGGACCTAGTTTGGCACAGATTGGTTAGGTTGGTTGAGCTTTTACATTTTACGTTGCTGGGATTCTCCATCACTGTTATTCTCTGGTTATACCTCCATGCTCTGAGAGATCTTTCTCCAGAATACTGTTCAGCAGTTATTTAATTCTTTTACTGCTCACAGGTATCTCTAAAATAAAAGGGTTTCCAGATTTTCATCCCCTTTATGTCCTGCTTTACGCCTTCATATGGTAGAAGTGGAAAGCTGATCCTACACATTAATCATTCAGTGGAGCCATCATTTTGTTTTCAAATGAAGTCCTGTGCACAAAGCTAAGCCAGGCAGAAAGACTGCCTTTGTATTTTGATTTTCCACTTGGGAATCCCTCCGGTCATTTGAAGAGAAGCCCCACAGTTACGAACAACCAGCTGATGTGGAGAATCTTTTGATGGGACTCAGACTTTTGATAAAGGAGTTATATAACTGTCTGAATCCAGTTGCTGTGTGTGTCAGATTTGGTAACCAATTAGATAGCTACCACACAGAAAATGGGATGTTAAATGTTGATGTGAGCTGCACATTTTTTTCACAGCCTAATTCTGTCTTAGCTTAATTTATTTTTTTTACAGTATTACATTCTGCTAAAACAACTCAAGCATAAAGGGACATAAGAAAGAGATCAATTACTTAGTAGAAGACAAGTCATTATTTATATTATCTCAGGAATTTTCCTTCTTGTTGAATTATTTTCTAACCTACTTAGATTTCTCTGATAAAGTCACTAGCAAATTACTATAATTTCAGTAGTTGGATGTGAATGTCTCATTATGCAGTTCTTCCCAAAGATTCTGGAGAAAAAGCAGTATCATCTCAATGGCAAGCAGCCCTTTGGCAATAAATAAATAAATAAATCCGTTTTTAGGCATCCCAAACAATACTGTTGTGGAGTTCATGGCTCAGTAACTCCTGCAATGATCTTGTAAGCCAAGACCATGATTTGCAAAAGATGAAGAGAGGGATGATAAGAGGTGAGCCTTTCCCTTCAGTTAGAGATGTAAACCACACATCAGGATGCATACCGAAAAAAATACTTTTAGCCTAAAGGCTCACTGGAACTAAACGAAGAAGGGCACATTGATTTTTCTTCTTGAGTGTCGCCATTCTCCACAAATGATCATACACTTATAGGGAGAAGACCCAAATATGGCATGAAGGGTGACTTGAAGCATGTGCTTAGAATAATCAGAAAAGCATAAAAGCTGGGGAAGGTCGATAAAAGCAGAAGGGGGAAGCAATGAAACTTACAGATTCAGAGTGCTCCATTACAGCTAAAACAAAGAAGACATATTCTTGACCACTTTGGAGCTGTTTGTTTGTAAAGCCACCGTAATGTTTGTCATCTCCCAGGGTGAACTCCGTCGGAAGGACATCAAAGTGGGCAGCTATATATGGCTTTAATTCAACTTCTCTCCCAAAGCGAATGCTTCTGCGTCTTCTGGATATTTCCTTAAGCAGCTTTAAAAAAATGGGAAGAAGGAAGAAAACATTAAACAACAATTACACCACTTACTGACACTTTCTTCGGAAAACTTAAATTCAAAACCAGGAACCAACTAAATGCAATTTTTTCCGGGGAGTCTATCAGTATCACTAAATCTCAATTCCACCATTCTTTCAATTTCTTGACATCCTTGTTCAAACATGATACTATTTGCTACTGCATGGCTAAGATTTAATACATGGGTCGGTTAGATACGTTTTCAACAGTATATATCACTGTCCAAACTAATAAAGCCTACACAGTTATAGCTACATTATAGTAATCCTGATCTAAGGAAAACAGTTTAAACCATAAGCACTGATCAGTGAACTAAGATAGGGTACAGCTAAGCTTTCAAATATAACTATTTTTGCATTGTTTGGAAGTAGTAATGAAAAAAGTCTTTATCTTTAAAAAGAACTAAAGCAAACTTAAAGATTCTGATGATGTATTTAACTTTTTCCAATTAGGTATATATTACACAGGGGAAAGAATCCTCCACATCACCAGAGAATTGATGGGTATTAAACATTTTAAATAATTATAATATAATTTTGATATGCAGTTCCACTGTGCTTCATATTCAATGATTCTAAGTATTATATTAAGCCTCAAGCTTCACAACACGAATGTTAGGTAAGTGATAACATGGTAAATGACTTTCCTAAGGGCACATTATATATTCAAAACAAATTCAGGATTTAAGGTGTCTTGGTTTTCAGTTCCCTCCCATTGCAAGTCATGCTCCCTTCTATTGTGTCTTGAGATTACTCTGTTACATAATGTAAAAAATTTAAGTTAATTTTTCAGATTTTCATAGGATCATATGCTTCAAGGGAGGAAGTGGATAAGCATGAATAAATGCGATATTACTTATTTCATCATCTGCATAGTCTGTATAACCTGGAGGTGAGGAGGCTTCTTAAAGAAAATGGACTAATTAATTTTTCCTTATCTGCAAAGATGTTCTGTTTTCATCTTGATTCATGAAACTAGGAAGTATATAACGGCATTCAACTCCACAAATATTACCTACTTGCTACTTCTTGTCACAATGATAATGCTTTCCTAGGGCTGGCATACTGTAGAACACCATTTTCCTGAAGAACACTTTATTTTGGCCTTAAATCTTAGAAAGGAAACCCCAATGTAAAGCACCAACCAAGATCAGAGGAGACTGTCATACAGAGAAGACCAGCTTTTTATAGGGTTAGGAATTACTTGTTCCATCACCTAGCCCACCCTGGGATTCCTCATGTTGGCACACCCACCTGCCTGACAAAGAGCCTTTCAGGCTTTTCCACCTCCTGATACCTCTGTCTACCCTCTTCCACACTCATACCATATCATGTCCTGGGGAATCTATCAGTCAAACTGGGATGGGATCCCTAGATTGTCAAAACCCCCATGAAGGCACCTAGGCTAAACAGAAGGTGTACTTGAAGACAGGGTTTCACATAAAATAATGGCCCTCAACTTAATGTTTTTCTAACCTTTCCTGATAAATGCTGAAGATTGAAAGTTACAAATATCAACTCCTCCTAACTTTAGCTGGCTAATGAGACGAGCACCATTAGCACCACTAAGATGTAGAATAATTTCATGCTTTTTTTTTTGCTGGCTATTGGGTTTGTACTATGGCAGATACAGTCAGTGTGTAAATGTACAGTAAACATAAGTAATAAAAATAATGATAATATTTGTTAAGCACTTACATGTGCCACACACTGTTCTAAGCGCTGGGGATAATACAAGGTGATCAGGTTGTCCCACGTGGGGCTCACAGTCTAGATGAGGTAACTGAGGCACAGAGAAGTGAAGTGACTTGCCCAAAGTCACACAGCTGACAAGTGGCGGAGTCAGGATTAGAACCCACGATCTCTGACTCCCAAGGCCGCGCTCTTTCCCCTGAGCCACACTGTAGTGAAATCCACTTATGGAAAAAAGAACTTTTCTTTCTAAGGAAGACTTCAAAATTATCTGTAATAACTGATGACTGCTAATGTTATTTCATACTGTTCATTTATTCATTCATTCAATAGTATTTATTGAGCGCTTACTATGTGCAGAGCACTGTACTAAGCACTTGGAATGAACAAGTTGGCAACAGATAGAGACAGTCCCTGCCGTTTGACGGGCTTACAGTCTAATCGGGGGAGACGGACAGACGAGAACAATGGCAATAAATAGAGTCAAGGGGAAGAACATCTCGTAAAAACAATGGCAACTAAATAGAATCAAGGCGATGTACATTTCATCAACAAAATAAATAGGGTAATGGAAATATATACAGTTGAGTGGGCGAGTACAGTGCTGAGGGGATGGGAAGGGAGAGGGGGAGGAGCAGAGGGAAAGGGAGAAAAGAGGGTTTAGCTGTGGAGAGGTGAAGGGGGGGTGGTAGAGTAAGTAGAGGGAGAAGAGGAGCTCAGTCTGGGAAGGCCTCTTGGAGGAGGTGAGTTTTAAGTAGGGTTTTGAAGAGGGGAAGGGAATCAGTTTGGCGGAGGTGAGGAGGGAGGGCGTTGCAGGACCGCGGGAGGACGTGGCCCAGGGGTCGACGGCGAGATAGGTGAGACCGAGGGACGGTGAGGAGGAGGGCGGCAGAGGAGCGGAGCGTGCAGGGTGGGCGGTAGAAAGAGAGAAGGGAGGAGAGGTAGGAAGGGGCAAGGTGATGGAGAGCCTTGAAGCCTAGAGTGAGGAGTTTTTGTTTGGAGCGGAGGTTGATAGGCAACCACTGGAGTTGTTTAAGAAGGGGAGTGACATGCCCAGATCGTTTCTGCAGGAAGATGAGCCGGGCAGCGGAGTGAAGAATAGACTGGAGCGGGGCGAGAGAGGAGGAAGGGAGGTCAGAGAGAAGGCTGACACAGTAGTCTAGCCGGGATATTACGAGAGCCCATAGCAGTAAGGTAGTCATTTGGGTGGAGAGGAAAGGGCGGATCTTGGCGATATTGTAAAGGTGAAACCGGCAGGTCTTGGTAACGGAAAGGATGTGTGGGGTGAACGAGAGAGATGAGTCAAGGATGACACCGAGATTGCGGGCCTGAGAGACGGGAAGGATGGTCGTGCCATCCACGGTGATAGAGAAGTCTGGGAGAGGACTGGGTTTGGGAGAGAAGATGAGGAGCTCAGTCTTGCTCATGTTGAGTTTTAGGTGGCGGGCCGACATCCAGGTGGAGACGTCCCGGAGGCAGGAGGAGATGCGAGCCTGAAGGGAGGGGGAGAGGACAGGGGCAGAGATGTAGATCTGCGTGTCATCTGCGTAGAGATGGTAGTCAAAGCCGTGAGAGCGAATGAGTTCACCGAGGGAGTGAGTGTAAATGGAGAACAGAAGAGGGCCAAGAACTGACCCTTGAGGAACTCCAACAGTTAAAGGATGGGAGGGGGAGGAGGCGCCAGCAAAGGAGACCGAGAATGACCGGCCAGAGAGGTAAGAGGAGAACCAGTAGAGGACGGAGTCCGTGAAGCCAAGGTGAGATAAGGTATGGAGGAGGAGGGGATGGTAGACAGTGTCAAAGGCAGCTGAGAGGTTAAGGAGGATTAGAATGGAGTAGGAGCCATTGGATTTGGCAAGAAGGAGGTCACGGGTGACCTTAGAGAGAGCAGTCTCGGTAGAGTGGAGGGGACGGAAGCCAGATTGGAGGGCGTCTAGGAGAGAATGGGAGTTAACGAATTCTAAGCATCGATTGTAGACGACTCGTTCTAGGATTTTGGAAAGGAAGGGTAGTAGGGAGATTGGCGATAACTGGAAGGGGAAGTGGGGTTAAGAGCGGGTTTTTTTAGGATGGGGGAGACGTGGGCATGTTAATCCCATACTGTCAATCCTGACCTATAGAAATCCGCTTGAAATCACATCCAAAGGAAAAGATAGAAAGTCTCATCTATCAAGCATTAATATCCTTGCAGGTCATGCAGCTGTTTGTGCTTTCAAATGCACAAGCAAACTAAAGCTGTGGCAGAGGGTAAACTTCCTAGCAAAGAGTGAGAGGAATGTGCTCAGGATTAAATGAGAAATCAGCTGAAAACCAACACAAAGAAATGCTTATATATATGAACAGTGAAACCTGATTAGAAGACTGCCTATATTCAAAGGCCAAACATTTGAGCTCTGGTGTGATTTCCTACAGGACCAATGCACTTTGAACCTGCATGTCCCAACCATCTACGTAATATTTCAAAGCCAGAGAAATCACTTCTTTAAAAGAGCCACAGTACAAATTCATTACATACTTTTATAAAAATGAAATCTCAAATAAGAAAAATAGACTTGCAGGCCTAAGAAGATTCAGGGTTACCACTAGAAACACAGGAGCACAGTTTTCGGTAAGATTCCTGGAAAACATTCCAGGATGGTGGCACCTCCTCTTTTCTAGACTACTTTTAAAAAAGGCCCCCAAATTAGTATTTATTTCCTCGGGATATGAAAAAAGTGTTAGAAAGAGCCTCTCATTACACTCTCTCTTAATCTTATTTATTGAGCACTTATAATCTTTAATATTGAGCACTCATTGTGTGCAGAGCACTGAACTAAGCACTTACAGTACAACGGAGTTGGGAGACACATTCCCTGCCCACAAGAACAGGCAGGAATTAAGAGCTCAATACAACAACAGAGATAGTAGCTGCAAGTAGATAACTCTTGTGAATCTACTTGAAAAGTGGGCCAATTCATGGAAACCCTAACCGGCTCTGTGCTGTGGAAGTGGCATGGTAAAATGAAGCTTTTGCTGCAGAATGTAAAACGCTGATTCTGATTCAAAATAAAACATTGTCTATTACTATAGGCCTTGATTGCAAATACTAGAGCACAGATTAGTGTAATGAATCTGTATAATGAATACCATCACTCAGAAGACTACTTTTTCTTGAAACCACAAGTGATCTCCATAAGAAACTTTCCCTGTATTTTCATTCTAATTTACATGCAGATCGTTAGTTTTTTTATATATCTGTCAACTAAATTTCACACTAATGAAAAGCAATGATAATAATGCTTATGATATTTTAAAGTGCTTACTATGTGTCAAGCACTGAATTAAGTGCTGGGGTTGATACAAGATATCAGGTTTGACATAGTCCCTGTCCTACTTGGGGCACACAAAGTCCACAAAAGTACAATATAGCAGACTTAACTGAGTTTCTTAAAATGCCTCACTAGTTCAGAATATTACACTGAATTTTAAGGTTGGATTTAAAGGATATAATTGTTACAACGTGAAAGCCATGTATTCATACCCTCACTAAGCTTTAATGGTTAATCTTTGTTTTGAACTCTCTAATCCTTTCAGGGTAATTCTGGTTTAATCAGTTGATAAAGAAATGGAAAAATATAATACACTTCTGAAGTAACCACATAACAGATTTTACTACACATTATGACCTTTTTTGTCTACATCCTAAAATAAACAAGAGATGAATTATCTTCGTATGCACAATGGTTGACACTTTCCTTTAGTTATATTACTCTCAAGAAAATCTTTTATGAAAAGTATCTATTCATCTTTGGATATTGGTTATTTGAAGGCAATTTTTACCATTATTGCTATTTAAAGGACAACACTATTTTGCCCAGCTTCAAAAGCAAAATGAAAATACTGCACATTTGAAATAAGGCTAAAATAAATGAAGATAAAACCTAAATTTAAACTCACTGTGGGGAAGGAAAGTGTCTACTAACTCTTTTGTATTGTACTCTCCCAAATGCTTAGTACAGTGCTCTGCACACAGTAAGTGCTCAATAAATACCATCCATTAATAGGGAAGAGATAAGTAAGGCATACCAAATGAATACTTCAGAGAGAAGGTTTTTGAAAGGTGATAAAATCATCTGGGAGTTTCTGTTTCTTAATGTGTGTTAACTGTGCCAGCCTCCACCCACAGACACGCACAGTTAACATGCACTAAGAAACAGAAACTCCCAGATGATTCGTTCAGTCTTGCCCCAAGTCACACAGCTGATAAGTGGTGGGGCGGGATTAGAACCCACAACCTCTGACTCCCAAGCCTGTGCTCTTTTCACTAAGCTACGCTGCTTCTCAATAGCAATAACTGAAAGTATGTAAATGTAACTGCTCTACTAATGTTACAGGCACCACTCTCTACCCTCTCCTGCTCAGCAAAATTATTTCTCTACCCTTACTGACACCCATACCCATTGCCCTCACAGTTGTTCCATGTGTTTAACTCCCTCCTCAAACCCCTTGTCCCCTTGCCTCCCCCATTCTTTGCTCCTAATTGAGAAAATTGAGACTATTCGGAATGATTGCCCTAAAATCTCCCCTATCCCTCTCCAGCCCCTCCCCGCTCCTGCCCCTCCAACTCACCCATCTTTCCCAGCAGTACCTCAACAGGAGATCTCCTGCCTTCTATCAAAATCCACCCCCCTCCACCTGCGCATCTGACCCCATCCATTCACTCCTTATCAAAACAGTTACCCCCTCCCTAACAGCCATCTTCAACTGTTCGTTCTCCAGTGGCTTCTTCTCCAGTGCTTTCAAAGATGCCAGTGTCTCCCCTATCCTAAAAAAACCCTTCCTTGACCCCATGGCTCCTTCCAGTTATCACCCCATCTCCTGCCTACCTTTCCTCTCCAAAATCCTTGAGTGAGTTGTCTACACCCACTGACTCAAGTAGCTCTCCTTGACCCGCTCCAATGTGGCTTCCAGCCAATACACTCCACAGAAACTGCCCTCACAAAGGTCACAGATGAGCTCCTTCTTGCCTAATTCAACACCTCTACTCTATCTTAATCCTCCTAGACTTCTCAGCTGCCTTCAACAGTCCACCATCCCATTCTCCTGGAAACATTATCCAATCAGCTTCACTGATACCGTCATTTTCTGGTTCTCCTTCTCTCTTGATGCTTATTCTCAGGCTCTTTCAGGGGCTCCTCTTCTGGCCTGGAATGCCCTATCTCTATATCTGACAGACAATTACTCTGCCCCCAGCTTCAAAGCCTTATTGAAGGCACATCTCCTCCAAGGGGCCTTCCCTGACTAAGCCCTCTTTTCCTTTTCTTCCACTCCCTTCCACGTCTCCCTGACTTGCTCCCTTTATACATCTCCCTTCCCAGCCCCACAGCTCTTATGTGTACATAATTTTATCTATTTACACTAATGTCTGTCTCTTCTTTTAAGTAAATTTGTTGTGGGTAGGGAATGTGTCTGTTATATTGTTATATTTGTACTCTCTCATACAGTAAATATGATTGACTGAATGACTGACAATAACTTTGTGAAATAGAGGTGTTGACAGGCTCATGAACCTGCAGTCCTCACTAACTAAAATACGAAAGTGCTTAGTACAGTGCTAAGTGCTTAGAAGAGTGTTCTGCACACAGTAAGTGCTCAAAAATACAATTGAATGACTGAATATTTCAGTTGTCACCCAATCCCTTCACCTGGGAAATGTGACTGCTCATACTGGTCTGACATGAGGCTATCTTGTTACAGAACTTGTCATTCTTGCATATCATCTGGTCAGGGTGAAATAAGATGGGAATGATATTGAAATTGACCCTGTTGCACTAATTCTTTGCATATTTTCAAGGTCTTTGTATGTATTGTGCACCTGCGAACTCCCTCAGGCATAAGCTTTCAGGCATTGCTAGGCAATTAGAGATTTTAAAAATTTACACATGGTCAACTACTTTTCGGGCTTTCTTTTTAGCATCTGTATTAGCATGTGCCAACGCCCAGAAACAACTGTCTGCAGGAATTGGTAATATGATGAATAAGCATCAGGTGAGATCATTTCCTACTTTCATATTTCCCCTCCACACAGTTACAAGATATATTGGAGGTAATTCTAAAAGATATATCAAGGGCCTTAGTTCTTTATCAGAAATAATTTTCATTTTCCAGTCAATGCATATCTTATTTCTTCCACCATTAATTCTACAATGTGGTCTCAATTATATCAGTAAAAAAGTGGGAAACAACCCATCCTGACCCAAATATTTCTGAATTAATAAATGTTCTTTATCAAACTATTATACAGATTAATGCACCACAACTTGCAAGATGATTAAAATGACCCTTTGTTATGGGAATCAGCAGCACAGACCCGTAGAATTTAATTGCAAGAAAGTTCAATGTCATATAGCCCCACACTTTAATCCATTAATGTGCTGCATTCTGCTTCAGAGTTTGGAGGTTAAAACTGGGCAGTAACAGTAAATCAGTTTTCCATTACTGAATACTGAATGGCTTTTTCTAGATAGATTCCATTGTTTAACTACTTTTGATGTCATCTTGGGCTGCATTTCAAGGATGTGTCAAAACATCTTTTCTATTTTAGAGCTCTATAAAGAGTTAATGGATTAAGCAAGTGGCCCTTTCATTTTAAACCCAGTTCCAATCAAAATGGAATGGTGATAACTCTTAAAATTGGTTGAGAACGATTGAAAAATAATGTGTAATATTTCAGGTTTTAATTATCACTAGAAAAAAAATGCCTTCCTTTGAATTGCTTAGAAAAGAACAGTTAATCGTTTTGCATTTTCTGTTGAAGAATTAAAATTCTCACAGTATCACAGATAACAATTTCCTTTGCTTGCTCTTTTGAATAGAAAAACAATTTTAAAATTTATTTAAATGATTTGACCAGGTTGTGGAATGGAATTGGGGATATTATAAAGACCTCTGTTCAGTGCAGGTCCAATCACATGTTTGTGTCACAAAAGCCCAGGGATGGCCCTGAATGTTTTCTTCTTTAATCCCTTCTTAACCTATTCAACCCTGAGATTTATACTGAGTTAAAGGGTAAGAAAGTGAGGAGCAGTGGGACTTGCTTTCTACTAATCTCTCCATGAGAGGACTATCTCTCTTTTTCTAACATCATGGATAATGTGGATCTCCCACCTTCTATCTTAGCTGAACCACCTTGGCAACCAGAAAAATATACAGAAGTTTGGAGTATCTTTTGGTTTTGTGTTTGCATTAAGAATCTAACATGATAATACGCGATATGATGTCGCCTTTGCATTTCTTGGCTGTTGTACCAGATTTATGGGTATATTTTTCCAGATCTATCTGTAATTTCTGAATATAAAACATCCAGTGATTGAAAAAAATAATGTACACATTGTGATGAGTGAGAATGACTCCATTTTGTATTATTTGACCCCGGCAGCAACAAGGCCAAAAGACGATTAGAGGAGAAACTGTATTATCTCTCTGAGGAATTTTGAGGAACGGAAGCCAATTGCCTTGCTGAGGGCTTAAGGAGGGGCTAAATTGCTTTGCTGGGCAGGAAAAGAACTGCTGGATGGGGCCATGCCCATGGGGCATAAACCCGGGGGAAGGGTCCCCATCCTCTCTGGTAACGAGCTAACAGCAGAAGACAGCAGGTGATCCTGAGCAGTTCCCCTGCTGCAATCTCCTGAGAGTAATGGATAAAAAGGGGAAAGAACTGGCCTTCTCTGGCCCAGTTTGCCCATCCCGTCATGGAACCACCTAAACCATGCCCTAGGACCCCCTCTGGCTGCCGCGGCCCAGCACCTAAGACTTGAGCCAGGACGACGATGGCTGTGGGCAGTCCAACTCCTTGAAACTCCTCCAACATGGGATCATCTTCTCCAAGACTTGGGGGAAACCAGGATGATGACCAACTCTGGGCAGTCTGACTCCTTGAAACTATCATCTTCACCAATACCTGGGCAAACCAGTTGGATTGGTAACTATAGATGTTGTGCTTTGTTGTGTGTGTGTGTGTATGGGGGGGTGGTAAATATGTGCCTAACCCCTGTTTTAGTTTAAAATAAAGCTGTCCACTCTAACAGTGGTGTTTGGTTTTACTTTCTGACATGTCATTTGAAGGATCGAATTACAGCCCTTAGAACAGTGTTTGGAACATAGTAAGCACTTAACAAATACCATCATTGTTATAAGGGAGTCAAATGCCCAGTTAAGGGCTCATAGGTTGAGCGACTGATATTGTGGGGGAGCGATCCTTGGGTGGGGCTCATGACACACATTTCCTCAGCTGCCGAATTATGTGAGAAATAGGTAGAGAATCTAAGGTAGGGCAAATGTTAAACTGCAGATCACATTGCAATTTAGCATTTCTTACACCATTAGAAAACAATATTGATGAACCAGATCGTTAAAGAAGTTCACATCAGGAATGATTAAACCTTTGGTGATGTCACCTTGCAACTCTTTCAAGTCTGCACTAGGTTTTGCAGTGGATAAGGAGTAAAATATGAATGCCCAAAGTTATATACTCACTGAGACATTGTATTATAACCATCTTTTAATTTTAGCAATTGAATCTTTGCTTTGATGCTAGGACACAGACTGGCTGCCATCACTAAGACATGTCCTTTGATTAATAAAGCTGATGAAATAAAACCACCCAAAACAGACATACCCTACCTCATCTAATTCCATTTCATCTGGGCTCTCCCATGGCTTGATAAATTTTCCACGTGATTTCTTCAAAGGCACAATCACTATGTAGTATCCTCTGTAAAGGAAGCAAGAGGTAACCATGAGATCAAAATAAGAAAGTGCTTAGCTTAAAAGCACTGGCATCTGTTTAGACATCACTTTCCCCCTAGATAATGTCTGAGAGAAATTATGAGGCAAACTTTGAACATACAAAGACTCTCTCATCCCAGAGTCACCTGCTTTTTAAAACATAGATATTTAATGATCATGTTTCAATATGTCTTCAAGGCTGGCTGGTCTTCATTAATATGTTTTAAATGTATATGCCATGGTGCATTCGCCACAGACACTGTGAACATATGGAAGTCAATGCTAAACAGTGAAATTTATTGCTGCATTTTGATCAACGGCATCTTCTCTCTCATTCTTCAACTTTTATTTTGACTATAAGGAATATAGTGAACATTGCTGTGTGGATTCTTTTAATGCTCTTATTAATGGCCCTGAAAAGAAGAAAAAAATTCACCAAATCAGGTTTTCACCATTTTAAGAACTTGCCAGTCAAGTTTCCTTATGACACCTGCTCAAAAAATAGATTTTGCAGATTTAGCAATTCCCTGAAGACTTTGCATTAAGACTTCCAAATTGAAGAATACACTTAGCTTGATGAACTCAGATAAAATTAAATGGGAGCCATGGTAAGGAAACAACAAAGGAGATTCCAGGAAACCCATTTTCCAGAGAATATGAGGCGATCAAGGATAATCTAAAACTAGAGACTCCAGTTCCATGGTTGCTCTTTCATTCCTTCCTCCTCTCCTCTGATATGCATGTCCATTGGTCAAGAATGGACCCAGGACTTACCCCCAGGACTAAGATTTTTCTTTTATCCCAGGACTAAGACTTTTCTTTGATCCCAATACATTTTGATTGTTTGATTTATTTTGCTATTCCATCCTGGCATATTTGTTCTACTACTTAGATAGACCTGTATTCTTCCTTTTGCTGCCACCATTTGTAAATATATATGTATGGCTCCCTCTCCCATTAGATTGTAAACTCTGTGTCAGCAGGGAAGAAGTGTTTTCCTTTTGCTGTATTTTACTGAGTGCTTCGTACAATGCATTGCTCAATAAATACCACTATTGCTACTATTTTAAATGATAGACCACCACCTCCGGTAAGATCACAAGGTTGATTCAAGGAGAACTTGCTATCTTGTTTTTGTTATAACAGTGATCTCAACTTATAAACAAATGCAGTTCATTAAGCCATCTGGGCAGTGTGGCCTACTGGGGAGAAAATGGGCCTGATAGTTACAGGAACTGGATGCTAATCCCAGCTCTGCTACTTAACTGGTATGTGAACTTGAACAAGTCATTTCACTCTGCCTCAGTTTCCTCATCTGTAAAATGGGGATTCAATATGTGTTCTCCTTCTCACAGACTGTGAGCCCCTTGTGAGACAGGAACTGTGTTTAACTTTATTATCTTGCATCTACCTTGAGCTTAATATACAGAAAGCACTTAAATATCACCATTAAATGCTACAAATGTAAATGGTGATGGTTGTGGTCATTGGAATCCATAAGTGTCATAATATTCTTCTATGGTCCAGCAAAATTTATCATCTCTTATTACCCAAGATAAACATCAAAGAGTACTGTTATTTTAAATGAGGGTGGAAGGACACAAGTGTCAGTAACAGAGCTTTCAAAATACTACTTCACATCTACTGATAAATGAGCTTGTCAAAAAGCTACTGGAATTTTGTTTCACAACAAACAGGAAATAGGGCAGAGGAGCTGCCCTTTTAGGCTCTTGGTCAATAATTTGAAATATTCGGTTAGGTTGAGGGATCTTACAGATCTTTTATTCAATTTTTAATTAGCCTGTCATTTCTGTTTTTTGAAAGGATCCATTCTCTCCTGTAGCGGGGAATAGCTTCATTTTACTGATGACTGGGGAAGAAACAGAATAGTTTTCCCCAGAGCAATACAGCTGTAACTGCTCTATCCACTCATATTCACAGAGTCCTTAACAACAGTTGCAAAAGGACTGCCCCCAAGTTGCAGATATTTTTGCTGTGGATATATATAGCTGTTGTTCTCCATGGGCTCTAAATGTACTTAAAAATAACAAATAACTGATGACTCACTGAGAGTTGAAATAGCCATGCTGTACTGTATCTTTCCTTGGTCCCCATTTGAAGAAAAATATTGTTTGCCTGATATTTGCATGATTTTTCCTCCAACAAAATTACCTGGAAGCTCTGTGAACTTTGTCTCAGCCTAGAGATCATTATACTTCTAATAGCTAAGTGATAGTTTTCTTCCTTGGCAATATCATTGCCCCCAATTTGGCAGGATGTTCTTGCCTCCTGAACAACTATTTCCTCCACTTTTTTGTTTTGCAAAAGCTATATGGAAAAATGAGTGCAAGTTGAATTCTCTGACACTAATCTGCAATGTTATAAAGGCTTACACGCATTGAGTCATCACAAGACAAACTTATTGTTGGAAAATAATTTCTACTGGAAAAATCTCCAATGGGCAAATCTAAACTTCAACACTAAAGTAATGTTACCTGGGAACCTAGGATTGTTCTGAACAGTCAAGAGAATTGCTTCTTTAACAGAACTCAATTTATTTTTCTTTCTGTATCTTTGATCTGATGGCAAACAACAATATAAAAGCTCTGATAAATCAGTCTGCATTTACAATATTAAGTGACACAGTTGAGATAAATATCCAGAACATTGGGCTAAAAAAACTTGTGATTGAAAAAGGGTGTAAAGACCCAACAGGATGAAATTTTTCATATAATCATTCAAGATTCTTCCTGTGTAGATGCAGCTGTAGTTTTTGAGCTTTTTTTTAATATGATAGTAAATATTTACTTAACAGAACTGCCATTTCTAAAATCAATACATAATGGAGAGTCCAGGCAGTTTACAAACCAAGCTTTGTTAGCATTTCATGAAGAAATAACTTTAGGACTAATCTTCATTATTTAAGTAAGTATTTTAGAATTGTGTTTCATCCTTCTTATTGTAGGGTTCAGTATCGTACGTCATGCAGAAAACCAAGAGCTTTGGCCCTAATGTGCTTATATTTTAGATTTAGGCAAATTAGATCATTTAAATGTGGAATGAATGAGTTAAACAGAGCTTTAAAATCAGTTCCTGAGTTTGATAATGATCTCTATTTCTACTGGGTACTTTTTTCTCCTTACAGTGACCTTGACAAAAATAGAGAAACTTACTTGAATGACCACTAAAATCAGAATTCATCATCACTTTCTAGTCAGTCAGACCAACAGGAATTGTTGAGTATCTACAGGGGATATGCCTCTCTTCAGGCAAAGGAATAAAAGTACAGTAAAATAAAATATCTGCAACTTTGTTGTGAGTCTCACTGGCATTGACCTTTATTCTATTGTACACAGAACTGATGGTTTGATCGGTACTCTTAAATCATCACCTTCTGTACATGTTCAACCTGGGGCAAATGCAGCTGGAATGTGGCAGAAGGCTATCAATCATGTGGAGGACAGGAATTAGTCAAAAATGAAGGTAAGATGGGAGATCATTCATGAGTTGGGGAAGAGAATGAGAAAAGACATTTAAAATGACTTTTTCACTTCCCAATAACAAGGCTGTCTCATCCAATAGCCATTTCAAGCATTATTTCATAGTAAAAAATAACTATAATGAAATTGACTAAGCTCTTACCATAAGCCAAGCACTGTGCTAAAATGCTGGGGCGCGTACAAGATAATCTGATCAGACACAGTCTAAGCGAAAATGGTACTGCATTACTAAAATTGAGGCTCCTTAGCTCGTAAACTGGCTGTTATCTAGTTTACTAGATAAGTTTATAGGACTGCATTTCCTCTATTTCTGTCTACCGTTATAAAATGGACTTCCATTTTATCCCAACAGCCCCCGACCACTGGAGAATAAAGCATCTAAAAGCTCCAGCAGTGGTCCACAGAGTTTTTTGTAAGCTCATTTTATAGTTTTGTACCTTTTAAAATGCTATTTCAAAATAAAACAAAAGTAAGAAGCCTGACAATGAGGAGAGTAGCAAAACCTAATGAATGCCAAATTTTCTATGATGCCTACTACACCTTCTAGTTCTGTTCTCCCTCTCGACCTCATCATACAAATACTTTACAAGAGAACCTTAATTTTTCATTTTCTTTTGACTACAGCATTACAGAATGGGCCTAAAACTGCGCTTTCTTTTAGCAATGTACAGAAAAAAGAGGTTTATCCTGATAAAGCCACTTTCATTCACCTAAACATTTTGCCAGTTTACATTTCCTGGGCCATCTGCAGGAAATGCTCACCTAAAGAAATGCTCACTGGCCAAAATCTGTAACTTTCACATCAATTCTGCTTAGGGTGTGAACATCTCTCTTGCAGTATTTACTTCTGTCCATTATCAAATATTGAAAGAAAGATGTTATCCTCTGTCACCTTCTAAATTTGCTTATTGCCAGTGTCATGACATGCCACAGAATTTCTTGTAATGCTGTTCTTCCCATATCAAACAGTTTTCCTTTCACAAATCCTGGGAATCTAAATTAGCTATAGTTTAGAAGGGGGTAGAGTGCTCTTTGGCAAGACTGTAAGCTCACTGTGGGCATGGAATATGTCTACCAACTCTATTTTATTGTTATAGTGTTCTCTCCCAAGTGTTTCATACATTGCTCTGTACACAGTAAGTGCTCAATAAATATGATTGATTTACTGACAGCATATGAAGTTAGTGTCCCAATGACCTTCACTATCCTTTCCATCCAAACTCTTTTTGTTTTATGGTTTTTTTTCATGACTCACTATTTTTCAAATCCCTAAGTGCTTTCCAATAATGTATGGTTTCCACTGTATCTTTCTGCTTGACTTTTTTTTTCTTTAATGATATTTGTTAAGTGCTTACTGTGTGCCAGACACTATACTAAGCACTGGGGTAGATACAAAATCCTCAGGTTGGACACGGTCCCAGTTCCACATCAGGCTCGCAGTTTTAATTCCCATTTTACAAATAAGGTAACGGAGGCACAGAGAAGTTAAATGAACTGGCCAAGGGTCACACAGCAAAAAAGTGGCAAAACTGGGATTAGAATCCACATCCTCTGACTCCCAGACCCTTGCTCTTTCTACAAGACCATGCTGCTTCCCTATCTATCGTTCTATGACCTCTATCCTTCTCTGCAGTCTTCCATTTCCTCTTTTCTTCAGCACAGGGTGGCTTAGTGGAAAGAAGCCCTGGGGTCTAATCCTAACTCTGCCACATGTCTGCTGTGTGACTTTGAGTAAGTCACCTAACTTCTCCGTGCCTCAGTTCCCTCAACTGTAAAGTGGGTAAAGTGGGAATTAAATCCTACTTTCTCCTACTTAGACTGGGAGCCCCACGTGGGACAGGGATTGTGTCCAACCTGATTAAGCTGCATCTACCTCAGTGCAACTTGTTTTGTTTTGCTGTCTGTCTCCCCCTTGTAGACTGTGAGCTCGTTGTTGGGCAGGGATTGTCTCCATCTGTTGCCAAATTGTACATTCCAAGCACTTAGTACAGTGCTCTGCACAAAGTAAGCACTCAATAAATACAATTGAATGAATGAATGAACTTAGTAAGGATGTAACAAGTACCATTTATTATTATTATTATTACCATTATCATGACTATTATTACCATAGTTAATATAATTATATTATTATTATACATTTCTACTTGCATGTCCCACCCACACCTCAAACTTAACATGTCCAAATCAGAACACATCTTCCCACCCAAACCCTGTCCTCCCCATGACTTTCCCATCACTGTAGACAACAACATCATCCTCCCAATCTCACAAGTCTGTAACCTTGACATTATTCTCAACTCATCCCTCTCCTTCAACCCGCATTCTCAGTTTGTTACCAAATCTGTTTTACCTTCACAGCTTATCACTAAAATCCACCCTTTAACCTCCATTCAAACTGCTACTATGCTGGTCGAAGTGCTTATCATACACTGCCTTAACTACTACTTCTGCATCAACCTCCTTGCTGACCTACCTCCCTGCCTCCTGTCTCTCCCCACTCCAGTCCTTACTTCACTATGATGCCTAGATATTTTTTCTAAAATAAGATCAGTTCACATCTCCCCACACCTCAAAAACCCTCAATGTTTGCCCAGCTACCTCCACATCAAACAAAAACTCCTTACCATTGGCTTTAAAGCACTCAATCAGCTCATTCTGTCCCATCTTACCTTGCTGATTTCCCACTACAACCCAGCCACGTGCTTTGCTCTTACAACATCACTCTACTCACTGTACCTTACTCTTGGCCATCTCACTGACAACCCCTTTCTCACATCCTTTTTCTGGCCTGGAATTCTCTCCCACTTCATATTAGGCAGACCCCCACTCTGCCCACCTTCAAAGACTTACTAAAATCACATTTCCTCCAAGAGGCCTTCCCTAAGTCTTCATTTCCCTTACTTCCTCTCCCTTCTGCATCCCTATTCATTTGTATCTGTACCCTTTAAGTACTTGATATTCACCCCACCCTCAGTCTCAGTGTATGTACTTATATACATGTCCATAATTTATTTTAATGTATGTGACTACCAACTTTGTTATATTTTACTCTCTGAAGAACTTCCTACAGCACTCTGCTACTACTGATTGATCGACTGACTTTATTGTAGTGCAATCTGATTTGAGCTACTCTTTTCTCGGTTTAAACTTGCCTTCATATTTAGTCTTTTATTATTTCCCTTTCTTCAACACCACCCATTGCTTGCCTGCTTTGCTCTGAATCCTCTGGTCTCTAATGAAAAGGACAAAGGTTCTTTACACATACTATAGAAGAAAAAGCATTTTACTCAGGGAATCCCAATCACCTCTGCAATAAATATCGAATGACTGGATCACTTTCTTCACCATTTCTTTCACACTGCTCTAGAGGGCCTTAAAGACCACCAAGGATTACTGCATCCACAACAGTGACAATTATGACTGCACTATGGTTCATGGTTTTTGGGTTTTTTTGTTTTTTTTGACAACTCTTTACACTGTCACTTCTCTGATCCCTGCTAGCAATGTATCATCAGCCCTCTAGTGCTACCTCTCTTGGTCAAGCCAGCACATGACCTTCTTCCTGAGCATTTTAAGTAATAATAATATTTGTATTTGTTAAGTGCTTACTATGTGAAGAACACTGTTCTAAGCACTGGGGTAGATAGAGGGTAATCAGGTTGTCCCACGTGAGGCTCACAGTTAATCCCCATTTTCCAGATGAGGTAACTGAGGCACAGAGAAGTTAAGTGACTTGCCCACAGTCACACAGCTGACAAGTGGCAGAGTCAGGATTTGAACCCATGACATCTGACTCCAAAGTCCAGGCTTCTTCCACTGAGCCATGCTCCTTCCCTGGTAAGTAACCACTGATACATTTGCTGAAGCCTTTCCCAAATATCTCAGGGAAAAAAAAACAGTTAAAGCTAAACAACAAGAGTTTATTGCTTGGTTGTTGAAACCTATTCTTTCCTACTTCATTTGTTAATTAAAAGTAAATTCTGTAGTACCTATGTAAACATCCTCTCTCATCCTGGCAGCGATTAGCATGGCTTACAGGTGATTGGGAGAAAAGAGGGACCATTTTTGAAACAACTTGGGATTTACACCTAGCCATTCAGGTCAATTGCACCCTTTCATTGACCAGTTGGTACCAAAAAAAACTATTTGCTTCTGAGAGTCACTTCTAGTTGTGTGAGAAAAGAAAAGAAAATGAAGACTTCTACCTAGCAGAGCTGGAAGTACCTTTAACCCTTTGGGAAAACTATTTCTCTGAGGTCTGTAGCAATGGGCTGCTGTAGATTATGACTCTTTGCATTAGCTCACTCACGATTTCCCTCCAAAAACATTGACTCAGCTGTGATTCTCTTGGCTGTCTTTACCCCGGTCAAATTCCATGCCATTCTCCAAATGAAACATGTGCTTTGATCAACAGCAGGATGGATCTTTCCATTATAATTTTTTCAGCACAATAGCTCTGATGTGCCACGTTTGAGATTTCCCTCAGTGCTCCAAACTGCAATGAAAATCTGGCAGGAGAGTGGTAGAGACAGGCTCCTCAGACCTTTCAGGCTCAATTTACATGGCATGGGTACTTTGTGTCCTAGGTTCAATTATGTCCAGAAAAGATCGAGACCTCTACTGAGTCGCCCAATCTCAGACATTCTGCTATCATCAGACTCACTTGATATTCTCGTCTGCTGGTACTTCTGGTAACTGCACAGTTATCATCCCATCTAGGTTGGTCTTGCCAATGAAAGCTGGCTTAGTGCGTAGGACATCTGGGGCTGTTTTGGCCGTCACCCTGTGCTGAAGACCACCAGCACTGTTCCCACGATTTGTCAGCACAAAGGAATAAGATGTCTCCGGCTTCAGGTTGATGATCAACTTCTGTGTGGCCCGGCCGTCCGCCTCAACCACCATTTTTCCATCATCATAAAGGATCTAGATAGATACACCCATTCAAGGACGTCAGGTCAGCATTGGATAAAAAAGATTTTTTCCAAAATGCTGTTCTGTGGCTTTTTGAAAACATAAATGAATCTGGCTGGGCTTTTAAGGGAGAGTTCAGTGCCCTATGGAATCCATCATTCTTTTATGGGCTTCCTTCTTCCTAAATCACCTTTCTAAAGCATGCCTTAAAATTAAACCGACACCAGGAGAGTGAATGCTGCAGTGAATGTGGGCCTTTTTCAGTGTGAGTTAAGTTGTGGCATTCACATCAATATGCTCCTGGTTGTCAGCGTTCTGTCTACATCACCACTTTTCTATAGGCTTCCATGATATACCTGCCCTTAAAGGGTTCTTCACTCTCCCAAATGTTCCCCCAGCTTTTGCTTCATGAAACAGTACTCTCTCCTGACCATTATGTGTTTTTTTTTTTTTTTTACAGAGGTGGCCAAGGAGGACTCAAATGATGCAGAAAGAATTACAGGCAAATCAGTGACCTGAACCACTTCCCAATCACTCACTGCATTACAGATGCCTAGAAACTAGGTGGACTGCTTTCTTAAGAGAGGGATCAAAGGCCAGAATATAGGTTTAGGAAGCGTGACCTGAAACACCAAAAGAAGATCTGAGGACCTTTTCATCCATTTAGTCCAAACCAGCCCAACACAGCATAGGCTTAAAATGTACATGTAAAAATAGGTGTAAAAAAATGGAACCTGTATGGAAGAGTTTACAAGACTTCTAAATCTGGAAAGCTGCCATCACATTAATTCTAAGGTGGAAAGTTGACATTGCCAAAGGGGTGAACTCAACTGCTTCAGTCGATATTGCTGATTAGCGTACCGTTTAAATACAGCAGAACCAAAACAGTCCACATGCTTAGTAAACAACTTAACCAGATGAACTCTACCCCCAATTTTATCCTTGATGTTTTACAAATTAGGAAAACAACTTACTTTGAAAGGCATTGCAGAATTGTAATTCTCTGGAATCTCCCAAGACAGCAATACCGAGGTCTTCATTACTGCTTTCACATGAAAATTTTTTGCAAACACTGCTGGAAAAGGAAACACAGTGTATTTAAACCACATCTTAAAAGTCACAACCGGGCCCATTTCTACCACTAATCATGGGCTTAAGCTATGGGCTTCCAGTGTGCCAAAGAAAAGTGAAGTGCAATTCTCCTACCTGCTTAAGTCATTCATTTTATTGCCCCATTTTTACAAAGATCTTTCCTCTCTTACCATTTCGGTCATATTCATTGTGCTTTCCTTACCTGCAGATATTGTGCAGTTGTCAGCCAGACCTGCTTGGCATGGAATAACTGAAATCTAAGGTCTCCAAAACATATTAAGATGTATGTACTTTACCTTTTGTTCTTGTTGAACCTATTAATATCAATGGGCCGGTCAGTTTTATTTACAGCTTCAAAACACTGCTATCCAAAGATCGACATTCCTTTAAAGGGGAAGGCCGTAAGCAGACAAATCCTACCTTGATCCACAGGTAGTGTCCTGATCTGGACACTTGGACTATATGGCCCGGGCCCTTTGCTTGTGTGAGCACGTACTTTTACATCATATGTGGTATCTGGTTTTAAGCCAGTGAGTGTCACAGTGGTGTCAGCGGGAACAATGGACTGCTCCACTGGGTGATGTGGGAGGTTGATATCCCTAAAGAGCAGAGTGTATTTGGTGATAATGCCGTTTCTCTCTGCCAGAACGGGTGGCTGCCAGGATAACTGGACCGATGTAGAAGTGGTGCCTTCTGACTGGAGGTTTTGAGGGAATCCATTGGGTACCTCTTCTGGAACAGAAATCTCTTTTACCATCTCCTCGCCAAAGCCCACTTTGTTTTTAGCTGAGAGCTTGAAGATGTAGGATGCCCCTTTGTGGATGTCTGTAGCTGTAAAGTGGTCTTCTTTCTCGGAGAATTCAAGCGTGGTGAGCAGATCCACGTCCTTGCGGCCAAATTTGAGGCGGTAGCCCTGAAGGGGGCCAAATGTGTCAATGGGAGGGTGCCACTGAATCAGTGCCGTGTTCATCTGTGTGTGGCTAATCACAAGCCGCGGTTTCCCTGGAACTGTAGGACAACATTATTACAAGATAAGGAGGCTGACAAGAATAGGCATCTACATTTCAGTATTTCAGCTGCCTGTCAGACAGGAATGTAGCTAAGTTTACTATTTTTCTGCATCGTGTTTCTATAAGAGCTGTTCTACAGGTTGCTATAGTCACCACCGATCTGTTGGACTTGCAGAATGGTCTAAGGTGGTTGATTCTAAGTTAGTTTGGGGAGGTTTTTCATTTGACTGTTTCTGGGTTTGAAAGGAAAACCTGAAAATATTGTGGCTACAAGTTAGGAAGCTAACGAGATGCAGCTTTTGACAGGCAGTGTTCAAACAGCACTACAGAAGTGAAAACGCCAATTTTCACCTTCCAAAAAGAGATATTGTCCAGGGGAATTGGGTATTTGAGTCTGAGTGAAAATATTGCCTCTTAGACCAGAGGTGGGAAAAACACCACCTGCCACGAAATTTAATATGGTCCACGGGCCAGATCCAGTTTGGCACCAAGCCTAAGGCTTCCACCTATAGCAGCTCCTGCCTGACTCTGAACCAGTGGGGTTGCTGCTCGCAAGCCTCCTGGTTTGCTGTGACTCTGAGATCAGGAAGAGCATATGAGGGGTGACCAACCCTATCTGTGCCTGACTGGGAAGCAGGTGGGTATCACTCTTGGGCAGAAGTCACTGCCTTTCCGTAGTTGAAAATCTCACTCCCATCCTCTGCCGCAGCTCTCACCCTGACCGGCGATTGAGTAAATGCTCCAAATGAGGCCTCAAATGAGTAAATGGACCTCTGGCCAAAATAATTGCCCAACGTTGATTTAGACTAATACATAGAGCTCTCAGTTACCAACAACTATTTTTCTTCACCAGTGGAAAAACACTTAAGTCATCTCTCCATTTTAGGCATACGATCTCATTTCCTTGAAACCTGAATGAATTATGCAGATTTGAATGTCCTACTTGGTAATGGCACAGTGGAATTCACAGGGCAGGTCAATGTCTGGAAATGTACTATCAGTGAAATAGTTACATGAATAAAGGAAATGGCAAAGAGGGTTCTGAAAGGAAATAGGCAAAGACAAATATGATGGGAACAAAAAGGACAAAAGGGGCTAGCAGCAGGAAAAAATTATTGAATGCATGAATAAAATGCACTGAAAAATAATTCAAGGGATGGCACTTAAATTAGTTCACAATTAAGAGAACTGGAAGGCAACATTCTAACTTCTCCTGCATCTTTTATCGTCTACTTTAGGCCCTAGATCCAATCCTAGCAAGAAAGCAAATCCAATGATCTGGTAAGACTTTTTCTTCCTCTGAAATTGTTCAGTTATGGATCTGTACTTTTTGTTTTATACTTTGAAATGAGATGATGTGTCTTCATTCCTGTGCTGCAAGCAATCATTCAAATTAGAATCCCTTACAAATTACATAACCTTTAATTATTTGATTATTATTGCCCATATTTGAAGATTTTTCAACATTTTTAAAGGCTATTTATCAAATTTTGTAGACATTTTCCTTATCAATTTAGGGGGAAGGAAAGTATCTATTTGATTAAGCCTTTTCTATTGCATACAAATCAGTTACAGAGCAGAGAAAAGACTGTGGATGCTTATTGTAGACCACATTTTTCATTGTATTATAACTATCATTGAAGCCAATGGAGCATAAGCAAGAAGAGAAGAGTCGGCAGAAATAGAATAATAACTCCTTCCGATTCCTAGAGGAGAAACTGCTGGAAGCTGTCACTAAAATATTTATGTCATAAATTGCTTTTACTCTGGTGACAGGCCTCACATTTAAGTCCATTTAAAAAATCTTGATTGGTAGTACCTATAAAGGAGGTAAGAATTACTACTATTTCTCCAGCAGGATAGAAAAGATGGACAAAGCTAGTCTGTATGGGTGTATGGGTTTATGTATACTTGAGGATGTGTTGGTGTGTTCAAGGGTATATACACACTTGAATAAGTACACAATCAATATGTACATCAATCAATCAATCAGTGGCACTTGTCAAGTGCTTACTGTGTGCAGAGCACTGTACTGTGCTTCTAGACTGTGAGCCCATTGTGGGCAGCGATTGTCTCTCTTTGTTGCTGACTTGTACTTTCCAAGCTCTTAGTACAGTGCTCTGCACATAGTAAGCGCTCAATAAATACGATTGAAAGAATGAATTAATTAATTAATGAATATTGAGCTCTTGGTAGATTACAATACAACAGAATTAGGGGACACATTCCCTGCCCATAAGGAGTTTACAGTCTATTTACACAAACATAATTTCATCCATGTATTCTGGAAGGAAAGATCCTTGATTTTCAAGCCTGGAAAAGAAAATAGAAGCAATGCAGCATAGTAGAAAGATCATGGGCCTGGGAGTCAGAGGACCTGTGCTCTAATCTGACCCTTGTCTGCTGTGTGACCTAAGAGAAGTCACTTCACTTCTCTGTGCCTCAGTTACCTCATTTGTAAAATGGGAATTATGACTGTGAGCCCTATGTGGGACAGGAACTCTGTCCAACCTGATTAACTTGTACCTACCCCAGCACACTAGTACAGTGCCTGTCACGTAACATTTAACAAATGCCATTAAAACAACAACAACAACAACAAAAAAGTAAGGCCACATTGGTCATAGACATTGAACCAATGTACTTTTTGAGTTTTCTTTAGACTGACAACTCAGTAGCTCAGTAGAAAAGAAAGAGACTGTGAAGAATGATCTGGGGACCTATCAGAAGCAACAGGAGTTCAATCATAGAATGTAATCATCACAACTTTGCTGATGACTTTTGCATTTTCCACAGCTGGGTGAGTCCTGCTCACACGTTTCTTTGTGTGGCCATTGACTTTTCCTGCCTTAGGTGAGGCTCTCGGGACTGTATTATAGAAGTCTAGTGATTGCTCCTGTCCATGCTGAGGTTTCTTTCTAAACTGTACATCTCTTTCAGGCCTGGCAAAATTCCAATCCAGTTAGACTAGTTTGTGGGGATGGTATTGACACACAGATGCATGAACGGTGCTGCTTCAAAACTAGGAAGGATCCCTTGCCGCAGCCAGCTACGTGATCATTCCCAACCCTCTCTTCCTCTTGCTCTCGGTCTTAGGAAAACAACAATAACTCATCTCTGAGGTAGTATTCATTACTTTGGGATGGAAAATATCTCCAGTACATTTACTGACTGTACTGGGATGAGACTAATAACGAGGCATTGTGTACATACCCATAATTTATTCAATTCATATTTATTTCTATGAATGTCTGTCTCCCCACTAAACGGTAAGCTCATTCCCCCACTAAACTGTAAGCTCATTATAGGAAGGGAATGTGTCTACCAACTCTGTTGTACTGTACTCTTCCAAGCACTTAGCATAGTGCTCTGCACACAGAAAGCGCTTAAAAAATGCCACTGAATGATTATTATGTGACCTGGGGTCCAAGACTTCGAGTCTTTCCAAGGAGCAAGGAAAGGAGAGAATTGACTCCTCTGTACATACTTGTTCTGCCCAGGCCCAACTTCAAATAGGGCTCTAGTGTTTAATGATAATTGCGGTATTTGTTAAACCCTTAATATGTGCCAGTCACTGTTCCAAACGCTGGGGTAGATACAAGCAAATTGGGTTGGACACAGTCCCTGTCCCGCTTGGAACTCACAATCCAAATCCCCATTTTTCTGATGAGGTACCTTGGGCACAGAGAAATGAAGTGACTTGCCCAAGGCCACATAGGAGACAAGTGGCAGAGCTGGGATGAGAACCCATGACCTTCTGACTTTCAGGCTCCACTACACTTATGAATAAAATTAATAATAATCGTGGTTTCTGTTAAGCACTTACTACATGCACTATACTATGTGCTGGGGTACATACAGGATAATCAGGTCCCACATGGGGCTCACAGAGTAAGTAGGAGGGAGAACAGTTATTTCATCCCCCTTCTGCAGATGAGGGAACTGAGCCCCAAAGTTAAATGACTTGCCCAAGATCACACAACAGGCAAGTGGCAGAGCAATAATAGAACCCAGATTCTCTGTCTTTCAGGCTCCTGCTCTTTCCACTAGACCACACAGCTTCCCTCATGATGCATCTCAGGCTAATGATGCATCTCAACGGCCTGAGAGGCTGAATTGGTAGGAACTGTAGCCCTTGATAAGGTCATTTATGGCAGACAACCTCAATGAAAAGGCATGATTAAGTTAAAATTTCACCCATTAATCTGGAGAAATCCATTAAAAATGACAGACAACTTCATTATAATGCCTTGGCTGTCAAGAAGAATATGAAGGGGCCAAGAGGCAAATTAAGCCAAGGTGTTGGGGGTCACAAAATGAAAATGGAAGAAATTCCTCACCAACAGTCAGAAGCTGGCCCATGAAGGACTAACACATACAATACAAGGACTAACTTGAGAATTTAAGAAGCTTCCTCCTTTGAAAGAAAGAAGCAGAGCGTAATGCAAGCCAAAAAAAACCCAACAAAAAACTGGAGAAATTCATTCATTCAATAGTATTTATTGAGTGCTTACTTTGTGCAGAGTACTGTACTAAGCGCTTGGAATGTACAAATCGGTAACAGATAGAGACAGTCCCTGCCCTTTGACGGGCTTACAGTCTAATCGGGGGAGACGGACAGACAAGAACAATAGCAATAAATAGAATCAAGGGGATGAACATCTCATTAAAACAATAGCAAATAAATAGAATCAAGGCGATGTACATTTCATTAACAAAATAAATAGGGTAATGAAAATATATACAGTTGAGTGGATGAGTACAGTGCTGAGGGGATGGGAAGGGAGAGAGGGAGGAGCAGAGGGAAATGGGGGGAAAAGAGGGTTTAGCTGCGGAGAGGTGAAGGAGGGCGGTAGAGGGAGTAGAGGGAAAAGGGGAGCTCAGTCTGGGAAGGCCTCTTGGAGGAGGTGAGCTTTAAGTAGGGTTTTGAAGAGGGGAAGAGAATTAGTTTGGCAAAGGTGAGGAGGGAGGGCATTCCAGGACTGCGGGAGGATGTGGCCCAGGGGTCAATGGCGGGATAAGCAAGAACGGGGGACGTATATAAAAAGTAATTTATTGCTATTTACAGACTAACTTAAAGTTGGAAAAAGTAGTTAGTCACACAGACTCCACGCCTTCTAAGATAAATTTGGTCCCATTACATCAATGATGGAGAGGTAGTCACCTGACCAGGTTTAAACTATATATTTCATGACAGAACTGATCTTCAAAATATTGAAAAGACACCATCACTGAAATCAGCAGAAACACAAATGAGAAACCAAGTAGATTGGAACATGCTCAACCAATACTTGCATCTGACACACATCTTGTTGTAGTGATCTTGTTGTAGTTGCTACTAAAATACCTATGGAAATCCCTTCACACTAATATAGGAAAAAAACAGCAAATATAAAGAGAAACTGGAAAATACACTGACGGCACTAGGGCAACAGTTCTCAATTCTCAAGATTGAAAGGTCCTTGAGGACAGGGGGCATGTCTCTTCACTCTAATTGTATTCTCCCAAGCACTTAGTGCAGGGCTCTGCACACAGTGAGCACTCAATAAATACTATTTATTGATAAAGATACCATGTATGCCTCTTTCACAGATCAATAGTCAAGTGAGTTTCCAGTTCATTCATTCAATTGTATTTATTGAGTGTTTACTGTGTGCAGAGCACTGTACTAAGAGCTTGGAATGTACAATTCGGCAACAGATAGAGACAATCCCTGCCCAACAACGGGCTCACAGTCTAAAAGGGGGAACAGCAAAAAGAAACAAGTAGTCAGGCAGGAATAAAGCCATTGTTTCACTCTGACACATGGCCTTTTGGTAGCCAGCCTTCCAGACTTATTCATCCCAAGTTTCTGACAAGACCTGACAGCTTTGAAGCAAGGCTGGGAAGAATTGAAGACAGTCATTGCACATGTCTGTGACTGCCGATTTCAGTCAAATATATATCTAACTTCACTCTGCTAGGGGCGTTCTTCTGCTTTTCCCACTCCTATGTCTTCTAATTCCTGTCTATTCACACTCTACCCTTCACAGATATACGACTACCTTAAACATGAAACCAAGGTGGGGTTGAAAGTACCAATTAAGGGCCCTGAACAATTTAGGGGATAGTCCTTCTTGTGGGGAGGGAATGTGTTATCAACTCTGTTCTATTGTGCTCTTCTAAGTGCTCTCTCTGCACACAGTAAGCACACCATAAATACCATTGAATGAATGAATGAAAAAGGATGCTTGTTAGGGAAAAGAGATAACTACATCAAGTTGAGAAGAAGTATGGTCAGATGAAAAGATCATGGGCTTGGGACTCAAAGGACCTGGGTTCTAATCCTAGGTCTGCCACACTGTGACCTTGGGCAAATTACTTCTCTGTGTCTCAGTTTCCTTGGCTGTAAAATGGGGATGAAATAACTCTTCTCTATCTCCCTTAGACTGTAAGATCCATGTGGGCCAGGGAATATGTCCAACCAGATAATCTTGGATCTACCTCAGCCCATAGCATTGTGCTTGGCACAAATAAATGTTTAACAAATACCACAACAATAATAATAATAGTAAAAACTTAACAAAATAATAATAGTAATAGTAATATTAGTAATAGCTTGAGAAACACTTGAAGAACAGTCAACTAAAGGCTCTTGGAAAGGAAGTGTGTACGGGTCAACCAAAACCTAGGAGCGATGGGTGAAGGATGGGGGAAGTAGACAGAATGTGTGTACTATAAAGGGAATAACACACTAGGAAAAAAACAAAACCTAAACGACAACAAAGAAAATAATTAAAGAAGGACAAAGTATTCGAAAGGGACTGTGTTTCTAATAAAAATGACTGTAGACTCTTATGTGCTGCTAAATTATTTTACACCCATTTCAACTGCCAGATAAAGCTGTTAAACAAACTAAAATCTCTCATAATGTTGAATCACTCTTATGGCTAAAGTCACCTCCCAGTACTTAATTCCAGGTTATGAAAGACTTAAAATTCCTCCACCTGATTTTCTTGCCTAAAGGTCTCAAGAATATTTCAGAAGAATAATTACACTCTGAATGGCAGCTTGAGACACGTTAAATAGGTTTGTGAGTGATGCGGAGCAGGAGTGGACATACCGATGGATTACAAAACTCCTACTACATCTCTGTCCACCCCCCTCAAATGGCATTGAGTCGCCTGTAGCACACATGATATCCTGTAACATTCCATTAAATTGGAAGCTTTTTGAAGGTTGGGACCATGTCTTTTTTTTTTTCAGTTCTCTGCTCCAAGCACCTAGTACCATGCTCCAAGAAAGGTAGGTGATGGACAATTACTACTGATCGATCTATTCTTGCACTGAACACCAATGAACACAAGGAATCTTATGCATAAATCTGTATTGGAGTTCCTATGGACACTTTAGACAGCTTTTTCATGGAAGAATAAGGTTGAGAGATGTGGCTCCAACTGATATCTTGTGTATGATTTAAGTACAGCTATTTTAAAAGTATTTAGGGTATAATCATAAGGAAACATTTTATTAGCATTTTATTAAAGTTGCACATGAGTTACTTAAGGAAGAATTTAGTTCTCCAGTGTTAAAAGGTTAAAGGCACATCTTTTTCAATAGAAAATTGTCAGTTCTACCTCCAGTGCTTTATAGGCAAACGCTTTGCAGAATGATGTCTATGTGGAAGTAAAGTTTTCCTGTCATTGTTGGGACACTTGGTAAAGTTATTACTGACCCACACTTCTTCATGCAAACTCTCCTGATGGCATAACATGCTAACAGAAGGTGTGATCAGGAGTGGTTTAGGGGCTACATACTTCCAGGTATTCTATCCTTAGAATGACTGTACTTTTGCCATGCAAAAGAGCTGCAAGAAAAGGGAAGAGAGTCCATAGCAGTAAGATAGCCGCTGCTCAAGGACTGATACTCTGCTTGAAGCAGATATACATAGGTTTCAAATGGAGAATAAGGGAGAGAGTGGAAGAATCCCCTCCTCGCTGCTGCTTTACTGCACTCCTGTCAGCTTCGGCCAGGAAAATAAATTACCAAAATATCCTACAGATACATTTTGCAATGAAAAGAAATCCCAATCCCAAGTCCATGGTTCACAATGGCAGCTGTAACTAAATACCCTGATAACTGAGGATATTAGAAGCTCACATCCATAAGAGAAAAACCATTATTCTTCTCTCTATATATGGTGCTTTAAAATATTACACATAATAAAACAGTAAATTACCAGGATGTGGTTTCAGGCTAAATAAGTATTTCATTTTTATTGTCATTTTTATGCTTTGTTTTTTTGTGGGGGTATGACCTGCTGGTTTTCAAAAGAAAGGGATTTCTTAAGGGAAAAGGAAATAGTTTCCCTATATCTTTCATTTCCTCCCTAGTGCTCAAATTCTCACGTCATATCTCCATGCTCCAGCTTTCACTAGCACACTGATTTCCATTCAAAGCACTAAATAGAGCAACAAAATTTTTCTAGTCTCTCTCAACACTGCAAAAGGCAAGTGGCATTGTACAAAAGGTTTTAGTACAAATCTCCGCAGGGACAATCTGTCATAACGGGCCCGTCTAACACTAGTGAAGATTGTGCCATACAGACAAAAATCAATGTTTTTGGACCAATGTACTTCAAGCCAATCCTAGTAACCCAGAGTTGAAGCAGCTTATGTCAGCAGAAGAGGGAGGGGTCTAGGCTACCAATCAACTGTCAATTGGGATAAAATCTTGGCTAAACAATAAACGTACAAAAGGAAACAGCCTCATGACAAAAGTAACCTGATTCTACAACCATAGACTTTTGTTTTCCAGCTCAAGAGTTTTGAATTGTGACCAAAGCAGCATGGCCTACTGGATAGAACATGGGCCTGGGAGTCAGAAGGACTTGGGTTCTAATACCAACCCTGCCACTTGTCTGCTGTGTGACCTTGGGTAAGTCACTTCACTTCTCTGAGACTCAGTTACCTCATCTGTAAAATAGGGATTAAGACTGTGAACACCATGTGGGACAGGGATTGTGCCCCACCTGACTACCTTGGATCTATCCCAATGCTTAGAACAGCACTTGGCACATAATCAGCACTTCACAAACACCACAATTAGTTGTAAATGCCCCTATCCATAGCTATGAATGAATCAATGACTACTGAAAGCTCATCTCCTCCAGGAATCCTTCCCAGACTGAGCCCCCTTTTTCCTCTGCTCCTGCTCCCCTCCCCTCCCCACTGCCCTGACTTGCTCCCTTTGCTCTACCTCCTTCCCACCCCACAGCACTTATGTGTATATGTACATATTTATAATTCTATTTATTTTTATAAATGACATGTACATATCTAAAATTCTATTTATAATGATGCTACTGATGCCTGTTTAGTTGTTTTGATGTCTGTCTCCGTGGCTCAGTGGAAAGAGCACGGGCTTTGGAGTCAGGGCTCATGAGTTCGAATCCCAGCTCTGCCACTTGTCGGCTGTGTGACTGTGGGCAAGTCACTTCACTTCTCTGCGCCTCAGTTCCCTCATCTGTAAAATGGGGATTAAGACTGTGAGCCCCACGTGGGGCAACCTGATTCCCCTATGTCTACCCCAGCGCTTAGAACAGTGCTCGGCACATAGTAAGCGCTTAACAAATACCAACATTATTATTATTATTACCTTTTAGACTGTGAGCCTGTTGTGGGCAGGGATTGTCTCTATTTGTTGCTGAATTGTACTTCCCAAGCGCTTAGTATATTGTTCTGCACACAGTAGGCACAAAATCAATATGACTGAATGAATGAATCACTGGACTAAGTCCTTAGATAAGTACAACAGAATCAGTGGACTTGATCCTGTCCTCAAGGAGTTTACAATCTAGCTGGGAAGTCAGAAACTAAAATCAATACATCAATCATATTTATTTAACACTTACTGTGTGCAGAGCACTGTGGTAAGCACTTGGGAAAATACAACATAACAGAGTTGGTAGACATATTCCTTTCCCATTAGTGGCCAATAGGAAGAAAGAGGAAAAAGGGATGGGGATATGAGTTAGTGCTTAAGAATGAGTGTATGTAAAGTACATACACAAATACTTTGGAAAATTGTGAGGACTCCTGTGCTTATGTGGTCTGTAAAAGCTGAACAGGAAGTAAGGGGATATAGACAGGGGAATTTTGAAATTAATTTCAGAAGGCTGTCTAGTGTTGTGATTTTTGTGGACTTTGCAAAAGAGGAGCTCTGTGGCCTATACACTTTGAAGCGGGAGGGAGTTTCAGACATGGGGGACTGAACTAAGCAAGAGGTCAGAGACAGCAGAAGTGAGTAGGTTTTCTCGACAGAAGCAAAGAATGCGAGCTGGAATGTGACCAACCAGTAAGGAAACTGATATAGTAGTCAAACCAGAGTACAAGAAGTGCCTGGACCAGGGGGGTGGCTGTTTGGATGGAGAGGAGGAGGCAGAGCCAGGAAATGTTGTGGAAGAAAAACTGACAGGATGTGGTGAAAGAGAGAATGAGGGTGTTGATCGAGAGGGAGGAGCGAAAGATAATACTGAAGTTGTGGTTTCAGAGAAGAGGAAGATGGCACTGTTGTCAAATGTCGAGAGGAAGCATGGCCCAGTGGAAAGAGCAAGGGCCTGGGAGTTAGAGGACCTGTGTTCTGACTCTATCAACTGCCTCTTTGGTGACCTGGGACAAGTCACTTAACTTCTCTGTGTCTCAGTTCTCCTGCTCTCCCTCAAACTTAGACTGTGAGTCCCATGCAGGACAGAGACTGTGCCCAATCCAATTAACTTGAACAGTGTTTGACACATACTAAGCACTTAACAAACACTACAATACAAAAAACTGTGACGGGAAAGTTAGGAGGATATACGATTTGGAAAGGAAGTGAAAAACCCTGTTCTAAGCACTTGAAAGAGTGCAATAGACTTATGAATGTATTGATCTTGACATGCCAGTGGGACAGTCATTCCATCGTATTTACTGAGTGCTTACTGTGTGCAAAGCACTGTACTAAGCCCTTGGCAGAGCACAATATAACATGACACATTCCCTGCCCACAACGATATCACAGTTTAGAGGATATCCATCTAGAAATGCTGAACTCATATACTATTTGCAACCTTAACATTCAGATCAAGTCCTCTCACGTTTTACAAGCGGCTGTTAGATTTGGTCCACACAGTCAAAGACTTGTAGTCAGAAGTTCTTTATATCTAAAAGTAATCTCACCTGCAGTAATTTAAGAACATTTTCCTTTGTCCCTTCAGAATAATGACCGTGAATCTCATCCTTGAGCCTCAAGATGTTTCAGTATCTTGTGTTATGCTTTCAGGACCAAATCTTTGTGTTTGGAATACTGGTAATCAGGGTGATGAATGATTACAGTACTGTACTGTACTTAGATATCACTTGAAGATCACTAATGCCTTTCTAAATACTTGGTTGTGAAGGAAGAGGATGGGAAGGAGGGTATTTCAAGTTCCTCAGAGGCATTACACTCTCCCCACAATGCTCCTGAACCTCCATCCAGCTTCTCTGCTTTCAGAAAATCTACCCCCCCAAAAGTAGCCTGAGTATTGTGGAGGGAACACAAAGACTGAGAGCAGAATTCCTTGACTGAAGCATGTTTTCCTCAACAGCTTGGCATTGAAGTGGATTGCGGCACTTGCTTTCAAAAAGAGTGCAAATCTGATTTTTATGCTCTGAGAGGCTCTCTTCAAGAAGGGTCTATAGTAAAACGCTTCCCCCGCTGCACCGTTTCTTTCAATTAAAACTGCAAGCATTCCTGGCAGTATGCGCCCTCCTGAAATTGTGACTAGAAATCTTGAATGAATTCTACAACTATTTGAAACCCTATCAACATCTTCATATTATGAGATGGATGAAACATGATGTGCTATAGTAACAGAACTGGAACTAGATGATATAATGAAGCCACCACAACATTTCCCTAATATTACATGCCTTTTGATTGGCTTCCCTCGCATAATCGGCATCTGATTGACATGAAAGACCATAACTAGTCCTTTGCAGCAAGTTTCAGTTTTAAAGTGAATTAGTATGATAAGGGTATAAGCTCAAGAAAATAGAGAGTTTTGCTGGAACTATCACAGCTTCTTCTGCTCCCCCTGGTAGCCACTTCTGGTCTTCTAGCAACTACTGATGATGGGAGCTCTTAGTTACCTTCATCTGTAATCTGATGCCTGAAGGCTCAGGGACTGGGCCTGAGCTGAATCTGTGGGGTAGCAGTCTTTCCCCGAGCACTTAGATTCCTTCATTCATGGAAATTGACTAATGCAAAGAGAGTAGATTCCCTAAATACTTCTTCCCTCTGCTCATCCTCCAGAAACCCTACTGTAATGCTTGGAGGTGAAAAAGGGAAAGGGAGGGATGTGACTAAAGAGTGAGAAAGAGAGATGGCCAGAAGTTTTAATGCCTAGGATTCCAACACGAAGGAAGGTAATGGAATTCAATACCATTGTAAAGTTATAGATTAACTTTGGGACAGGGTTATGAAAAAAACCTTGCAACTGTGCCTGACCAAAAGTGAGTAAATGTAGTCTTTCACTCCACTGCAATCCTAAACAGAGAGCCTGAAATAGCCCCATCTATCTCAACCTCTACAGGATTGGAAACAACTTTCACATCCAACTTGCAATTATTTGGGGACCTCTTTTCCAGGCCTCTTCTCTCTTACAGTCTGCCTGCTAGATATTTCATCACCTGGCACCACTTCCCCCACTGGTGGGTAGGGACAAGAAAGGAAGAACTTAAATTAGTCAAAGTTACTCCTGAGGTAGGAATTGAAGCAATGATCTGAAATTACGTTTGAGCATTATCTGTGGATTTAAATTATTCTTGCTGCCTTTGTCCCTCATTTCCATGATGATAACTAGAACCAAAGTTTTTCTAGAAATTACATTGAGCTTTCCAACACCACACAGGTGTTAACATGCTACAGTGCATGCTTCTCATTAGAAAGCAATATATTTCCATTGAAATTCTCAATCTATTTTCTGCAAACCTTCAAACCTCTCATGAGTGGGAACTGGGACTAGGATGGACCTGCAGTAGGCCACCCCTAGGTAGCCAGTCAGCATATGGCTACTTTTTACCTGGCAGCCAGTTGAGACTTGTGGAAGCTCTGAAGTACTCTCAAGGGTCCTCAAGGGACCTGCAAGCCTCAATTAGAAAAAAGCTGTACTATAATACACAGTCAATGTGCTTAAAGCCCTGCTGGGCCTAGTGGAAAGAGCATAAGATGAGGACTGAGGAGACCCGGGTTGTAATCCCACTCAGCTACTAATCTGCTGTAGGGTCATGAGAAAGTCCCTTGAGCAATCTTTGTCTCAGTTTCCTCAACTGTTAAATGGAGTTAAAATACTTCCTCTCTCTACCTCTTGGATTGCAAGCATCACAGAGGACCGTTTCTGATCTGATTACCTTTCATCTACCCCGGCACTTACCACAATGGTAGACAAGTGCTTACCTGCACCAGTGGTCGACACCAGTTTGGGCTTGCTGCGGGCACCATCGCCTTTGGTTGTGTAGGCTGTCACAGTGAGAGAGTAAGATGTTTCTGGCTGTAGTCCAGAAATGATCATGTCCTGAAATGACACAAGGTAGCAGGAAACTGCATCAAAACACTTACCCTACTCAAGAACGCTGGCATCACTAAACTACTCTGCACATGCTTTGTGTTCTCCTGCAGGCATGGCAAGCAAAAGAGAGTGTCCAGAGAGCAATTTGTGGGTAAAATTTCATTTGGAGTGTTCCTTCCGGCTTCTAAGATTGAGTGTATTGGTAAGGGTGAAATACCATCAAATCCTTCCATAGTCTGAACTGGGAAAAAGAAGGGGGTTGATGTCTCAACAGTAGTCCTGGTTACAGGGGATGAGCTATAGTCTATATCTGAGAGAACCATGATTCAGACTGAGATCTCCCCAATGACTGAACCTGGCCTAATACCTTCCGGATTCATATGGATGCCATATGAGGCTAAACCCTAGTGGCTTCATGAAGAAATGCTGAAAAGGCCATTGTATACTTTCAGAAGTATCTTCTGGTGTTCAGGGCCTACTGCTATTTGGACCTGAGTTCTTGTAAAGTACCTTCAGACATGAATTGGACCGATGCGTACCTGAGACGGCCCGTTAGGAAATGTCAAATCCCTCCAATTATTCGACGGACCTTTGTCCTGATGAGAGTTGGAGCAGGATTCAGATTCTTTCCCATCTTCCTAACATTGCACATTTTCTGCAGAGCTGAATAAGTTAACTGTAGTGTGGCCCTGGGCATGCCACCGTCATATTTACAGAATGAATAGAGACAAATAAACAAATGGACAATTGAATTGTGCTCCAGTGCAAAATCAAAAGGGACTGTGTCAAATGGATGTGCCACATTGAGCAGGGTAAAGTGGGGCTTGTCTGTGAAAAACTGTAATGGGCACAATACAGTGAAGTTTTGAAATTGAGTCCCAGTGTGGGCAATAAGAGCAATGAGGTTTTCATAAATCTATTGAAATTGCCAGTGGGGAGTGCCGACCAGTACAGTTAAAATAGGCACCAATCTGAGCCTCTGCTCAAAATATTCCCCCAAATGAATAGACTTAATTGGGAAGAAAGAAATTTGATTTTCAGCTTCCTGAAAGGATTTCACCTAAATTACAGAGAATGTGAAAAAACATCTAATCATTTGAAAATGACCTTCCAATAATAAGAAGCTTGGATGAATGCCAGTGGTATGGTTTTCAATGTGCATCTCAATTGCCACTGGGTTACGGATACCAAAAATATACGTAATCAAAGAAATCTGAAGTGTGACACAGCAACTTCCATTGGGTTATCTCACTGGATTCAGGGCACTAGAGAAACACCACTGATTGTAATGCTTAACTAGAGCTTTTATTTGGTCTAATGAGCATGTTCCTATTGGGTACAATGAAACCTGAGGAAAATTATTTGTTAAGGAATTTCAAGCACTGTATTTCCCACTTTAAAACACCTAGAGAAGCAATCTGGAATATCAGAAAGACCATGGGCCTAGGAGTCAGGGGACCTGGATTCTAATCCTGATTCTGTCATCTGCCTGCTGTGCCTCAGTTTCCTCAACTGTAAAATGGAGATGAAATATCTGTTCTCTCCTCCACCCTTAGACTATAAACCTCTTGTGAGGCAGGGACAATGTCTAATTTAATTGTAAAGTTTCGCCCCAGTGCTTAGCACATAGGAAGTATTTAACAAATAGCACAATTATAATCTTCTTTTAATATAGCAACGTGGCTTAGTGGAAAGAGCACGGACTTGGGAATAAGAGGATGTGGGTTCTAATCCTGGCTCCAGCACTTGTCAGCTTTGTGACCTTGGGAAAGCCACTTAAGTTCTCTGTGTCTCAGTTATCTCATCTGTAAAATAGGGATTAAGACTGTGAGCCCCACGTGGGACAACCTGATTACCTTGTATCCACCCCAGTGCTTAAAACAGTGCTTGGCACATAGTAAGCACTTAACAGATACCATAAATAATTAATTAATTAAGCAGTTTCTCTGCTTGAATTGCAGCGGCAAAGTTAGTAACAGCCATCAAAACAAATGACCACACAAATCCATCACATTCCTTTTGGTCTTTTCTGCACCATGCTAAATCCGGAGATCAAATCAAAGCCAAAAAAAAAGTGCCATAACTTCAAAAATCTGTTAGTACATGCATCTTTGCAAACAACAAAAAACATTTTAAAAAGAAAAGATAGAAAGGTTAAAAACACACACACGGACTTTTACACAGTCTGTTTTCATCAGGCCAGTCAACTGTTACTCACATGTTCAGCAGTATCATCAAATTCCCACTGATTGAGGGTAAAGAAAGTTGGAGAGGGAAAAAAAAAAGAATGAAGAAAAATTTGCAGCCTCACTGAGGCAGTTTTACCTTCCTTAAACTTTCTTTTTAAAGGCTTACAAAATTAGAATGACTGTGAAACACAAAATGGGAAGATTTTAAGTTCAAATCCATATTTGTTTCCAGAGGTTTTTTTTTCTCTTTCTATGAAGCTACTCGAGATAAATACCATCTGGAACTGTAGTTACAGCAAAAGCTTTGTTAGCTGGCATACTGGAATATCATTGGTGCAGGTGCTGGTTATTCAAAATTCCAATGAGCAAAAAATCAGGGCTGAAGGGTTCAGGCTGTTCCCAAAGAACCCAGCTCAGGAGAAGACTTCACATGATTAGGAATAAAGACCCTAACTATGGAAGCTGTTAGTTAATTCCTGGCAATGCTTCAATTCCGATATCTTTTAAGGAGGCAGCCAGTGAAGCCCAAAAGGACCTTGCTAAAACTCACGGGACAGAGTTTGACTTTATCCACCTTCTTCCTCCTTTTATGATTAGGAATGAAGACCTCATCTATGGAAGCCATCAGCTACCTTTTGGCAGTGCTTCAATTCAGATATTTCCTAAGGAGGCAGCCTCTGAAGACCAAGAGGACCTTACTCACTGGACAGAGTTTGATTTTATCAACTCTCTTCTTCCCAACATTATTCCCACTGCTTAAACTCTTTCAGCTGGGTGGAAGCCTTCTGTATGGGAATAATCTCATAAAACTATTCTAGTATTAGGAGAGACCCAAAATGTATGGGCTATTAGATCTCTCTGATTGGTCACATGCTAGACAACATACAATTCAAATCCTCTGTAGGAAATAATCTCATAAAATTGTTCTAGTATTAAGAGAGGCCCAAAATGTGTGAGCTGTTAGATCTCTCCAATTGGTCAAGTGCTAGGTAACATAAGAGTCAAACAAACTCCTCTCTAGTAAACTAGGGAAGACTAAATGGAGGTTAATTGTTCTAATTACACCCTCTTTTCAGCCCTAACCTACATAACGTAATGCAATTCACCTACTTAGATGAATGTTTGTCATTTATATTTAAATCCTACAGACCTATTGAAGCTTTGGCACCAGCAATTAACTTTCACGTATCAATTCGACAAAGTATATAAGGGGGCTAGAATGAACCAAGGGGGAAATGATCCATTAATAGCTAAATTAAAGACTCAAAAATGGGAGAAAGAAAAAAAATTGATTTGGCATATGAAGAGTTGGCACTGCAGATTTCTCATGACTTGCACAGTCTACAATTAAAATGGAGTCTGAATTGCAGTCACACTGAGTGTAAAGTAAAAATCTGGGCAAAAAGCAGGAAGATTGAAACATTATGGCAGATTGTTTTCTTTTCCATAGTTATAGATTTCCAAAAATAACAAACAAAACAAACAAAACATAGGTAGTAATGGATTTATTCAGATCAAACTATGAGAACACTCCATGTTCTTAAAAGAACCTGATATTTATATAAAACACTGAAATGAATCTTTAAAGGAGATGGCAGAGTTCTCCTTCCTTATATATAAGCAGTTCGGCAATATTGAATGAACAAAATTCTACGTTAAATTCTCAGTGAAAGAAGTTATCTGAAATGGTGGGAGGGGAAATGAGGACTGATTCAGCTTCTCACAGGAAATGAGACATACCATAAGGGAAGTTTAGGTAGTCTGGGACATTGCTTGGAGTCTTTTAGACCATTTTGTGCACTGATATAGAAATATATTTAATGGCCTGAAAGAGTTAGTGCAACTTTCTGGAATACCTACCTACACTGAAAGAGACTAAGTTAATGCACTGGGAGAATACTCCTCAATATTTATGAAAGTTCTTGAATCTAGACAGAGGAAAGATGCCATGGAATTGTAAAGCCCAATCATCATCATTAACATGTTCTGGGCTGTGAATCCATTCCTCATATAAAGTATGGGACTCTTTAAAGTCTGTTTCATTTTTCAGTCTTGACTAATGATGACACTTTCCCTGGAAGATGTTCTCCACCAGACTGAGGCAAAGAAATGTGATTGTTGAAAGCTGGATGGTGAATTCAAGGACAACTCTGAATCTCCTGCCCTGAAATTGCAGAGTATAATTTTTTCCTCCTTCATTTGATTAAATTGGTTCTTCAGTCATATATTTTTTACCACTAGATCAAGTCTCCAACCAGCTAAGCGCTTTTTTTTGTTAATAGCATGACTTATTAGAATCAGAGATTTGATATATCATTTTTCTTTTAAAATTTAATATATCATTTTAGGTTCATGATTGTCAGAAACTTCAAAAACCTGTACATAATCCTATTCTAAATGTTCAAGCTAATTCCAAAACATGCTTGCTTTAGGCTGAGGTATCAGTAAAAGGAAGGTATATAATCATCTGATATGTATCCTTAATATCCTTCACTACATCTCCATACCTATGAGAAAATACAACAGCTCATTAAGGATTTACCTGTGCATCAGCCAGCATAACATCCTTCAGCATGGGTTGACCCTTGGGCTCGCCATTTTCCATCCTCACATAATGCACCTGGTATCCTCGGATCTGACCATGCTGTTTATTGGGCACAGGTGAGCGCCATGACACTTTAACAGATGTAGAGTTGACAGCCTCTACCTCGACTTTGCGAGGAGGACCACTAGGAACTGGAACAACATCATTGGATAAAACAGAATTACAGGCACTTGTCCCACCCAGTCAGAGCTTTTCTTTATTTAAGAAAAAAAATGGGCAGACCCACTAAGTTTTCTTTGAAGAATACAAATGGTTTCAATCAATGAAAAGGCTCAACCAATCTGCTCTACCTTTCAGCGAAAAGATCAAAAAACATGACTGATGCAAAAAAAATGGAAGAAAAAAGAGTATCAGAGAAATAGAAAAACATGTAAAAATGTACAAAAGCCAAGGAAGATGCTTTGAGATTCAAAGCATTAAAATACAAAGAGGTATTGCACTATTGAAATAATATATATTTAAAAAAACCGTATACATTTTTTTTTTCCATGGAGGAACAAAAAGATGCTTGATTACATGGGCCATCTTCTTTTATTTCCTCAAACTGGAGAGAATCCAAACCAACAGATGAAAAAAACACAATGTAGAGCATCAGTATCTCCAAAAGATTCAAGACAAAAATGACACCCAGCAACAAGAAGATCAAAACTTGTAGGTGGAAGAGAAAAATATTTTTTAAAAAAGAGGCAGATTTTTCCAAGAGCGGAGTGTTGTAATTTAGGGCAGAAGAAGGGTAGAGAAGTGGCTTGGTTGCAAGTAGCAAATTGTTCTTTCAAAAAACAAAAAAGTTCTTTGTGTTTGAAACAAGACATGATTAAGCCGTAGCAACGACAGGCCTTTGGTAAACACATTGAACGAAGTTTGGTAACAACGATGTTGGAAAAAAGATGAGCAGAAAAAAGGAATACTGATTTTAGCCTATACAAAGACAGCAGATCGAGAGCAAGTCAGAAAGATGCAAACGGATGTAGCGGAGGCAACGTACCATCTTCATCGGTCCGAATTATTACGGATAAGCTCTCCGGGCCAGGTCCGACATCTGTGTGGGCTGTCACAGAAATCCGATATTCAGTCCATTTTTCCAACTGTTCCAAAAGGTACTGGGTAGTGTCCGAAGAGATTCCCAAAATTTCATGGGGCTTGTCATCTTCCCCGTCCATTCCAATGTATTTGATGGAATATTCAGTGATAAGGCCATTCTGTTTTTCCACTGGTGGAGGTTGCCAACTTACCAAAATGCTAGTAGAGCTTGGGCTGGTGCAACTAATGTCTTGAGGAGGAGCTGACGGCTCTTATTTCAGCAGTGGGTTAAACAAGGGTTTGAGTGAAAGGACAGGAGTGGTTGGAAAAAATAATAAACAAAAGAAAAAGTAAAATAATAAATAAATTAAAAGGGCCACAAAATGAATAAAGCTTTGAAGGCTAAAGAAACAAAATTCCAGATAAACATAAGTACCTTGGCTTGTTAACATGAACCAACTGAAATTGAATAATTTGATGAAAAAATGATAAAAAATGGGTGAAGGGGAAATACATGAAAATGAAGCCTCACAATAACAAAGCCTCAAATTAAGTTACCTACCTGTGATTAAATTCTTCTTCTAAACCAAATAAAAAAAATGCCCTCCCAATCCTGGATTCATTTGATTGGCTATTCCACTATTCTTGTAATGGCAGCAATTAGTGCAAGTGAATAGTTTGGGTAGATTTTGTGTATTCCCTAAATGATATTAGGATTTTCATTGTCTCAAAATGTGGACAGTATGCTTTGTTTTTTTTCTCGTACTGATCTGAAACTTGCAATAACTGCTAGGCTGCCCAAGATACTCTTCCCTCCATCCCTCCTTTGAAAAAACAAAAACAAAAAAACATAAACAAAAAAGGTTTACTTTTGTGTATCCTTAACAACTGAGTCTGCCTGATTTAAGTCAACTACAAATAATGTTTAAATGAAAAATATTCACTCAAACATTGTTTGTAGTCAATAAATACAGTAAGCATGCAGAATCAATAGAAGATGAAAAAAATCTTAGTCAAAGGTTTACCTACCAGGGGGAATGACAGGCTTGTTGATTCTGACTGTAACTTGTACTTACCCTAGATCAGCATTCAGCATTATTTTTATAACTCCTCTTGAGACACCTTTGCTAGTGAAGAATTAGATCACACCAGCAAATTTGGATATAATCATCTATAATCACCTATCCCTAACAGTTTGGCAATAAAAGAGCCATTAAAAAAAAAGCCATCAGGAAAATCAACTGATAAAGAATGGATTTTCTGCAAATTCACTTCACTAAGCACATAAGCATCAATTACTGGCAAAATACACATGGTTTTAACAGGATGTGGAAGCCAGCTAACATACTTGCTAAATGCCCAATAAGAATCAAATTATTATCATATGAGTATACACTTCGCCAAGCAAATTCAAAGAGATTACCATTTCTTAAACGCAATGAATAGCTAGGTATTTAGGACCCAAAAATCTAATGGAGAAAATTCTATTGCAAGGAGTTTAGTAAAGGTGTGCAATTTTCCACTGGCTTTAGGACTTGGTCTAAATAAGGCACTTCCCCTCCCTATGGAAAAACATTAGGTGAGATTCGATTTTTGGGAGGGTCATTTACAGGCAGTGTCTTTAGAATGTCATGGAGAGACTCTGGAGACTTTAATCCACATAGAGGCAGGTAAAAAATGAATTATGGGCCCTACTGCCTAGAGGAATTCCTTGAAGTGCAGGTTGACATGACAGAATTCTTCCTCTCATTGACGTTCCTTGCATTCTCCCCCTCTAGACTGTAAGCTCACTGTGGGCAGGGAATGTGTCTGTTTATTTTTATATTGTTCTCTCCCAAGCACTTAGTACAGTGATTTCCACACAGTAAGCACTCAATAAATACAACTGAATGAATGAATGAATGTGTTAGGTTTGTAATTCACAGACAGGACTTCCCATTATGAAGACCAGAGCATCAGCTGGAAAATATTTTCACATCAATCACCAGGAGATGCCAATTTCTGAGGCCACAAAAGTACTTTACAGATTATGATTATGAATATTACAATGAATTAAATACAACTGGTTATGGAGTCCTATGAACTCTTTAATAATTCTTTTGAAAAGCTGATTTAATCTTCAACCTGAATGCTACCTTTAGACCCATTAGAATATTTGCACAAGAACATGTTTTGTAGAACTTGCAGCTGCTCCTTTAATGGAAAAGACTAAGTGAGGTTTTGATGTCATTTGTTTTACCACTGATTTTGCCAGCATGAATAAAATGAGAGACTTGTGCACTGTGAAATAATGTCATTTAGAGGCATGTAGCATTTATTTTAATTAAATAGATGTTTCGAGAAATCATCTTACATAATAATTATTTATTTTAGTCTGCCTTGATTTAAATATTTCTATTTCTTTTCTTTTAAAGAACTATTAATTTCTAGTCGGATCTACCACTGTTCTAGCTAGTGTTTATAAATTTATTTTGAGGGTAAAAGGTGCCACCCTGAATCTCTGAATGAGGCAAAAGTTTTTGGGGTTTTTTTTTGTATGGAGGGATACCCTGCTTTTTATTGATATGAAGTTGATGTTCTGAGGTAAATAGGGAGATTTAAATGATTTAACTCTTATTTGCAAACTTCATATAACCTTATAGATAATTCTGTGGTTTTTAATATGTGCCAGAGAGAGAACTCAGAAAGCTCTTAAGTCAGGGGAAATTTATCCACAGATGGCTTAATTATTAAAATAATCTCACCAATGAAGAGCAATCAGTTATATTCTAAATGAAATAGCTTGATTTAAGGAGCCAACTGACTTACCAAACCTTCAGAAAAATTTGAGAACAAGGAATTCCTAATGATGATGTACAAAATAATTGAACATATATAAGATGCAAATTCACTTTGACACTCTAGTTCCAAATAGGGTGCTTCTGAAAATAATGATGAACCCATGAAATAACGATGTTTTGGGTTGTGATTTTACAGCAGCAATTGATTTTATTTTACATTACTGGTCAATGTACAATTAATGAATGCTATGGATTCATGTTTCAAAGTGTCCTGAAGGACCTATCTATATGTGTTAGCAATCTCAAGCAGCCAATTGGGATTGACCTTTCTCCTGGATATAAAGGTGTGACAAAAAGGAACTTATATCTGGGACACAGGTTTTTAAAAAAATGAAATCATAAGTAATTGGTATGGCTGGTGGTCCCCACGGGACTAGAACAAAATAGTCTCTTGATGCATTATGAGCAGGCCAAAAGACCTGTTCAGTATTTCTTAGCATTTATATGTTCAAGGGCTCTTATAATAAAGGAAAAGGGTCTCTGAGCTTCTGCCAGCTGTTTCCCTTCTTTACAGACATCTCTACTGACTTCACTGAAAATCACGTAGTTTAGGAAAGTTAGTCAATGTAATGAAGAAACCCAAGGTTGCATTAGAAGAGAAGTTAAACAGACATGGAGGGAGTTTCTAGCAAGATATATTACTGGCTGATTTCTTATTGTTTAAGTCACTGTGCACAATCACTGAACAATAATCAATGACTCAAACAACAAAAAAAAGTGAGTGGCTTGTTTTGGAAGAAAGAGAATTATTTGGCCATGACCCTCTTGTGAGTGCAAAGAACAGCAGAGGGGAATCAAAGAGAGACACCTACTTGACTGCATGGTTCTGGCGGAGATTTCTGCAGTCGAAGCACCAAGGCCTTGAGGTGAGCGAGCAGCAAGACGAAAGTAGTACAAACTGTTTGGTTTCAGTTCTTGTAGCCGATAGGATGTGGCTGGCTCAATGGTAATTCGTTGCTACGAGTAAATAACAAAAGAACTTGGTTGTCTTCATTAATATTCAGCACATTTGTTGTAGCACATTGCCTAGGGCAGAAAGCTCCTACCACACAGGTGATAATCTCATCAAAATCACAGACTAAATCAATAATGAAGAAAAGCAAATATATTAAGGACAATAAATAATGCAAGTACCAAAGGCAGAAGATAACTATTTTCCAAGAATGGGTATAGTCTCAAACACCCAGCACAATTTCTTATTTTGTTAAAAGAAATAGTTTTTCTGGAACCAGTTCTAGAATATATTCATTGTTTAAATATACTATGACTTCTGTTTCAATATGGATGTGAATGTATTTAGGGTATGGCTACAATCTACCAGAGAATTTAAAGTAAGGATTAATTTGAACAGGATAGGGAAAATGGAAGAGAACAGGAAGAACTGAAACCTAGGCTAGGATTTTCAGTCTTACATCATATACAGCATTGGCAGCAAGGTTATAGGGCTTCACACATCAGTTTACCTTTTGGTTTCAAAAATGACACTGAAAATATGTAATTACTTTGTGAACTGTAAAAGTGCTGCTTCATAACATTATTTATATATGCCACCCGCAAAGTGGTGCTGGGGTCCAGAAATATCTGTAATTCCTCAGAAAAGGAGCAGGCATAGGCAACCTAATTCCTTAATAGAGGAGTTCCCATGGATTCAGTGACAGGTATCCAGGCGGTATTACCCGGTAGAGCTGGCTCTACTGTCTTACTAACTCATTAACCATTTTACAACAAACTACTTTACAAGACAGAAAGGCAGCTGACGCATTCATAGTAGTTCTTCATATCTCAGTTTATGTCTCAGAGTGACAAAGAGAAAGAAAATTCTATAAGAATCAAGATACGTTCATTATATCCATTCCAAGATAAGGTGATGTGAGGATTATCCTGGAAGAGTGGATAGTGATGTTGAAACATGGAGAAAAGCACCACATAGAAACAAAAGCTCTATTGCCGTTCAGTGACGGTGTTAATAAGCCCCAAATCACCAGTAAATACTATCATCCACCCCAAATAAAAGGAAGACATCCAAAATCCATCCATCATACAATGCCCAGTACTCTGCACCAAGTGCTTAATAAATACCATTTATTGATTGATCTTATAGATCATGTCATTGCCCATCTGTGTGATATGAAAGATGTATGATCACTGCAGATATGAGAGGGCTGAGTTACTGGGACTAATCTTTAGTTCACACACTCCATGTACAGCCAACCCACTGAAAAGTGGCCTCCAAACAACTGTCCACCTCCTGGCATGTGCTGAACAAATTTGGCTGTCCTGGTAAGTTCACCAAGATCAATACTACTCTACTGACAGTTTGGTTGATCAAGTCCCTGTTGAAGGTATCCTGTCTAACCTATTGGATGTCGATGGGAGTGAAGAAGCCCTATGTAGTAAGTTCAATTCTGTTCAGCCTGCCATTGTCGAAGGAATGGTCTCAGGAATGCAGCTTCTCTGGGGGAGGCATTTGAGGAAAATGGACAGTAGCAGGATACCAAGCCACTGCTGTATTGTCAACTGAATTGGGGAACACACAGGCAGGAGGGCAGAATAAACAATTCAAAGGCACGGTGAAGCACAGTGTCAAATAGTGCAACATAATTGTGGACTGTTGGGAAATCACTGCAGCAGACAGACCAGGCTGGCAGGCAGCAGACAGGAAGGGGTTTGATCTCCTTGAGTAAAGGCTTTGTGAAGATTAGGCTACCAAGAGGCAGGTTCAAAACTGGAGAGAGGCTCTGTTTAGAACAAATGCAATAGGGCACCAAAAAACTATCTTTATATGCACATAATGCAGAAGGGAGTGTTGGCCATCACAGGTTTGTTTCAACCACACTCACACGCATGGACAGGATTTCACAGTCAGTAGCGTCATCTTCAAAAACGAAGGTCAGCTATAACCAAATATATGTTCCAGAGATGACTGCCAAGATGGGAAGAGTTTTGATTTACCTCCTCCCCATGGTCTCCATCGTTGTAAACCAGCTCATAGTTGGAGATGGTGTCAGAGCGTGGGGGTGTCCAAGAAAGTAAAATGCTTGTTTCAGACTCAGGCTCTGCTCTGAAGTTCAATGGCTGTCCTGGTACTGAAGGGAGGGGAGGAAGGAAAAAATTGGTATTGTTATTTTCTGTAATTACTATCATACCTAAGTTTTGTTTGAGTGCTTACTTGGTATTTGAATCTACATTAGGTACTCTGGGGTTGGATTAGAAAAATTCCCTGTCCTCAAGAGGGTTGCAATCCAACAGGAAAAAGATTTCTTCCCCCCGGCCCTGCCTGTTCTTTATATGTATTATTTACAATCAAAAAAAGACCTCCAAATTATATTTCCCAAATAGTATGCATACAGCTAATATAAAGGTAACAAAGATATCTGGCACCACATACTGAGCAATTTGAAAATATATATATATATATATGTATATATATATATAAATTTTAAAAAGCTAACAGATTCATAGCACCTATCCAGTGACTTTCAGACCTAAACCACTCTAAAGCACACACTCCCTAATCAAGAAATGCTGGAAACTTTCATTAAAAATTGTAATGCCCTTTTAAGCCATGCCCCTATAAAATTTCAGAAACTGCAGAAATTGAGTGGCGTAGGACTAGGAAATTAATGAATAAAGGGAGACATTTTAAGGAATAAAACGTTCTAAATGAGTTCTAATAACTTAGTGTCATCATAAAGGAGTCTCCAACTTTAAAGCAATTGAATGGTAAAGATGCATTTTTCTGCTGAGATGTTAAATGAAGGTTATCAAAAAATCTCACACTCTTTTTCCATTAGAAGAAGTCTTTACCTTTACCTCATGGTCAATCTCTCAGGTAATTACACTTTGGCCACCTGAACTGGGAATGCGCTTTCAACTGGATTCTACATGCTTTCTCATTTCCTCAAGTGCTGATAGAGTATGTAATTTAGTTTATAAATGGAGGAAAAACCCTCCTGTTGACAAATGTACTGCATCTATGCTGTCATTATCATAATCATCATTACTATCAAAAAGAGTGATATAATGAGCATTCTATTTCAAAACTAGGAAATGAATAGAATTATATTTCCATCATATCGAGAATGGTATAGGTCAGTTGTAATTGATAATGTATCTGAATGTGTGTGCATTTGACAGCAAGGCAGACTGATAATATGAAAATATACACATCTAATAGTGCCATAGATCAAAGACAAACTAAAAGCGCTTCTTGCTTGAAAACTGATTGAATTATTTGAGTTATTCTTAGGAGTCCTTATAATGTGCTGTCAGCTTATTTCTACAGTTGCAGTCATCTTCAAGGTATTCTTGGCTTTGTACTGTGAGCTTCTGTGTTGAAGCTCAAGGCCAAAAATAATCTGTGTTGCCCATTTTCAGTTTTCATCATTTTTCTTTTTCTTCTTCCTTTTTTTTTTTTGCATTACAGGCCTTGAAATTCCCATTAATTTGGTGCCTCAGGGAAAGCACCTTTTGCACAGGATGTCTATTTTTTGAAAAGTGTCTGCCTTGTCAGTCACCAAATAATCACTTGGATTGTGAGGAGGAGAAAAAAGAGGAGATAAAACATCAAGGAAGGGAAAATGGAAAGAATAAAAACAAGTAAATAGCAAGAAAAATGAAATGGGTTTTCTTATGTGGAAAAAACTAAAAAAACTAAGACAGATGCAAGAGGGGGCATACATGCAATAGATAGAGAAGAGTATTTATTTAAAAGTCAAGTGTAGAATTTCAGGCACAGCTGATGACAGGGAATCCAAAATACTCACCTCCCTCCCCCAACCTCAAACACACACACACACACACACACACACACCTTTGTTTTCTTTCTCACCTCAATTTTCACAGACTTTTAAATGAAGGAAAAATGTATCCATATTAAATGAAATAGCATAACACAGGGGCAAATATCGTGAGCCACTAATGGGACAGGGACTGTGTCCGATTTGATGATGTATCTACCTCAGCATTTAGTACAATTCTTTGTCACTTAATAAGTGTTTAACAAATGCCACAATTATTATTCATTGTTTGTTATATCATATATATTTTATTTAAGGGATTGTGCCGGGGGAAAATTGTTTGTAATGAAGTAAATGATTGCCTATAAACATTTTGGAAATCAAATTATCCTTTTACCATTTATAATCTTTACTTTTGATCCTTAATATGTCTTGGAATTCAAAATTACAGCTTCAATATTATGATCTTTTGTAGTCATGCAATTCTATTTAGGAATATTTAAGAGCCCCATCCTTAATGAGTTAAAGACTACAGCAAAGCCTATGAAGCTGTGCTATTCATTCTTCTTTTTCAGAGAGCAAATCTAAATAATCATTGCTGGATTACTTGATCATGTCTTTTTCAACCCATTATCAACTAATTTAGTCTAATGACACTTTAAACCAGATCTTCATTAATATCCTCATTATGCACTCTATAATCACCTGATAAAATTCTACTATTTTCAGCAAAATCAATATTTAGTATATTAGTAAAAAGATGGACTCCCCACCTGATTTTAATATTAGTAATAAAATTACTTAGTTTCCCCAGAAGGGAGAACTTCAATTAACAATTAAAGATGGCTCTTTTCACAGTCATTTTGTCACATATTCAAATCAAATGCACACTAGGCTAATGCTTAAAAAAACCTAGAAAACAGCTGTCAAATGAATTAGGTTTATTTTTGAATTCTCAAAACACTTTCCCCCCGATGATCGTAATACACATGTAAAGTAAAAGACTTCAAGGACACCACATTTCCAGGTTTTTTCTATTTGCTCTACCACCACCTGGATCCACAGAGAGTGCTCACTGTCTGCTAACTGCACTCTGTGCACCAAATATTGTGGCTCTATAGACTTTTACCTATTTGCTTTGATGTTCTAGAAGAAAAAAGACCCCAGCCACTAGAAATGCACTTGGAGTTTATTGTTGCTTCATTCTCCTCTACTTTTTCACCCTCCTTTCTCTTCTATTTTATATATTGAGAGACCAATTTTTTACAGTGGCCTACATTTTTACAAACATCATATTTATGTGTATCAGTATTGCTGCATCTAACTTGAAAAATAACTAGAGGATAATCTCAACTATTCCTCATCTGAAAATATTAATGGACTGCAATGCATTCATTAGCAGATACAAAATTTGTTCCTTTACATTTTTTAAAACATTCTCCAATGAGGTAGTGCCTTTTCCTTAATGTTTGCTTTAATGACCAGAAGACAATGAAGTACAAGATTACTTCAATCCCAATTGACAAAACACCCAAGAATCAATCTAAAGAAAACTTAAATCATATTAACCCAATTTTTCCAGCGTTGCAAGCTTAAGGTTCCTGCACTCCCAGGATATTACCTTTGTGTAAACATTTGATAACTTCACAACAGTGAGCTTGAGGATAGGAAAAAAAAAATAAGATGAAATCTCTGAAATTTTCTGAAATGTTGACAATTCTTGGAGGGTCTTCACTAAATGTAAAAGTTTGATATTTGATTCAAATACAGGATCTATTCCTTTTAATAGGAAAATTCTGTATATTTCATATTTTGGGCAAGCTAGTTATATATGATGTATGTTCCAATATTATTAGATCGGCAGCTAATTCATAAGTAAGAAATGCCTTGAAAAGAAATGGAATCCTATCATACTGCCTTTAAGTTTAAAAATTGTAATTGAAACCACAATTTTTCCTATCTAACCAGTGGACCATCTGTGGGTTATTTGCCATAATGTGTTCAATTTTACATCATTCTCCAATACTGCTTCTCTTCGCTACACCTATTGATCATTTTTTTCAAAATGTAAATATGTAGAACTAAAGCATTTAGCCATTCATGAAAATTACTTATATCCACAAGAAAAATGCAGGAAAACTTTCAAGGATGCTTTAACCTGGTATTGCATTAGGTCCGGTTGGAGATACAGGCTTCCAAATATTAGTAATGATAGGACAGAGATAACAATTTCCCTTTTCTTTTTTTTGCAGCACATTAATATTCCATACACTATTAATGCAATGCTAATATGTACATGGAGAAGGGCAGAGTTTAAACACTATATATGAAGAAATCACTTGACACTGCTGGGGAAGTTCACATGATGACCCGTGAGCAACAGGATTTAGCTAACACTAACATAGTCCAAGAAAAATACCATAAACATATCAGTCAATGATTGCTGGACAAGAAAAATGGGGAACTTAGGGTCCAGGTTTCTGCAATGATCAAAGGTTGACACATTAGCATTGTATCCAACCATATATGGTACACTGCTGTACAAGCATGATGAAAACAAAGAGATCTGATGACAAAGACTACAATTTTGGGGGGAGGGGAGAATGAAACTCTTTAAAAAAGATTTGCATAAAATATAAAATATAGTGTAATTCTGAATTTTAAAATTCACTAATTTTTAAAGGCTCTGAATCATTTCCAAACCCCCTCTCACAGTGTCCAAGACAGCCAAGTAGACCCTCACCACTCTTTTCCTCCTCAACCCTAGAAAGCTTACCTCCTGTTTGAGTAATGACTTGAATGTCACTGGACAGGGGTCCATCTCCAATCGAAGTAAAGGCCAACACCTTCACAGAGTAAGTTTTCTGTGGCACAAGATTCCCAATAGTGGTGATCTGACTGTCGGCTACATTGTGTTTCATCCAATTGTTGACATGCTGAGTAGGGTCCATGGTGTAATAAACTCGGTAGCCTTGGATCTGGCCATTAGGCTCCTCGGGTTCTTTCCACTGCACCAAAATGGTGGTTGAGCTCAACATCCGCGCTTGCACGTCACGGGGGGCACTGGATGGGGCTTGTTCTGAGGTCTGAGTCAACACGGGTTCACTGGGTGGGCCACGCCCAATGTTATTAACAGCCACCACTCTGAATTCATAATCAGAGTAGGGGCTTAGGCCAGCAACACTATAGCGTGTAGTTGCCACACCATCGATTTCCTTATAGGGTTCATCAGAGCTTTTAGGTTTATGCTGGATTATATAGTATGAGACTGGCTCAGGGTTCCCAGAGTCCCAAGTCAATGTGATGCTTGTGGCTGTGCTTTCAGTCACTACCGGAGTTCCTGGAGGTTTGGGTAAGGCTAAAAAATAAGACCAAAGAATGACATTAATTTCCGATGAACACTGAGTGTGTCTTTGAACATATGAAAAGGAACGACATGAACTGTATAATCATCGGTGTTACCATCACACAAACTGTCCTGCAAAGAATCTAGGAGGAAGCATTCTAAGAAGTGGCTAGTAGAGATGGGGGAGATCCGACTTAGTGCCACAGCACAGTGGGCCACTTAGAGGTCAGGCTTCCAAAGATATTCACTCTTACGTAATAATGCTATGTATATCTCTGATTCATTTAGCTACTTCATGTATCTAAAATGCCTCGGATACAAACTCACTTTAAGCGATAGACTCTTCCAAAAAGGTTTCTTTCCCAACATCAGCTAGATTGCCATTCTTTACGTATATTCTTTCATCAGTGATTGAGATACTGATGATTTTAAAAAAAGCTGGGGCTTCATAAACTTTATTTAATTTCATCAGTAGAAAATATATTTGGTAGCGGTATATCCAAATCAATTAATCAATGGTATTTATTGAGCACTTACTGGGTGCAGAAAGCACTGAGCTAAGCATTTGGGAGAGGGTAATGTAAAGGAGTAGGGATAGATAATCTCTGCCCACTACGAGATTTACAGACTCGAGGGGGAGACAGATATTAAAAGGAAATACAGATGCATATGTACGTAAATGCTTTGGGGCCAGGGGAGGGGTGAATATCAAAATGCTTAAGGGGAACAAACTCAAGTGTTTCGGCAACCCAGATGAAAGTAATACAACAGGGAAGTGAAGGCTTAGGGAGGTCTCTTGGAGGAGATGTGATTTTTGGAGGGCTATGAAGATGGGGAGAGTGGTGATCTGTCAGTTATGAAGGGTGAGGGAGTTCCATACCAGAGGGAGGACAAGAGCAAAGGGCTCATGGTGAGAAAAACCTAGAGTCCAGACCACTTTGCTCTTCTAGCACCATCTGGCCGAGTCCCCTTTCCCACATCCTCTCCCTGACCTGGAACTTCCTCCCCCTCCATGTACACTAGACCACCACTCTCCTGACCTTCAAAGTCTTAGTAAGGTCACATCTCCTCCTCCACATCTCTCTGATCTCCCTTCCTCCTCTCTCGCCCTGCTCCCGTCTATTCTTCACTCCACTGCCTGGCTCATCTTCCTGCAGAAACGTTCTGGGCATGTCACTACCCTTCTTAAACACCTCCAGTGGTTGCCTATCAACCTCCGCTCAAAACAAAAACTCCTCACTCTAGGCTTCAAGGCTCTCCATCACCTTGCCCCTTCCTACCTCTCCTCCCTTCTCTTTTTCTACTGCCCATCCCGCACGCTCCGCTCCTCTGCCGCCCACCTCCTCACCGTCCCTCGGTCTTGCCTATCTCGCCGTCGACCCCTGGGCCACGTCTTCCCACAGTCCTGGAATGCCCTCCCTCCTCACCTCCGACAATCTAATTCTCTTCCCCTCTTCAAATCCCTACTTAAAGCTCACCTCCTCCAAGAGGCCTTCCCAGACTGAGCTCCCCACTTTTTCCCTCTGCTCCCTCTACCCCCCCTTCACCTCTCCGCAGCGAAACCCTCTTCTCCCCCCGTCCTCTCCTCCTCCCCCTCTCCCGTCCCACCCCCTCAGCACTGTGTTCGTCTGCTCAACTGTATATATCTTCATCACCCTATTTATTTTATTTAATGAGATGTACATCACCCTGATTCTATTTATTTTCTATTGTTTTTATGAGATGTTCTTCCCCTTGACTCTATTTATTGCCATTGTTCTTGTCTGCCTGTCTCCCCCGATTAGACTGTAAGCCCATCAAAGGGCAGGGACTGTCTCTAACTGTTGCCGATTTGTACATTCCAAGCACTTAGTACAGTGCTCTGCACATAGTAAGCACTCAATAAATAGTATTGAATGAATGAATGAAAAGAAGCCTTCCCCAATTAAGGTCTCCTTTTCCTGGCTCCCTCTCCCTTCTATGCATTGTCTATGCATTTGCGTCTGTGACATCTGGTATTCACCTCAACTTAAAACCCACAGCACCTTGATACATATCTATAAATTATATATTTTATTCATTTATATTATTGTCCATCTCCACCTGTAGACTGTCAGCTCTTTGTGGGCGGGAATTTGTCTACCAACACTTGTATAGTACCCTGCCAAGGTCTGTACAGAGTAAGTGCTCTTTAATACCATTCATTCATTCATTCATTCATTCATTCATTCATTCATTCATTATTCAATCATATTTATTAAGCACTTACTGTGTGCAGAGCGTTGTACTAAGTGCTTGGGAAATTACAATACAACAAACAATAAACAGTGACATTCCCTGCCCATAACGAGCTCAGAGGCTAGAAGGGGGAGACAGACATCAATATGTATAAATAAAATTACAGATATATATATAATTCCTGTGGGGATGCTGGTGAGGGGGGAGAGCAAAGAGAGCAAGTCAGGGCAATGCAGAAGGCAGTGGGAGATGAGGAAAAGTGGGACTTAGTCTGGGAAGGCCTCTTGGAGAAGATATGCCTTCAATAAGGTTTTGAAGGGGGGTGTGCTGAAAGGGGGAGAAAATACCATTGCTTGATTGATTCATAGATGAGATAGGGGAATATTGAGTAGGTTGACATTAGAAGAGTGAATTATGCAGGCTGGGTGGTAGTAGGTCAGCAAGGATTAGCTAGGAGGGGAAGAGCAAATTAAGAGCAGTGCTTTAAAGCCAATTGTAAGGAGTTTGTTTGAAGCAGAAGTGGATTGGCACTACTGGAGATTTTTGAGGAGAGCGGAGAAGTTGATTGAACATTATTTTGGAAAAATTATTTTGTAAAATATGAGTCATGAATCTAAAATGAGTCTAAAAATGAGTAATTTTCAGAAAAAATGACTCCAGCACAGTGGAGTCTGGACTGGCGAGGGGTGAGATGAAGGCAGTGTGGAGGTCAGTGTGGAGGCTGATACAGTAGATACGGTTGGATATGAAAGTGCTTAGATCAGCATGATAACAGTTTGGTGGAGAGAAAGGGGTGGATTCTAAATATGTTGTGAAAGTAGAACTGAGAGAATTTGGTGACAGACTGATATTCAGGTTGAATGAAAGAGATGAGTCAAGGATAATGCTAAGGTTATGGGCTTGTGTGACAGGAAGTATAGTATTGTCTCTACTGATGGGAAAGACATGGGGAGCAGAGGGCCTGGGTAGTAGGATGAAGAGTTAGGTTTCAGATATGCTAAATATGAGGTGGTGCCAGGATATCCTAGTAGAGATATCCTGAAGGCAGGATGAAATTCAGTACTGGAGAGAAGGAGAAAAGTCAGGACTTGAGAGAGAGCAGCATGGGAAGCAAGGGCCTGGAAGCCAGAGGACCTGGGTTCTACTCCCAGTTCCACCACTTGTCTGCTGTATGACCTTGGGCAAGTCACTTAATTTCTCTGTGCTTCAGTTTCTTCAACTACAAAATGGGGATTCAATACCTGTTCTTCCTCCCATTTGTGTCTATGAATCCCTTGTGGGTTAGGCACTGTATCTGGCTTGATTAACTTTCATTCATTCAATCATTTTTATCGACCATTTACTGTGTGCAGAGCACTGTACTAAGTGCTTGGCAATACTTAGAAGAGTGCTTGATTCATAAAAGTACTTAAAAAATAGCAAAAAATCTCCAAACCCCCAAAAAACAACAGAGGTAGATTTGGGAGTTCTCTAAGGGAGTGAGTAGAGATAGAGAACAGAAGGGAACCCAAAACTGAGCCTTGAAGGACTTGACAGTTAGAGGGTGGAGTAAATGAGAGACAGTGAGAAGGAAAGAACAGAGAGATAGGAGGAAAACCACAAGGTGACATTATCAGTGAAGCCAAGATGAGATAGTGTTTCTAGGAGAAGGGAGTAGTCCATACTGTCAAAGGCAGTTGAGTAGCCAAGGAGGATTAGCATGGAATAGAGGCCACTGGATTTGGTCAGAAAGAATTCATTAGTAACCCTTAGAGAGGATGTTTGCTGTGGAATGAAGGGGATGGAAGCTAGATTGTAGACTCCAATTTTAGCCTTAGAAAGTAAAATCTATGACACTTATGGGTAGTCCGAGCTTCACTGGGAATCAATTTATGCTAAAAATCCATTTCTTGTAAAGAATGGAATTTGAACACTTTCAACTGGTTCCCTTTAAAAAGCTAATGTAAGAGAATTTCCATACTTTTTTCATTCATTCAATCGTATTTATTGAGCGCTTACTGTGTGCAGAACACTGTACTAAGAACTTGGGAGAGTACAATATAATAGTAAACAGACACATTCCCAACCTTATATATGCCTTAAAGAGAATTTCTGGCAGAACAGTCCTTTCACAGTTACACTATGGTAATGATGTTTCCCTATGCTACTCAAATTTCCTAATGAAAACACCTACTATAGCAAGAATGGCATACCAGAATTTTAAAGAATGAGTTAAGCCTTTTTACTTTTTTTAGTAAGGAAAAACAAAAGCCTTTATAAATCTTTTTCTTGTAAAATATGTCAGCATTATAAGATTAAACATAGGGGTTTTGAATGTCCACTTGAGACATTTTGAAGTCAGAATTTTCCTAAGAAAAAAGCCATTAACCATTTAACAATTAAAGGATACATAGTGATCAATAAATACCATTGATTGATTGATTATTACAATTCAAAACATCATGTTTGAATGTATTAGAATTATAATGATCTTATTCTTTCACCATTTCAAAAATACACATTATTTGAGTTGACAAGACAGATCCAAATTAGAATGAGAGGTTAAAAAAATATTGCTTTATGTTTTGATTCTTAGTGACAGATTACTCATTATTCAAGTACCAAAACACGAACATTAGTTAAGCATATTTTTGCTGAGATTCCTTTAGCCCACTCCAATAACTAGGTAAAAGTGTATTGTGTTTTAAACGAAAAAAAATCTCTAATCTGGGTTACACAATTTATTTTTTGGCTATTTTTCAAAGGCACAACTGATCAAATAAATTAGTGAATACATTTGGGTTTTGAAAGATTTTTGTAATGTGACCTTTCAATTTACATAAGGAGTGTTTTGTGTATCTTAATGCAGTGTGTTCTTCCATAACATGAGTTTTACTATGGGTTTTGGAAAAGACACGGAGGCTAAGAAGCAGCATGGCTCAGTGGAAAGAGCACGGGCTTTGGAGTCAGGGTTCATGAGTTCGAATCCCAGCTCTGCCACTGGTTGGCTGTGTGACTGTGGGCAAGTCACTTAACTTCTCAGTGCCTCAGTTCCCTCATCTGTAAAATGGGGATTAAGACTGTGAGCTCCACGTGGGACAACCTGATTCCCCTCTGTCTACCCCAGCGCTTAGAACAGTGCTCGGCACATAGTAAGCGCTTAACAAATACCAACATTATTAACATTATTAAATTAGGAAATGTTCTTCTTACAATGTGTATCTGTCTGGGTACAGTGCAATGCTGTGTTAGAAGAGACAATTTTGCTTATGCACCTGATGTTGACAACAGCTGAGTATTAGTATACTAGTTCTTCAAATTGTATTCTGTAAGAATACAATCCCATAATAATAGAATTGGCAATCCCACGCCAAAGTGTAAGTACCCAAGTATAACATACCTTTAACAGTGATCTGTGCTATTGCTTCTATGACACCAAGTGTTGACATAGCAACACATGTATAATTGGCAGATTGCCTCACATCATTCAATTCTAGGACATTTCTCCCTATTGGCATGTCATCTTCAGGTGTCAAATCTTCAGCCCCTAGCATCCACTTAACATATGGCATTGGTGACCCCACGGCAACACAGGTAATGTTAACACTGCCCCCAGGCATGATCTCATGGTTTGTAGGTGGGATAGAGAATCTTGGTGGAACACGGCGAACTGAAAGAAAACACAAAAAAAGTAATAAAAGATACAAGAAGATAAGTTGGAATGGAATAAACATGACATGCACTGAACAGACACTAATTAAACAATTTAAACATATATCAATTTTCAAAATAAATACAGACAGTACAAGTATGTTGTCTGCACACAAAGAAAACTAATCCATATTTACTTATTGATATCTTAGACACATTCATTCAAAAGTTGATTCAGACCTACTAGGGCCCCACAAAGAACTAACTACAAACTAACAATACACAAACAACATGCAAAAGATAAAAATCACAAACATATATATGTATGCATAGAGTTAATATGCATACATTTATATGCAAAGGAGAAAACTGGAGGGTCAACAGCATGCTCGAGTTGAGTACCAAAACCAACTTCAATGCTGCGTACTTCCAGTTGATGTGAATAAATGTGTTGGACCACATTGTCACATCACAGCCCTAGTACACATCACCTACAGTACACTGAAAGTGCAATTTGATTTGCTTTCAGACTCAAAGTGGATGCAGCCTCAAGACCTCACAACTAACACTGAAATGGACATAGAAAAAAATATATACATATGTAGATATATCTATAGTCACAGGAGAAAAAACAAGGCAAAGCCAGTACAAGAACTAGATTTAATCATGCGAGCATGCAAAGGACAGAATCTAGAGGCCCATGCATAGGACAGTGGGGAACAGAGGAGAGGGGCAAGGAAGAGGGGTTAGAAAATCAAAGCTATGAAAGAAAAATGAACCAACCAAGCAACCAGGAAGGTAAAAAGAAAATAGAAAGAGGGAAGAAACCAAAAAAGGGAACATTGGGGAGGATACCGTCCATCGAATGACAGGGAGATTTAAAGGTGGATAGGGTTGAGAGTAGGAGATAGCAGGTTGAGAGTAGGAGATAGCAGATTAGATTATAAAGTAACTGTGAGAATGAGCCACTGGGAAAATAAGCAGAATATTTAACGTTCAATATTCCACTCAGTTCACTTCTAAGGGAAAGCAACATAAACTGCTATATTGATCATCTTAAGAGTTGCTCTGCATTCCAAATAAAGGACAGTGGCCCTAACACACATAGCAGGACATCTCATTAACTAAAAGTTAATATTTAAGCAAACACGATACTGAGAAACCTTTCAGGCAATAACAGATCAGTGTTCCTGCTTCGGATATTCTCTGAGTGTGTGAATGGGTGTGGTGGAGGTGGCAGAAAGAGAGGACAAGAAAGAAATAGGTTTTCTGTTCAGCTTTTAATGGCTCAAGCCTCACACCACAGGTATTTTGGTCTTATGACCAAGAACCTAAGCTTTAAACAATGAGCCCCCAAATAGATGATGAATGAATACAAAAATAAATGATTTGTGAATCTGAAAACTCCTTCAGTTGAAATTGAATTTAGATTTAGATTAACCTCTGTTAATTCAAGAGGGCTGACTGTGATGGCCTCATGAATGAATGACAGGCAGAGCAGAAATAAACAAACAGCAGAGCATGGCTCCAGGCAGCCCAGTTACAGAGGCTACAGAGAGCAAGCAAGAGCCAATGCATAATTTGTAAGATCCAAGAAGAAGAAAAAGAACAACGGGAGACCCGTCTTCAGGCTTGGGCTTAGAGGAACACTTGCAGAAGGCATTCCTTGGAAGCAGACACCGCCATGAACAAAAATTGAAGACAGGGAGAAGGGGGAAAAGCAGGAACACTGACCAGGTTCACCAACCCCTATAATGTTAGGGGTTCATGCTCTCGAAACATGCATATGACAGCAAGCATCAGAAGCCATAACCGGGGCAGTCTCTGCTAAAACATAACATTAACTAAAAGAAGGCCACAATGCAGCTACATTCATTTCATTTGTATTCTTTGTTATTGGTTTAATTAAGTTTTGTAAGGTGGGTAAAAAGTAAAAAACACACCAACCTTCTCGCAGCTCTGAGGGATGTAGGGGGTTTGATGCAGAACACAATGAAATGAGGAAAGGAGAAAAACAAGGGAAACACAGAGAGAGTAAAAAGGCCATATCAAGGCTTTCAACTGCTACTTGAACAATTTTACTTGCTCTAGTTAAATCTCCCTACCTCTGTTTGAAAAGTTAGCAATTTATCACGGGTTATCTTAGTATTAGAAACAATAGCTAGCATCATTTTGAAATTTTCTTTTGGAGAAGGTATACATGCTTCATGCAGCACAGGAAGTTAGCATCTTGAAAACAGGATCATACGGTTTTACAAGGAAGTTAGCAAGAAATGGTCTTCTTCACACCCTCCCACTCTCAAGGAAAGAAAGAAGGAAATAAAACACCCCTGAAGCAAAATTACCTTAAATCAAAATTTCAAAATCAAGCTAGATAGTTTCATGGGATCACCCACACTACAGTAACGAGCTTAAAGCCACCTCAACCGTATACTTACTGTCCCTCCCTTCAGAGATTATATGCAGACATACCGGTCACAAATCTTAGCCTTTACATTTGACTGAAAGCTATGGGTAGGAACGAGGCATTGGGAATACTGGCAAAGAGGAAGCATTTCTGAAATCTAAGGAACAATCTTACCTAGAGCTAAAAATGAATCACTTCTTTCACTTACAAGGAAATAAAAATAGACCTTGAAGATTGCTTGTCTCAAGGACAAGTGATGTTTTTTTAAAGTACAGCCAGTACATTACTGCAGTGGCGGGATTACTTTTCAATGAGGTTTACAATTTTAAAAGTAGCTTTACGTATATACAAGAACGAAGAAATAAAGAAGTAGCCATAATTGTGCTCGGAATGTAGTTTTATAAAAAGTTAGTAGCTTCTCTTTGCAACTCGCCGCAGAGGTCATGTGTACACACACACACACACACACACACACACACACACACACACACACACACACACACACACACACACACACCCCCCCCCCCCCCCCGCCTCAATGCTTATAGTTTGACAGAGAGCTGATTAGTAGCACACCAAGCAACAATCAACTCAGGGGTTTGAAAGGGAAACAGAAGAGAAACCTGGGGGGTAGGGGGTAGGGGTGGGGGAGAGGAAGAACAAAAAACAAAAAAACTGAAAACAAAACAACAAACCAAAACAAATGCAAAGCACAGGGCTAAATCAATGCAGGAAAAAATAGAAGTCAGGATGTAAAAACGTAAATATACTTACAAACCTCAAATCACAGGATAGATTTGACTCGAGAGCTTTTCACAAAGAAATAAGTTTGACTAAGAATCCTCTTTCTCTAGTCTGTTTTACATTAATCTGTCACGGTAACTGGTAAACTATTAGCACGTCAATCTGTTTGTCAGTAACTGCACAAATCCTGTAGGTATCTTAACAACCCCTGAGTCTGAATGAAGAATGGATGCCAGGGTTATGTCATTCCTACCTCTGACATATAGATTGGCAGGGGCAGAATAGCGAGTACCCGCACTGTTGGTTGCAACACACTCATATTTTCCTTGGTCAGACTCTTCACTCAGTTCGATTTGGAGGGCACCTGTATGGATATAAAATACATTGCCAAAGAGTTGGTCAGGGAAAGCTTTCTCAACCCAGAACGCTATACCTCTTAACAATATGAAAAGCCCTGAATGCGAAGGTCCACTCAACGCCGGTTCATTTTCTTGCTAAGGTGCACAGACAGAAAATGATGCGATGAAAAAAACATAAAGAGATTATTTTTTTTCACATCATCAATGCTAGCACAGGAAAACAACTTTCTTTTTGGAACACAACATCTCTATATAATTAACACTTTTATCTCCTAGACTAATAAAATGAAGATGGGTGAGACTGCTTCAAGGAAGTATGGCTTTTAAATAAAACAAAAGATTAAGTTTTTGTTTTGTTTCGTTTTGGTCTCAAAAGTGGTGCCAAAGATAGGAACACTCAAAAATGACAGGCCGGGTTTTCAAGAAAGTCTTCTGCTGAAGAAAGCCAAAAATGTGCAGCAAGTATAAAAAAAGGCTGCTTAAAGTGAAAAAAAGAAACTGCATTAGTCAACCATAATTATCAAAATATTCTTTAAAGAAACAAAACTCCCTTAAGACATGCAGATTGGTAAGACAAGAAAGACGGTTTGCCACAACTTACACTCTTTTAGTACGTTTGCTGAAAAACAAAGAGCAGTTGAATTAGAAGACAAAAAAGTTCAAAAGCATGGCCTATGCCAACAAGGAAGAACCAACCAACCACTGCTTGAGGACCTCAGGAGGGCCCCCTAAGACACCCATCCAAATCCACTAGTGGGATTAGCAGTGTGGTGTCACAAAACCTCAAGAAAAATACAAAACAAGAATCACAAAAGAAGCCAACATTGTAAAAGTATCAAAAACCAGCAATACCACATACCACCAAGAATATTGAGTCATCAACCTTTCATTTCCAAAGCCTGAGGAATAGAAGATCCAAAAATCCAGAGACGAGTAAATCCAAGAAAAAAAGGAACAAGGGAAAAAAGCATTGCTGTCATTTGGGGGGGCTGGGTCAGGTGGAGGGGAAGTCATTTTTGACTTTATGACGTTGCAAAGAAAAAAGAATTGAAGAACAAAAACAAAAACCCTTTTGAAAGATAAAGACAAAAAGAAGATATTCCAGGTTTTCTTCTGCATGTCTGCAACTGTTCTCCAGACCATCTTGGCTTTGGTCCAGAACAAGAACAGCTAAGGAAGAAAAAATGATCTTTTTTTTTTTTCTCCAGTTGGACAAAAAAAAAAAAAAAGAAAAAAAAAAGAAAAAAGAAGAAGAAAAAGAAAAAAAGAGGGACAGATGGTACGCTGTGACTGGGCTATGGCCAAAAGACCTGGATATGCTTTCTTTGAAGCATATCACAAATTAAATTATCTTTTTTTAAAAATGAACAAAACAAAGGGGAAAGGAAAAAAGAAAACTAAAGGTCACAACATGAGAGTCACTGATCATAACCAAACAGGACAAAGGAAAAAATAAAGATGATGGACAATTTGGTGGGTTTTTTCAACAGGACAAAGATGAGAGGGATGAGAGGACAGAAAGAATGAGTAAGATCATTCTGTGAACGTTAGTTCAGCACTCTTACCTCTTATTGGTGTACCACCTGGGTGGATAATATGAATGCAAATAAGATTAGAAAGAAGAAGCATTAGTACGAGAAGAAGGAGGCTAGGGCTTTGGAAGAAGAATCAAATTAGATTTACAGAATTAAATAAGGTCTTAAAAGAAACTTGAATTACTATACTGGTAAAACAGGAATATATTAGATAGTAGTATTAGGTTACAAAAGCAAGTTGTATCGTACCACAAAGTGTGAAGGCCACAACTGGTGGCATCATCACGTTTCTCAGAAGAGCAACTGAGCTCTTTGGTGTTTGATGATATAGGGTTAGAAATATAGAGTATGCCTCACATCCTTAAAAAGTACTTTACAATAATGTATTTAATACAATGTTTAGGAAACTATTGGATATGCTATTTAAGTATATAGACAGCTGTACATATGTATATATATATGTATATATATACTGAATAGGATATACTGTAGGCTATCTGGAAACAAATACTATTTTAGATTGGATTATGCCATTTACTGGACTACATCTGTGTGACAGTAGTGTCATGTTTCTTCTAAACAGGTGTTTCTACAACAACAATGCCGTGGAGGTGTGTGTGCGCGCCACTACGGAGATCTGGTGACTACACTGACTGTTAGTAAAATGCATGCCATGCATTTTAATCATAAGAAGAATAATAAGAATATTCTGAATATGGAAATTAGTGGGGGTGAAGTGCGCTTCAGAACTAAGCACTTACCAATAGATTCTGGAGATTTAATACGGAGAGAAGAGAGACAGCATAAAAATATTATTATATTCCTTATAATTTGGCACAAAAGTTTTCAGAGTTAAAGCTTTATATACTAAATAATCTATGTCACATGTGAAAAATTAATTCTTAATTTACATTAACAGAAGGTTAATTTACACAGTTCTGCTGACAACAAGCAAAGAGGCAGTTAACAAGACGGTTTAACATCACAGGACAGGTCAAAAGCTGAGAATTCTGGGAAGACAGGTGGTTAAACAACTCAACTTAGATTATATAGCAGCATCACTACCAATGCCAAGATAAAAGGTTATTACAACCCCAAGACTATTTGGGGGACCAGCTTTATTGACAGATTTAGATTTTTTTTGTCATTTTAAGTCTGAAAAGAACAAAAGAATAAACTGGGGTTGAAGAAGAACTATTAGGGAAGGGGAACGGGCAACGGGCAAAGAGGAAAAAACAGCAAAAGCTGGAGTCTACACTAAAAGCAGGCTTCTGTAGATCCAGACACTGTAAGATTTAGAAACCTTCTGTGGCTAATGTGTTGGAAAATGCTCTTTCAGCAAAAGTCCCTTCTTTCATGGGTTACCGAGGACTTTCTTCTCTTTTTTTTTTTTAATACATCTGGTTTCGCAAAGGGAAAACGTTCTGTGTTGCATGTATTAGTGAAAGGAAAGAAGATGTGTCCAGACTTGCTAATCTTTGGTGGGTTCAAATGTGGAAGAGACAGCACAAAACACACTTTTATTGAATAGGTTTTAGTGTCGAATATGAAAGTTTTGGTTTGATGGATATAACCATTGGTACTCCTTGCAAGTTCTGAATGAAGTCCAATGTTGAAATAAATTTGTTTAAAAAAAAGAAAGAAAGAAAGAGGAGAAAATGGATCTGTCAAATACTGCAGAAAAGCAGTAAAGAAAAAAATTATCAAAAATACAGTCACAGCAGTGAGCAATATGGAGTAAACAGAAGCTGCAAAACACAGAGAGAGAAGGAGAGACAGACTCTGGAACAGGCTATGACAACATCACAGACATGGACAACACATTAAATAACACAGAGAAGAGAAGAGGAAGAAAAATCATTACCTAAAAAGAAAAATAAAAAATAGTGAGAGAGAAAAAGAGAAGAAAATACAAATCTAAGCATTAGTGGAAACAGTAACAAGACCTACCTGATCGTAACTGCTTGATGCGTCCGTTATTGTTGCTTGTGTCAACAGGTAAGAAATCTTTGAACCAGGTTATTTCTGGGTCTGGGTTACCGCTGGCTGCACAAAGCATGGTGGCAGTGCGCGTGCGCTCTACCACTTTTAATTGGGGCCCCATGTCGATGGTGGGAAAGCCCCGTGGAATTTGATCCTCTGAAATACAGAAGGAGAATATACGTCACTAGACCAGGTGAGGATCCAGGAATGACCGGCCAAAAAAATGGGTTTTCAGCATTCTGGCTTCATACCAATGCTGTGGTCCCCTTGAATGTGTCTCTTTCAGTGAACCGAGATGAATAAAAGTTAAACAGAGGAGGATTGCGAAGTATTCTGAATAGAAGAAAACTTGAGCAGATTGGGATAGCGACACTATTTTTTCTCTGTAGGGTTTCCAAAACGCTGTCGTAAATCTGCTCGGTGCCTATATGAAATGATGTTCTACACTCTTCTCCAGTACTAAAGTGGAGTATTATGTTATTGGTAGTTTTTTTCAATCTAGATTTTTTTTCCCATATACTATCTGGCTTCAAAGACTCTGTTCATCAGATCTTTATGTAACAGTTTGGGACTATGTCCAAATAAGTCCCCCATTCATCTGCAATGTGAGTCAACCACCCAGCAACTTGGCTAGAAATGGAAAAGGAACACCACTGTCTAAGGAAAACAGGGGAAGAATATACGTAGGTGGGCAGGCTGTAATTTTCCAGGTTCGAAAGTGGTCCGGATACAAGCCTGACACCTGGGAATTAAAATGATGACAAGCAATCAAACCTCTCTTGGAACAAGGATCTTTAAAAGTATGTGGAGAATGATTCTGCAGCCAGTCCAAAACACAGGTGCTACTAAGTGAATCCTTAGCATCATCTTGTGCTTAGTCCAGATTTCCTAAAAAGGCCTCTGCCCAAATTCCAACTGGACACAGACGTATGGCACTTCTAGAATCAATGAAATTATAGATCGGATGATATCAATTTCGAATTTTACAATATCTTTGCTGATTTTATTAGTCAGTGAATTGTTGAAAATAATTTTGCACCACCGGTCAAGCTGACAATCTTTATGAAGACGAATCTCGCTGTCTGTAATGGGATACAGGTATGCATGATGAAGATTTATAGACACTCTCTCTAAATATGAGTTTGTGAAAAATGGTGTGTGTGTGTGTGTGTGTGTGTGTGCATGTGTGTGCCTGCACACATAAGCATGCACTCTAAGTCCACATGGATGAGTTGAATCACATATTTGGAGGACATGAATGTGAAATAAGTAGTTAATTGTAGTCATAACCAGTGTTTTCAAAGGCATTAACGATTTACAAAAATACACTGAAATCACCAGTGGGACAAGGCAGACTCTCTCTATATCGCACTTCCCCCTTACTCCAGGACATCCACATCCCTATTTGGAAGTGCTGCCAATACTTCAAACTTAACATGCCCTAAGCAGAACTCTCCATCACTGTAGACAACACCATTCTCCTCCCTTTATCAAAAGCCCCATAACCTGGGTATCATCCTCTACTCATCTCTCTCATTCCATTCACACATTCACCAAATCCTGTCAGTTCATCCTTAACAACATTGCTAAAATCCACCCTTTCCTCTCCAGCCAAACTGTTACCACGCTGATCCAAGCACTTACACTATTCCGTTTTGATGACTACATCAGCCTCCTCGCTAACCTCCCTATCTCTCCCCACTCCAATCAATCATATTTACTGAGCTCTTGCTATATGTAGAGCAATGTCCTGAGCACTTGGGAGAGTACAATACCAAAGACTTGGTAGACATGCTCTCTGCCCACAAGGAGCTTGGAGTCTAGAGGGGAAGACAAACAGTAAAATAAATTATGGATATGTATGTAAGTGCAGTCCATATTTTGCTGCCCAGGTAATTATGTGAATAAATCATTCAATTCAGACTTCACCGTTCCTCAGAAACCTACGATGGTGGTCTATCCATCTGCATATCAAACAGATACTCCTCTCTCCTATCCTACCTTAACCTCACTGATCTACTACAACCCAGCCTACGCATGTCACTCCTCTAACACCAATCTAGCCACTTTACCTCAATCTCATCTATCTCATCGCTGATCCCTTGCCACCATCCTCTCCCTTCATATCTGATGGCCATAGCTCTCCCTACCTTCAAAGCCCTCCTAAATCACAGCTCCTCCAAGAGGACTTCCTTGACTGAATTCTCATTTTCTCCTATCACCCCTCTCTTCTGTATTACCTATGCAGTTGTATCTGCACCCTGAAAGCATTTAATATTCACGCCACAAAACATGTGTACATATCCTTATATATACAGAAAAGGAATACAGATATTCCCCTTTCTGTAAAGTATTTTAATGTCTGTCTCCTCCTCTAGGCTGTAAGCTCACTGTGGACAGAGAATGTGTCTACCAACTCTGTTTATATTGTACTCTCCTTAGTGCTTAGTGCAGTGCTCTCTATACAGTAATCACTCAATAAGTACCACTGATTGATTAATTGATAGATGAAAAGCATATAGAATGTGCTACCACAGGTAAGGGGGCATTACAAAATGTCAGTAGGTTCAGATTGGTTTGGGTAAACTCCTGGAAAATAGCTCTACACTTGCTTAACAGAAGGAAAAGCTAGAGTTTTTGGAAGGTAAATTCCAAACCATGTGGTTGGATGCTATGAAGAGCAACTCCAAACATCCTTGGGTGCCACTGTTGGAATAGCAGTCAATGATAGAAGGACCATTATTGGTCTGGCTGAGTTTGGCATTGTTTATGTTCTTATAAGGAGTAGCTGGGAATGCAAGTTATAATAATTACAATAACCATTTGAATTTCATCAGGCTGTGCTTCATAGTTATAAATATTTGATTACTTTTTTACATCTAAATAGCAGCACTAATATTGTTTGAAAAAGAACAGCCAAAAAGGGTGATTACCATCGCTGCTATTGATACCTAATGCTTCAAAGGTTAAAAATAATTTATTTGTCATGATCCCATATCATCCAATCTTTATCTTCTTGGCTTAGACATTGTGTCATCATTTCAGGTCCCTTCTGGAAAGTTCATACATCTTTTTTGTTTATTTGTTTTTTTAAAAAAAACTTACAAATGGACATCATCCTGGAATTCCTTACTGGTTTCTGATTTCCTCATTGTCTGATATCTCCCTGCTGGGTCCTTAATCAGTGCTAGCATAAATGTGTATAATTATTGCTACAGTAGTCACTATTTCTCCTCCGTGCTTGCATCTCCCCAGCACAAAGCCAATATCCACCATCAATCAGTGAAAAGTGTCAAAGGCTCCAACCGTCAGGCTACTTGCAATAGGCTCTTACCAAGCAAATCCAGACTTAATAACAATTTAAAAATGAGAAGCCTTGATCTCAGGAATAACTGACAAGGTTTGACTTGTGCCATTCAGAGAAAGAACTATAATGCATGTGCATGACCTTTCCTTTCCTTCTTAGCTCATAAGAACACTCCAGAACCCCCTTTTTTCATATACACAAGTGCACAACAAAGATAATCTATCTTGCATACTAATAGGATAGAGTATGTAAAGAGCTTTCCTTTCTTATTTTTAATAAGGGTAATTAAATTCCATCCATCCCCCTTATGCACAGAACCTCTTTGAATGCAATCTCCTCATTAAATTTTCATGAGAAACATCACAATGTAACAGATTCAAATAGCCAGAGCTGTTATACTTTGACAGTTGTGGCTTGTTTCCAATTTGGCTGTCAGGTATTTGGCAATAAAACCCAGTATTCAACATAAAATGGAATGGAGAAATAATGAAATTTCTAATTGGAATGCTTATATCAGTGGGTGTAGTTTATAAGATGTTAATTGCTTTTTTCCCCTCCAAATTTATTAGTGGTTTATACAAAACTGTCTTTGCCATTTGATGGCATCATACTTGACAGATCATCAACAGGCTTTCTGGAGGATTGGGAATCAAATTCATAAACAGCTGTATGTGAACCACCTAAACTTTTTTACAGGAGAAAAGTAGCTATCAAAAATTAGGAAATTATCAATACATTAGTAGATTTAAACATCTAACATGAGGTGGAAAGAAAAACATTTTGTCCTATTCATTAATGTGCTCATTAAGCCTTAAGCTGCATATCTTACCACTGTTCCATATTAATATTCAATCATGCTGAATTAGCTACTAATTCATCAACAATTTAAATCAGACTTGACCTTCACAAAGCCATTTGCTTCTGTCATTTGGAGAGGCCATTAAGGGCAGATTACTACGTACTTGTGCTTAGTGAATCGGATACGCAATACATATTTGGTTTGGAATGGCAGCTACAATAGACCAGGATATATAGCACATTCCTTGAATCTGTTCGGTGCCTTAATGGTATAAGCTGATATCAGGCTTAAATTCTATTACAGAAGAGTGTGAGGGAAAAAAAAGCATGTCAGCATTTTGCCAGAGTTAACTTCCCATTGTTATAAAACTCCTGTTAAATTTTGAGCAACATAGGATTCCACAAAAATGAAAACAAAACAAAAAAATCGACAATAACAACAAAACAGGGGAATTGTGAAGGCTGTTTATTATGTGAGTTTACAGGGAAAATATCCTAACGTTGTTTTACACTGTTAGGTGCTGTGGTTATTTTTCTTATCTATGGAAGATCATAGTTTTTGTTTGTGTTCCACTGAATTGTCTCATACTGTTCAACTATAAGAAATCTTATTAGTGTTTTACATCTACCACCACACCAAACCTTCAGCCACAATTTCTAGATTTGTTATATTCTGTTTGTCAGAGAAGACTTGTCCAACCTGACAATGTATGTGCCCAAAAGCAGGAACATACAAAATCTGGGGCTGAGAAAACAGCCCAAATGTCAAAGTACAGATTGTAGGAAGGGATAGTGAAGCAAAACCAAATCCATGTCTTTGCAAAATACTTTTTCAAATCAATCCAGTTTTTCCTGACCCCCAAACTCTTTCAAAATACCTTTAAATGATTCTCTTTCTGAATTAGCCCACTCATCTGTGCTAAAATTAGATCGATATTTTTGACATATATGTATTCCTATTTTATCTCTGATATTAAAACTTCCAACATTTATCGATCAACTAAAACTACTTTTCATAATAGTCTCAACCTCAATTAATCAATTAATTAATGGTATTTATGGAGGGCTTATTATGTGCAGAGCACTGTGCTAAGCCCTTGGGAAAGTGCAATTCAACAGATTTGGTCGACATGTTCACTGTCCACAAGGAGCTTACAGTCTACAGGAGTAGACAGATATTGAAATAGAGTAGGGATAGGGGAAATAATAGAGTGTAAGTATATTTACCACTCTTTTGTTTTCAGTTCATTAATTGTCATCTGCTTAAATCACCTTAATTTCATCCACTGTAACTATATGTCCTATCTCTTTAAATTCCACCTTCCTTTCTCATACCTATATCCTGTCTTTCTTTATGAGATTTTTTTCCATAACTCCACTCTGGCCAGCAGCAGCAGGCCGACCGACCTGGAGTGCAGAAATTTCTTTACTATCCTGGAGCAGACTTTGCAAAAACATCAAGAAGTAGAGTTTAAAACTGATGTCAAGTACACCAGGGAATAAATACAATGGCATGATATACCATGGGGCAATCTTTGCGGGCACATATCTTAGAAAGGAAGGTAAAGAAGCATCGGTCTATTTAGTCTGGGATGCTGAAAAGTTAAGTGATTTGCCCAAGGTTACACAGAAAGTAATTGACAGAGCGAGGATTAGAAGGCAGGTCCTCTGACTTCCAGGCCCGTGCTCTTTCCACTAAGCTATGTTTAGGGTATTAATTGTAAATGTTTGTTTATTATAATGCCAGTGGTGGTTAGGTTTCCTTGCCTCAGTGCACTGTTAAGTGGGCACTCAATAAACACTAATACCACTAGGGCTGTTGTGATATGTTCTCAGAGCTAATTGCAGCTGGCTTCATGCTTCAAAAGCTTAACATTGAGCCTTCTTTATCCAGATGCTGTTTTTCAGTAAATTGATTACAGTCATTCATGCTACAGTGTGATAGTTGCATTATTGAAACTCCCACGGTCAAAAAAGTGTTGTGTCAACTATTGTCTCGGTGGTAAACAAGGGGTTGGGAGGCTAAGCTTCCAGAAGCTAACAAGCCAGAAATTGGATGCTTTGGGTATTTTTAGCTCTATCTGGAAACTCAGAACTTGTCAGAGATCTGGATGAGCAAGGTTAGGGTCCTGCTCAAAAAAAAATAATTACCTCAATCTCATCTATCTCATCGCTGATCCCTTGCCACCATCCTCTCCCTTCATATCTGATGGCCATAGCTCTCCCTACCTTCAAAGCCCTCCTAAATCACAGCTCCTCCAAGAGGACTTCCTTGACTGAATATCAGTCGAGATAATACAAGGCAATACCACCAAGATTGGCTTGATGGGGGTGAGTCAGAAATTTGAAAACATCACACAGCAAGAAACATGGATAACATCTTGCAGCAACTCATGATCCTGAGAAATGTGAAGCCTGTAATGTGACAAACATTCATTCATTCATTTGATTGTGTTTATTGAGCACTTAACCATGCGCAAAGCACTGTATTAAGCACAATATAACAATAAACAGACCCATTCCCTGTCCACAATGAGCTTACAGTCTAGAGATTAATGAGAAATGAATGTGTACAAATAAATAAATAAATAAATGACGGGAGTATGAAGATCAATATACCTAAGGGTTAAAGTGGTTGTTGGGATGCCATTACCCTAAGGTGGTGGAATTTAAATGAGGAATTCATCCTATAGGTGATGGGATTTCAAGAAGGCTAGGAATCCTAGTGGTCTGGCTATTTTGAGGCAGGACTGAATTCCAAGCGGAGGGAAAGTAAAATGTTGGATTAGGGAGAGGAGAGAGCAAGGCACAGTGAAAAGGTTAGCTTGAGAGTAGTAAAGAGAGCAAGCTGGGAGGTAGCGGGTGAAAAGTGCAAATATGTAAGGTAGAGAGCCTTAAAGCCCATGTGGTCAGGGGGGTCTCTATTTTATAGCCTTTGGAAGTTCTTGAAGAGTGGACATAAGTATAAGGAACAACATTTTAGGAAGTAGCTCTGAGTTAACAGTGTAGAAGAGACTGGGGGGAAAGGCCGAAGCCAGGGATACCAGTGAGGAAGTTGATGCAGTAATCTGGTTAGGAGATAAGACCCTGTACCAAGGTGATGGCTGCTTGGATGTAGAAGGAAATGGATCTGGGAAATATTGTGATGGAAAAATCAGCAGAATTTATGAACAGATTTATAAAAGATAGCAAAAATAATATTTATTTGTATTTATGTTTGTCTCCCCTTCTAGATTGCAAGCTCAGTGTGGGCAGGGAACATGCCTACCTCCTCTGTCATATTGTACTCTCCCAACCGGTTAATACAGTGTTCTGCACACAGTCAGTGCTCAATAAATACGATTGGCTCATGGATTGATTGATTGAATGATTAAAAAGTCAAAGATGACAACAAAGTTGAAACCTTATGGGACAGGGATGGTGGTGGTAGTGTCAATTATGACAATGTGGGAATTCTTTGAATGCATCAACATTTCGATGATTTTCCTTTCCAGTTTCCCACCACTGAGAATGAAACTTCATGACACATAACGAATCTATCAAAATGTCAAAGTTTAGCCTTTGTAGAAACTTTGGAGGAAGTCACCACCATGGTCAAAACTTCCTGGATCTAATGGTCTGCTTACAGAAATTTATAGTGGCAATTTAAAAGAGATACTTTTGTTTCATAGATTTATCAAATATTTCCTACATTGTATATTCTAACCACCTATCTTCAACATCCAACATATGAGATTTCTTGCTGCACTAACATTTCCTTTCTTTTCATTAAGCACTCACTTCAGTCATTGTGAAGACAATTTTCCCCTCTGCTGATGTACAGTTTCATTTCTTTCTCACTGAACTCTAGTAATTGAATATGCTACTTTGGATTTTTTTCTTTTTTAAGAAATGATTAGCAACATTTATGGTTTCAGCACTAAAGGTCCTCAATGGTTTCTCTAAGGCAAAATTTAAAAAAATCCTAAAATGTGGATAGGATTATATTCACATGTTGAACCTATTGGAACTAAAGAGGAAACTTCAACAGTATTTAAAGAACCACAGAATTGTACTTCCACTATCCAATCTTTAAAAGGATTTGAATGTTTCATAGCCAATTAATGAGAATTTGGGAGTGAAGTAGTAAGATGTCCAATAAAGAAAATTCTTTCCACTACATGTACTTTTAGTTCAAAGATAACATTACAGAAGGTGGGATTTTTATCAGTTTGGGTGATTATGTCTGACCCGTCCACGATGTGGCCAAAAGACCCTTCCACAATATGTGCTTGTACAGACTGACAACATTTTCATTTCTTCCTCTTGTTCTTTTTTCCATCCCAACCTTGTCCTCCCCTTGACGTTCCCATCACTGTAGACGGCATCACCATCTTTCCTTCTCACTTCCTTCCTGTCTCACAAGCCCATAACCTTGGCATTATCCTTGACTACTCTCTCTCACTGAACCAACATATTCAACCCATCACTAAGTCCTGTCAGTTCGACCTTCACAATATCACTAAACTGCCCTTTCCTCTCCACCCAAACTGCTACCTCGTTAATCCAAACACTTATCCAATCCCACCTTGATTACTATATCTGCATCCTTGCTGACCTCCCAGCCTCCTGTCTCTCCCCATTCCAGTCCATACTTCACTCTGCTACATGGATCCCTTGCTCCCTCCTATCTCACCTCACTACTCTCCTACTACAACCTAGCCCACACACTTCGCTCCTCTAATGCTAACCTCCTCACTGCACCTTGAGTTTGTCTATCTTGCTGCTGACCTTTTGCCCACATCCGGCCTCTGACCTGGAACGCCCTCCTTCCTCATATCCAACAGACAATTACTCTCCCCCTCTTCAAAGCTTTATTAAAGGCACATCTCTTCCAAGGGGTATTCCCTAAGTCCTCCTTCCTGTTCTCCAACTGCCTTCTGCATCATCCTGACTTTCTCCCTTTGTCTCCCTTTCCAGACCCACAGCACATATGTACATATCTGTAATTTATTTATTTATATCAATGTCTATCTCGCCCTCTAGACTGTAAATTTGTTTTGGGCAGGGAATATGTCTGTTTACTGTAATATGGTACTCTCCCAAGAGCTTAGTACAATGCTCTGAACATAGTAAGCCTTTGATAAATGCAATTGACTGACTGACTGGCTTTGTTGCTAAAGTAAGTCTCTGCTCCAGATATTCACCCCATTTCTGACTGCTTCATGCAAGGTTGGTCTGCCTTCTCCTATAGTCTTCCAACTGCTACTGAGGTGCCATATCATCTAAGGTCTTGGTTCACTGTGTCTCTAAAACATTTCTTCCATCCAACTTGTTTAGGTTGTCCACTCAGCTCACCTCTGCTCAATCAGATGATGATCTTGCTGTCACCCCTTGCCTCATGTCTTATACAGCAAAAGTGTGATGCTATGAGGTTAGTGGTTTGAATGCATTCCTAGCCGTCAGCATTTGCAATCCTTTCTTGCATTTTGATGTGAAGGACTACACGTAGGTGGTAGTGGTGAAATTCCTTTAGAAGTTAGACGTGGTGTCAGTGTCAGGGTTGCACAGCCACAAATGAGAGTGGAAACTACAATTGTTCCAGATTGGTCTGTACCCTAGTGTCATTATGTCATCATACTTTGTCAGTCTCCCAAAGGACATACTTTGAATCACCGGTTCAATGCCTACCACAGGTAAAAAGATCAATAAACTGCAAGGCATCATCAGGAAGGAAATAAAAACCAAAACAAATGACAGTTTGGCACTACATAAAGCCAAGTATCAATAGCTAGGATATTTTGTGAGGTTTTGGTTTCACAAAAACAATAATAGAGTTAGAAAATATACAGTGAAGGGCAACCAAGATAACTGGATGGTGAAGCCAATTCTGGTTGGAGAGCAAGTCGACAGCCTCAGCAGGGTATGCAAAAATCCTAAATAGTTCTGGAAGGAGAATTGCAGGGACTACAAATCAGATGGTGCAAAGAGTCTGGCTTTGCCTACACTTCCCAGTGCTTAGAACAGTGCTTTGCATGTAGTAAGCACTTAAATGCCATTATTATTATAAGCAAGTGTGGTATTCTGAAAAAAAAAAAAAACTGGCTCACCTACCAATAGTGGAAAGCCCCAGCACTACTGATGGAGGGGCGAGGCCCTCCTGAGGGAGACACTAGGAGGTGGCAGTTGGTTTTGGGTCTTTAAGTGGTGTAATGTACCTGCCTGCTTCCCTGAGACCCAGCTAGAAAAAAATCCTTTGTGGATAGTATCCCACTCTCCTTGAACTTTACCTGGGGTAAAAATGACATTAGGGCTAGTTAATTTGGGGTTTATCTCAGACCAAACTCTATTTCCAGCCATTTCCTCAAGAAAGCTCCCAGGCAGCCATGTTGCTGAAGCATATGCTATCTGAAGCATATGATGTCTCCCTTCTGTTTATCAGACCATCAGTTTGGCCCTGCCAATCTTGAATCTCAGTAGTTTTAAATATTACCTTGTAAACCTTAACTTTAGTGTTTTCTGTTATCCTTTCCAATTTGTGGCACTGATTAAATCCCAGCTTTGTTCACATCTTGTTTGTTCATGGGGGCTTATACAGAATTATTGACTGGGTCCTGGCAGGATTGTTTAAATCCATATTAGATAGCCCTATATAATGGCAGGGTGGTTTGGGTTCTAGTTTGGAGTTATACAATAGAGCAGCCCCGATTTTGATCTCCTGGGGAAATAGCCTGGGTGTCTAATAATTTCTGTTTGAGAGTAGACTGAAAAGATTAGGACTCCTCAGCTTTGAAAGACACAGTCACTGAGGGAATATGATTTTAAGTTTATGAAATTAAGAATGGGGTGGCCAGGACAAACAGAATATTAGAATATTGTTCAGATAATCCCATAACACTGCTAAAACCTTGGGATAAATGTCAAGGACAATCATCTCTGTCCCCTTCAAGGACCCCGTTTCTAATGTCAGACAGAATACTGGGCTAAATGGATCATTGTTCTGACCCAGAAAGGGCATGTTATCAATCAATCAATCTTATTTACCAAGTGCTTACTATGTGCAATATAAGAAAGTTGGTAGATATGATCCCTACTTACAAGAAATCTAGAGTCTAGAAAAAAGACATGTTATTCTAACCAGGGTAATCAAGTGTTGGTGGGGGTGGGGAGCTTGAATGTTGCTTTCTGAGTCCCACTTCTTTCCTCATGTCCAATCATGGAGAAACAGTGTAGAACTTGAGGGTGGAGGAAGTCTGGGCTGGCATCCAACGTTTGGCCTGCCTTGAGCAGTGGGCAGATCTTTCTTGCCCTTCAGCTTTACACGACATCATTTATGCTACACTGCAATTCATTAAGGGATAATTGCCTCACTCGTTTACTGAAATCAAGTCTGGGGCTAGCACCCAGCCAAGGCAGGGAAGGTGGAGTGATGGAATAACTGGCAGTCGTGACCCATGTCCCTCTGATATGTAGGGCTTTGTCCTGATTCTGCTCCTAACATCATTGACAAGTGTAGACTGAGATAAATTCAGAGACAAAAGCATCGTGGCAATGGGGTATTCATTCATTCATTCATTCATTCATTCAATAGTATTTATTGAGCGCTTACTATGTGCAGAGCACTGTATTAAATGCTTGGAATGAACAAGTCGGCAACAGATAGAGACAGTCTCTGCCGTTTGACGGGCTTACAGTCTAATCGGGGGAGACGGACAGACAAGAACAATGGCAATAAATAGAGTCAAGGGGAAGAACATCTCGTAAAGACAATGGCAACTAAATAGAATCAAGGCGATGTACATTTCATTAACAAAATAAATAGGGTAATAAATATATACAGTTGAGCGGACGGGTACAGTGCTGAGGGGATGGGAAGGGAGAGGTGGAGGAGCAGAGGGAAATGGGGGGAAAAGAGGGTTAAGCTGCGGAGAGGTGAAGGGGGGGTGATAGAGGGAGTAGAGGGAGAAGAGGAGCTCAGTCTGGGAAGGCCTCTTGGAGGAGGTGAGTTTTAAGTAGGGTTTTGAAGAGGGGAAGAGAATCAGTTTGGCGGAGGTGAGGAGGGAGGGCGTTCCAGGACTGCGGGAGGACGTGGCCCAGGGGTCGACGGTGGGATAGGCGAGATCGAGGGATGGTGAGGAGGTGGGCGGCAGAGGAGTGGAGCGTGCGGGGTGGGCGGCAGAAAGAGAGAAGGGAGGAGAGGTAGGAAGGGGCAAGGTGATGTAGAGCCTTGAAGCCTAGAGTGAGTTTTTGTTTGGAGCGGAGGTTGATAGGCAACCACTGGAGTTGTTTAAGAAGGGGAGTGACATGCCCAGATGGTTTCTGCAGGAAGATGAGCCGGGCAGAGGAGTGAAGAATAGACTGGAGCGGGGCGAGAGAGGAGGAAGGGAGGTCAGAGAGAAGGCTGACACAGTAGCAGTAAGGTAGCTGTTTGGGTGGAGAGGAAAGGGCGGATCTTGGCGATATTGTAAAGGTGAAACCGGCAGGTCTCGGTAACGGATAGGATGTGTGGGGTGAACGAGAGAGACGAGTCAAGGATGACACCAAGATTGCGGGCCTGAGAGACGGGAAGGATGGTCGTGCCATCCACGGTGATAGGGAAGTTTGGGAGAGGACCGGGTTTGGGAGGGAAGATGAGGAGCTCAGTCTTGCTCATGTTGAGTTTTAGGTGGCGGGCCGACATCCAGGTGGAGACAACCTGGAGGCAGGAGGGCATGATAACAACCCCCACACACTTTCCCTACCTACCACATCATGCCTCATCCCACTCATTCCTCACATCTCTCTCAACCCCAATCAAAAAACCCATCAATTGAAAAACAGCAAGGTCTAGCAAAAAGAGCATGAACTAGTGAGTCGGAGGACCTGGGTTTTAATCCCTGCTCTGTCAACTGTTTGCTGTGCCATTACCCTATTTATTTTGTGAATGAGATGTACATCACCCTGATTCTATTTATTTGCTATTGTTTTAATGAGATGTTCTTCCCCATGATTCTATTTATTGCAATTGTTCTTGTCTGTCTGTCTCCCCTGATTAGACTGTAAGCCCGTCAAAGGGCAGGGACTGTCTCTATCTGTTACCGATTTGTACATTCCAAGCGCTTAGTACAGTGCTCTGCACATAGTAAGCACTCAATAAATACTATTGAATGAATGAATGAATGCTGTGTGACCTTGAACAAATCATTTCACATCTCTGTGCCTCAGCTCTCCTGTTCTCTCTCTACTTATACTGTGAGTCCTATGTGGGACAGGGACTGTGTCCAACCTAATTATCTACCCCAAAGCTTAGAACAGTGTCTGACTCAAAGTAAGTGCTTAACTAATGATTTAAAAAATCAATAGTATTCATTGAGAGAATAGTCCGTGCAGAGCACGGTAATGAGTTCTTGGGAGAGTACAATAGAGTTAGTAGATCTAATCCTTGCTCTCAAAGAATTTATAAGCTAGCTGGAAAGACTGACACTAAAATAAATTACACATGGGGGAAGCAAAAGAGTATGAACTAATGCCCCAACGGCATTTTTCCTCATGCCTTTGATCTGCATCGCACTCGTCCTAATCTCCCCACTGTATACAACCATATCTACCACTCCTCAAATCTCTTACCTCCGCTCAGTGGACACCCAACGTGTGACCCTCACCACCTCTTATGCTTGTAACCAACAACCACCCCCTGACACTTCCCAGTTCTCCCTATACATTTCTACCTTTCTAAATCTCCCCACTCCTCTCTGCCCATGTTCCTCTACCTGCACCAATCCATTCCACTGTGCTATTCCCTTTTACCTCCTTCTTGCAAATGATCACTTTTTGTACAGTACAAACTTTGATTTTTCACACATCTTTATGTGAAGATTCTCACACTTTCTTGGTCTCACTCATGGTCTCATCATCTCCAGATTTCACCTTAGCCCTTCCACAGTAGGACTCTACTCTCCCTTGTTATCTATAGAACCATTTCAGCCTCACAGGGGTTCTCCAGAACAGAATGACTTGAAAGCCCCTCAGGTCTCACTCAGGACCCTTCTAGACCAGAATGAAATCTCCACCACACAGCTTGACTGAAATGGGACCATTTCCAGAGAATGGCCAGGAAAGACACTGCTTTCCAGGGCATTAGTTCCATGACATTTGGTATTGTGTTGGGCACTGATGTATCCAGAAGCACCTTTAACTCACTCAATACAATAGCATCAAGCCTGATGCAAAGAACATTTCCTTTTCCCACTATGTGTATATATATATATATAAGACAATGGCTGGATAAAAAGTTTATCATTTCAAAGAACAGTGTAAATAAAGCTTTTATTTTCACTGTTCCAGATGGCAGAAGGGTATAATTTGCACTGTTTTGACATCATGATCACCATCCTTTTCCTACTACTGAACTGAATAAGGGATGGAAAACAGAAAAATAAAAAGAGAGGAAATAAAAGCCAAATAAACATTTCTACCAAAGTAGGGCTTCTTAGCCATTATGAGGTGGTTATGCATATCAATGAAATTTGAATAAATCCCACATAAACAAAGCAGTTTCTAATTATACATGAAAGGCTACCCCAAGTTGGAAAGAAACAATCTAAAGCAGAAGAAAATTGCCAGCTAATAAACATTGTCCCTAGTGGAATTTTTTTAAAACTAAGATCTGGCTCAAAAAATAATTATGAACAACCCATAAGGGATCCTTATCCTGGAGTCCTCTTCTGTTCCAATTGATCATATATAGATGGAATGTTTTTCTTAGCATTGCTGTAAATCATTCAGGAAGAATAAATCTTTCATTTCAGAATGGATTGCTCTATTCAGGGTAGTTGCATGGTCACAAGAGTTTCCCAAAATTTCTCTTAGACTTAACCCAAGCACACAATGCAAAAATGGAAAATTGGTCATAGATAAGATGTTAGGAGGCTCATTAGCAGCTGCTAAATATTCAACATACTAAGCAGCTGCCTATATAGTATTCTAATGCAAAACATACATTCTAAAAAAATATTCTTAGCACATGAAAGAGAGGCTCAAGCACTTTCAATGCAAAATAAAACAAATTTGTTTAGTAGCATTATATGCAATTACCCTGCAAATTGCAAAGTAATGTCTATATAGCAGAACATAGAACCACTTAGACCAAATTATCATTTGTATGAATGTTGTAGCTGCAATTTCACATTGCATTAAGTCAGTTAACATTCATTGTTATTAGCATTTGGCCTTAAATAAGTCCTATGTTTTAACAAACGAGCACATTTTGTGTGGTCTGAAATTAGACAACTTTACTGAGAAAAATGAGGATGAGAGGGCATCCCTCCCTTCTATTTTCAGATTCCATTACTTAAGTATCCCATTAGGATCCAGAGTTTAAAAAAAAATAGTACTGCAAAGTCAATATCCCATTTTTATTCACTACAAAGATCTGTAACATTCACAAACTGGCACACTATGTAATTCAATATTTTCCACTTTTACTGAACTTCCCAACCCAGACTCTCAAGCATATTTTTACAAACAAGTTAGTTACTGCCATTTAACTTGTGCACTTCTCCATAGATTCTGGGAGATGTTTTAGAATTCCTACCACTGTCAATGTTTTCAATGGATCCCCTCAAAAGATTGCCTACGAGTTAACAAGTAAAAATTGTTTGTTGTAAATAAAATCTACCGTTAAATACAGTGCTTAAATAGGTTTGGGTAGATTTTTGATGGAATCTGTAAAAACACTTTTAAAACAATTGCTTTTGTCAATACTGTAATCATTTCAATGTAATATTAACTGCTTTTGATTTTATTTAAAGGCTATTTTAAGCACCCATAGGTGAATGACTTTGGTCTTGCCAAAAAAGCAGGCAAGAAATTACAAAATCCATAGTATTTTGGGGCCCCTAATACAGCAATATATTGAATGTTTGGGAGAGTACAGTAGAGAGAGAAGACATGGTTTGTACCATCAAGAGAACAGACTCTAATGGTGGAGAAAGAGACTAAATGATTTACAACTAAGAGGAATACAGCCATAAGATATATATGTGGAAAAGCAAGTGCTTAAACACTAGAGTATGTTAAATTCATAGGTACAAAACTGCTAAGGGTGGTTGAGACTTCATGAGCTTTGATGTGGTAGTAGGGAGGAGAAAAATCAATCAGGAGAAGCCTCCTGGAGGGGATAGGATTTCAGAAGGGCTTTGAAGATGGTAAGAGGGTTGTGGTCTGGTAAATTGGAAGATAGAGGGAGTTTCAGGCAGGGCAAAGCTGGTAGCAAGTGGTTGGGGGTCGGAGAGTTGAGAACATGACACAATTGTGCTTACAGGGAATGAAGAGTGTGTGACAGGGTGCAGAGGGAGAAGAGACAGCCAATGCTGACACTGGAAATGACCAAAGACACACCTAGAAGCTGAACGATAAAATAGACGCAAAGATTGTGCAACACTAAAGGCCAACTCATGCCCCAAAACACACAATTCATAGAAATTTATATTATTAACAAAGCTTTAAGCCCCCCTCTAGGTAGTAAGCTTACTTGGGGGGAGGGAGCATATCTAACAGCTCTGGTGTACTGTAAACTACTCCTAAGTGCTTAGTGTAGTGCTCTGCACACAGTAAACACTCAATAATTATTACTGATTGATCAATTATCTTTATACGCTCAGCTGAGGAAATGGAAGAAGAGAACCAACTTCTTTTGGTTTGGAGGAAGAAATGAGATTTTAATGTGTCTCTCTTTTTGTAAGCAATAGCAAATTTTATTCAAGATTTTGAATGGTATCTAAGATCAAAGTCACTTTCTCTTCATAGCTCCCCCATAGTTGGTCCAAATACATCTTTTGGCTAATGTGATTTTTGTAGACAGCCAAACTGGATAATTAACAACCAAAATAAAATTCCCATTGGGTCCAGAATTATTCAGTCTATTTAACTTTACAAAATGATTCAGGTAATTGTCAAATCTGTGTTTTCCTTTGTGTCAGTAGGCACAGATACACAGTTATTGTAGCATAGCTGTTTGCAGACAGTAAGTGATTTGGAAATTTCAATATTTTCAATTTGTGCCACACACTTATTGAATTTGTTGAATTGTTCATCCTCATTTCGCCACTCATCTTCAGACCAGCACAAGAAAGGCAATAGCACCGAACAGAGAGTGGCGGACTGTTCATGTTAGACAGACAAAGCGGATCAACGAGGAATGAAAAGCATGACACAGTCATAAATATGAAGCATCCATGCACACACAAACACACACACACACACCCTATTTATTTTGTTAATGAATTGTACATCGCCTTGATTCTATTTAGTTGCCATTGTTTTTACGAGATGTTCTACCCCTTGACGCTGTTTATTGCCATTGTTCTTGTCTGTCCGTCTCCCCCGATTAGACTGTAAGCCCGTCAAACGGCAGGGACTGTCTCTATCTGTTGCCGACTTGTTCATCCCAAGCGCTTAGTACAGTGCTCTGCACATAGTAAGCGCTCAATAAATACTATTGAATGAATGAATGAACACACACATGCACACAAACCTGTCAGAGACACAATCTGAATGAGAGAGGGAACCGCAGTAACATGACAGTACCACAAATGATGATCTTTAGTATGGAAGAGATGTTGGTACTTAAAGGTCTTTTCAACCACAGTTGCTAACATCAGTAGCATGCACGATCTTCCCCAAAGCACACATATATGATTGAGAGGCTTAGCTGTCCATTTTCCCCAGATTAAGAAGACATTTATGTTGATATAATAATTTTAAATCTGTGTGAACAGTGCCATAACCATTTTTTTATTAACTGCTCTTCAAAAACAGCATCAAATAGACTGACAATTTTTAATCTTTAATGGAAAAACAATCTGACCCTTGAAAAATATCTCTGTACCCTAAAGTCATTCAAATATGCAGCCAACATATCCCACTGCTCTCTCCACAACACAAGTGCATGATTTTTATTTTTATTGCAAGATTAATGCTCCTTCAATTGCTCAGTGATGCTGTCTACCAGGCTGTGGAGTGAATAATGTGTGTGCATTCCCCAAAGGAAGAAAAAGGAATATAATTCAGTTACTGAACTCTAAAATAACGAACACGGTCTAAGCATTCATTGTTACAAGGATCAATGATACGTTATATTTACAGCTTCACAAAGCACACATGACTAGTTTCATGAACAAATTGCAATCAAATAAGCAGATTTTACCATTCTAATCAATTATCTTGAAAGAGAGTGAAATGTGAATAGTGATGATCTCCGTTATAGCATTTGTTATTTTTTAACAAATACTGCAGCAAGGGTTACCGTGACTATGCCCTGAAAACTGTATTAAAAAAATAGAAGTCAACATTATATTTTTCTAATTAACGGGTTGCTTTATTTAGAGGTTGTGCTTTCTGGAATTTAAGCACACAGAACCAGAATCAATATTTAACACCTCCCGCCAAAAAAATCAAAACAAAACCAAAAAAACTATTATATACTGCATTTTCAAGCATGAATCCAAATTCAAATTCCCACTGAAGACTCTAAACTCCCATATACTCACTCAAGAGTTCGTGGTGTTGAAATTTGGACAGTATGCTTTGTCCTGAGATCTAATTTCAGTTTTGCCATTTACCTGCGGCATGACCTTGGGAAAATTACTTAATGTCTTTGTACCTCGGTCCCTCATCTATAAAATTGTGATTCAGTGCCTGTTCTCTCTCCTCTTAGACTGGGAGCTCAATATTGGACAGGGACTGTGTCCATCCTAATTATCCTGAATGTACTCCAATGTTTAGTGCAGTGCTTGGCACATAGTAAACACTTACCAAATTCCACAGTTATTATTGCTATCCACTCAGAGTTATCAAGCCAGAGATTGATATGATTCAATACTCAGACTCATCAAGCTAAGAAGGGGAGATGATGGTGTGGCCCATGGAGAGAGCATGCAACTTCAAGTCTAGTCCCATCTCTGCCACCAGCCAGATAAGTGACCTTGGATTACTTACTTAATCTCCCTTTGCCTTGATTTCTTCATCTGTAAAATGGAATAAGATACCCATTCTCTTAGACTGTGAGTCCCATGTGGGAGAGAAACTGTGTCTTATATGATTGATTACTAGCCCACTGCTTGGCACTTAACAACTACCATAATTAAATCCCTGGAAACCTTTCCATTCCCCTTTCCCACACCTCCCATACTGTGACAAGAAAGGACTGGCCCAGTCTCAATAGGACCCCTGAGGCAGAGATACATGTTAAAGTGGTTTCCTCAGATTCGTCTTCATCTGGGTGTAACCTCTCCACCACCACTGTTCTCAACCCAGGTATGCTGATTACACCTGAAATTCCATGCAGTTGGGAGCCTTAATTTCATTTTTTTGATGGCAGCCTTCCAGAAGTGACACCACCTCATTTTAACTAGAAAGATCTCAAGTATTAACATTTACATTTTTACAAATCAAAAAAGTTAAGGACAGTTGAGTTATCTGCTCATTGTCAGTGAGGAGAAGCAGAACTGGAACTGAGCCAGAAGTTCTGAGCTTTGGCTAATGCGTTTTACACTGCTCTACTATTATAGGCTTCCCAGGCAATGAAGCCCTTTCACTCAATTAAAAAACATGTACAAAACTGAGTCATCTACCAAATATAACTGACCTATAGGGTCCTCTGAAATTACAGTGGGAACACAGGGAAGACAAAGTCTAAGAATACTAACTACTAAGGCAAGGATAGGTAACCAAGGCAGAACCAAGCCGATAGCAGCACTGATCTGCACGTTTTCAACCCAATGAAATGAAGTGTCAACCAAAACAGCTTCAAAAGGAACAACTCATACATCACCTATACTGAACATATGAGGCTCCTATATTTATTTATATATATTTATTAAAGGAAGTAGCATGGCTTAGTGGAAAGAGCATGGGCCTGGAAATCAGAGGATCTGGGTTCTAATCCTGGCTCTGCCACTTGACTGTTGTGTGACCTTGGGCAAGTCACTTAATTTCTCTGGGCCTCATTTCCCTCAGCTGCAAAATGGGGATTCAATACCTGTTCTCCCTCCTACTTAGACTGGGAGCACCATGTGGGATCTGATTACCTTGAATTAATCAACTGTATTTATCGAGTGCTTACTGCTTAGTTCTTAGGGACACTAAACTCTTGGGAGAGTATAACAGAGTTGATAGGTTCCCTGCCCACAACAAGCTTACAGTCTAGAGGGGACTTACACATAGTAATTGCTTAACAAATACTCCGATTATTATTATTATTATTGTCATTATTATTATTATTATTATGGGTATAATCATTTTTGCCTATTACAGAAAACTAGATAATTAATACGTATATAAAACTTTAGAAATGAAGCAACGTGGTCTAATGAAATGAGCATGGGCCTGTGAGTCAGAGAACCTGGGTTCTAATCTTGGCTCTGCTATTTGTCTGCTGTGTGACATTGGGCAAGTCACTCAACTCCTCTGAGCCTCAGTTATCTCATCTGCAAAATGGAGATTAAGACTGTAAGCCTCATGTGGGACATGGACTGTGTCTGACTTGATTATAGTGTATCTACCCCAGCACTTAGTTCAGTTCCTGGCACATAGTCAATCAATCAATCAAAGAATGGTATTTATTGTGTTTTCTGTATGCAGTACACCATACTAAGCACTTGGGAGGGTACAATAATTGACAGACATGATCCCTGCTATCAAGGAATTTACAATTTAGTCAAGGAGACAGACATTAAAACAAATTACAGCTAGTGAAAGTGACAAACTATGAAGGCACATATACATAAGTGTTATGGGGGTGAGATGAAAATTAAAGTGCTTAAAGGGTACAAACCCAAGTTAATAGGCAACACACTGTTATTTGAAATGCACTATATTAACTTTCAACTAGAAATCTAAAATTTGGTTCCTAAGAAACCAACCTTAAACCTAAGCTTCTGGAACACCTATAAAAGTTGAGTTTCTATTTGGAAACAAGATAGGTTCATTTTTGACTCATGTTTAAATGCAAATAATTGTCTCTAAGTTGTTTCTATCATCAATTTATGTTAATGAGGCTGAATTAACCTTTAATATCACATAAGAATTGACTACCATCTTAGCTGGCATCCTATCTCAGGCAACAGCCAATACACTCTGGTTTGAGAAAACAGAAAAAAATCCTCAGATTATATTTAGAAAAATACTTGCCTACTAGGAGTGATGTAATTACTTAGGGAGCATCTTGACAAATATTATTTAGGGATATTAGCTTACTCAATCTTCTTTTAATCCCTCATGCTGCTTTTTTCTCAAAGGACTTTTTACATAAATGATTTATTTGGTACGACTAAATATTTTCTTTTATTGAAGCTAAATTCAATGTCATCTAATTTTACTCAGTTTCATAATACATCTTCTACCTTCTCCAGAAAATCATTAAATCTTCTAATGAATGTCATAACTATATATTTCAGAGGGACAAAATAGTTTCCTCCATTATTCTGAGAATGATCTCAATTCCCTTATATTTATTAAACCTGCTTAAATTCAAGTCAAAGAGGTAGGTGCGAGGTGAAGGTACTGCAGACTAGGATGTAATGTTGATTTGTGAGCTTATGGACCCTTTTTTCCAAGCTTAAACCTATAAGTCATTCAAATACAGGAGAATTAAGCTCTCTAATATTAACAATGATGGGATAGAAGTTTTCTATAGTTCAAGGGTTGAAAATGCCCCAGCCTACACAAGCCCAGCACGGCTGTTTTTCAACAATGAAGCCTGTTCCTTAACTTAAATACTTTGAACAATGAAAACAAGGTAGAAAGAACCATTCAGCTGTCTCAAGTACTTGCTTTTATAAATGCTTCCTGATCAAAATCTGAGCCATGGGTGATGCATTTTACTGTTTTCAATCACTTCACTGTGAAGGAAAATCCTTCTTATAAAAGAAAGATCACAGCTTTCCCATACCAAGGCAGCTTTCCCTAGGAACTGCTAATAACATTTCTGCTGAACTTTATAGATACCATAATTCAATTTTCATCCATAATGAGGAAAACCCTTGGAAAAAAAAATGAATTGGTATTCTATACATAGAAATACTTCAAGAAATAACAGATTCATTGTTCTTTCCTTATTACAGAAATTAGTAAAACCCTAAGATGATCTATTAATTAAAGAGCTATTTTAAGTTGAAGTAATTCTTGAGCTGAAAACCATATTTTCATACAACTTCTATTCAGAACTTTAGTAGGATTGCTTGATAATTTTTCATGATTTTAGTGTCCAAACCTGAATTGGATAAAGCGAGAACTGACCAGCTCCTCTGAAAACAAGCATTACCCAACTATCTTCATTTTGATCCATTTCTTCCCTATTTATTAAATTTCAACGGCAATGACACAGTGGTCTTTTCTTGGAAATTATTTTGCTATGTGCAATGAGTCATTTTTGAAGGATGCCGTGAGAATAGAAAGGGAAATGAAAGACCAAGACAAGACTGAAGCCTCAATCCCCAGAGTTCTGGTCCATTCAAATTGAAAATGAAGTTAATATTACATAGTTATGATCTAAAGTCTCTAAGACACGTTTTTGTCAATGATCGTTCCTACAACTGGATGGAGAAATGCACAAAGGAAGGACTTAGTTGTATTCTTCCAAGTACTTATCAAAATGCTCTGCACACAATAAACATTCTTACTTTGAAGTCACCATTTAATAATAATAATGAATGTGGTATTTGTTAAGTGCTCACTATGTGCCAAGCACTGTTCTAAGCGCTGGGGTAGATAGAAGATAATCAGGTTAGACACAGTCCTTGTCTCTCATGGGGCTCACAGTCTTGATCCCCATTTTATAGATGAGGTAACTGAGGCACAGAGAATTTGAGTGACTTGCCCAAAGTTAAACAACAATTATGTGATAGAGCTGGGTTTGGAACCCAGAACCTCTGACTCCTAGGCCCATGCTCTTTCCACCAGGGAATGCTGCTTTTCTAATGTAAATTTGAGTTTATTAGCTCAACTCTCTCAAGGTCCACCAAAACATCAAGGACATGCACATGTGAAACAGTAATGAATAAAAATTACATGAGAAATGGCAAGGACGTGAATGGAAAGGTAAATACAAAAGTATCAATTTATAACATAATTTCATTGTGGGCAGAGAACATGTCTACCAACCCTGTTATATTGTACTCTCCCAAGTTCTTAGTACAGTGCTCTGCCCGTGGTAAGCACTCAATAAATTGCTTGATTGATCATTCCACTTCTCACATGATCACACTGGAATCTTCTACCGTCATACAACAAAACCAATTATTTGTAGATTTGGAAAGATTCTTACAGTTGCTACAAATTTAGCCTTTGTCTGGTCAACCTCCTTAAACACTCATACTTTTCCTTCTAATTATCTCCACTTTCTCTTTGAATATTTTCTGGGCCTCTTCACAACCATTCCACCTATTTCCAGTGGAAAAAGGTCAATATAACTGACCCATTCACTAAGACCTGATGTATTATCCTCACTTACCTATTCTTTCACCTAGACCTATTTTTAAGCACAAGAATGCAGCAGAAAGCAGGATCTATCCTTCTCAGTACTTCTTCTTAGGAAATGGGGACAACGAAAAGAATATAGATGTCATCAGACCCCACAGAAGTGACAAGAGACAATACTAGAAAAGTGAATACTTTTAATACTAGAGGTTCAAATAATTTTCTGTGCAGAATAAAATACCATACCTATCCAGATGTTTAGAAGTATTTATCTTTAACCCACAGACACTAGCTCACAATTCATTCCATCTTGCTTAATCGGAAGGAACCAGTAATACTTTGCAGTTCTTATGCAATATTAAATTCCCAGAATAAGTAGTAAGCCCACTTATTTTCAGAATTGAAATCTAGGGCAAAAAAATCTCTAGTTGGGGATCAGTCAAGAACATTTCTCTCCAATACCTAACTTTGGGCTGCTATATTTTTTATAAAAGAGACAGCGACATCTTAGAGTATTCTAAAGAAGATCAAAAGATTTACTTCTATTGATATCAGAACGTTATAAATCTCAAAGCCCTAAAACATCAGAGGACACACTGACTTTGCAGTGCAAGGAGGATTCTGAGCTTTGCAGTCATTGTAGATTAATTTCATTTTACTTTGGATGGCTTCCATGTAAATGGCTCCATTTCCATCCAAGATGTTTGTTGGATCACATCTAAATTTCAGAATGAGGACTGCACAAGCTCAACAGGGTGAGGATAAATTTGATGAAGTTAAAAGGTCAAGGAAATCTGAAGGAACCAGGTTTCCCCTGGATCACCAAATTAGAGTTGTTTGATTTTTTCCAACAAATGCCAGCCTCCTTGGTAAGATAGTTTTCCCTTAAAGAGAGCAGGCATTTCTCCACCAAGAAGAAATTGAACTGGGTAGAAAAGAAGAGCTCAAGATAAACTTAATTGTGGATCACACCTCACTAAGTTTTTAAAAGGATCATCTCTGGAAAATCATATCTACAAAACAAAGAGGGTAGAGATTGGATTAGCTTTGTGAATACTTCCATTTCTGCTAAAAAAAAAATCATTCTTCAATTTGAAATTATGGATCATTCTTCCGATAACCTGACCCTGTTCTTGCAAAAAACAATCCATGAGTTGGCACAAGTATATTTGAGTTAGGAAGAAGTAGTTGTGCACATTAGTGAGGCATTAATCAAGGTGTGATGCAGCCATGACATTCATAACAGGCCATCCCCTAGCCTGGAAACAGGGAAAGAAACTCAGAAATTTATTCTGAAAAGTTAGTTGCACACTCATGGCTACGCTCTTCCAGGAAGTGGTTCTCCTTCAGTGCCAATCACTTGTTCAATGGATATCTGTGGACACAGCCAATCACAGGAGACATTTGGGAAAAGGAGACCACCAATCTACTGTTCTCCCTCCTACTTAGACCACAAGCCCCATGTGGGACAGGGACTGTGTCCAACCTAATTCACTTGTATCTACCCCAGAGCTTGTCAAATAGTAAGTACTTAACAAATACCATAAAAAAGAAGCCCCACTGCCATTTAGAGGTAACTTGGGACCATGAGTTAGGGGGCATACAGATTCAGAGCTCAGTCTCTTGAGCAATACTTAGAAGAGTATCCAAAGAGCGGGCTTGAGAAGCTAGAGTTCTTGCTGAATACAGCCTTCTGGGAAGAAATGGATCAAAATGAAGACAGTTGGGCCAGGCTTGTTTTCAGAGGAGCTGGCCACTTTATTTATTTACTCAGTTGAGGTTCAGATAGAGAAGGGCAAATTGGGAAGAGTTTGGGAGGAGGTTTCCCTTAAGGAAATGTATTCGCTTTATGGAAATATAGTTTGAATCTAGACTTAGTTTACACTTGTGCCATCATTAAAGATGTTAATGTTAAAGCTCCCTAAACTATTAAATACTGGTTCGGATCCCCATTCCAAGAGTCTGTATGGACAGAGTTAGAATCAAATCAGATGGAGACATGTTACAACAGGAAACAATGAAGATTTTGAGAATTGCTTCTCTAATTTCCAGTAACTACATCTTGGGAACTGGGACTGGATCCCAGAAAATTCCCTTGCCACCTAGGGGTGCCCATCTACAAAGCAAAGGGATGGTGACAAAGGGTGGCTTTGGGGATTGCCTCATTTTAATCTCCTGACTTTTTAGCTCTTGTAAAAGTGTCTTTTGGGGTTAATTTTAGCCAGGAAAGGGGTAGGTAGGCCCTCCATCAAAGTAAGAACTTCCTAGCCTCTGTCTTAGTTTCACTGTACTTGGTGTTTGTGGTTTTTCAGATTTCTACTTTTAATGCAGTAAAAATAAAAGTAGTAAAGGTGCATTCCACACAGTAAGCACTCAATAAATACAAGTGAATAAATATGATTGAATGAATGATGATACAGGAATTTATGCTGAAAAATGTCAGCCATGGTGGCATCTTCCCCATCAACTCTTAAATTACCACTGGGACAGTAGTTACTGCAGCATGGTTTTTCCTTAACACAAGGGTTCTTCAAAACCCTTCCATTCTAGGAAAATTTCCCGTTCCTCTTTTATCTTGATAAGGAACAGGGCAAATGTATAAATGTAATAGGCCTTGGATAATACAGAAAAGAGCATATTCTCTTGTGGCAGGATATGTGAATTTCTACATTGCCTGCCCAAGTGTTTTCATGTTACTGTATCAAAAGCCACATGCCTGGTCCACACATTTAAATAAAGAGTCTAGGGTGGAAGTTAGTAAAGTTTCCCTTCTTGTTAAGTATATCTCAGAGAAGCAGCGTGGCTCAGTGGAAAGAGCACGGGCTTTGGAGTCAGAGGTCATGGGTTCGAATCCCCGCTCTGCCACTTGTCAGCTGTGTAACTGGGCAAGTCACTTCACTTCTCCGTGTCTCAGTTCCCTCATCTATAAAATGGGGATTAAGACTGTGAGCCCCACGTGGGACAAAAATACCTGATTCCCCTGTGTCTACCCCAGCGCTTAGAACAGTGCTCTGCACATAGTAAGCGCTTAACAAATACCAACATTATTATTATTATTATCTCAGAAGGGATATAGGTGAATTTGCTTCAATTCTGCAGTGAAGAGTAACTCTTGATGGGTTCTTGCTACTGCTTCTCCTTTAGACTTCAAGTTCCTTGTGGGAACCTATTGGCAAATAATTAATGTCTTTTTCTCTTCTGTCTACTAACTTTATTGTATTGTACTCTTCCAAGGACTTAGTACAGTGCTCTTCGCACTATAAATGCGCAATAAATATCATTGATTGAAATATTGAAATATTGATTGAAATATTGAAGACCACTGATGGGATGGTTGAATAGACATATGGGGCTCAGATTTGAAAAATGACCATTTCTCATTCTTTAATCTGGATATAATAATCTTTAATTTATTTTATGCTACTATCGTACATTTTATCAACCATTTCAATAGTCATTCTAAGAGCATTTCTTGCAGAAGACTTTCCATGTAAGTAAATATTCTATTATTTAGGCAACAGCATTACTGCAAAGTAGTGAATGCATATCCTCTTTTTTACAATAACTGATTTTTATAGAAAAGAAAGAAAAAAACTGGTCTCAAAAAAATGCAAGATCCCACGAAACTTTCCTGGACCAACAATTAGGTCTTCCTTAGGTAAAAGGAAATGATATCTTCTATTCTTCACTCATTTTTGTTTATTTATTCTATCCAACCATCTGTGAACAGGCATGATTTGAATCACCAATTCTGTTTTGCTACTGAGGATTCCTGCCAAGTTAATGATGTCATCTTTTTTCTTTCTTCCTTTTCTTGGGGGGGGTAGGGGGTAAGGGGGTGGAGTTGTATCATTGCAACCCAAATTTCACAGAGCTGTGAACAATCAAACTCTTGCGTCTACATTGGCACATCCTAGATAACTTGTAAAATACCCTGTACATCTCCAGACCCTGTGTGATTGACAGCCCAGAAATAGCCTTTTAAATTGTGTCAGATTCTCATCTCTCTGCTTGAAAGGTATGGCTAAACACTTTCATGGCAGCCCAGATGAAGTCCTACATCCAACAAATCAGTTTTTTGGGGCTATTGTACAAATCTTTTGTCTAAGCACAAAGAACATCATTTTATCTTTGCTCAATAATAGTTTGCTGAAAACTGTTGCAGCTTTCCATTTACTTTACAGTATGTGATAGCTGGAGGTAATTTATTTATCAAAATAATACTGTTCTCACTGACCATGGTTCCTTATCAAATATTAAGTCATTATTATGTTGGTTTTTTTTAATTCTGGGTGGACAGAAAGTGTTCCTTTAGCATAAAGAAATAGTACTTGAATTTCATAAAAATAAGAATTTGTCATTCAGAAATTCCTTCACAGGCAAAAGAGGTGGTATTTTACAGTACAGATTATGTATATGAATTTCTTCAAATAATTAAAAAAGGCAGGAGAAAGCATACCTATTTATCATTAACCCATTTGGGCAAAATTACTCAAAGTGAACATTTTCAATTTCTAAAAACCGGAAAATTAATTTTCAAAATAAAAGAGCCACAAATAAGATACATATTGGCAAATAATTAAAGTCTTTGAATAAAAACATCACTGACAATATAAATGTTTCTGATAGTTGTAGCAAGATATTGAACAAATATACAAGGAATTCTAGACAGTTGGAGGCAAGGAGGAATAGGTACAGATCGTCATCTGTGATGGTGATAAAAGGAAAATATCAAGAAACTCATCTTCCCCATCATTCTGGGAACAGTTCATGGTTCCAAACTCAAAATATTGTTCATGTTTAGTTCATGTTTGAACCTATTTCATTTGAGTAGAGAAGAGTATTTTTCCTTTAACTTACATCCTTTAACTTATGAATGTATTCCTATTATGTTAAAAAAGAGATAAATACCGATTCTCAAGGATAGGAAACCTGAGAGTCCATGTTTCAACTCTCCCAGAACAAATGATGTACTCACTAGAAACATTATGCATTAGCCACAGTTCTGACACAAAATTGAACTTAAAGGCCTCGACCCAGGGATAAGTAGTACAAAATGCACTTTACAATAGCTACTGGGAAACAAAGGAGAGCCTAAAAAAATTCTACTATCACATTTCAAAATGTCACCTTTATTGACTTCAGAACACAGTATGGTTTAATACACATACAGCTTCAATTTACCAGTTTCCTGACAAACCAGTTTATAAGACTACTTGTTTGATGCTCATAATATATTTCTGATGCAAATGTACAGCTTCACAAGGAATTTCTGTCTACATACAACAATTAACATTAATTTGGAGAATAGCCTTTATTGACAACCTTTCCTGTATCTCCCACAAAGTAATAGCGTATTGATTTGTTTCCTGCTCTCCTCAACTGATATCAATAACAGGAGAACCCTGAGTAAAGTGGATGTGCAGTTAGCAAATAATTTTCTAGAAGTGCCTATGTAGTTTTAAATTAGATGTGGGTTTGGCCTGTTTTAATATGAGTATAGGGCTGCGTTTCAAATCAGTTTTCAGTTATATAACCTGAAATAATATGAATTAACATTTAAAAATTAGTAAAGGCCTGTCTTTCTGTATATAGGATCTTTCATTCAAAATAATACTAATTAATCCCATTTCACAATCTCTCTCTGAGGTCAGTGTTATTTTACAGGTGAACCTCTCCAATTCACTGACTCTGAATATGGCCAAACTAAACCTCTGAGAGGCCAAGTGGCAATTGATGGCAGAACCTGGAAGGCACACAACCAAAGATGGCATTATTTATAATAGTGGATTCTATCAATGCCTGTGCAATTTGACTCATAAGACAAATGTGTGACTAGTAAAATCAGTCTGCAATAATTGTACTGCCCCATTCTGTATTATGGAATCCACTACCCTCATTGCCTGATACCATTTTAGTTTCTCCCTTTGGTCGTGATATTCTTGAAGGCATTATTATTAAAAGAGTCATCTCATGCTTTGCACCCAGTAAGCACACAATAAATACAACTGAATGAATTTCTAATCATTCCATGTCTGTCATTAATCCTTCAGAGTACTGGGGAACCTTCAGAGATTTTATTTTCTTGGTTGTCTTCCCCATTAGTAAGGTCCTTGTGGGCAGGGAATGATATAGTTTTGTTTTTTTCTGTATTTCCCAAGTGCCTAGTATAGTGCATCACACCAAATGGGTGTGCTCAATAAATGGTTACTGCAATTGCTTAGTTAAATGAAAACTTTACAATTGAGATTTGAAAAGAGTCTAAAAGAGTCTCTAAGTCTTGTAAGTCTACTAAAAGAATCTGCACTAGAAGCAAAGATCAAGGATTCTGGGCTCTGAACCAGCTGTTGCTTCCTATTGCTGACCCAAGGTAGGAGAAAGTTCCCTGAGCAAGAATTACTGATTGCTTAAAACTGAATCCCCTACAAGTTAATTGACCTGTCTTAATAGTTTACTACTACATGTAACATATGGTTGAATACTGAATAATTCGTATGTAAGTTGTTATTTGGGTTTCCCCTGTATAGAGCCATGCCAGAAATGTATTTGCATTCAAGGCCTGAATTCCCATATTTATATGGCCCAAGGGATCACATGTGACTTGAAATTTCCTGAGGAAGTGAACTTTTTAGGGCAAACTTGCCCAAAATGGTCATGGAATAAATTTAAACTTGGCCTAATTTTATGTCTGTTTCTACAAATTAGAAGGCTAGGGTTGAGAAGCTTTAAGACTATATTGGTTTGGTAGTTATGCAGAATGAACTGGAGTCTTTTGATGTCTTAATTGCTCACTAGTAGGTAATTAGGCACTATTGGAAGCTATATAAACTTCTACAGGCTACCAGGATGAATGGCTTTATCCTCAGGTTCCCTATGAACCGGAAAGCGCTTTTATCCAGCCACTTTAGAGAGGCCCCAAAGAAAGGTAATCTTGGTGAATTGATCCCATATGCAATAAGAGTCCTCCCCCATGGGCATGAAGCTCCTCTGGGATAGTTGCACAAAATTAGCAATAGCTTCAGTAGCAGCATGGCTTTGTGAAAGAGCACGGGCTTGGGAGGCAGAGGTTGTGGGTTCTAATCCCAGCTCTGCCACTTGTCAGTTGTGTGACTTTGGGCAAGTCACTTCACTTCTTTCCACCTCAGTTACCTCATCTGTAAAATGGGGATTAAGACTGTGAGGCCCACGTGGGACAACCTGATTACTTTGTAACTATTCCAGCACTTAGAACAGTGCTTGGCACATAGTAAACGCTTAACAACTACTATTATTATTATTATTATTATTTACCTTCAATGAAGAAGCTCCATCTCCCAATATGTTCTTCCGGCTTCAAGTTGCATGAGATGGGTTTGCTGCTTTGCTAACGTACATCTCTTAATCAATCAGTGATACTTATTGTTCACTTACACTGTACTAAGCATCTGGGAGAGTACAATACAACAAAGTTGATTGACACATTCCCTGTCCACAAGAAGCTTACAGTCTAAAGGGGGAGATAGATATGAAAATAAATTACAGATATGTACATAAATACTGTTGGGCTGAGGATGAGGTGAATATCAACTGCTTAAGGGGTACAGGTCCAAGTGGAGAAGCTGTAGGAGACATGGGTGCTTAGTTGGGAAAGTCCTCTTTGAAGGAGCTGTGCCTTTAATAAGGCTTTGAATGTAGGGAAAGTGGTGCTCTGGTGTTCTAGGCCAGAGGGAGGATGTGGGAAGGGGTCGGCGGCAAAACAGATAAGACTGAGGTAGAGTCATCCATCAGTGGCATTTATCGACCGCTTACTGTGTGCAGAGCACTATACGTAGGGCTTGGAGAGTACAATAGAGTACGTAGGTGCACTCCATACCCAAAGGGGACTTACAATCTATGGTGGGGAGATAGACTATAAAATCAACCGCAGAAAGGGGAAATAGTAGAACATAAGGCTATAGGCAGCACCCTCATTCTGGATGCCATCATGCTGGTGCCAAAGCTCTGCCCCTGCCAGATATTTTTGTAGATTTAAAACACTTTGGGTCCTCTGTGTGATTATGGAAATATCCCTTAGCGGAGTATGCAGATGACTACATTCTAGAAACCCACACCCAAGAAGACATGAAAATGATTATAAGCAGTTTCAAAGCAGTTTCACTTAATTTGCCAGGCTCTATAGACTGAGGATAAACCTATAGAAAATAGAGTAATAAATATTTAATAAAAAAAGCCACAACAAAAAAGAAATGGGGAAAGTCAAATATGTACATTGACAACACAGATCTAAATGCTGCCTCAGAATTCTGCTAGCCAGAGAGCATACTGACCAATGATGCAATTATACACAAGGAAGTAGAAATCCAAATCAAGAAGATCAGCACATACTTTAGGAGACTATCAAATAAAGAGTGGTGGCAGGATGATATCAGGCTCTTGTTTTACGTAGCAAGAGACTCATACGTAACATGCAAGCCTACACAAAGTCGGTGCAATGGACTCAGTGAGCAGAGATGAAAGTGACCACTATCTCTCTGTCCCCTTAACAGTGCCGTTGAAAACCATGGGTAGTGAAATGAGAGCCCAGGTGCAGAACAGTGTTTTTTTTGCAGAAAGGTCTTTCTAAAGTGGTTCTTCTACGGGGTTGTTCTTCAAGGGGTTCTGCCAGGCAGCCCAAGCATAAACTCAGCTTTTTCACATAACTGAACCTGCTCCAGGCCAGTAGCCAAGTACCACTGACATCACCTGTGGATGAGGAACAGGAGTCAGTGTTGCTTGGGGTCTTGGCTAACAGAGACAAGGCTGCATCTCATTGTAAAACTGGGTGTCAGTGACAGAGGTTAGATCAGCATGGGACAAGGATGGCTCTTCTTGAGGAAAAGTTTCATAAAGAATGAGAAACAAGGAGGTAAGTGACTATAGACTATTGACTGTAAGCTCCCTGTGGACAGTTGTATTATAATTGTACTTTCCCAAGGGCTTAGTACAGTGCTCTGTCCACAGTAAGAGCTCAATAAATATACAATTAATCGATTGATTGATTGACTGATTTAAGAGAGAAAGCTCCAGGTGCTGCAAACATTAAACAGTCCTTTTGTGTGGGCAATTTGGCTGGGAATATGAGTCCCACATTGATCTTTTCAATAACACAAGCACTCACAGGTGAATTTTACTGCCAGTGGCAACTTCTTTGATTACAAAAGACAGCCTTACATCCCTGATCACTAGCCATACCTCTTTAAATCTGCCAGACCTCAGCTCTTCCCATCTTTAAAACCCACTTGAAATCCCACTTCCTCCAGAAAGCCTTTCTAGGTTAATTACCACCACCTACATCGTCTCAATCCTACTAGTCCACTTAGCACCTATTTACACCCATCTTTAGTATAGATAGCAGCATGGCCTAATAGAAAGGGCTCAGACCTGGGAGCCAAGGACCTGGGTTCCAATGTCGCCTCTTCCACGTATCTGCTGTGTGACTTTGAACAAATCACTTAACTTCTCTGTGCCTCAGCTACTTCATCTGTAAAATGGGGAGTAACCTCATGACCCCTGTGTGGGACAGGGATTGTGTCCAACTTGGTTATACTGTATCTACCCCAGAGCTTAGAACAGTGCATGGCACACGATAAGCATTTAAGAAAATACTATAAAATGATCGCATCTACATATCTATATCCATGTATCTATCTCAGTATAGATCAGTAGAACACCTAGATCAATCTATGATATACTTATTTCTTCACTTATATATTGATCTATTTCATCCTACCACACTTATGATAATACTAGCCATGTCCTTGTTCATCCTCCTGTTCCTGCTATTTGTAAATACTTTGGGTCTTCCCTTCTAAATTGTGTACTCCTTGAGGGCAAAGAATGTGTTTTCCTCTGTTTTCACTCTCAATTAGTTGTACAGTATGTCACGCAGAGTAGCTATTCTATAAATACCAGTGGCTAATGTATGAATACATATCTATGTATATATATATTTATGTGTGTGTGTGTGTATATGCATATACATATATATACATATATATATTTACATACACATAAAACCTCTTAGGTGGTGATTCAAGGATGGTGAAACTTTATTCACAAATGTGGAGATGTAAATGAAATGACCTTAATAGCAGAAAGAACATCCTACTCTGTTTGCTCTACTTGAGCATAGATTTAGGAAGATAAAGATATTAAAGGACAAATTAGGTACACTTGAGATTTAAACCCAGGTTCTAATAGTGTCTACTTAACTTCCAGAAAGAAATGTAACCATTTCCTAGGAGAAGCAAGTTGCAAATTAGTTCATTCCGGATCGAGTTATGGAAAGTATTATTCACTTCTCAAATGAGAAACCATAGAATATAAGCAACAATCTCAAGGTATAGAGTGTCAAAATTAGAGCTCATGGCCCCTGAATTTTTCAGTAGCTGCTCAAGTCACCTAGAAAAAACATTCTGAAGCTGTTCTGCTGTCTTCTGGCAAAACGACTGAACAAAGGGGCATTGTATGATACTGACTTGAAGGCATTTCTATCTCAGACACATTATGAAAAAGTTAGTTAGGAGGCGAAAGGTACCGTAAAACACTCTATGATGCTAGAGCCAATTACTGTCTTTCTACTGAATGACATGTTTTACTTCATTTTCTAAACTTCATCATATCTTATCAAATCAAAAACTCCAGAATAATATGAAAAGTTGGCAAGTGGTCCTTGCCTATTAAACAAAATAGTGAATTCCACATGAGGCCCATTCACATTTATTCCTAAAATAACTCCTAGGGAAATTGTCCAAATGTTCTCTTACTCTGGATATCCAGATAAACATTTTTATGTCTGTAGGAAGCAAGTAATTTAATACTAATTAGGGAGGCATACATTTTTCTTTTTCTCCAAAGAGAACACATCCAACTTGTGCATGTTACTTGCATAGAAATTATTTAACCACCCCAGCTGTTTAGCAAATGTTTAGGTGTAGAAAAGCTGGTCCACATATTTCCAATAGCACAAACTTAGAAGCTGAGTGAAAAATTCTGAAAATTTGGATTCCAAATAATTGTGCTGACTAGATTCTTCTGCAAACAATTCTTCCTCATGGAAGTGATAATTACTGTAAAGACAAGGAAGACACTCACAAGACTGAGTAAGCATTGTGGGAGGTGGTGTCTTTCCCGGTTTGAGTCTTGGATACTTTTAAAACTTCACAATACACTCTCAATTAGGCAATGATATATGGTATGATGAAGGGAAAATCTAGGGTGTCTGCAGAACTTACATTCATGTATAATATATACAAATATATGTAAAAGCAATTCACAAATAGGAGTATATTAAATTCAGCCAGCTTCTTACATTCAGGCTTGACAGGAGGAAGATCAGGGAACAAAACAATTCAATTTAATCAGTAGTAGTACACTAGCATTCACTGAGCATCCACTGACTGCAATGCCATGAACTAAGCTCTTGGGAAGTACAAAACTAAGAAGTGGCAAATTCCCCTCCCACAAGGAGCTTCCACTCTAACAGGTGAAACATACATAAAATTATTTACAAATAGGAAATCAAAGTAAGTAACTGAACTTACAATTCAATAACATACTCTCGAGAGTTCTCACATTTGGCAGAAATAAGCATATTCATTTCTTTATTTATTTGTGCGGGACGATAGAGGGATGGTGTCTACCAACTCTACCAACACTGTACTCTCCCAAGGGCTGTGCACAGTGTTCTCCATAAAATAAGTGTTCAATAAAAACCACTGATTAGTGGGGTTGTATGTCTTGAGGTGCCGGTAACTAACCAGGGAAGGCATGATGGAGGAAGTGGTATTTTAGGAGGACATTAAATTTGGAGAGGGCCTCAGTCTGTTGGTATAGGAGACAGAGGGAGTTCCAGGCTGCGGAACAATGGGGACAAGGGGATGAAGGAAGAGGAGCTGAGAAGGAAGTACCATCAGAAAGTTAGTCTAAGAGGAACAAGAGTGAGCTGGGAAGTAGCAGGTGAAGAGAGCAGATATGTAAATTCGGGTGAGGTGGTCAAAAGCCGTGAAACCTAGTGTGACGTATTTTTGCTTGATGTGGAAGGGCTAGAGAAGCAGCATGGCTCAGTGGAAAGAGCACGGGCTTGGGAGTCAGAAGTCATGGGTTCCAATCCCGACCACACCATTTGTCTGCTGTGTGACCTTGGGCAAGTCACTTAACTTTTCTGTGACTCAATTCCCTCATCTTAATCTGGGGATTAAAACTGTGGGTCCCATGTGGGACAACATGATTACCTTATATCTACCCCAGCGCTTAGAAAAGTGCTTGGCACATAGTAAGAGCTTAACAAATACCACCATTATTATTACTGAGAAGTCAGTGGAGGATTCTGGAGAGTAATAACAATAATAATAATAATAATAATAATAATAATAATAACAATGGTATTTGTTAAGCATTTACTATCTGCCAGGAACCGCACTCAGTACTGGGGTGGATACAAATAAATCAGATTGAACACAGTCCCTATCCCCCTTAGGGCTTACAGTCTTAATCCCCATTTTCCAGATGAGGTAAATGAGGCACAGAGAAGTTAAGTGACTTGCCCAAGGTCAAACAGCAGGCAAATGGAAGAGCTGGGATTAGAACTGACTCCTTTTGAGACCCAGGCACTTGCTTTATCTACTAGGCCCGAGAGAAGTGTGCAGAGCAATACTCCAAGAAGATGATTTCTGCAGCAGCAAGCAGTGTAGTAAAATCACAGATTCGTACCTTTCATACCTTTCCATTCAGTAAAATCTTAGCATGCTGGGCTTACTCAAATATTTCACCTCTCTGCCTAATTACTGTGTGCATACTTTTAGGAATACATAATGAAAAGAGTAGGGGCAACAACTCTGATTCAATCTTAACCCACTACTTATTGCCTAATGGCAAAACTGTCTCCCTTTGAAGAGATGGTCTATCATTAAGTGGAAAGAAATCTCAGAACAAATGCTAGAAGTATGCACTATGGGAGAGCAGGCATATTAGTTTCATGTGTGTTTAACCTTAATGTCTCTTCTTGTAATATTATAGATCATAAATCTTGAGGGTAAAGATCATGTCTCTGGGTGTGCTTTGTAGAGAATGAGAATCGCTATGGTAGTGTAATTGAAAATAATGACCTAAAAATCAAGAGACTAAATATATAATGTATGTAATAGACTTCAATTATACCCCAATGAATGATCTCACTTTGAAAAACCTCTTTTTCAAAAAACTCCTCTTTAAAGAGTAGTTCCCCAAACAGACACATGGGGGACTTTAAAAAAAGTTTTCCTGTACAGATGAAGATGGAGACGGAATGCAGATCTCTCTACTTTCTTCATCAATTCATTAGGGAAAGTACTGCCTTACTAAACAAGCAGTGTCTGAGATACACCACATGTTTCTTGACTATAGGAAAATATGTCAAAAGTAAGTTGGCCCAATTGTAACTTTTGAAGAATTCCTCCAGCAACACATCTCAGAGGAAGTCACAGGGTTGTCCAAAAGTCAGAGGAGTCATCACTACAGATGTGTTTGTCTATATAACAACAGAAGAGACAGGTTTTCAATTCCCAAATTAAGTAATAATCCAGTCAGGGTTCACGGAGAAAGTCTTTTCCATTCTCACAAATGGCATTCCTCTCTAGAGAGTTAGGTCTGTTATTCTGTTTGATGACTAATGCACAATGGGATGGGAAGAAAAAGAGAAAAGAAAACCCTTGTTCTAGGGCACAAACAAAAAGTGAACTGATTTTTTTCTAGACTTCTGAAAAAATTATGCAAAATGATAGTTTTTTCTCCTATTGATTTCAACAAGCTGCAGTTGAATAGTTTTAGAACAACTCATATATACTTCTCAGCAGTGTTTGTCAATATCCACACTCTGTTAAATTTATTATCATTATTTGCATTTATATATTTACTAAATTTGAATTTGAAGGTTTTATCAGCCCTCAGGAACATTATCTTTGGTTTTCAAATATTATCAAGTGCGAACACTAGAGTTAGGCTTGAGTGGTCACTAAAAAGCCGTACAACTAGTTTGTTTTCTTTTTTATTTTTTTATAAAAATCTTGCTCGGTCTTGGAGGAAACTGTGGCTGACACCTGCCCATTACCTGTCAGTGGTAAAGACTTTCCTTTCATCTCTCTAGAGATGTGACATTTCTCTCATTTCCGAATCACCTGTGAAAGAAATTGTAATATAATTGCCACAAGACCTAAACAACTTTGAAACCAGGTGATCTCAAAAGGCTGCTGACTATCTGTGGTGAAACACCAATAGGGGAAACATAGCACACCAATTCAAGCTGAGAAAGAAAGGTCATTTCTATGCTTCCAGAAAGATATTGCTTGTTTAGCTATTTAGATCCCCATGATCACAATCGTTGGTACTAATGACTTGTAACCTGACATCCAAACTATATCTTCATTGAAAAAGTTCCAGAGCAAATGTAAAATTTTCACTAAATATTTTCCTTTCTATTCATTAAAAAGGTTAGATGTTCTTTAAGGTTGGAAAGAAATGTCAGGGGCTTAGAAACCATTGCAAATGTCAAGCTATTATTATCAGGATGCTAGAATAAATTTGGCGACTTTCACTCGGTTTCTTATTGGCGATTATCAATCCCCAAGTGTCAGGCCTAACAGTGCAAATATCCAAGAAACTAATCTATCCAAACTCAAACTTTAAAGATGGGCTCTGAGTTATTAGTAATGGCTAAGTGATTTCCTTTTGTTTTTTAAAATCATTGACTCAATGGGTAATGTCAAGCAAAAAATTCTGGGCATTATCAGGAAAGATCTTGAGAACAAAACAAAAAGTGTAGTTTTGTACCTAATAAAACCAGAATACAGTTTGCAAGTCTGGATGCCATTGCTTAGAAAGACTTTAAAGAAATAGAAAGGGTCAAAGAAGGGCATCTAAAATAATCAGAGAGGTTGGTAATCCCATCTCGACGCCTTAGGATTCTTCATCCTGGAAAGATGAGGGCTGAAGGAGGGTGGGGGTAGGACAAACTCAGAATTGCTATTTACTAAACCCCACACCAACAGGATTAAAAGGCATCCACTGAAGTTTGAAGATGGTATGTTAAAAACGAATTGGAAACACTTCCTTTCAAAGCAAGAGGTACACACCTGAATTTAAATACCATAGGAAGCTTAGAGACAGAAAATATTAGTATTTTAAAATAGTTTGTAGAAATTCATGGATGACCACTTTATAATGGTCACTGGAAGAAAAAAATGATCAATCAATGGTAATTATTTAGTGCTTTAATTTGTGCAGGGCACTGTATTAAGTGTTTGAAAGAGTACAGTACAACAGAGTTAGGAGACATCTTCCCTGCCCAGCAATAATTTGTAGTCTAGAAAGGGAGACAAACACTGAAATAAATTACGGGTATGTACATAAGTACTGTGAGTCTGAGGGTGGTGTGAATATCCAGTGCTTAAAAGGTACTGATCCAAGAGCACAGGCAATACAGAAGAAAGCGTAGTAGGGAAAATGGGGGCTTAGTCAACCTCATCCACCTCAAGTTCATCCTTGCATGCTTTAACTGCCTGCCCTCTCCTCTGGAAGAATTATTTCTCTATCCTCATTGATATCCATGACCACTGCCCTCATTAGCTGTCCCAGACATTTAACTCTCTCCTCAAACTCCCTGTCCCCCTGCCTCCCCCGTCTCTTGCCCCTAATGCATGACCTGTCTAGCTACTTTACTGAGTAAATTGAAACCACCAGGTATGATCTCTCATATATCTCCAGAGAGGGAGTCACGATTTAAGGAAGTGTTTTTTTCAGGATAGGGGATACATGAGCATGTTTGATAACAGGTATTGGAAAATGCATGATTGAAGATGGAAATCAGGGAGGGAAGAAGAGAGGAGGCAGATATTTTTATAAGGTAAAAAGGGATGCGGTCAGAGGTTAAGTTTCAGGGGGTAGATTTTGAGAGAAGGGGAGAGATCTCTTCTTGATATACTCATGGCAAAGATAGGAGAATCAAAGGAGGAACAGGAGGAAGGTAGGACTGGAGAGGAGCGTGGGAGGTTTTTAGGGAGATCATTCCCGATAGTTCCAATTTTATCAATAAAGTATGTGGCCAGATCTTTAGGGACAAGAGATGGGGGAGGTGGAGAGGGGTTGGGGGGCAGGTGGTTTGAGGATGGAGTTAAATGTCTGAAACTGCCAATGTGGGCAAAAGGCATGGGAGTCAATAATGATGGAGAAATAATATTTCCAGACAGAGGAGAGGGAAGAGTTAAAGCAGAGGAGGTAAATTTTCAGTGGATGGATGAAACAGGCCTGATATCTGGATTTCTGCTGGCAGTGCAAGCCAGGTGGAACACAGAAGCAGAGAAAGTGTACTTAGGAAGTGACCTAGGGCTGTGGGTCAGGGGAGCAAGGGAGGTGAGTCGGTTAATAGGGCAGTGTTGAGGGCGTCACTTTGTGCATCAAGAGAAAGTAGTTTGGATATGGAGACCAAATGAGGGCATGATGAGTTTTGAAAATTGGAGGGGTTTAAAAATTTGGAGGTCTCTGTTGCAAGATAGGACAGATTTATGGGGAATGGGTGTGTGGGAAAGAAGGCAGGTGAGGAGGTTGGTTGGGATAGAGAGTGAACAGCGACTAGAGCTGATGAGATTGTGCCAGTGTCCAAGTTGGTGAGTGGGTGAGGTGGGGTGAAGTAGGTCAGTTGAGTTGAGGAGTAAGACGAAGCAAGCAGCAGGATGGTCACTGGTGTCATCCACATTGATATTCAAGTACCCAAGGATCAATGAAGGGATGGAGAAAGAGAGAAGGGAAATGAGAAAGAGATAGTAGGACGTTGGAGGAGGGACCTGGGGGTGGTAGATAACCGTGAGAATACTAGAAAGAAACAGAGGGATTAGAAGATTCAAAAAGAGTTTGATTCATAGAATGCATAGTATAGGGAAAGGTTAAGGATACAGTCAGTTTTTCTATATTATGGGCATGGTGCTCCCAAAGAACCTTGGATTAACAGAAAATCACTAGAGTATTCATAGCTTGATGGATACTGTGCATATGGGCAAAACCACTTCCCCTGACACCTCATTTCTCTGTATCCAAAGAGACAAACATTCCCTAATTCTACAAGAGCGTTCTATCCCAAACATGTGATGGCAACACAGATTATTGAAAAACTGACTATATTACAACATATATTTTAATCATGAAAATAAATTTAGGAAATAATTCTTTCTCCAAGCTTACTGAGCTGGATGAACCACTGGTCATATTGATATCAGCGTGGCTCAGTGGAAAGAGCCTGGGCTTCGGAGTCAGAGGTCACGAGTTCGACTCCCGGCTCTGCCACTTGTCAGCTGTGTGATGTGGGCAAGTCACTTAACTTCACTGTGCCTCAGTTCCCTCATCTGTAAAATGGGGATTAACTGTGAGCCTCACGTGGGATGACCTGATTACCCTATATCTCCCCCAGTGCTTAGAACAGTGCTCTGCACATAGTAGGTGCTTAACAAATACCAACATCATTATTATTATTATTATATCAGTTGGAACAAGGTTGGCATATCCAAACATGAAGCTCTTAATTCATTTCTTATTACAGCCCTTCTTGTCAACGTTCAAATCTTATTTCATTTGTCAGCTTGTAAGCTCCTCAAGGGCAGGAAGTGTCTTCATCTAACACAGTGTCCTGCACAGAGTAAATGCTCATTAAATGCTATTGATTAGTTGGTATTTTCAGATCATCATCATCACCAACATTGACAGTACTATTGAAAGCACTATATTAAGGCTTTGGAAAAATATAGAAGTGGAAGATGAGAACACTAAGCTGACAAACCAATAGTGGAAAGGGTGCAAGAGTTGACAAATTAATAATAAATGACAAGTCAACAAGTAAGGGCATAGTAATGCTGAAATCACTGACGAGAAGGCATGGATGTCTAAGGTGTGGGATGAGTCAGGGAAGGATCCTTGATGGAGGTGCTCTTTGAAAAGGATTTGGAAGGAAGGATGTAGTTTGCAAAGCAGAGGAGGAAGGGTGCCCCAGGCAGAGAATGATGATGATGATGATGATAATGTCTTCCCTTGGGAATAAAGACTTCAGGGCTGAGAACCTGCATGTAGGAATTGATTACAGTGCTATTGGTTTGAGGACAAATTTGCATTCCCTTTACAAATTAGCTTTTAAAACTACAACTCATATATTACTACTCCACTCTCTTAAATTGATGCATGCCTTAATTAATGCATCTTAATAGACTTAAGAAACACATATGCTGTTTTTTTCTTGATTCTGTAGCATTTCAGACCTCCTACTGTTTCTAACCCCTCTTCCCCTCCTCTACACAATCATGCCACCTTTTAAAAAATAAAGCAGCAGATGTTCTGTAGATGAAGTTGTTCACAAGGTGGCCAATTCACAGTTTCTAAAGTGCTGCTTATAGATTGCACATGTTTTATTTTTCACATCCTCACACTCATTTAGCCCATTTGAATTAGTACATGTTACAGAAGGTAATCTCAGATTCATGAAATGGGAGTTTTCCAACTGAGCTCATAATTATTGTCTATGAATTTTAATTTAACAATAAGGGCACAACATGTTATTAATCATGTGGAGTTAGAGATGTAGAAAAGGGCTGGCTACAAAATTTCTAGCAAGTACAGCCATGTATGTAGATTCTCCAACAGATGACTAAGCAGCTTGGGGGAGTAAATAGAGTACAGGCCTGGGAGTGAGTGGTCATGGATTCTAAACCGGCTCTGCCACTTGTCTGCTGTGTAACCTTGGGCAAGTCACTTCACTTCTCTGGGACTCAAGTACCTCATCTGCAAAATGGGGATTGAGACTGTGAGCCTAACATGGGACAGAGACTGTGTGCAACACGGTTTGCTTGTATCCACCCCAGGGCTTAGTAGTGTCTGGCACATAGTAAGCACTTAAGAAATACCACAGTAATTATTATAATTGTTACTTAGTCCTGCATTGGCCTAATTGAAAAATTAGGCAAATGGCTAGTGGCTCTCACCTGAACCTACTGCTTTCCTGTGAAGATACAGAGAGGGAACCAGAACAGTGGTGGTACTGTCGGCATCAGAATCTACCCTATCTTTTTGGGGAAGGATGCTTTATTCTCATGTTACACAGAGAGTAAAAATGACAAGTCCGGCTATTGAGTGACTTGCTATTGGGTTTGACCATATCTGGCAGAATGGGCCTTGGGTCTGGACTGGCTCCATGTTAACTTCATTGTCAGAGACTTTAAAGACATCAGATCAGTTCTGAAGGATTGGGTCATTCTAAAGGAATATCTTTATTTCATAATGCGGGACTATTGACCTTGAGAAAATATTAACATGTTTATGTCAACTGCCCTACTAAAGGAAGGTTTTAGGCCAAAGGTCTTCTGAGTGACTGCAAAATGTCATCCCAGACTAATTCTCACCTTGCTTTACCTTGAACACCTTCTCAGTCCCTAAAGAGACATACAACAGGCACGGGGAAAACAATGTTTGAGGTCAAACAGTGCACTACAGTTGGAAAATATTTTCTTTAGATTTAATCTTGGGATAAATCAGGCTACTCAGGCACCAAGGTCATTGCTGCTGTTTCCCCAGAAACTGAGGAAGGAGGCTGTGTAAACAAGCAGCTCTTTAATGTAGGATTGTAGAGGACAGAGGAAGTGACAATGTGGTATAGTGGGAAGAACATAGGACTGGGAGACAGGTTTTAAACCTAACTCTGTGACTGAATTGTTGGGTAACCTTGGGCAAAGGTACTCATTCTCTCTGTGTTTTAACTACCTCTTCTGTAAAATGGGGAAAAAAATAATTGCCTTTCCTTGTCTCTTGGATTGTGAGCCTCATGTGGGTCAGGGGATGCCTGATTTTCATTCAATAGTATTTATTGAGCGCTTACTATGTGCAGAGCACTGTACTAAGCGCTTGGGATGAACAAGTCGGCAACAGATAGAGACAGTCCCTGCCGTTTGACGGGCTTACAGTCTAATCTTGTTTTCCATTCTAGTCTTTAGCATCTAGTTGAAGGCACATCTCTTCCAAGAGGCCTTCCCAGACTAAGTCCCACTTTTCCTCACTTCTCTGTCGCCGTGACTTGTTCCATTTGCTCTTCCCCATCCCAGCCCCATGGCGCTTATGTTCATATCTGTCATTTTATTTATTTGTATTTATGTCTGTCTCTCCCTGTCCCCGCAGACTGTAAGCTTGTTGTGAGCAGAGAATGTATCTGTTTTTTTATTGTATCCTTCGAAGTGTCTAGTACAGTGCTCTGCACAGAGTAAGCACTCAATAAATATGATGGAATGAATGAATGAATGAAGAATGACAACAAGAACAATAATACGTTTGTGAACACTCTGTGCAGCTCCTGTGGACCAGGATATAGAATAGTTGCCTATAGTCTTCCTGGTTGAGCTTGTAGAGGAATAACCCACATAAGGAGGACATATTGGATGGAGAGACATAATTAATTAATTATGGCATTTGTTAAGCACCATGCTTAGCACAGGGGTAGATGCAAGATGATCACATCTGACCCAGTCCCTATTTCACAGTCTAAGGGGTAGGTAGAACAGGTATTTAATTCCTATTTTACAGATGAGAAAATTGAGACCCAGAGAAGGTAAGTGGCAGAGCAGGGATTCAAAGCCAGGCCCATGCTGTTTTCAGTAAGCCAAACTAAAAGACATAAGGGGTCTTAGTATCTACTTGGGAACTTCTGCAATTAATTTTAGTTTTGGGGCATATGATATACTAAGATAAGTTTTAAGAATGATGCATCGACAAAGAAGCTCGTGTTTTGTACTGCACTGATAAATGGTCTACTGAATACAAATGTAATTGCGTTTTAATTCACATTATTCACACAAAGGAAACAATTACCATCTGGCATGCACATTCTTGCTTAATATTACTATCGATTCATAATATGGACTGCCATAATTCTGATAAAGATAAGCACATTAGGCAAATATTATTAAAATTTGTTAGGGAGTTGTCAATATTCAAGAGGCAAACTCTTGCTTGTTTTTTTTCTAAAATAATTTCTAAATCCATTTTTAGGAATCTCCAAAATTTTGAAAACAGACCTCTACCTGGTGCACAGAGCATGAAAGCTGTCATTTTTCAATGGGGAAATTTGGAGGGGAGCACCTTTGTGATATGGTCACGTGAATTATTATTCTCTGAAAAAGTTTCCTACAAAACCCCAATCTTTGCATGAGCATCATCCCAGTGATATGAGCATAGGGTATAATACAATGCATTTACAAAGCAGAGTTTGCTGAACACCAAGCTTAATATTCTCCAGCATGAATCCAGCTCATTAGCATTCCAACTACTAGTGGAAGGTTAAGTTCACATAACCCAGAGAGATATATAACTCCATTATATTCAAAAAGGAACAATGTTCATGATATGTGAATTAATATCATTGATATTAATAGTAAGTGTGATTACACATATTGCAGCAATGATTTCTTTAGTACATGCTATGTGCTGAGTTCCAAAAAACGCCCCCTTGAAAAGACTCTGGCAAATGGGCTTATAACTAAATGGCAAAACAAATAAAACAAAACCTATTATTAAAGGGTAGTTTAAATATTTCAGAACAGCAGTTTAATAAAGATTAAGGGATCTAATCAGCATACATGATTCTTTTAACAAAAAAGCTTTCAACTATATAGTCAGAGGCAGAGAAAGAGAGAGAGCAGGAGTGAAAGACTGTATACTGTGATAGCCTGCTGAGAAAAGTATGGTAATAAATACATTTGGGGAAGGTAGATTTTAATAATAATAACAGATTTTGTTTTCTTACCAATAGCTCCCCTTAAGCAACACTCTTAAGTATGCTTACATGGCTGTAATTATTTGTCACAACTCTCTTCATCATTTATGTTCTCGGGAATTTTTCCTTTTAGCTCAATGTTGTGATGGAATCAATACAAATCTGCTCTTAAAATATCTGTCTCTGACCTGTGTTTGTTCTAAGCTGCATCATTCATAATGGTGATGGATTGGTAATGCTATTCCTTTTTGTCTGCACAAAGAGCGCAGCATAAAAAGCGCGTATATTTTATGCCCAAGGTCAAAAGAAAATTAATGGATAAAGAGCTAGATAAAATGGAGTTCAAGCTGAATGGGCTGAGTGCTCTCTACAGGGTACGGCCAAGGCTGGCAGTACAAAGCCCATTATACGTGAATACTCTTGAAGCATTTCAGAAGTGAAATCGTTTCTACAGGCTAACCCATAAAAACACCAAGCTTTAGCACTGCACTTGTAAAGACTGCCCACAGGTATGGAGAAAGTGCTCCTATTCAGGATTTTATTTAGCATATTCCATTATCAATCTTTACCTTGAGCGATAAACCCATTTGGGGTTTATGACTAAAGTTGAACGAGTGATATTTATTTATCATTAGTAAACTTCTCTTTCCTGGCTTTTCTCTCCCATTTTTTAAAGCACAACTTATCTGGAAGCCTGGAGAAAATTAGAGCTTTCCAAAAGAAATCGCACACATGCTTGCAAAATATTTAAAAATGCAAAGAACGTGACTTTTTGGCATTAAGTCCATAATGGTTCCCTATGAAGATGACTAATTTTAATAAGCTCCACACAGATTAAATTTCAGAATTCAGAGTAAAAACCCATCTTGCAGACCCTACTGGACAAAAGTGTGATGTGGGGTCATTACAAGCCCACTGATATCCATCAATCAATGGTATCTATTGCACGCTTACTGGGTGCAGAGCACTGTACTAAGCACTTGGGAGAATACAACAGAGTTGCTAAACATATTCCCTGCCCACAACAAGTTTATAGTTTAGAGGGGATTTGCTGCCAAACTGTACACCACTTGACGCTTCATATCAATGACCCAGGGTGATGGCTGGTGGTTGAATGCCTGAGTGGGTATCAGGCTTTTCATGCCAATCAACATCCACCCTTGTGCTATTACCTTGGAGCGTCAGGAGGACCGGAAAAAAAGCTAGGCCGGAGTGATTCAAGAACAAGTGGTGGGAGAGTTGGGTCTCTGGCTGCCCCATGGGGATGCAGGAAAGGTACCAGGAGAGCTCACATCCCTGCAGATTTTTCCTTATGGGCACTCCTGCCAGTCTGTCAGCACTCAAGTTTCCCTAAGCCGACTCTTCCAAGCCACCAGCACTGAGACTCCACTCTGCTCCACCACTGCAGACCCCTGTCATTGGATGGAGCCCTTAGAACAGTTGTTCTAATAAATTAATTTTGAAAGCCAAGGAAATTGGCCATTATCTCTCAATGGCTGCTCTGATAGGGTGCTACCCCTCTGGAAAACGAACTCAAATATACGGTAGTACTCACAGAGCGAAGTTTATGGGGAAAGTTTAATATGACAGCCTCTCATAATATATATATATATATATAGCCTTATTTCATGTTACAGAAAAGAGTGCTATTATTCCATAGTTAAAATCAGTGACAGCGGGAAAATATGATAAAGTCAGGAGACATAATACTGTGGAGTCATGTTGGGCATGGAAAGAAGTAAGGAATTAACGCTTTGATCCAGGTGAAAAGGCCAGAATATCAATTCCTGTATTTTTCAAGACATTTGCAGGAAGGGTCATTCAAGAAGTTTGGTTGCCAAATTACATGCCCAATTAAGATGAAAGTGACAGTTTTGTGATATGACATTAGTTGTTATTTTTAATAGGGTTTTGTTGATTCATGACTATCTGTATTATGAGCAATTAGATATGTGAAACTGCTTACTATAAAATTGTTCCCAGAATTAGGGTAAAAGCAATTAGGAGAAATATGGAACGGCATAAAACCATTTCGGAAGTGGAAATACGATGGAAGGCTAAAGCAAGGAGTAATGGTCTAAAACCAAAAATGAAAGGCACTCAAGTTAGGTAGGAGAAATAATTCTGTAAGGACAATTAAGCAAACGAATAAATTGTTTAGCAAGGTAGTTGAGTCATCATCATCATTAGAGGTGTTCAGAAATGGATTAAATGAAATCCTTGTGGGATTTCTGCAGATGAAGATCCTCCCTGATACATGAGGCTTAAATGGATGGACCACAACATCTATTCTATTTCCTTCAGTGACAAATCTAGATTAATTACAGTATCTTTTCCAAAATCATGGCACTGATTTTGAAGGGGAAATGAGTAGATACCTGCTCATTCTGGATTAAGTTGTAATGAGAACATTCAGCATACTGCAACCATGCTCATTTTCTCATTGACTATTTCACCTTCCAGTGAATTTTTCCATCAAAAAGTGAGTGTTTACGACAGAGGCAATGGAATCCAGTGGGTCCACTACTGAATCACTGAGCTCCTTGCACTTAAATTTCCCCATTCCCCAGACCATTACTCTGTCTGAACTGCTTTAATTATATATTTAGAATAAATGAAACAAAAGGTACTTTTGTCAAGTGCTTTCAAATCTTCAGAGGAAAGATGACAAATGATAACTTCCGAGATTGCTATCTAGGCACATTATTTAAGAAAGGGAAAACTATACACTGATTTCCCAGTGCTCGATTGACTTTAATCGGAAAACATCTCTAGAACATACTCTATGAGATCTCCCCACTACCACAATCACTCTCTGGTATGAAAATAATAGTAATGATAATAATGTTGGTCTTTGTTAAGTGCTTACTATGTGCAGAGCACTGTTCTAAATCCCAGGGTATAGGCACATTGAACTCTTTTAGGACAGTTTTTGTCCATTTAGGCAGCAAAAGAGTCTCGGCAACAAGCCTAGATTTCTCGCCTACGAGGAATAAGGATGTAGGATGCATGGTTTCTCAATGAAGCTTGAGCAGAGGTGGAAAACTAAACAGGTTTCAGGTGAGTCTAAGGGTTAGAATGGGAAGGAAGGTCATTGGGCTCCTTCCAAAACTCCTGAGCTCACCTGTCATCATCATCACCATTGATGACATTTATTGAGTGCCTAGTCAGCCAGACAGTCAATTGTATTTATTGAGTGCTTACTGTGTGCAGAACAGTATACTAAGTGCTTGGCATAGTACACTATAACAATGAACAGACCTATTTCCTGCCCACAACAAGCTCACAGTCTAGAAGGGGAGACAGGCATTAATATAAATAAATACATTTCAGATATGTACATAAGTGCTGTGGGGCTGGGAGTGGTGGATAAATAAAGGGAGCAAATCAGGGTATGCAGAAGGGAGTTGAAGTGAGTACAAAACAATGTATGAAGTGCTTGGGAGAGTGAAACATAAGTAAGACACAAGATCACAGCCCTCGAAGACTTTGCAATCTAGTGGGGAGGAGAGACATACACTATTTTTTAAATAGTGGGAGCAGAAGGAAGAACAAGGATATAACATGAAATAGTACAAATTTGACAAGCTGAAATAACTGAATAAAGTAATTTAATCTACAAACAAAATTATTTGTAGGTGCATAAGTGCCAAGGATAAGTATGGGATCTTTAAGAGATCTTCAGTCTATACTTCTTTCTGCTGCCTGGATCAGTTTTCTAAGAAGTCATGCTGCACATGCCATCACACTCCTCAATGAACTCCACTGGACCTCTTTCCACATCAAGCAGAAAATCCTGATCATTAGCTTTAAAGAATTTAATCAGCTCTCACCCTCCTATTTATCCACTCTCTCTTCCCATTACAGTCCAGCTCACACTCTTCATTCCTTTCAAGCTTACCTACTCCCTGTGCCTTGTTCTCATCTCTCGCCACTGACCTGTTGCTTACGCCCCCCCCCAAAAACTGTCTTCCTTTTATTATCCAACTGAACAGAGCTATACCCATTTTCAAACTGCTTCTAAAATCACAGTTGTCTCCAGGGTAAGGTAGCAGGATAATATGGGAAAGGGGTGACAAAACCAAGGAGTTGGCTTGCTAAAAGCCCACTTCTGTTACTTCAACAGCCAATGTTGATCTCTAGATCACTGGGATATTTCCAGTGGGCTAATACGCCTAGGTGATGCCAAATGCTCAAATTTCTATCAGAAATCAACTAGCTTTAAAATTCAACCCAGGCAAGATACCAGTATGCAGTGCTAATATGGGTAAGAAAGGGGACTCAACATTCTTGAAAATTCTGCCATACGTATTACTCTTGACAAAATATTTAAATTACTTTTAACTGATCTGACTTCCATTTCTATAAATAAAAGGAGAATGAAAATACTTCCTATCAATATTTGGGTAAGGATAAATAAAGGTTTTAGTTCACTGGAGTTTGATGGAAATATAAAATATTAGTAGGATTATTCATAGCAAACTTCCATTATTCCATCACTTTTCACCTATGCGGAACATTTAATTACTGTTTAATATCGTGATTAAAATGGGAATGAGAAAATATTTACATTTTGTTTTTATTAAAATTTGTACAGAACACTTTAAGACTTTATGCCTGCATAAATTCAGGAGGAAATCATTTCCCTAATGGACATTTTAATTTCTCTGTCAGTATAGAAAAAGTCAGTTTTAAATATTTGGTACATGATTCTGCTCCTTGTGTTGGAAGAGAGTGGGCTTTACTAAGGAGAGACAAGCATGTTTTGCAGCCTCTGAACAGATTTTCTTTCCCTTTTGTCCAGAAAAGCTCAGGGCTTGTGCCTACCCTTGTTCAGAGACAACTCGAGCTGAGCAATTTTTCTCCCATCATACATATCCAATTCTCCTTCCTCCTATTTGTAAATTACTTGCCTCTCCCGCTACATTACAAACTCCTTGAGGACAGAGATCATGTCTACTAATTCTTCCAAAAGCTTAGTACATTTCAGCCAGTAGATGCTCAATAAATGCTATCGATTGATTTACTTGTCTGATCAGGACGCTTTAAAGGTTACTAGGAGTTATAATCCAAAACAATTTCACATTTTTAAACTAAGTCTTCTCGCTCTCTTTTTCCTGTTCAGGAAGTTGATGTTTGCTTTCATATACTGTATGTGACATTCAACATTGTGATTTTATGACATACAGAATTCACGTTGCCTAAGACTTGATTGAAAAGTGGGCTGAAAGGAAATGGTGAAAAATCTCATGAAAACTACCAGTGTGTTCATTAACTATGACACTACAACCCCCCTCACATAGCAGTTTCCTCTTCATACAGATTCATCTGCACAATTCCTAATTTTTATTAATTCATTCAATTGTATTTATTGAGCCCTTACTGTGTGCAGAGCACTTGAAAGTACAATTCAATAATAGAGACAATCCCTTGAAAACAATCAAGCTGGGTACTCCCAGTCTAAGAAGTACAGAGAGATAATAAGTCTTTCTAACATCCCTTTTCAGATGAGCACAGAGAAGTGAAGTGACTTGTCTGAGGCCATACAAAAGCCAAGGGCAGAGATGGGATTAGAACCCAGGTCCCTGCCCGGGTTTACAGTCTCGAAGGGGGGAAAGAGACATCAAAACAAGTAAACAGGCATTTCTATTTTTGATACCCCAAATTTGGCTTGCATGAGCACAGTACAGTAATACATAGTCTTGGCCAAGGTACAAGGGGATTCAAGTAGACCTGGTTCTCTTTTGGCTTCACACGGCTCAACAAAGTAAATGATCTAGTCAGTGCTGACTTCTGAGGTAGCTTGGGAGCCATATATAGCTATCGATATACTTTTCTCCCCCCCTCCTTCTCCCTCTACATGCATAGGAGAGAGAAATCTCTATATGGAGATGTGAGCTAGCTTCAACACCATTTTTTGGTGAAATTCCCCTGACTTCATGAGTAGTTGAAAAGGCCGGTGGGGCTTTTAGTTACTACCACAACATGCACACAGTAAAATAGGCCCTTGTTTCGCTAGTTCACTGTAATAGCAGGAGGACTCAGGTTGGCTCACCTCTGTGCAGATGATACCCAAATCTACATGTCCAGCCCTGATCTCTTTTCCTCTCTGCAGTCTCATATTTTCTCTGCCTTCATGACAACTCTACTTGGATGTCCTCTGTCATTTCAAGCTTAACCTGACTCCTAATCTCCCCACCCAAACCCTACTTTCCCCCTGACTTTCCCATCACTGTAGATGACACCACCAATGACACCACCATCCTTCCTGTCTCACAAGCCCATAAGCTTGGCATTATCCTTGACTCCTCTCTCTCATTCAACCCACTTATTCAATCCCTCACTACCTGTCAGTGCAACCTTCACAAAATCGCTAAAATCCTCCCTTTCCCACCTTAATTACTATATCACCCTCCTTGATGACCTCCTAGCCTCCTGTCTCTCCCTCTAGTCCATACTTTACTCTGCTGCCCAGATCATATTTCTATAAAAATGGATAATGGGTATATTGCTGGTTCTGTCCCTGTTTCCTACTCCTCAAGAACCTCCAGTGGTTGCCCATCCACCTCCATGTCAAGCAGAAACTCCTCACCATTAGCTTTAAAGCCCTCAGTCACCTTGCCCCCTACTACCTCACCTCCCTACTCTCCTACTACAACCCAGGCCGCACACTTTGCTCATCTAAAGCTAACCTTCTCACTATACCTCAATCTCATCTATCTCACCATCAACCTTTCTCTCACATCCCGTCTCTAGCTTGGAATGCCCTCCCTCCTCATACCCGATAGGCAAATACATTCTACCTCTTCAAAGCCTTATTGAAGGCACATCTTCTCCGAGATGCCTTCCCTGACTAAGCCCTCTTTTCCTTTTCTTCAACTCCTTTCTGCACTGTCCTGATTTATTCCCTTCATTCCCAGACCCACAGCACTTTTGTACATATCTGGTATATATTTATCTATATAAATGTCCGTCTCCCCCTATAGAATGTAACCTCATTGTGGGCCAGGAATATGTCTATTATAATGTTGTATTGTACTCACCCAAGCATTTAGTACAGTGCTCTGCACACAGTAAGTGCCTAATAAATATGACTGACTGACTCAGTTGTGTCTAGTCTGGCCCAAAACCCACAAGGTATAGCCAACAAACCAACCACAAGTGGGATCATTGTAGCATCTTAAAGCCTGAACTACTTTCTAAATAGTTCAGTATCTAGGAAGTTCACAAGAGCTAGCCATATCACTGGTATGTCCCTGTTCAGCTGAGCCAAGGAGGACTTGGATAAACTTGACTCCACCTAAAATTGGGATAACTTTACACTGATTCAATCTGTACTGCATTTTCATAAGATAAAACCCCCAGGTTTTAAGATGAACTGCATTTTAGTTTAAAATTTATTTAGGTCTTCCATCAGTCCATGTGTTGTGCCCTCAAATATTTTCATTCAATATGAAAGCATTTAAGGGAACTATAGTCTGCCCCATTATTGTCAAATAACCAATATCCAAATTCTGTTAAATCATTTAAGGCCCAAAATTTAAACAGTTTAAAAAACATAATAACACTATAGTCTATTAGTTATTTTTGGTTAGCAAATGAAAGTTAATGTCTTTGGGGAACAAATAAGAGTTTCTCAGCACAAATCCCATTATGACTCAAGTAAAGTTTCCTGGGGGGTAATTTTCATGTTTTCCACTCACTCGGATAAGCATCCATCTTGGGCCAGATTTGATTACTCCCCCATAGCTATTAAAACCCAATTAATTGCTCAATTAATTGTCAATCGCATTTAAATGACTCATCACTGCACTACAAACAAACTTGTGAAGTGAAAGGACTGTTAAGAATCATAGAAACTAAGGAAAGGGGAACTTAGGTAGGTCAGAAAAAGTGATATTTGAAATAAACACTTCCAGATCCAAGCAATCTGACCTTAGAGACAAAGCTTCATGCCTAAATTAGCTAACCCTGAGGAGGCCACAGGTCAAACTTGAGCACATGTTTATATTATAACTGAGCCTTTTTAACTACTTTGGGATTTAATGGCACCCTGATCCCTGACCCTGGATCAAACAGGTTGCATGTTTATATCATTAATTTGTCAAATATACCATAGACGGGTCATGTTTCCTCTTAACCCATAGCTAAACGTGGGACCTCTTTGGCTTCTTCATCAAGGGCCTGTTGTAATTGAATCTTAACATTTTTATTTCAAAAACTAACAAAACTCAAACTTTTAAATGCCCCAACTCAGCTTTCCAGTCAGCTTCCATTCCCTTAATAATAATAATGTTGGTATTTGTTAAGCACTTACTATGTGCCGAGCACTGTTCTAAGCACTGGGGTAGACACAGGGGAATCACGTTGTCCCACGTGGAGCTCACAGTCTTAATCCCCATTTGACAGATGAGGGAACTGAGGCACCGAGAAGTGAAGTGACTTGCCCACAGTCACACAGCTGACAAGTGGCAGAGCCAGGATTCGAACCCATGACCTCTGACTCCAAAGCCCGTGCTCTTTCCACTGAGGCACGCTGCTTCCCTTGAGCCAAGCTCTTTCACAAATAGGCCAGACGGAGTGATAGAGAAATGACAGTCCAATTGTGCTTAGAATGGTATCAATTTGATGACAATTCTTCCTGTGAAAACATTAGGGGGAAAACCCAGTGGTGAGGGGACAACAAATCGAGCTAAATAATGGAGGACTCATAGCACCAAATGGAACAGCGGACTGTTATTGAGGAGTTTCCTGTCACAACTACCGTGTGAGAGAAATTCCCTATAATAAATAGCTGGGATAATAAGCATCCTTACTTCTCTGGTTCCCAACTACCACCTTTATTTGCATGCTACAGTGCCAAACTTGTAAGCTCCTACTTCTGTTTTCAAAAGGGACTTGGCATATCCAGTTAGAGAATCATATTTTTTTCCTTCCATTTCAGAGGCAATATCACCAGTTACTATTATCTCTGACTAAGAAGGCTTGCAAAAGTAAAAAAAAAAAAAAATAGGAGGGAACAAGGTAACTCAGAGGAACCAACAAAGTCTTCAAAGTGGATTTAAGCTGAGAAATAAATGAGAAATGATTACAACTAATAACCGTGATGTTTCATGTCTTTGGTGAAGCTTATAATCAAACAACTACTAGAGCCTCTCGGTAGGACGCTTATCACACTGAATCCATCCTAAATAACTAACAGCTCTGTTTAACATTTATCATCATCATCATCATACATGGCCTAGTGGAAAGAGTACGGGTGTGAGTCAGAGGACATGGGTTCTAATCCTGGTTCTGCCATATATCTGCTGTGTGACCTTGGGAAAGTCACTTCACTTCTCTGGGCCTCAGGTACCTCATCTGTAAAATGCAGATTAAGACTGTGGGCCCCACATGGGACAAGGACTATGTCCAATCCTACTACCTTGTATCAACCCCAGTGCTTAGGACAGTGCTTAGCACATAGTAAGCATTTAACAAATAACGCTATTATAAATGGTATTTATTGAGTGCTTACTGTGGGCAGAACACAGATCTGTTGTATACTATTATCATTATTATGATGATTTGTATTATAATAATTATGATATTTGCTAAGAACTTACTATGTGCAAGCACTATTAAGTTCTGGGGCTGGGGTAGATAGAAGATAATAAGGTCAGATATAGTTCCTGTCACACTTGGAGCTCCCAGCCTAAATAGTAAACACATTGGGAAAAACCAAACGTGGGACTTCCCATGTTATTTTTCAATAGAACTTCATAGAGAGAAGCAACATGGCTAAACAGAAAGCATGGATGTGCAACGCAAGGGTCTGGGAGTCAAGAGACCCAGTTTCTACTCCCAGAGCCACCAGATGCCTGTTGTGTAAGCTTAGACAAATTACTTAGCTGCTCTGTGCCTTAGTGTCCTCATTTGTAAAATGGAGATTAAACCTGTTCTCCCTCCCACGTAGAGTGTGAACCCCGCATAGGATACGGAATGCATCCAGTCTGCTCATATTATATCCACCCCAGTCATTAGTACAGTGCTTAGCAAATGCTTATCAAATACCACAACTGCTATTATCTTTACTTACATCATACTTCCTTATATTGGAGTGAAAATAAAGACTCACAAGCGGGTGATGGAAATTTGAGGAGTTGCAATAATGTTTATTTAAGACTGGCAGGGATCTGTGGTCTGCACCTGAGTGCCCATTCCCTGTATCCACAGCCAGACTCGCCTTAAGGCTGCACCTGGTGCTTTTCTCATCCCCACCTGTCCTGATGGCTCCAGGCTCTCAGGCCCTGGACCACTGCTCCCTCCTCACTTTTCTGTTGCTCTTCCATTCCCTTTCCTCTCTGCAACCCCCTGCTGCTGCCCCTGTCACAATGTTTAGTGGTAACGCAGATGGAAATATTTCTACTTTATAATATTGATCAGATTAGTCACAAAAATGATTTCCAAGAGTAAAGGCACAAACCAGATCCCATAGGTATTAAGGACGTAGGTTGTGTGTTAATGGATGCTCATTAACTCTTTTGTGGGCACGTGGGGTGTGTATAGGAAATTATTCCTTCACTAAATAAAGTGGTATGGAAGTGTCCTACAAGAGTTAATCAATCTTCAAAACATGAGCAATTTATTTCCCTCTCACCGGCAGTAACAGACCCATAATATTCCAAGCCGCATAAATTTAGAGTTACATTCTGCTTGATTTATACCTTACATCTCTCAGAATTGTGAAATTTAAAGAGACATTTTGCAGCTGTGCTATTCGCACTATCCAAACTCAGAATCAAATCAGGTACGTATGAAATCAGAATGGAAACAGTATGACAATTTTTAACGTGCTTCAAAAAACTCAAAAACTGGAATGACTAAAATAGCCTATTAACCTCTAGCATTTTACAAACTGCAGTTGTTCAAAACGTAGCCTATAAGGGAATCGAAAGCAAAAATATACGTCCTATTGAAGACTGCTTTGGCTTTCTGTTATGCTCCAAGGGCTCTACATTCTGGTTATTTTATTATCTAAAAATAATGAGATTTAATGAATGGTACATGACAAAGAACATGAATATTACCACTCCAGGTATCTTTTCAATCATTTTAAAGAAACAATACTTTTCAAAGAAAAGATACATTATGGGGTCAACAATAGCTTCTATCTCAATTACACTTTTACAGTTTATTTTTGTAATGATTTTTTCAAGAGTACCTCACCTTGGCTCCAATAATACTGGTAAAGTGGAATTGGCATGGCAATAGCATTTGAGGGGAAGCTTTTTTCTACAGATGCCTCTTGAAGAAAATGTTTGGCAAAAACAAGGAAAACAGGGGGGAATTAACAAATTAAATACCCTTTGGATACATCAACGATGAGATGGTGTAACATGTTGCAGTTCAGCACATTTCAAATATAAAGGACTTTAAAGCGGAGTGAGAGACTTTCTATCAGTAAGGAACAAGTATAAACCTCCCTCTCTGATCCTTAGCAATTCTGAACACCTGTCCCAGGGAATTTGTTTGAAAGCCTCAGGGAAGTGAGCCAGACATGCATTTCCATTGAAGACATTTCTAAATCCAAAGGGAAATTTGAGATGATAAACTGAAAGGTCTGAGGGAACGTAGAAAGTAGCTTTAGGTCTTTAGGTTCTTAACCAACAAGGAATCTTGAAAAAAAAAAACCCCACACTTCCAAATTCTCAGACACCAAATTGCAATATACCCAAATATCAATGGAGGTTATGAAAAAAGAGGAGAAAATGATGTAACCTTTTTTTAATACATGTCATTTCAGGTGATGGTTCTGGAACACTTCTTTAAGGAGGAGAGAGCCTGAGTAATCTAGTAATATCTGTTATTGAAAGGGTAATTACTCTATAAGGAATACATTGTTCTGGAGACTGAGTTGGGGATGTCAGGAATAAAGGAGGGTAATAAAACAGGAGTAAGAGAAGAAAGATCACTGTCTTGGATAAAGCAAATCTTTCGGGACAAGGATGCAGCCATTCAAGAGATGGAAAGCCGGGGCAAGTCTGAACCACAAATGGGCATAGCACATGGGATGGTGTCAGGCTTTGCTAATTTTTCTCATTACTTGATTATAAGTATCATCAGTAATAGGAAATAATGTTGAAAGACAGGAAGGTAGGTATGAACAAAAGAAACAGAATCAACTAAAAGAACCTGAAATGTCCCCAGGTTGTATGGAAGGACAGATGATGAACCAGAACCATTCATAAAGGCGGCATACTCCTCCTTTGGCTATATTTCAAATAATAAACAAATGCTTGGCAACAAACAATCCAGCATAACCCCTAGACTTTACAGACCTGAACAGTGACAAGATTATAGTAAACAGAAATTTCTATAAAATTGCTTCTAACCAATACTTACCTTAAGTGCTTTTTCTTCCAGTATAAAATATATACTGCAGGGTGCATTCTGAGGTATCTATTCCTAATTTGGCTTGTGAAAGGAGCACCTGAATGCAGAGATAGCCTGGCGTAAGATGAGCTGAATGACATAATAAGCAATCCAGGAATCTCTATGACAGGTCAACAAAAGGGTCTTAATCTTGGAGTACCCATTTCTGAACCATTTTCAGATTTGTTTCAGTGATGAGCTATAATTCAGAAAAGCTTTCTAGGTTCAGAGAAGAGCTAACTGGCCATGTGGGCGGAATGAACTGCTTGTAAAACAATGAAATGGGGATTACACAGTCATCTGCGCCAAAGCAGCAGGCAATATATTTTGTGCATTTACAGAGAACAAATTTGGGAGGGAATTTTGTTTGACCATGAAAGAAGACAAATAAATGAGCGATGTCATGTCCCTACATAAAGCAGAAGGGGGTATTGTGTTCAGTTGTGAAGAACTAACAACTAATGTAGGGTTCAGAGTCCATGATCCTTAGAAATCCTCATTTTAGAATATGATTATTATCCAATATAACCCTATGGGAATCAACTCCATTCACACAGAGTTCCTGGTTAGTCATCGTTTCCTCTTGTCCTGGGAGTGAATGCTATTCTAATGACAGCCTGAGCCAAGGAAAGCTAAATTTCTATAGAGTAGACTGTGTAGAAACTCAAAATAGTGCAGCTTGATGACTCTTGTTCCACATATGCTCGTACCCTGCCTGTAGAACTGGGAAGTATCCCACCCCATACCGCACTCTGAGTTTGATCCTTCATGAGGGTTGAGAGAGAGAAAAGACAGAGGGAGGGGGAGAGAAAGTAAGAGAGAGAGAAGAGGAGAGCTTCCAGGCTCCTCCCCTTTTAAATATCTCTTCATTCCCCATCCTCCCCCAACCAAGTTTGAGAAGCTATTTGTAGTTGGATTCATGAGATGGCAGTAATCTGGGTAGCTCGTGACTATACACCATGCCACTCAGATATTGCTGTTGCTAATGTGGGATGCCTTAGATTTTCTTGCAAGCCTGAGAAGCAGTGCAGCCTACTGGAAAGAGCACAGCCTGGGATTAAGAGGACCTGGGTTCTAATCTCATCTCTGCCACTTGTCTACTGCATTACCTTGGGCAAATAACTTAATTTCTCTGTGCCTCAGTTACCTCATCTGTAAAATGGGGATTAAGAATGTGAGCTCCACATGACCGGGACTATGTCCAACAAGATTAGCTTGTATCTACTCCAGTGCTCAGGACAATACCTAATAATAATAATGTTGGTATTTGTTAAGCACTTACTATGTGCCGAGCACTGTTCTAAGCGCTGGGGTAGACACAGGGGAATTAGGTTGTCCCACGTGGGGCTCACAGTCTTCATCCCCATTTTACAGATGAGGTACTGAGGCACCGAGAAGTTAAGTGACTTACCCAAAGTCACACAGCTAAGTGGCCGAGCCAGGATTCGAACCCATTACCTCTGACTCCAAAGCCCGTGCTCTTTCCACTGAGCCATGCTAATACCTGGCACATAGTAAGTGCTTAACAAATGCCATTAAGAAATCAATTATGTGGCAGGAAACTTAGTAAAGAGCAAGGGACCAGTGTTTCCAGATGAGCACTATCCATAGGACTTGCCTCCCCACGCCATCCCTGTATTTGAATCTGTGAAAGTATACATTACTGAAGTCTTTTTAACAAAGATTGCATATCATACCTTTATCATGATTTTAAATTCCTTGTGGGCAGGAGTTGTGTCTACTGACTATTGTATCTCTTTCTCCCAAGCCACTTAGTACAGTGTTCTGCACATGGTAAGTGCTCATTAAATGCCAATGATTGATTACACTGACATACAAAATGTTCTACAGCAAGAATTAGGAATTATGAGTCATATGATAGTATTTATTAGGTGCTTGCTGTGTGCCAAGCATTGCGTTCAACCTTAGGGTAGATACAAGATAATCAGATCAGCCACAACAGCTATCCCAAAGTCTAAGTGAGGGAAGAACATGTATTCAATCCCCATTTTGGAGATGAGGAAACTGAAACTCAGAGACACCAAGTTACCTGTCTAAGGGACACAGCAGATACGCAGTCGAGTCAGGATTAGAGCACTGGTCTCCCAACTCCTAAGCCAGTGCTCTTTCTACCTTTGTGTGTATGTGTGTGTGTGTGTGTTCTGAAGATGGCACATACGCATGAAGTCGTCTGCTCTGGCACACTGTGGCCACAATCTAATCCCATAAAATGGATCCAGTCCAATGGCCATGGCAGGTAATAAAAATCTGGGCCTTCTTACCTGGAGCAAGAGCCAAAGATTTCACTCCTGGAATTTACTGACCAAGTCTTCATGAAAAGAGACTAAAATCAGGCATTCATCTAATGGTAGCAGGAATTGTCCACACTAACAAATCTAATGTCCTTCAGGCCAATGCTCTCTTTGACATTTGCAAAGACCTGGTTGTATGTGATGAAAAAAAAAAGAATGGAAGATAGCACTATTTTAATGAGTAGCATGTAGTTGATGAGCAGTGATTCTGGAACCGTGCGCCTCACCTGCTTCCTGTCCATCAGACCTCCCTTAGCAGGACTGCTCATCAGCAACCATAAGAGATACCAACAATGAATACATCATTGTTCATAAATTTCTTTCTGTGTTTCCGATAACCAACAGTCATCCTTGCTGGGTTAATACAGTACACTCACTAGGCAGAGTGACTCTTAGTAGTTGAAGTTTTAACTACCTTATGGTTTGGGGATAGATTTAAAGCTATCAAAATATTTCATTGGCTTACTATCCCAGGTGAAATGTTATGAATCTACTTATAAGTGTAAAATAAATTGCCTGCAAAAACTGAATGGAAAGTATGAAAAACCCTACTTAAATAAAACATGCCACATGGCTTCTCCAGAAAACATCCCAAAGGGAAAATAAAAGTATATTGAATTTTGAAATATTTTGACCCCAAAGGCTCTGGGGAGTATTATATGTTTGTAACATAAAGTAGTTAAATAAATTGAAACACGTGTTCTGATGAAATACCAAAGTATTCTGCAAAGAATGTCAATCTCCAAAGGAAAATACCTGAACTTAAGTTTTTGACAGAATCAAAAATGTTTTCCGAATAAATTGTTTAATTACAGGATGAGTAAATCTAAATCTCCAAAGACACCTCACAGGGAACACGAAAATGGCACTGTTTAGTAGTAGCACTTGGTAATTTTTATTTCGTACTTTTCAGGGTTGAGTACTTTCTTTTCATTCCTTCCCCACATCCCAGTTGAGGTCCCAAGTGACAATTCTAGGTAAACCTGATCTTTGACTATACACTATAATTGCCTGCAATTTAATGCTTTCCTTCCACTTTGCACCCTCCACCCATGAGAGAAAAGTCGGCAAAGCCAGCCTAATTTGCATTCTGAAATTCAGTGCTAGGCTTTTATTTTCCTTTGGAGGGTTCTTGTTACAGAAGAGCTTCATTAACTCAATTAGGCATGATCCAGTGGGCCCATGCAATTAGGCTATGCTCAAGCCCTTGGAATGGGCAGAAATAGGAAGACTGCTGCACTGTTTTGTCTTGAAGGAAACCTACCAATAACTTTTTTTTTTCTTGTGACACTTTCCAAAAGCTCTTGGGTACTGTTAAAATTAAACGTTTCTGGGAAACTCTTGTACGTTCAGCAGCATGCAAACTCCATACACCTAGAAGAGGGAACTGATTCTTATTTACCATGAGCAATTTAACACCACAATTTGGCCTTTGCATTTAATGAAGCAAGAACCCCAGACCAATTTATGACATGATTATTTCATATGCAACAGCTTGAGGTACACCACAGATGATACAGGAAACAAGTTTTTTCTCAGCCATCATCATCAACAGAATTTAGAGATGCCATCTCAGATTCTCCAAGTTATTTTTATTTCTTTTTTTCTTGATGTATTTTTACTTAGGCTAGTATTCCTTGACTAGCCTCTAATCAAACCTATAGACCACTAAATATGAAAAAGCCATTTCAATATGCTCCAGGCCAATCTGTCTTCTGCAGTTGTCCCCCCAGCTGTCCATGAATAATTCACAATGCTTGAGATTAATTCACTTTGTGCTTAAAATAGTTTTCCTTACATCCCAGTTTACAGTTTTTCCCCCATTTCAGCCACCACATCTGTATATGGATCCTACTCTAATTCCCTCCCCTCACATATCCTGCCCAGTGAAGGCTTGACTGATGTACTGATGACTCTGATCACGAATGACCATTTAAGCTCAATGTGGGCAAAGAATGTATCAACATCTCTGTTGTACTGTACTCTCCCAAGAGCTTATATGGTGCTTTCCACATAGTAAGTGCTCATCAAATGTGCTTTGCACATAGTAAGTGCTCATCAAATACTGCTGATGATGATTTACAATTGAGTATGGACTTGTAGCTGGGCTTGATTAGCTGCTCTGGAAGTTGAACGGCGCTTGTGCCAGGTCTTGCTACACAGTCATAAAGAAGGTTGAATACTACAAAGTTTGATCCAGAAACCTTCAGTTCAGTATGCAAACTGTCACCCCGTTGGCCCAAGCATTTGTCATATCTCAACTTGAATACTTTATCAGCCTTCTAGAAGAACCTCACTACTCCACTCCCTCCCCTTTCCAATCCATACTTCACTCTGAGACTCAGATCATTTTTCTACATTATTTTTCATGTCTCTCTTTGTCAATAACCTGCACTAGTTGCCAATTTGTCTCCACATCAAGCAGATATTCATGACCATTCAGTGTGTTGGTCTCCCCTACATATTCTTGCTCCCCTCTCACCATATCTCAGCTCACAGCTTCACTCTTCTCAAACCAGTTTACTCTCTGTGCCTTGTTCTCATCTCTCACACCACTGAGCTTTTGTTCACACACCTATTATTGTTTCAAACTCTGTCCTCCCTCAAATCTGACTTCCACTCTTGTACTCATCTTCAAGAGCCTTCTGAAATTAGCTGAAATCATCCAGAAGCCCTTTTCTGTCTAATCTTGTATCTGCACCTGCCATTTCTGCAAAGTACTTGGGTACTTAAGAACATACTCTTATAGCACTTATGTAGATATATTAATATTCTATAGTTTCTCTCTACCTTAATGTATTTTAGTATTTGTCTCCCCCATTAGATTGTAAGTTCCTTGAAGGCAGAGATCATGTCTACTCACTCTAACTGTACACTTCCAAGTTCTCAGTGCAGTGGTCCATAAATACTATTGACTGATTACTTGAATCTTGATGACATGATGGTGTCACGGCATCTGTCTCCAAAAGGACAGAGTAGGCTACTTGATTTACTTCTCTGACTGTTTGCCTATTGTCACATCATTAGGCAAAATTGCATGACAACATTCACCAGCGGGTCACCCATGATATCACGACTTGTATGTAGAATTTTCCAGGCACAGGCTGGTATATAATCCTGGTCTTAAGAATAATCAATTAATAGCTTTATGCTGATTCGAAAGGGGATATATAGTCTTGCTCACCTTGATGATTTGAAAGAGGATCCCAGAGGATAGAACCACATTGTGGGATCACTTTCCATATCCCTTGTTTAGCCCTTGAATATTGCTTCATAGAATAGGTTGAATAAGAAAAGGACTAGTAAATTGCTTTACTCTGTTGGTGGTGGGGAAATGAATAGAGATGACCCCTCCAGATCTGAACCATCTAGACATATGGTAATTATATATACATATGTATATAATATATACATATATATACAATTATATATATATATAATTATGATGGTATAATAATCTTAGTATCTTCAGCATATTTCATGTTGCTGTGCCCCGCTATAGACCTAAATTGCACTGAGATTCTGGAAACACATGGTTAATGATCTTCTGAAGTCTATCCAAGAAGACTCTGACTAGGACTTTCACAACAATAGAGAGCATAAAGATCCCAAGATTAATTACAATACAATTTTGTTGTATTGTATTCTCCCAAGTGCTTAGTACATTGCTCTGAACACAGTAAATGCTCAGTAAAAAAACAGTGACTGATTTTGCAGTTACCCTTTTCACTTTTCTTGTGATAATTGTGGCTTCTTTGAAATCTCACGGCTCTGCCTCAATATTCCATATGTTCATTTTTGTTTGGCAGCCTAAAATCCTGTATTGAAAATGTGCAAGGAAACAACCTGAGACAATAAAAGAGCACTGTACTGCCTTAGGAATGTGAACGGCTTGGGATTGAATAGTTATCAGTCAAGTTTAGACTGTGAACCCCTCTTGTATCTTGTATCTACCCTGGCATTTAGAAGGGCGCTTGACGCATAGTAAGCGCTTAGACACCACTATTATTATCATGCTAGAGGGTTTGGAGGGTGGGAATCCTCTCAAAATAATTCCCTTGAGAGTTCTAGGACTAAGGAAATCAATACTTTTATTGGTAACGTTGCATTTTTTATTTAGATTTATCTCTACTAACCAATCTTTAAAACTAGAGCCTTGGAGAAAGGGAAAAAAAAACAAATAATCTAACCTCATTCTAATCATTGGAATTGAGAGTGTGTAAAAACCTTACCTGAGTGGGGGATTTCACATTACCATAAACTACATATGATCAGCATCCAGAACAGAAACATCAGAATTGAGTCAAATTTTCTATAGGCTAGGGTGTGTCCAGCATGGTTTATTCATCAGAAAAAAAGGCTTGAACAGGTTCCTGAGATTGGGAGATCTTGACATATTCACTCAGTCACCTCATATTTGCCAGAATCCCCGAATCCAAGAATGATTTTTATTTCTGATTTGGATTTGTATAAACTGCCGCAAAAGTCTGGATTACAATAATCATTAGAAGGGAAAAAAAACCCACTTCTGGAGTTGAGATGGATTTCAAGAAGAAAAGGAATGTTTTTACATTTGAGAATGATTATAGTATGTTTCCAAACCCCTAGAACTGTAGGGATAAGGGGAAGGTGCTCTATAAATACTGTTAATGTTGAGGAAGGAACAGGTGAAGGAAGACTATTAGTCATTTAAAAATAAGGGACTAGGAGAGAATAATAGTTGATATACAAAGAATGTCAGAAATTTTTATTCTAAAATATGTGCTTAATATAGAGGTAAATGAGGAGAGCTCAGAGGAACGGTATAAGGGGAAAGGGGGAATGACAAAAGATTTGGGCAGAATTATTGCATATTTTCAGAAGCAGTACTAAGCAACTCTGAAATGGCAGGCAGAACAGAGAAGAAAGGCTAGCAATCTATGAAAAAAATGGAACTATTTTCAATGCCAACCATAGCTTGTTACTACTGCATCATATTCAGGATCTGAGCTTAAATGCGAACTTAAGAACTTGTTCTTTTGGCTAGAAGAGATCAGACTCATTCAGTCTGCAATTCTTTCTTCTTGCTGATCCAAGGAGGATTATGATTGGCAGTTGAGTCTTAATCTCCAAAGGATAATGGCTTGATTGCAATCAAAATCCAACCCAATATTTTTGGGGAGAGGGAGGAGAGAGGAGGAAAATGAATAAAAGGCAACCAAAAGGGATTTAATTAAAATTATTTTAAGAATTTCCAACAGATCAGAACACACGGGATGAGACTGGGTGGCTGAGGCAGCAGGAAAAACTAACGGAGACTGAAAAAAAATATGCTTGTAAATAACAGGCTGCCACATCCGCGAACATTTGATAACGAAACCAGCTATTCCTAGAAATGGAAAAAGTCTTAAATAAAATGAGACAGTAGGTATATGCAATTGGACACTATTAATTTAAACTACACATGTAGTTTATATAAACCATTATATATATATATGTATATATATATACTATATATCTAGCTAGATAGATAGATACAGGGCAGAGGCTTTTACAATGTTGTGTGGAGTGCTTAATTAATTACTGGTCCATTGATATTGTTGCTATTATTGTAGTAATGGACTCAGAGACAATGGCCGAAGACAGGTCAGCCTGGAAAGCAAGAATTGGATCAAGGCTTTGGGAAGAATGGTTTACCAGGTAGTCTTAAAACTGTAGTGGATCTTGCAAGTGACAAAAGTACAGTACAGCAAAGAGCTATATTTACATGCTTATGAAGTGGAATGGATTGTCAAGTGTATGCAAATCTTTTCAACTTCTTCCACACATATAGATGAGATCTCACTATCAGAAAGTGTCGGGGGGTTTGTTTGAGCACTTGTAATGCACACATGCCCACCCACACACCCTTTTCCTTCTGTGCACAATGGAGAATGGACCACCTCCTGTCCACAAAGGGATTCTTCCATGGACTACAGTTGAGGAGATGGATAGAACGTAACCCCTCTGCTTATTTGTACACATCACAAAGATGTCCCTGAAAATACATATACCCAGAGGTGGCCTTGTTGGGTATAGAGGCATGCAAACTGCCAGTCTTTAATCAGCATGACTGTGCTCTCTCCCCTCCCAAGTTAATCCTTTCTTAATAAAGTTTTTTTTAAAAATCATGCTGGCAAGGAGGGGAATGATCGGGAGCATACAGTGGCACTGCCTAAGCCGTGATTCTAGGGTGAAAGTGAGGGTACTACTCCAAATGGAAAATAGGAACTGGGGGCAGAGAAGACAGTGGCTGGCTCTCTCACAATCGACTAGGATACCATTACTGCACCTTCAAGAGCAGCACCCAATTCCACAACAAGGGGATATGACTGAAGTTGAAGATGAAAGGTTGAAAACGGACAAAAGAAAACATTTATTTACACAGTGGGTGGTAAACAAATATAATTAATTACCACGGGAAGTGGTGCCGGTTGAAAATACCAGCAGATCTGAGAGGCATTTGGTTAAATTCATGGAAAGGAGGTCTATAATGGATTACCAGGGAAAATGTTAGAGATGGGTTGGGTAACATTAGGGATATTAAATGGTACATCCCTAAACATTAGCATGGATGTCTAATAGGTGACCATATGTGGTTCCTCCAAGCTTCCTATTGCCCACTGGTAAGCGGTAAATACACAGTTGTGCTATGATGTGGGGGCCGTGCTCGACTGAAACGTTGCTTTTAATCATTACCGTTGTAATTTAGAGTGAATCAGAGTCCACATTGCACTCCTGGGATCAGTGGAAGGAAGTGTTAGAATCCTTTAAACCCCTTGTGTATGCTCCATTTAAAGCAGGCTTCAAATAGAGTTCACTGTTCAGCTTGCAGCTGGCTGTACTAATGCCCATTCCTCTTCTTCCCAAAGTGACCCACCCTCAGGCAGCCCTGAATAATAGTTGACCTGAGAGACACAACTAGTTCAAAGATAGCATCTAGTTGGCCTAAGAGACACACCTAGTTCAAGGACAGCATCACTTTGATGGGAGATAGCAGCCTAAAGGACCAATAAAATACTAGCTATCACCAGGTATGGCAGAGAAAATGAAACAAAAAATAGAGTTCAGCCATTAGCTTATAACCATGTTATCTCAGTAACTGGAATCCTGTCTGCAGCTCTGGTGGCCATATTTTAGGAAGCCCAAAGAGTAGTAGAAGGTACAGAGAAATACAGCTAAAATGATCAGAGAAATTAAATAACTTTTATGTGAATGTAGACTGAAACCATCAGGACTCTTCAGTCTAGATGAACAAGACTGAGAAGGGACTTAGCTGACATTACAAAATTATGAAGTAGTCAACTAGGTGAGCATATAATTATTATATAATTGTTATTTACCAAAACCCACAAAACTAGTACTAGCAGACATTCAGTGAAATTTGAAAGTCTAATGTCAAAGCAAACACCAACATATAAAGTATATGTTTATACTTTAACATATAAAGTATGTACTTTTCTGTTGCCTTGGCAATCTGTTTAAGGTGTGTGGGGGGTTATATTCTAATTTACAAATTTCAGTCTGAGCAAGGGTCAATATTATTGAGCCAAATTCTTTCCCCTACTTTGAGGAAGAAAGGGTTCTGAATAAATCCAGAATAAATCCAGAAGTTTCCTTGGGAACTTTGGACACAGGAAAGAAAAAACTCCTTGTCCAGCATCCTGCACAGAAATGCTCTGTAGCCTCCCTACCAATCCCACAATTTCAAACAGCTCTATCTGAAGGCTGGGCCAGAGTTCCTGCTATATACAGGCGATGATGCGTCTGTCAGCACAGTAGTGGCCTGGGTGAATTCTGGTATGTACCCACTGGGGTGAGTGGAAAGGGCACGATAGGGTCGCAGTTCCTGAATTCTATGGTAACGCATAATTTGGGTACCTTTACATCTGCCAAGAGTTCAGAGTAGCTCAGAGCTGAGAACTGCAGACGGGGATCAAGTCTGAGCTGGTGAGTTTAAGGAATCACCACTGGGGTGCTGGGATGGCTCCCTGGAACAGTAGGAAGAACTCTCCCTGAGGGCTGGGATGATTCTAGGGAACAGTCGTAGCTCCTTCATGACTATCCTGGAAGTGAAGAACCAAGTCCAGCTTGAGCCAGGTTACCCTACATGTGTTGCTTGAAGAAGGCAACTTGAGGCTCTCCTGAATCTTGGGTGACTAAAGACACCCCAATTGCCCATGAGAGATACTGGTGTTATGCATTTCAGAGCAATCAAGAAACACACTGTGGTGGGGAATGGAGCACTCATTGGGCAATCAATGCTTCCTGTGAAAAAAGTGTCAATCAAAGAATAGGGGATGAGGTAGTATCCTATTCAGCTCCTAGGGTTTCACTGCTGTAAATCCTAGTGAATAACCAGGCTCCAAATGATTTTCTGTTTTCCCACTGTAAGTACTGCTTTTTATATTAAGTTTACCTTGCCTAACTAAAAGTTTTCAAAAACCAAGTAATCTTTTTAGAGCTTTAATTTTTAATGTGCTGTGGGTGGACTCCATTTGGCACATTCATCTATTAAATAGTGCAAGCAATTTTTAGCTAAATATCTAACAGGATGTCGGCCCAAAACCTCATGTTCCTATATTACTGTGCTGTTAACAGCAACAGCTTGCAAAGATTTATGGCTCCTATTAATTACACTAAAAAATATGGTAGATTTGCTCCAAGAAATCAATTGTTACACGGACAGGCAACTGTATTTTTTAATTACAATCATAAATTACAAATGACTGTCATTACCGATTCTCTCTTTTCATTTTTTCCCAAGGGGAAGGGTTAAGCAGGAAGCTCTTTGTTTTTCCAGAATCAACACTGCAAAAATGACTATGTCTGGGTTACTAGTCTATAATACTACTGATACCAATCCCACGGTTCCTCCCAGAATCATCTGGGGCCATTGCTGAAATAGAATACTAGGCTGAATCAAACGTCAGCTCCACCCAAAATGGCCGATGCTTGTGTTCTTATGTTCAAATCATCGGTTTGGCCTCCTATAGGGTAAGAAGGTGAATATTCTGAGAGGAACTACTTCAAAACATGAAAACTCTTTTCTGGCTGCTCTACTTTGTAAGCACAATTTCCCATCTTGTGTTGGGAAGGCAACATTTTGAGCTTGCAGAGATTTCCCTTCACAGACTTACTAGCAGGTAGAAATGACACTCCGCCCTGCTGATTAATAATTAAAATAAAAAAACTCAGGTCAAAATAATTAAAAAGCTAAAATCTTTGAAATTATGAAGTAAAAGCAGCCTGATCAAAAAGTCAGTGGCCATTAAAAAGTCCTGGCACATACGGCTGAACGTTTTATGTAATTTTTTTCCTTTGGTATTTCCACACAGGAACCTTGGGCAATCTGTGGATTGAAAATAAAGCAACCAAATATCAACAGCTGAAAAAAATGAAGTGCGTGTCATGGAATGACGGGTGTGGACAGTAGCAGAATTACCATTAGAGGAGGCGGGGCTGCTGGCCCTGGACCCCAAACAAGTTGGGGAGACTTTCAGAAGAAACCGTGCCCATGCTGGACTGCTCTCTGACCTCTGTCTGGGTTATTAGAACCCCCAAGAGCAGCAGCAGGAGCCCCTTTGCAAGGGTGTCAGGCAGTAGAGGGAACGTCAGTAGTAGTGGGAGGCAACAGCTGTGGTGAGTTAAGAGCTGCTTTGGGGGAAAGCAGGAGCAACCCTCCACTTCCACAGCTATGAGCATACCTTGATGGCTTTGGTGTGAGCTAACATATTCGTGGCCAGATTTAGCCCAATTTGGGGTGACTGACAGATAAGATTGAAAGGTTGTGTCCAGAGCCTGAAGGATGATGAAGACATTAGGTAAGTGAAATGTTCTTAAAAAATATTTTCCTACCAAATTATCCTTCCATCTATTTGGATTTGTTCAAACCTGCTCTTTTAATATCTCAGTGTTCCTCAATCTGTTAATGTCCTTCTGTAAAAGCCAAGAAGAAATGGCATGTTACATCACAAAATAGCTGAGCTTTATTCCCAATTATTCTTTCTTGTTTAAAATAAGATTAAACAGTTTTAAAATGGAGCTTTTTGAATCTTCATAAAAGGTATTCTATTGTCTTTATCACTGCTTTGTATTCCATGGAAGGCATCCTATAATCGTTTCCGGCAACCAATAATGATTTCACGAAATGGCATTGATTTTGTAAGTGTCACTATTTATAAGTTGCTTAGTTCAATCTTAGGAAAATCATTCTTTGCTCATTGCAAACAGCAGCAGGGGGACCACACAGGCAATTATTAGATTAAACTGGATTTTAAAACTCTTTATATAGGTAATTTCTGTTGATAAACCTGTTGAAAATGTAATTCTCTTAAAGGTAGCATTGTATTCAAGTATCTTCTTCTGATGCCTACAAAGAGAAAATGACAGTATTTGTGTAGCCATTGCCAGCTCATCCAGGTGCTTTATACCGAGACTTCATCTGAAATGCTCACTTTTCTAATTCTTTATTTCCTTTCTCCAGTTACTTGGAAACCTTATTCTTGACAAAAAATAAACTTGTTACCATCCTCTGTCTGCACAAACTATTTCATTCATTTGAAAAGATCACATCTAAAGCTACAATCACAAACTGATTCCCCCCCATATTCACCCTTCCTTCTGCTTTGCCTATGCACCGGGCTGCGTGCCCCAGCCCTTGTGTATGTATCCTTGTACTCTGCTCCTTCCCCTATCTGTAATTTATTTTAAGGTCTGTCTTCCCAGATAGACTGTTGGTTCCTTGAGGGTAGACATCATGTTTACCAACTCAATGATACTGCACTCCCTGAAGTACTTAGTATAACACGCTGCACTCAGTAAGCACTCAATAAATTTGATTGATAGATTAGATAGGTATCTACGAAACTGAAAACATTAATTACAAATGCACATCTATAGACTTTGAGGTTCCTTACATCACTGCCATATACTTATTGGAAAACTCTGGTTTACCTGGGCCTCTTCGATTCAAAAGTAAAACTGCATCAGCCTCTTCGCTGACCTCCCTGCCTCCTGTCTCTCTTCACTGCAGTCCTTATTGCACTGGGGTTGACAAGTTAATCAAGTTTGGACACAATCCCTGCCCCACATAAGGTTCACAATCTTAATCCCCATTTTGCAGATGAGATAAATGAGGCACAGAAAAGTGAAGCGACTTGCCCAAGGGCAGACAGCAGATAAGTGGTGGTGCAGGGTTTAGAACACAGGTCCTCTGACTTTCCAGACTGTGCTCTTTCCACTAGGCCATGTCGCTTCTCTGATTGACTGATAAATTGATAACTTATTGATTGAATAAATTCAATATTTTTCCAACATCATGGGAGGGGAAGAAGCATGCAGGGCAGGAATGAGTACAGAATAAGGGGGCGGGGGTGAGTAAAATGGAATGTGAGAGAAGGAAGGTCAAAGCAAGGGGATAGAAGTAATAATAATAAAGGGATTTATTAAGGTTTACTATGTTCCAAGCACTCTGCTAAGCACTGGAATAGATACAAGATAACAGATCAATCAATCAATAGTATCTGTTGAGTACTTACTGTGTGCAGAGCTCTATACTGAGCACTCGGTAGAGTACAATTAATCCGAGTTGGTAGATGTGTTACCTCAGATCAGAATGAATCCTGTTGTTCCACTTGGGGCTCATGATCCAAGAGGAAAGAGAACAGATATTTTACCTTCATTTTGCTGCTACTGCTGCTGCTGATGATGGTATTTGTTAAGTGCTTACTATGTGCCAAGCACTGTTCTAAGCACTGGGGTAGATACGAGATAATCAGATTGTCCATATGGGGCTCACAGTCTTAATCCCCATTTTACAGATGAGAAAACTGAGGCACAGAGAAGTTAAGTGACTTACCCAAGGTCACACAGCAGACAAGTGGCAGAGCTGTGATTAGAACCCATGACCTCTGACTCCCAAGCCCAGGCTTCTTCCACTTAGCCACACTGATGAGCAACTGAGTCATGGAGAAGTTATTTGAAATGCCCTAGGTCACAAAGTCGGTAAGTGACAGAGTCTGGACATAAACCCAGGTCTCCTGATTCCAAGTTTTAACTGGAGATAAGGAGTAAAAGCAGAACTAAGTTGTCTCAGAGAGTCTCAGTTATTGTTACTGGCATTCGGTAATGTGCGAATCAACAGTTCCAGGCACCAGTTGGTTTCCTCAATCATCCATGCTTCTGAGCTTCTATCAATCAGCTATTGTTGTCCTAAAATAAGCATCACTTCCACTAAAGGCATCATAAATGAAAATTGTGATCTGGTTATCAGGGGGAATATTTGGCCAGTGTAAAGTATTTTCTTTCCGTGGTAGAAATGTAGCAATTTGGTTTCTGACTTTCTAAATCTGGACAGATGATACAAGTAATATTTTGTTTATCTGTTGTTTGGATCCAGGCATTCTGTTATTCAGGGCCTATAAGAGACTTCCTATTCTTCAGCTTCTTCTGCAAGGAAGCATTTTATTATGAATCATGTGTCTAAGCAGACATTAAATCTGGGATACTAGAATATGAGTAAAGAGCTAATCCTGATTTTTATTGCCTGACAATTGCATATTTGTATAAGATAAAAATGTTATAAATAATTGGACTCAGTGCTTGGCTTAGATTTAATGGGACTATGAGTTTTGCTTCATGATCCTCTTTTTGCATGCTACTTTAATTCCTTCAGTTTCAAAACGGAACGAAATTTAGAGTTACTTCATATCTTTTCAACCTTCCCTATTTATTCCAATTAGCAAATATTGGAAAGAAAAAGGATCTCAGTTTTCTGATGTTTGGTTGAAATCCCTGACACAATTCAACTCTTAGGAGATTATCAAATAGATTGGCCCACTGTATAAATTAATCCCTTTTGACAGTAAATAGAGTACTTAAGGAGGAGTATGAAGTCTGTCTAGCCACCAGAGTCAATTTAGAGAAATGTAGCAGTATTTTACTTAATGGACTACTAGTGGTCTGAAAGGCATCATGGCTCTCCCTTACTCCACAATTAACTTCTAGGGAAGAGTTTATTTCCTTAGAGGCTCTGACTGAATGTATTTCTGGAGCAAAGAATTAAAGATCATCTGGTGGAATCGCTAGCCTTTGGCAAGGTGAATAACTGCACAGTACACACTAAGACTAAACCTCTTACAGTGCCGCAGCCCTGCTAAAAACTGGGAATCCATTGCTACAGCTGGACCAGCGTTATACACTGTAACTGAAAAAGGAGCAGCTCATTATGACCTGCAGCTTCGTGAGGATCATGAGAAAAGGCAGCAAAACAAAAGCAGTACTAGTAGCTGTCGACAGCAAATACATCAGCACAAGAGACAGCCTCTCTGTGTGTACAATACAGTGGGGATCATGGGTCCTGTAATAGCCTTTGCACTCAGACGTGCACCCTTAAGTAAATGCAGTGTCATCTTCTTCGAGCAAGGAGGAGAGATATATAATTTATGGACCAAATGCTGTCTATTCTCAAATATTATCTCAGAAAATAGGGATTCCATAATTTCTCCACAGCCAATTTCACTGTTTTATCACCATTGCAACTAAGAAGCTCTCCTTTATATCTACTTTATTCTTTCCTGATGTCATTTTAAACTTATCTGTCTCTTGCTTGGTCATCGATGAACTTGGAGAACTGGTCTGCACTCTACTCAGAAAAATTGTTCCACATACTAGACAACAGTTACTGAATCACCCCAAGCCTGTTTTTCCAGGGCAAACAACTCCCATTCCTTCCATCTTTCCTCATTGAAAATATTTTACAACTATTTCTAATTTTCATATCATTTTTAAGAGCACAAGTGCCATAGACATCCTGTAGTAGGTTAGGTCAGTGGGTTGTATGGCCTAAAGTGTCTTCAACAGTCATACTAAAGAACTCTTGGAAGAAACACGGACTAGTTTAGTTGTCCATTTTGACATTATCTTTCATAGTTGGGAAAGTATCTTCTAATTTTCGTAATTGCTTCCTCTAGTGAATTTACTCTCAAGAGACCCATAATAGTATTTTCTGCCTAAAGAACTTCCTTTAGTAATAAATTCCATATGCATAAAATCCCCTCTGAATGAAAAAGCACTTCCTTTCGTTTAACTTATAACTACTAGGAACTAAAAATTGGCTGGAATGCCAGTTTTATATCAAACTTTCACCTTCTTAGAATGATAGAAATTGGTTGGCTCTATAAATGCTAAGTGCTTACTATTTGTCAAGCACTGTTCTGAGCCCTGGGATAGATACAAATTGATCAATCTATTTGGTAAGTAGGAGTTGGTTTTCCCAAAGAAGTCTTCAGAAATTGTCTGTCACACCTTCTCCAATCTGGTATAAAACTTGGGCATTTTCCAAATACAAAACAATCAATCAATCATATTTATTGAGTGCTTCCTGTGTGCAGGACACTATTAACCAATGGGAGAGTACAATATAACAGAGTTGGGAAACATTTTCTCTGCTCACAAGGAGCTTATGGTGGTGAGCCCACAACAAGCTGCCTTGTAAGTGACTGTAATCCCGTGAACAACAAAAAGGAAGAGACTCTGCAAAAGCACTGATGCGCTCTACCTGAGGCAGGTGATTGCTGGCTTGTGGGGGTGGAGCATGGAGGGAGGCGGGGCTTTCTCTCCCTGTTCTACCTAGTAACGGGTCTGTACCAATCAATGACTGCTCCGTAAAGCCACAGCTGCCATGCCTAAGGCAGATAAAAGGGGCTTGCTTGGAGGCATTCACAGGGCACACACAAAGATGCAGCCCAGAGGCATGCTGAGACACATGGCACCTGGAGGCATCACCGAGCCACAGGAGCACGCTGGAGAAGGAGAAGCATCAGGAGAGCAGCACTTGATAGCAGCAGAAGGCAGCAGCACTTGGAAGCAGAAAGAAGAAGCACTGGCCGAACAGGGTCCTGTGACCACAGACTGATATTGGACCCTTGGATGGTGGAGTGAGTGAGTGTATGTGTCACTCCCTTTCACGTTGATAAAAACTAAGTAAAAAACTTTTCACAGTAACGTTGGGGATCAGAGGTGTGGTTTGACTGCTACTATATGTCACTGAGGCTCCCCGGTCCAGGAAGGTCCTGGTTGGTACAAACCAGGGGCTCGTGACACAGTCTAGAGGGGGAGAGAGATATTAATATGAATAATTATGGGTATGTTCATAAGAACTGTGGGGCTGAGTCTGAATAAAGGGTGCAAATCCACCACAGAAGGGAGTGGGAGAAAAGAAAAATGTTTTGGAGGAGATGTGCCTTCCATGAGGCTTTGAAGGTGGGGAAAGTGATCAATTGTCAAATATGAAAAGGGAGGAAATTCCAGAAAAAGGATAGTCCTAGGTTGCTTTTTCTTAAACTGAAAAAATGTGGCAATCAAATCTCAACAAAATACTCCAATTAGCATGTGGCCAAAGTTGAGTATGTTGGAAGGATTACTTTTTGGATTTTGGATGTCATCATCTAGTTATTATATCAGAGTACCATTGTTGTTTTTTTAAAATAATTGCATATTCTTGATTCACATCATCTTGGGGTCAACTGTGAGCTTTAGATGTTTTCTACAGTTTGGGTACTGATCAATATTTTCCAATGCTACACTGGTATTGCTTGTTTTATTGTTACTACTATATTCCCTGAAATTTGATCCCACTGAATTTGATCTTGTTTGTGAAGGACTCCTTCACAAATTCATTAGACTTGGGGCTATGGTCCTCTCTTTCGAAGAATTAGCAAACCTAATAAAATCACCCTCACTTTCACTCTTGAAAAACATACTCCAGCTTAGTACAGTGTTCTGCACAGAATAAGTGCTCAATAAATACCATTTGATTGAGTGATATTTTTTTCTGGTCATCTGTAAAGCTACTGCATAATGGCTCAATACCAATCCTTGAGAGAAGCCCACTTGATAATGTACCAAGACAGTTTTAACCTCCTATTGGATGCAAGCTTCCAGCAGGTTCATTCATTCATTCAACCGTATTTATTGAGCACTTACTTTGTGCAGAGCCCTGTACTAAGCGCTTGGAAAGTACAATTTGGGTTGTGCACCAGTCTAGAGAAACAGGGTCAAGACCACACTGTTTTCTTCTAAGAACGTCCCATCAATAAGGTTTTTTGATTTCCTTTGAAGTCTATATAGATTATCTCTATTGTGTCCATTTTGTGCAGCTGATGTTCCACTATCAGAGAAGGAAATTCATTTGAACTGGAAGAATTTGTTCTTCAGAAAACAAGGCTGGCTGCTTCCTTGTATTTGCGCTTCACTGTATTTGATGGCTTAATATAAAAACCTTAACCTAGAATCTTCCCAGAAATCAATGTTAAATTTCCCATCTGAAATTACCAAGCCTTTCTTTGTTCATTTTTAAGATGGGCCCAGAACATGCCTTTTTTTTCCAATCTTGAAGGTCTTCTTTCCTCTGTCTTCACACAGTAAGCACTGAGTAAACACTACTGATTAACTGAAGTATCCTCAGATGCATATTAATGGGTCCTGCTGGTTTGAATACATTTGGAGATTCTCTCTTTAAGACATTCTTTCTACATTGTATTTCAGCTTCCTAGTATTCAAATAAATGCAGAGTTTGAACTGGTAACAACTGGTCACATTGGATCATGTAATAAAGGAAAGGAAACCTTTTTTTCCACACTAATGTGTTATCACCATTCTCCTGAGCCTCAGTAGACTGGAAGATGATTTTATGTTTCACACAAGCTAACTCTCCTTCTGGCTTCAGTCCAGTACTAGGCAGCGCAGAGATCACTTATATGCTTCCTTCTGCCAGGAACCTCCCTTCTACTTCAAATCCACACCTGAAATCACCTTTCCTCCAAAAGGCCTTTCCCAATTCATTTTTCTTCTTCTTAGATCAGCTCCTTGTGGGAAGAGATCATGCCTACCAACTCTGCTGTATTCTCCCAATTCGGGGTTTTCTGCACAAAATAAGTGCTCAATAAATACCATTGATTGATTCCCATATTACCCCTGCAGGACTTCTGAAACTCACAATCTCCTGTAGTATTTCTGTCCATATTAATTTACACACTCTGTTATTTAAGCACTTATTTATCTACATATCAATTTTTCATTTTTCTTCTATCAATAAATTACCTTTGTGCCTGTCTTCCCCATGACACTGTAATGTTAATCCAAGCACTTATCCTATCCTGCCTTGATTGCTGTAGCGGCCTACTTGCTGACCTTCATTAATTCATTCATTTAGTCATATTTGAGTGCTTACTGTGAGCAGAGCACTGTACTAAGCACTTGAGAGGGTACAATAAAACAATAAACAGACCCATTCCCTGCCCACAATGAGCTTACAATCTAGACCTCCCTGTCTCCTGTCTCTCTCCACTCCAGTCCATACTTCACTCTGCTCCCCGGAGCAATTTTCTACAAAAACATTCAGTCCCTGTCTCCCCTCTCCTCAAAATTCTCCAGGGGTTGACCATCCACCTCTGCATCAAACAGAAACTCCTTACCATCAGCTTTAAAGCACTTAATCACTTTGCTGCCTCCTGCCTCAACCCTATACTTTCCTACTACAAACCAATTCTCACACTTTGCTCCTCTAATGTCAACCTACTTGCTGTACTTTGATCTCACCTATCTCGCCACTGAACTCTCACCCATGTCAGGCCACTGGCCTGGAACACGCTCCCACTTCATATCCGACAGTCAATTTACTCTTCCTCCCTTCAAAGCCTTATTGAAGGCACATCTCTTCCCAGAGGCCTTCCCTGATGAAGGCCTCTTTTCCCTTTCTTCCACTCCCTTAGGTGTTGCCCTGACCTGCTCCCTTTATTCATCCCCCCTCCCAGCCCCCATCACATGTACATATCTATAATTCATTTATTTATATGAATGCCTGTCTCCCCCTCTAGATTGTGATTTCATTGGGGGCAGGGAGTGTATTTGTTATACTGTTACACTGTATTCTCCCAAGCTCTTAGTACAGTTCTCTGCACACAGTAAATGCTCTATAAATGCAAATGATGGATCGACTGATTGACTGTAAGCTCTTTGAGGAAAGGAATCGTGTCCTCTAACTCAATTATCCTCTGTCAATCCCTAACTTGCATACTCTCCACACAGCAGAGACTCAACAAACACTGCTGATTGATGCAACACATTCAATATGTTGAGTAGGCTGAGGAACAATGGACTTGCATAAAGCTATGAGGAACAGAGGACTCCAAGGAATAACCCTCATGACCGTCATGAATGATTTCATGGTTGTCATATTTAATTTGTTCATTTTAAATTTTCTCTTTTTTCCTCAATGTCTCAGTCTCTTTCCCCATGTCAGCCAGCCCTCCTTCCTTTATGTATTGTGAGCGCTCCATATGCCAGAGACCATGTGTTAATCAATGTCCCTATAGACTTCCTAGCACACATAGAACAGAGCTTCACAATTTTTTAAGCACTTAATGAGGGTTAATGTTGATGAATTGATTATTCATTACACCTTCACAATCATATTGTTTATAAGCTTCTTCAGGAATCACACACTTTCTGTAACCTTCATGGTTTTCTTTCAGGTCTGTTCCTACACTCTAAGCTCCTTTTGGGCAGGAATCACGTCTACCAACTCTATTTTAATTGTACTCTCCCAAGCAATTATTATAGAGTTGCACCCACAATAAGTACTCAATAAATGCCACTGATTGACTAATTTTGGTAGTTCTGGATTTAGTTAGCTTGGCATTTTGTCAGCCCTTTGTCCTGACTATGTCTTGGTATGATTTGCTCCTGTTTTTGTAAACCATCTGTTTGAAGACAGCCAACTTCCTCAGACACCTTTGCTTCTTAAGCTTCCTTTGCATTGGAGTGTGCCTCATAGTTCTGTAAGCCTATTAAAATTTGGTTTCCTAAAGTTCATTTCCTTACCAATTTCTTACACTCCTTCCTCAGGTCTTGAACAGAATTCATCTTGTGAAAACTTCTCTTAGGGTTCAGAAGAATCAACTCAACTAGGGCAACTTCCCTAGTAGATTTCTTTGTTTTCTGTATTAGGAAATTTTGACCACTGCAGTCTCAAAATCAGTTTGAAATTCCATGGCCCATTAGCAACCTGCCCTGACACAGAGCTGCTTGGTAAATTGACCTTAGAAAGCCTCATTCACCTTCTCTTTGTGATTTGGAATTCTAGAATGGCATTATTATCTTTCACCCTAATCCCAATGGTCATTTGAGTCAGTAATGTGCTGTTCTTTCCTATGAATAGACACCTTACAGTGGCAGGACAGTTTGCATGTGCTGAGGAAATCTAGAGCTATATGCCATATAGGGCTACCCATAATGGATGTACCCGATGACTCCTCTGCCGCCCGCATGCTATCCCTCCTCGACTCTGCCGACCTCCTCCTCCACCATAGCGCGCCCACTCACCGACTCGGTCACACCCTCGATCTCGTCATCTCCTACCTCCCCCTCACCAACTCTGAAATCCCTCTCTCTGACCATAACCTTCTCACCTGCCTCATCTCTCACACTCCCTCCCCCTGCAAATCTTTGCTACTCCCCCACAGAGACCTCCGCTCTCTTGATCCCATCTGTCTTTCCAAAAGCATCTCTCCTCACCTTGCTGCCCTGTCCTGACTTCCCACTCTCAATGATCAGGTCTCCGCTCTCAACTCCACCCTCTCTACTCATCTCAACTCTCTCTTCCCCCTTTCCCTCCGCTGCTCTCGCTCCACTCACTCACAGCCCTGGATCACCTCCTCTGTCCGCCTCCTACGCTCCTATGCTCGAGCTGCTGAGCGCTGCTGGCGAAAGTCCAAGCACCAAGCCGACCTCACACACTTCAAATTTATCCTTTCCTGCCTTAACTCTGCCCTCTCCTCCGCCAGGCAAAACTTCTTCTCCTCCCTCATCAACATCCATGCCCGTCACCCCCGCCAATTGTTCCGGACCTTTAACTCTCTCCTTAGGCCCCCTGTTCCTCCCCCTCCCCCATCTCTCACCCCCAGTGATCTGGCCACCTACTTCATCACAAAAATCAACACAATCAGGTCTGAGCTCCCCAAAGTCACGCCTCCCCCCTCCCCTCCCCCCCACCAACCCTCTCCCCTACTTTCCCATCCTTCCCTGCAGTAATCCTCAGAGGGGATCTCCTCCCTCCTCGCAAGTGCCACCCCCCTCCACCTGCGCCTCGGACCCCATTCCTGCTCACCTTATAAAAAACATCGCCCCTGCCCTCCTCCCTTCCTTAACTTCTATTTTTAACCACTCAATCTCCAATGGCTCCTTCCCCTCTGCCTTCAAACATGCCCACATCTCCTCCATCCTAAAAAAACCCGCTCTCGACCCCACTTCCTGTTCCAGGTATAGCCCTATCTCCCTACTACCCTTCCTTTCCAAAATCCTAGAACGAGTTATCTACAATCGCTGCTTAGAATTCCTTAACTCCCATTCTCTCCTGGACCGCCTCCAATCTGGCTTCCATCCCCTCCACTCTACCGAGACTGCTCTCTCTAAGGTCACCCATGATCTCTTTCTTGCCAAATCCAATGGCTCCTACTCCATTCTAATCCTCCTTGACCTCTCTGCTGCCTTTGACACTGTCAACCATCCCCCCTCCTCCTCCACACCTTATCTCACCTTGGCTTCACGGACTCCGTCCTCTCCTGGTTCTCCTCTTATCTCTCTGGCCGGTCATTCTCGGACTCCTTCGCAGGCGCCTCCTCCCCCTCCCATCCTTTAACTGTTGGAGTTCCTCAAGGGTCAGTTCTTGGCCCTCTTCTGTTCTCCATTTACACTCACTCCCTCGGTGAACTCATTCGCTCTCACGGCTTTGACTACCATCTCTACGCAGATGACACGCAGATCTACATCTCTGCCCCTGTCCTCTCCCCCTCCCTTCAGGCTCGCATCTCCTCCTGCCTCCAGGATGTCTCCACCTGGATGTCGGCCCACCACCTAAAACTCAACATGAGCAAGACTGAGCTCCTCATCTTCCCTCCCAAGCCCGGTCCTCTCCCAGACTTCCCTATCACCGTGGATGGTACGACCATCCTTCCCGTCTCTCAGGCCCGCAATCTCAGTGTCATCTTTGACTCGTCTCTCTCGTTCACCCCACACATCCTATCCGTTACCGAGACCTGCCAGTTTCACCTTTACAATATCGCCAAGATCCGCCCTTTCCTCTCCACCCAAACGGCTACCTAACTGCTACAGGCTCTCGTTATATGCCAGCTAGACTACTGTGTCAGCCTTCTCTCTGACCTCCCTTCCTCCTCTCTTGCCCCGCTCCAGTCTACTCTTCACTCTGCTGCCCGGCTCATCTTCCTGCAGAAACGATCTGGGCATGTCATTCCCCTTCTTAAACACCTCCAGTGGTTGCCTATCAACCTCTGCTCCAAACAAAAACTCCTCACTCTAGGCTTCAAGGCTCTACATCACCTTGCCCCTTCCTACCTCTCCTCCCTTCTCTCTTTCTACTGCCCACTCTGCACGATCTGCTTCTCTGCCGCCCACCTCCTCACCGTCCCTCGGTCTCGCCCATCCTGCCGTCCACCCCCGGGCCACGTCCTCCCGTGGTCCTGGAATGCCCTCCCTCCTCACCTCTGCCATCCCCTCTTCAAAACCCTACTTAAAACTCACCTCCTCCAAGAGGCCTTCCCAGACTGAGCTCCCCTTCTCCCTCTACTCTCTCTACTGCCCCCCTTCACCTCTCCGCAGCTAAACCCTCTTTTCCCCCCATTTCCCTCTGCTCCTCCCCCTCTCCCTTCCCATCCCCTCAGCACTGTACTCGTCTGCTCAACTGTATATATTTTCATTACCCTATTCATTTTGTTAATGAAATGTACAACGCCTTGATTCTATTTAGTTGCCGTTGTTTTTACGAGATGTTCTTCCCCTTGACTCTATTTATTGCCATTGTTCTTGTCTGCCTATCTCCCCCGATTAGATTGTACGTCCATCAAACGGCAGGGACTGTCTCTATCTGTTGCCGACTTGTTCATTCCAAGCACTTAGTACAGTGCTCTGCACATAGTAAGCACTCAATAAATACTATTGAATGAATGAATGAATGAATAATGGAAAGGTCTAAGCCGAAGCGTCAGACAAAGTCGATTCCCCGGTGCTGGGAAGCAGCGGCGTGGGAAAGGTGGATGCTTGCATAAGGTGAGTGATCAGAACAAATGATCAAAACAAGTGATCAGAACATTGATCAAAGACAGTGGCAGAGACTCAGGTTTTTGCTGCATGGAAGTAAGGCAATGCTAAACCACTTCTGTATCTTGGCAAGAAAACTCTATAGATTTGCATACATACCAAAACGACCTTATGACAGAAAATGGGACGTTCTGAAGAGGGTGTGTCCATGGAGTCACTATGGGTTGGAAATGACCCAGTGGCATTTGAAGAAGAAGAATGTTTTGGTATAGTTTAAAAGGTCAGCACAGAACTGGGATGTAGCAACAGAAGCATAAAACAACATTCAGGAAGCAATCTTTCTCATATACTTTGCACTCTTCAGACCCTTTTGGATCACCTTACCCAAAATATAATGTACAGAAACTGGAGAGTGTCTAAGGAAGAGTAATGTAAACGTTTACAGGGGTGGGAAAATGGGTCTTGGAGACAGGTTAAAGAAATAGGACCAAATTCACATGGACTTTAGGGGGCTGGACCGTAAGATCTCTTAGTGTCACTTCCAGCTCTCATCTGTTGGCCTCCTGCCTCTTCTCTACCAATGTACATCAATTCTCTGGATGTACAAGACAATACCACCTTATTTTATTCTCTGCCTAATTAACCTTAGTGAAGAATGTCATTCCTCAACAAGGATACTTTTTTCCTGTCTGTATATTAAAACTCATAGGATACAACACTCAAAAATTGTCATGCTCAGGTCAAAAATTTTCAGTGAGGGTTTGAGGTCCTGTAGTTTCCAATCCAGAATTGAACAACTGCAAATCTGTTGCAGTTAACCTCTTCACTGGGCCACCTATCACTGCAGGCATGGCAAACTGTTACGATAACATTGTAGTGGTTCTTGATAGGAAGCCGCTTAACTGACCAGTTAGCCACAAAAGAAGTCAACACAATGAATTCAGGTTGGAGTGACTAAATATATATGCCAAAAGAAGGACAATAAAATAAATAGAAAGAAATCACGAGCTTGTGATGCTATTTCCAATGGAGGGTGATCCACCTCTCATTTTGCACACTTATGTTGCCAAATTTCATGGAAATGAGCAGAACAGCCATTTAAAAGACATCAAATAAACATTCTTTTTATTACAGGGAAATGCAAATATCAAGCTTTAACAAGTAAATCTAGGGTCTGTAATTTTAAAGCAGCAATAACAATAACCTTAGGGTATGTTTTCATTTTGTGGTTGATTTTATGAGAAACAACTGTTATTTTGTGTTGCACTGTTATGAGCCAGAAACAGACCTATTCTTTACAACAGAGGTTTTCATACAGAACTGGAGATTCAAAGTTCTGTGATTATAGGTGCAGGATGTTGGCATGAATGCATATGAGACAGCAGCTCTAATCCCATGAACAACAACTCTTTGTCAGTTATTTCCTTATATGGGACTTGAAAAATCTAAAATTTACAGCTGCATTTCAATCTATATAGAAAAATTCATTCAAATCCTATATCTAAAGTAGGTCACAAGCCTCCAAGAGGAATCTCTTTGGATTGAGTCTTCCATGTAAATTTAAGCATGTATGTAGGTAGTATGATTAGAGAAGCATTTTGCAGGATGTCCATCAGAGTTTGCATGCATACTTAAAGATGTGTATCTTTTGCTATCTAATTGAATGAAAAGCTGTCTCACTGGCTCTTATATTTGTTTGGAGTATCAAACGAATGAACTGAAACATCATTGGTCATTCAATGAGCTGGTGTCCCTATGTCTAAGATTTTGGAGAAATCAGCAGGAGGGATTAAGTTAATTGTTAAATCTAAAAATGTAAAACTAAAACCGACTTTTCTTATTTTTTTTTTAAATTTGGAGGGGTGGAGGATTTGCATTTGGGGGAAAAGTTGGGATTTACTGGCTGGACACGGTTTGTCTAAAGAAATAGAAGCAATAGAGGAGATTAGTCATTTTTTTAATGGTATTTCTTAAGCACTTACTATGTGCCAGGAACTGTACTAAGCACTGGAGTATATACAGGATAATCGAGTTAGACACATTCCGTGTCCCACATAGTGCCCACAGCTTTAATCCCAATTTCACAGATGAGGTAAGTGAGGCACAGAGAAGGCAAATGATTTGCCCAAGGTAACACAGCAGACAAGTGGCAGAGCTGGGATAAGAATCCAGGTCTTACTGCCCTAGGCCCATGCTCTTTCCCCTAGGCTACTGCTTCTCATGGCAAGTATGGATTAGCGATGGTCTACTGTGTAGGCTAATGAAAGTATTCATTAGGACACAGATTCTTGAACCTAACCCCAAGGAGGAAGCAGGGAGAAAATAATAATAATAATAATTGTCTTTGTTAAGCACTTAATTATATGTCAGGCACTGTTCCAAGCTCTGGGGTAGATACAAAGTAATCGAATGGTGAGATGAAAACTGTTATTTAAATGCAAAAAAAAGAAAATCCATCCATATTAATTTGAAACACTGTACATCATTATTTTAGTTTACATGCACTTCCTTTACTTGAGATTGTGATGACAGTTATAGATCAGCAGCTTTGAGCTAATGCAATTGTGCACTATACTTGAGAGTCCCTTTGACTCTCTTTGAGCTCACTGAATAAAATAAATTTGTTAGATGTATACTTTGGTTGGCAAAATATAAAGAAACATCAAAACAATGAATGTCAGGCATTGAAAATGAAAATATATCCATATTTTCCACTGTCTTTTTCTCCTGTCTATAAATGCTTTCATTTCTGGCCCCACTAAGTCTGGGTCTTCTAATTACAATGTACTCTCCTAAGCATTTAGCACAGTGCTCTGCACAGAGTAGGTTCTCAATAATGCTCTGAATGGCTGGGGAGCCAGATTTATCCCAAGGCCTAAGTTGGTACCGAATAGTAAGTTAGAGTCCCAGGGATGAAGATTCTTTTCTTCAGGTTACTTGGGCATCTGTGAGTGCCTGGCAGAGTTAATATGCTTCCCACGGCACCTCACTTAACTTTAGTGCCATAGCCAGCTGAGAAACAGAATCCATTATGTGGGCAGGTGTTATCTTCTTGATTATTTCAATAATTTACATTTCGCATTTCCTGACATTTCTACATTTTAAATGTAACCTTAACCTGGCAGATTGGAAAGGGGGGTGGTATTTGATTAAAGTAAGCATGGTAGCCAGATTCAGGAAACAACTCTACACAGTCCTGTGTTAAAATTCTATAAATAATGTAGCTCTATTAGGTATTTCCAAGCCCCGGTAATTACTATGAAAGTTCCTACACAGACGTCTAGCAAGGCTGGTAATTGTGTGGCAGAAAGATTTTATTGTCTTAGACTGAAATCTTTTGAAATAATCCTACAATTTTCCCAGTTTATTCCTACACAGAAAAACTATCGCATTTGGATGAATACACCTGTCTAAAAGAATAACACAGCCCTAAGATTATACATTTCCTAAAAGAAGAAACTTCAATTTTACTTTTCTTAAAATGGGTAGAAAATAGGAACCCTTTCTTTAGGGAGGGACAATTGACTATTCAAAATAAATGAAAAATTCAGAAATTCAAACTGATAGCTAGGTCTATTTCAAATTGTTTATTTTAACTTGACTTTGGCGAGTATTGGCCTCACTTGTCTTTAGCATCTCTTAAATTTGAATCTGCTGCTAGATTTAAAAGGGACTGCTGAAAAAAGAGAGCAGTATTAGATAAAACAAAGTGTCTAAGCTTTTTTCAAAATGCTAAACTTCAACAGTCTTGGCTATGGATGTAAAATATCACATTGAAATATATTTGTCATTTAGCTCACCCTAGGTCATTCATTCTCGGTCACTGCACAGAGAGGAGGTCAGGTGCTATTTTGTCATCAACAATGCCATTCCTCTTTCCCTTTTTTCATGCCTAAACTCTTACTTAATTTTCTAGCTGCTTGGGACTCAGTGTCGGTGTCTTTTCTGAGCATTTATCCCTTTATCCCCAGGATGACTAAGGGAAATCATGAAGACAATCTGATCAACAAAATGTTTTGGAGGAGGGGATTTGGACACACACAGCTTTTACAGAGAAATCAATCTAACACAAAATGTGAAGTAACCAGACATATTGCAAAAGAAGAATGGGAATCCAGGTGTGCCCTTCACAAAAGGCATGCACCCTCCTGCATTCCAGTTGCATTCCAGGGAAGAAATGAAACTAGGAGAGAGCTAAAAAAGACCAGTGTGTTCCCTCCTATTAAGCAAACTCAAGATACGTATGCCACAGTTCTTTCAGAGGATACCTAATCTGATAGTGAGGGGATTTTTCATTCATTCATTCAATTTATTGAGCGCTTTCTGTGTGCAGAGCATTGTACTAAGCACTTGGAAAGTATGTAAATCGAGACAATAGACACAATCCCTGCCCACACTGGGCTTGCAGTCTAGAAAGGGGGGGAAGAGGGAGACAGACATGAAAACAAGTAAACAGGCATCAATATAAATATTCACAAGTGTTGTGGGGTGGGGAAAGGGGGGTAGAGCAAAGGGAGTGAGTCAGGGCCACACGGAGGGGAGGGGGAGCTGAGGAAAAGGGGAGCTTAGTCTGGGAAGGCCTCTTGGAGGAGGTGGGCTTTCAGTAGGGCTTTTCAGTAGGGAATTTTAGTAGCTATTGTTTGGTGGATTTGAGGAGGGAGGGCGTTCCAGGCCAGAGGTAGGATGTGGGCCAGGGGTCGACAGTGGGGCAGGCAAGAACTAGGTACCATGAAAAGGTCAGCACCAGAGGAGCAGAGGGTGTGGGCTGGCATGTAGAAGGAGAGAAGGAAGGTGAGGTAAGAAGGGGCAAGGTAATGGAGAGCTTTGAAGCCAATAGTGAAGAGTTTTTGTTTGATACGGAGGTTGATAGGCAACCACTGGAGATTTTTGAGGAGGGGGGGTGACATGCCCGGAACGTTTCTGTAAAAAGATAATCCAGGCAGCAGAGTGAAGTATAGACTGAAGTGGGGAGAGACAGGAGATTGGGAGATCAGAAAGGATGCTGATGCACCAATCCAGTCGGGATAGGATGAGTGATTGTACTACCATGGTAGAGGTTTGGATGGAGAAGAAAGGGCAGATCTTGGTGAGACAGAGAGACAAGGGTGGTCAGTGACAACTATTTCAGTCAGGAATCAAAAGCCCAGTGGCATAAGCAGCAAGAAAGCTATATTCAGGAAATAGATCTCTTTAAATCTCAGCTCATCCAGAATGCCTTCTTCACATCTGTAATGGACACCCCTGAACTTCACACAAATCTCTGTATACATGTACAGCCTATTATATAAACACTTCATAAATTCATATTGCTAGAAGATGATCCTGTTTCTACCTAAGCTTTTAGTACAGTGTTTGGGATATAGTAAGTACTTCATCAATCAATAGTATTTACTGAGCACTTGCTGTGTGGAGAGCACTATACTAAGTGCTTGGAAGAGTACAATACAATGGAGTTGATATTCTCCCTGCCTAAAAAGAGCTTACAATTTAGACGACAAGAAAGACATTAAAATACATGAATAATTTACAGATATTTACATAAGTGTTGTGGGGTTGATGGTGTGAATATCAAGTGCTTCAAGGGTACAGAGCCAAATGCAGAAGGTAGAGGAAGTAGGGGAAATGAGGGTTGAATCAAGGAAGACATGTGATTTTAATAAGGCTTTTGAGGTGGGGAGACTGGTTGTCTGTCACATACAAAGTGATTTTTGTTTTTGATTTCTACACAACTGATTAAAAATAGAAAAATAACCCCACAAATAGGAACAACTAGACTAGACCAATGTTTCCTAAAAGTAGTACTTTACACTCATAGAAAATTTTTATTTTTCCATCACTTTTTTCAATGTTATTACATCACTTATGGCATATTTTTTTCTCTCACAACATCCCTCTGAAGTAGGGGGAGGAAGGTATTTTCATATCCAAAGTCACATAGCAGGTCAGGGACAAAGCTGTGTGTAGAATCTGAGTTTCCTATATCCAGACCCTTTCCTTCACCACACTGGTAACAAACAGATGAACTGAGAGACATAGATGGACACAGAGATTGAGGCAGCTAGAGCTGCAAACAAATTGAAAAGATACAAACAAATGAACAGTAAGAGTATTCTACTGTGTTTCATGGGTTTCTGATAGTTCTTCATTATTAGCTTAAATTTTCAAAAAGGGCAGCTCTCAAAATGTCATAGAGGCTGCACATTTAGATAGGAAACGACTTGTCTACAATGTAGCTTTTAAATGGAAATGAATGGCTTTTACATCCAAAAAGTCCCCTGCAATTAGTCTCTGTAATACTAAGACATACAAGGGGAAAATGAAAAATAATTAGTTGTCAGCTTTCCATTAAAGTTTACAAAATGAAAAAGGTTAACAAAAGTCACATGTGATAACTAAATCTCATGTTCTCACACTCATCACTCTGTCAGAGTTAATAACACAATCCTAAAAACTAAAATGCTGCTTATACTGCACTTATACACTTATGTCTTTTCACTGTGCTACAAAAGCCTGAGATACAAATATAAAAGCTTTTAATTGCAGTAGACTGTTGTTTTAAAGACCATGCTTTCATGTTTTAAAGCATATTCCTTCACCACTATAGCCACAGAAAGTATATTTCTTTGACGAAAACATAAAATAAATTTGCCCTGTATTCTATAGACTTTGGCTTCTGGAAAGTTGAGCTGTACTAAACAGTTGAAGCAGCATGGCCTAGTGACAAGAGCACAGGCCTGGGAGTCAGAGGAACTGGGTTCTAATGTCGGCTCTGTCATTTGCCTGCTGTGTGATCTTGGGCAAGTCACAACCCTCTGTGCCTCAGTTCCCTCATCTAAGAATTGGGGATTCAATACCTGTTCTCCCTCTGACTTAGACTATGAGCCCCATATGGGACTCGATTAGCTTGTACCTAGCATTTATTCCAGCAGTGCAAAACCCATTATTATTATTATTCATGAAGGGGAAAGTATACAATGAGCATCGTTCCTTCCACACTACTGCACTTTTAACCGAAACTGGCAGGTGGACAGTGCTCCTCTTCTAATGGTGATGACAGCACTCATGACGGAATTTGCTTTCTATGTGCCAAGCACTGGGCTACGCAATGGCCTCTTGTCAAAACATGCTTAGGTGAGGCTTAATAGTAAATGACAATAACTAATTAGGATAAAAGTAACCTCCCACTTCAGAATTGGTATCTTTAAAAAGAAAAAAAAACACCACCACCACAAACAACCACCAAAAAAACATGTCCAACTGAATCACCCCACTGTCAACACATATGTCCCTCCCTACATGCAAAAATTTTTATTCAAAGACTTCAGGAAATGTAGAGCAGAGGGACAATAGAAAACTCACTAAAAGGAACATGTTGACTCTCTTGGGAACAGGTTCTTTCAGTGAGGTGAATATTGAGATTTCCATTCTTTTAAAATTATACCTTGCCATGATTGGAAAAGGCAGAAAGTATAATGTACTTTTGACTTTAATGCTTGGCCCCTTAAAAAAAAAAAGACACAACAAATCACCACAAAAGACATAGAATGAGCACCAACTAGTGCATGAAACTCAGACACAGGAAGGAAAGCAGACACAGCTTTGAGTCCATTTCAGGCCTTCTACAATTTTCCAAAGAGCATAACGGAGGGCCTGGATCTTTTAGGAAATATTATGCATTAAATCCTGACTGTTATGAGAAAGCAGCATCACCTAATGGAAAGAGCACAGACCTGGAAGTCAGAGGACCTGGGTTCTAATCCCAGATCTGCCAGTCGTCTGCTGTGTGACCTTGGACAAGTCACTTAACTTTTCTGCACCTCAGTTTAACTTACTGAGAATATACTTTTCAACTGGCCTCTTGCTTGCAGGCACTTCACTCGGACATGTTTTGTAGAAAGATGAAACATGATAACATTGGGTTATAGGAGCCGATTGCTCTTTCACTCAGCTTTCCTCTCCGTTCTTGCTGTTTCTCAGACAACAGTATATTTTTTTAAAAAGCTGCCTTTCACACTGCCTGCCTTCTCTGATAATGTTCCGGCTCAGAAATGTGAGCCAATCTTCAGAAAGAATTTACAAGGCATGTCATTTTTGACCATTCCAGCTCATATAGCTGAGAACTGAAAAAATAACTCAATTAACAACTCTAGCTTCAAAGGGTATATTATTCTCCCCTGAAAACACATGTGTAACGCCAGTTTGTATTACTGGAATGTGTCAGAGGCTCACCATGCAGAGCATATACCTCAAGTCAATTGCTCGATGCTAGCTTTCTCAAATCACCTTGCACTCTCCAGGCCCACCCTTGTCCTGACCCTTCTTTGACTCTTCCATCCATCCTAGCAGAGTCTCATGAGATATCCTGCCTCATCGCAAAATCTACTTTCTCCATCTGCAACTCCATTCCTTCTTTCACTTTTATTAAAACCTTTGCACCCTCCCTTCTTCCCTCCCTGACCACTTTCTTCAACCATTCATTACCCTATGGCTTATTCCTCAATGGTTTCAAACCTGCCCATACATCCCCTATCCTAAAAAAAAAAATCTTCCCTCGATCAGATGTCACCCTCCAGGTATCACCCTATCTCCATTCTATTATATCTTTTCAAATTCCTCAAGTGAATTGTCTACATTCACTGCTTCCATTTTCTTCCATTTCTGTCTTTGCACTTTGCAATCTGGCTTCCACCCCCTCCACTCACAGAACCTCTCTTCTTCATGGTCACCAACGACCTTGCCAAATCCAACAGACTTAACTCCATACTAATCATTCTTGATCTCTCAGCTGCCTTTGACACTGTGGACTATCATCTTCTGCTGGAAATGTGGAAACGCTATTTAACCTGGGCTTCACCAACACTGGTTCCTCACTGATTCTCAGTCTTTTTCACAGGCTCTTCCTCTGGCTCCCGCCCTCTAATTGGGAGCCAGATGCTACTCCTCTCCATGTACACCTTTCTACTCTCCATTTACACCCACTCCCTTAGAGAAGTCATTCGCTTCCACAGCTATAATACCATCTCTATGCAGATTACTCCCAAATCTTCCTCTCCAACCCTGACCTCTCTCCTCTATAGTCTTGTACTTCCTCCTGCCTTCAGGACATCTTCACCTGGGTGTCCCATGGACACCTCAAACTAACATATCCAAAACAGAACTCCTCATCATCCCTCCCAAACCCTCTCCTCCCTCTAATTTTTTCACCACTGTTTCCAGTAAACATGATAGCAGTTAATCTGAAGCAATTGCAATATATTCCCAATAATAATAATAATGTTGGTATTTGTTAAGCGCTTACTATGTGCCGAGCACTGTTCTAAGCGCTGGGGTAGACACAGGGGAATCAGGTTGTCCCACATGGGGCTCACAGTCTTCACCCCCATTTTACAGATGAGGGAACTGAGGCACAGAGAAGTTAAGTGACTTGCCCACAGTCACACAGCCAACAAGTGGCAGAGCTGGGATTCGAACTCATGAGCCCTGACTCCAAAGCCCGTGCTCTTTCCACTGAGCCACGCTAAAAAGCTAATAGACTTGTAGAGCGTTTTTGATGCAGCAGCATAACAGGATTCTGTTTTAAAGTAATCCTGCACAGAGCCACATCATGCTACAGTCAATTCACTGCTGCATTGTGGAGCTGTATTCCCGTATTCTTCCATTAACTTCTAAACAATCAGTGGTATTTACTGGGTGAGCAAATGAGCACATACTGTCTCACTGTACTGAGCACTTGGGAGATTACAATATAAAATTTTGGTAGACATGTTTCCTGACCACAAGTACCTTATGATATAGAGGGAAAGACCGATGTAAAAATGAATTACAGATATAAACATAAGTGCTGTGGGCCTGAGGGTGGGGTGAATAATGGATTGCATCATAAAACATTAAACTCAGGTAGGAATGACTGTACTGCCCCAGATCACCCAACTGGCAAGTGGTGGAGCCAGGATGAGAATCCAAGTCCTTTGACTCCCAGGGCCATGTGCTTTCCACTGGACCAGATTGCTTCCCAATTCACATAATATAAATATAATTTATCCTATAGTTTCTAAATAATAATAATGGTAGCATTTGTTAAGTTCTTACCTTGTGCAAAGCACTGTTCTAAGCTCTGGGGAGGATACAAAGTGATCAGGTTGTCCCACGGTGGGCTCACAGTTTTAATCCCCATGTTTACAGATGAGGTAACTGAGGCACAGAGAAGTTAAGTGGCTTGCCCAAGGTCACACAGCAGACAAGTGGCAGAGCCGGAATTAGAACCCGCGACCTCTGACTCCCAAGCCCAGGCTCTTTCCATTGAGCCAGGCTGCTTCCCTATATGTTCATAAATGTTATCTCATCCTTTGGGATATTCCAAATATATAAATTAGCATTCCAAATTGGGTCAATAGCCCTCCAGGCTGGGTTGGTGTCTTCCACAATCTTCAACTATCCTAAGCACTGGGGTGGATACAAGATAATCAGGTCCCACATAGGGCTCACAGACTAAGTAGCAGGGAGAACAGGTATTGAATTCCCCATTTGCAGATGGGGGAACTAGGCCCAGAGAAGTCAAGTTACTTGCCCAAGGTCACAAAGTTTGGATCACTATTCCTTCCTTGGCTTTTAATGTTATGGTTAGGGATGTACTGTAATAGCAATGCCAAGCACTTGTGAGACCCAACAGGAACACATGAACTCTGCCTAAAGGCAGCTTAGACTCTAATGGGGGAAGACATTCAATCGTATTTATTCAGTATTAACTGTGTGCAGAGCACTGTGCTAAGCGCTTGGAAAGTACAATTCAGCAACACATAGAGACAATCCCTATGCAACAATGGGCTCACAGTCTAGAAGATAATAATGGTATTTGTTAAGACCTTACTATGTGCCAAACACTGTTCTAAGAGCTGGGGTAGACACTAGGTAATCAAGTTGTCCCATGTGAGGCTCACTGACTTAATCCTCATTTTACAGCTGAGGGAACTGAGGCACAGAGAAGTGAAGTGACTTGCCCAAAGTCACACAGCTAAGTGGCGGAGCAGACATAGAAATATATGTATGTATTCACAAGTGCTGAGGAAGGCCATATATTTGTAAATCAATATACAGAATGTAGGGTAAGGCCTGCCGAAGGAGGTGGAATTTGTAGGGAAGAATTGAAGATGGAGAGGTCTGACTGATATTGTTGGGGAAAAGAGAGTTTCAGACCCTCTTTTAGCAGGCAAGGTTAGAGTAGTATGAAAGCAGGGTACATCAATTACTCTCAACTCATCTTTAATTTTCTAACTTCTCTAATGTTACCCTTTATTAATCCATTATGACTTTATCTATGACTTTTTTAAACCCTTTTCAAAATTTATTGATTCCTTCTTTCTCTCAAAGATCATTCAGTAATGAATTCCAGAAAATACCACACACCGTGTAAAGAGGATTAAATTCAGCAGCATATTAACTTTCCGTGTTCATTCTAAGAGTACTTGTTCTAGAAGCTAGTCACTGATCTTCTCTGAGATAAGAAAAATGTAAAAACTCCATTATATCATTTGCAACCTGCATTCTGAAGGCCCTTCTCCCAACTCCCAGATCTGTTTTAGCACTCCTGCTGCATTTCTCATCCTAAACGGGTAGTCCATACTACAGTCTGGATATGAAAGAATTCATCTCTGAGGGACCAGTGACCTACTCTCCATTGTCCCTAGGAGGGAATGTGGTGAATAGAGCTGCACTATTCTTTCCTGAAGTGAAGTTAGCATCTCAGGAATTTTTCCATTAAACAGCTACCCCGTTTATCTTAAATACTTGATTGCTTTCTCTCCAGCCTTCTCCTCATCATTACGATCAACAAATCAATCTGTGATATTTATTGAATGCCAAGAATGCTATCACTATAATGCTTACGAGAGTAATAATAATAACTGATGATAATTATGATACTTGTTAAGCCCTCACTATGTGCCAAAAACTGTTCTAAACATTGGGGTAAATACATGTTAATTAGGTTGGACACAGCCCCTGTCCCACATGGGTCTCACGATCTAAGTAAGAGAAAGTAGGATTATTTTAAAAATCCTCATTTTATGGATGAGGTAACTGAGGCATAGAGAAGTTAAGTGATTTGCCCAAGGTCACTCAGCAGACACTTGGCAGAGCCAGGATTAGAACCCAGGTCCTCTGACTCCCAGGCCTGTGCCCTTTCCACTAAGTCACAGGTCTCAACTTTTCTGTTGTTCCTTAGTTCCCTCATCTACAAAATGGGGATTCAATACCAATTCTCCCTCTTACCTTAAACTGTGAGCCCACTGTGGGACCTGAACATCTTGTATCTACCCCAGGACTTAATATACTTCTTAACACATAGTAAATGCTTAACAAATACCACAATTATTATTATGATTATGAGTTTATTTTTATGTTCTCTGCCTTATGGGATCTTAAAATGTGATGGGAAAGACAGATAAAAATGTTTCCAACAGTGAAAGCATAAGGAAGAACAAGTATAGAGCAAGAAGTAACAAGAAGCTCTCCAAAAACCTCAGGATGAAATAGCTGAACAAATAACTGACTAAAAATAAAATATAAAAATATGAACATAATACACATGTGTACATGAGCACTCTCCAGTGCCTTGACTCTCTTCTGGAGAGTTGGGTAAATTTCAGTCTGCATTAATTGATTTTCTAGCAGTTCTTAGTCTATACAATGGGTCTGCTACCTGTTTCATTTCTGGAATCATCAGCTGGTGAACACAGGCTTCAGGTGGAAGAAGCCCATCCTATACATATTTGGCCTGCTACAAAAGAAACCCTTTTCCTAATGCATCACACTTCTCTATATTGCCCCATCATCCATTGACACTTAGAGGCTCTATCTCCCAAGAATTGGCAGGATTTCAGAAAACAGTAACACTGAGTTGTTGGTTTCCTGATCCTTCCTAGCAATATAGTTAAGTGCAATTTCTGAGGAATTCCATAGATAATGGCTAATCTTTACAGAGAAATGTTCACTCTTGAAATTTCCCTGCTCTCTTGCTTTAGGAATGGTTAGCACTTAGACCACAATAGGATCTCTTTATTACTTATTCAGCCTGCAGATTGCAAAATTTAAGGAATCCCTAGTGGTAATAAAAAGTAATGAGATTAACAATTCCATGGGTTCAGTGAGATGGGTTACCAGTGTTACTTTTATAAATAAGAAAATTCACAATTATCTTTTGAAACTTATTTCTTCTTGAAAATCCAAATGACTGAATTAATAAATATGGCCCATACGTGCAAGAGCCAACAGGGTAGACTTTACAGTTTGATCTTGAGTTATTTGACAGAAACACATTTCAAAGTTATATAAATCCTTTCATATGAACTATACACAATTTTCTGTTTATTTGTCTATAGATTTTTTTTTTTTACAACTGAATGAAGGGAAATTTGCAAGGGCAACTTCAATGAGGAACATGCTTAATAGGAAATAAGTAGCTAGGGAGTGCTAAAAATGTACCTACTTTAGGTTGCGCTGATTTTTTTAATACTAAATTTGAAACATATAGGTTGTCCCATTTAAAGCCTTGACTTCAAATTGCCATTACTTTTTACACCCAATTAAATTGTCAGAGTAATGAAGAATTGCCCAACTGAGTAGAGCTGTGAGGATTCTCATAATGCTGCTTCTGCAGTCTTAATTTGCAAATGTATTTGACTAAAATAAGAAATTAAAGTTAAGTCTCCAACAATAAAATCTGTAATGCTTCCACCAACCACTGTTTGAGAAAGACATTGAAAGAAAACTTGTTTTACAGAATGTCTTTCCTAATGAAAAGGCAGAGAGCATTTTTTCTTCCACAATAATAAATTCTGACTATGAAAAATGATTAATATGCCTCCATTCCATGATAAAGATTAAATAATGATCATATAAAAAGGGTACACGAAATGCTTGGCACTTTCAATCAGCTCAAAGATCTCAGCAGCTGATAATATTTATAGCTTAAAAAGTGCAGAATTGGTTTAAGACTATCTTTTTCCTAGATACATGCTGTGTACAGAGACAAGAAGAGTGTGATCAGGGCTCCTGAAGATTCTATTAGACAGTTTCCATCATGAATGACATTCATGTACTTGTTTGATCATTAAAATGGCTGTGAGTGATCATTATCAATGAAGGTCTATGAAGAGAAAGTCAAAGTTCTTTACATAAATAGTAAAAAAGGCTTAAATCCAGCAACTCCACTTTGAAATGACCACATTTAACCTTTAAACTTTCTGCTGATAGTTTGACAGTCCTTTTGTCTCCTTCAAAGGGTGTGGTCTCCCTTTCTCATGCTTGTCTTTTTTTATTTTTTTTTTTGAGAGAGAAAACCTCCAGGATATAACTACAAAAAAGGAAGATTAGATAAAGCTTTAGGCCAATTAGGCCTACACCAATTTCTATTCTTGAAGCAAATCACCAGTCCATAAGAATGTTCAATTACATTCTCTGCTCCAATTTTTCTCCATAATCTAAAGAAGCATCAATGATAGGCCTCATTCCAATCCAGTTAGAATATTTTATTGACAATTCTAGGAAGAAATTTTACATTTCCATAAACAGCATAGCTTCATGGAAAGAACAGGGCCCTGGGAGTCAGAGAACCCAGGTTCTAATCCCAGCTTGGCCACTTGCCTGCTGCGTGACCTTAGACAAGTCCCTCAACTATTCGGTTCCTTAGTTTCCTCATCTGTTAAAGAGGAGTCGATAAAGTTTTTTTCCTCCTACCTAGACTACGAGCTCCATGAAAGACAGGGACTGTGTCCAACCTGACCATCTTCACACAATTGGATGTGCAAAGGACAAATCATTTTGGGAAGACATTATTCAGTAGAAATCTTATTTTTGCCTCAAATATGCATGGATGAATTTAAAATTAACCCCTACCAAAGGTCAGTCAGTGACAAATGGAACAGATAGACCAAACAGAATTAAGGAACCTCAAACCACTAGCCCTACTTCTAAGCCCATCTGCTTGATTAATGGGGGTCATCTCAGGCTTTTCCTCAACTCTAGATCAATCCCTCTAAATTTGCTTAAATTCCAGAGTGGCCTAAGGTCAATTTCAGGGTCCAAACAGCCTTGTGGTGGAAGGGGGGGATGAGGGAATTTATGCCCAATAAGAGGCATGCATGAAACCGTGCCATTACCCTCTCGTCAGGATAGTATGATTCCTACCTAGAGTTTGGCCATCCTATCATTCTGAGTAGTGACAGAAAGGACTAGAAACCAAGAATTCTTTTGTTCATTTGAAAACAAGGCTAACTACTTTAGCTCTATTCAGGAGGCATCATGACCTATGTAAAGGGCCCTGGAGTTGAGGTCTCGAGACCCACCTTCTGGTCCCAGCTCTACCACTGGCTTCCTTGGTGACCTTGGCCAAGTCGCTTAACCTCTCTAGCTCTCAATCTACAAAATGGGGATAGGATATGTTGTGAGTTCAGTGTGGGACAGTAAATGTGTCCAATCTGATTCCCTTATATCTACCCCAGTGTTTACCACACAGTAAGTAAGCACTTACTATGAGAAGCTGCATGGCCTAAAGGAAAGGGCATGGGCCTTATAGACAGAGGACCTGGGCTCTAATCCAGGTTCCAGCACTTGCCTGCTGTGTGACTTTGGGCAAGTCCCTTAACTTCTCTGTGCCTCAGTTCCCTCATCTGCAAAATGGGGATTCAATATCCATCATCCCTCATACTAAGACTGAGAGCCCAAAGTGGGACCTGATTGCCGGAAGCACATATACTAATTTTGGAACTATAGAGAGAAGATTAGCGTGGTCCCTGCGCAAGGACGACATGCAAATTTGTGAAGTGTTTATATTTTTTTTCTAGAGAAGCAGCATGGCTTAGTGGAAAGAGCTTGGGCTTGGTAGTCAGAGGTCATGGGTTCTAATCCCACCTCCACCATTTGTCAGCTGTGTGACTTCACGCAAGTCACTTAACTTCTCTGTGCCTCAGTTACCTCATCTGTAAAAATGGGGATTAAGACTGTGAGCCCCACCTGGAACAACCTGATAACCTTGTATCTCCCCAGCGCTTAGAACAGTGCTTGGCACATAGTAAGTGCTTAAAAATACCATTATTATTATTATATTACACCAGAGCATAGTAATAATAATGTTGGTATTTGTTAAGCGCTTACTATGTGCAGAGCACTGTTCTAAGCGCTGGGGTAGATACAGCGTAATCAGATTGTCCCATGTGAGGCTCACAGTCTTAATCCCCATTTTCCAGATGAGGTAACTGAGGCACAGAAAAGTTAAGTGACTTGCCCTCAGTCACACAGCTGACAAGCAGCAGAGCCGTACAGTCCTTGGAGCATAATAAGCACTTAGCAAATGTCACTATTATTACTATCAGTATTATATGTTTCTGTACTGGTTATTAGGGTTGTTTTTTCATATTCTCACTTTTAGGTTATTTTATATCCATAAATGTATGATTTCTTCACTTTTCTTATTAAAAAGAAAGTTTCTCAAGGGCAAGGGTTACATGCAGCTTTATTTTTTTTTCTTTATATCCTCCAAACATGAATACAGTGAGTGTAATGCACACCCTAGGGGCTCAATAAATATTAATTACAATGATGGAGTAAATTGATGAAAAAATCTGGTATGCCACTGGGAATCATTGGACTTTGATAGTCTATTCGGTGAATAGCCATGCAGGCCACGATCACCAAAACAAACAAGTTTGAAATAGTCTTCTTTACAGGGAAAACTATTTTCAATTGTTTAGGATGGGGCTATTGATATTCAAGTCTCTGGTAATTGTTGGGGGAATGTTTAACTGCACTTTGATGGAAGGAGTGCAGTACTTTGATTAACAAGTGTACTTTGCAACAGATATGCAGTACTGAAATAAGTAAGGTCATCACACTAGACTTTTTAAGCTCTACTCGTATTATATATTTAGTCAAAAGACTTATTTAAACATAGACTGTCCAAGACTGTAAACTCCTTTAAGGGCAGGGATCCTGTCTGCTAATTCTGTTGTTCTCGCCTGAAACTTAATACTGCTCAAATACTATTGATTGAGAATCTACCATTATCTCTGTTTGCTTTGTTAATGGTGGTTTCACATGGTGTTTAGGGGAAGAGAGCAAAGTCACATAAACTGCTCTTACTGGACAAAATGTGATGCCCTGTAACACCCTTTGGTGGTAGGAGTTTATAGTAAATCATTTAAATGAAATAATTTGTCACAGTTAACTCTTTGCCAATGATGTGTTTGTGAGATAATTTGAGGGAATTCCATTTGCTGTTAAATTAGTGGGTGGAAATTTTATTAATGCGTCTTTGTAACAAAAATTAATGGGAACATAGCAAGTCAGCTGCAGCACTTGATGTCAGTTTACAGAAGGTATGACAATATCTAGTAATAAGATCTGTCATAATAAGATCTAATGTCATGCCAAAAATGCAGTGTACATAAAAAGTGACTCTTAATATTCTGCTTTAAATCCTTGCTGTTTTATTCTCCTAGAATATTAGTATAACAAATCACGTTGCTCTGAGGCAATCGATTCATGTCCATCATTTGTAAGGAAAAATGCTAAAATTCCTGATTGTGAACAGTTAAATATTTTACTATGAGGAATCAGTTCTGCTAATGAAGTCTACTGAGATACATTTCTTTAATGTATCTGACTAGTGCACTTTAAATTCATCCCGTATTTATGAATGCAGTTTGTCATGTTCCACCTAGAGCAAAAAGGAATCTGACTCATAAAACGGTTAAGCGAAGTAATAAAATTACTTTTACTATCTCTTGATAGGGAAACAAAGTGGGGAATACTAGTTTAAGTGCATTAACCTAAAATATTTACTACATCACACTTTCCTAAAAGTTAATCAAATTAATACTTTAACCTTTCTACATATAATACATGATCTTCTTCTTCTGCATGTGTTCTTCAAGTCTTAAAAATGGATTTAATCTTGCTGTCACTTTAGTACCATCAGACATATTCTATATTTCAAAGAAACCTTTCTCTGTCACCTTAATTGCTGCACACCTGATGAGATAATACTTCTATCAAAAATCACTAGACTGAAGAGCTATGTGCTGAAGGTCTGTATGAGCCCCTTTCTTCATATCCTAGCCTATGCATTTTATATATTGTTTTATTGCAATAATCTTAGCAACTGAAACTATTCTCTCCCTTCTAGGCTGAATGCTAGTTGCTTTGAAATATGTTGTATCTACTGTAACCACATCCTCATGAAATTTTATTGCCTTCTTAAGCGAAAATATTGCTGATGATCTGATCTAGTGACATCCATTTTATACTGTAAATGAAAATCAAAGGGAAAAGTTTGGTTTAACTCCCCTAATAAATCAATAGTATTTATTGAGTGCCTACCACATGCAGAGCTCTGTGTATTAAGCATTTGCAACAGTACAGTAGAAAATATCTTTACTTCCTAAGGAAGTATGCCTTGTACACTGGTCAAGACTGGTGTCCCATACAGGGACAGGGACTGTATCCAATCTGCTTATATACTATCTACCACAGAAACAGTGTATATGGCTGCGAAGTCTCTTTTGGGGAGTCTTTCTTTTAATAATGTTGGTATTTGTTAAGCGCTTACTATGTGCCAAGCACTGTTCTAAGCACTCGGGCGATTTGGTAGGTCACCTCAGGTCACAATTAGATCACGCATCTTCATAAATGGTAAATAGAGTTTGAATGAGTTGAGAACACATATATTTAAATGGCATATTTCAGATGGAGTTTCAGCACTGTTACACAGATCATCTTAATGAAGCATTCCTTGGCCCACCCCTCTCCTCAGAACACTTCCCTAGCCTCCTACAATCCTCTGCATGAAATAAAAACTCCTCAAAATCTGCTTCAAGGCCCTTACCTATCAGCTCTCTTCACTCTATTCTCCAACTCCCTTTGTTCGTTCTAATTGTACCTTACTTTGGATTCTCCTATTTCCAAACCCTCATTCAAGGTTTTCTCTGGCTGGAATTCCCTTTCCTCCTTCATTCAGTTAGACCACAGCTCTCCCACATGCAAAGACCCACCTCTTCCAACAGTTTATTCCCAGTATCCTGTCATTGTATAAAGCTATCAGCCATGTCTAGAACTTATGAACATATTTATATACCTATTCTTGGTACTACTGTATAAATGTTTATTCAACTGTACAGTCAATTATACGTTTTGACTACCCTATTTGTAAGTGTTTTTTGTCTGTCTTCCCTGTTAGAGTATAAAGCTCCTGTGGACAGAGAAACTTTGTTTTGTAATTCACAAGCCTGTTAGATATTAAGCATTTAACAAATACCCTTTTTTTAAAGTACCTAGTATAGTGCATGGCACCAAGCAGGACTTCCAAAAATACTAATATTGTTACTTCAATTAGATCTTAACTTCCCCCAAGGCCTAGATGTTATCTTTAGACTCTAACAGGGAGCTTTATACTCTAACAGGGATTACAGACAAAAAATACTTACAAATAGGGTAGTCAAAACACATAATTGACTGTACAGTTGAATAAACATGCTTGTATTGTAATTCCCTTCAGTGCTTCTTAGACTGCGTTGCACAAAGAAGAATTCTGACAATGACCAGGTACGTATTTCTAGTACTACCCTAGGAAAAGTTTCCAGTATCTTCTCTAAGAATATCCATGCTGTGATCAGTCAGCCTTTTAAGATGTAAACTCATAAATCTATTGTCTGAAAATAATTCCTCTTTGCCTCCGGCAAGAATATGTATATACCCCCTATATAATGTTCACATGTGCTAAAGGGGATTAGACTACACCCTGAAAATGAAGCCTAAATACTGTTTTAAGGTTTGAATGTAAGCACACCAAAACAAGGAAATGTAAGTTTAGAATCAGTATGCAAGTCACATCAATATGCAAACACTACTGGAACTTTAAGAGGATAATTTATGAAAATAAAAATTAAAACCAAAAATATCAACTCATGGGTTTACAGATAGTTTTATATTTCATATTTCCTCAACTATGTGTTCAACTTTGCCTCAGTGAATGTGAACTGATGACACTCCAGGACCTCCCTGCAAATAAGATGGTCCTTCCATTTGCTGGTGATTTTGTCTCTTAGGTGATTCTCCTGAAATGATTTCAGTTGTTGCATGTACCTTATGCAATTGATCTCTCTCAAAGTATCAGAGAAGGTGGACAAACCACAAATTTATCAACTTTCAATTTGCTCAGAAGCTTGGGAGCTTATAATCTAGTAGGGAAAAGAAATACATTATAGATAGAGGAAGCAACAATCAATCCATCAGTGGTATTTATTGAGAGCTTCCAGTGTTCAAAGCACTGCTTGGGAGAGTACACTACAACAGAATTAGCAGACATGGTCCCTGCCCATAACGAGCTTACAGTCTAGAGGGGGAGACAGCCATTAATTTGAATAAGTAGCTTATAAAATATTAATTAAAACTATGTACTTAAGTGTTGTGGGATTGATTGGCAAATTTGCAAATGGCAAATTACTGCCATTTGCAATAATATCTGATGCTCTTTTCCATTCCACTTCTTGATACCACAGTGTTACTAAAGGCTCTGGATAAAAGGATGGTAATCCATTCCTGAATGTCACACATGAGCCAGTCCATCTGCCACTATAGCTTCTCAGCAGTATACTGATGCTGCGCTGTTTGACACTGTGCTTCACTGTGTCCTTAAAATATTTCTTTAGTCCACCCTGCTCTAGGTCGGCCCGATCCATTTCACCATATATCAATTTTGTTCTGGCTTCTCTTCTGTCCTATCTTTTCCACACAAAGTTGTATTGCTAGGAGTTATTACTTCAGAGCTGACTTTCATGGTCTTGCCATCTGATGTTAAGCACAGGATGTATGTGGTGCTAATAAAACTGCTCAAGTAGCTGGAGGTGATGCTCATAACAAACACAGGGCTTGCAGGTAACAGACGTCTGTGATCCCTATTACTCTGTAAACCATAGGTTAGGTCTGGAGCACGATGGCCCATTCGGTCTGGCAAAGAATGTGCTGTCCTTCTCCGCGAGTGCACTACTGGACTGTGTTTTCCACAGGAAGCAGAATTCGCTGATGGCCTTGTAGACAGACATCTGCCATATGCTCCCCTGGTACAAGATGGTATATCAGTTTAGTCTTCCTCAGTTCATAGTACTATCATTGAGAAGGTACACTCAGAGACCAGTTGCCTGACTGCACCATAGCTAAATACAGCTAAGGCAGATCTCATCTCAAATGATTGAAGAGCAGAGCAGACAGATCCTTTCCTTAGCTCTTTGGGGAGGATGTCATAATTGCTCACTCCCACTTGGGAGGGAAAAATGAAAATGACTATGTTGATCATTTTCATAGTTTTTACTTCACTGGCTTACAGGAGTTTTGTGAATACACCTGTTGCAGGTATGTTTGAGTGTGTGCTTAATGATTCACAAAAGGATGGTTATTTGTTAAGTGCTACAAATTATACCTGAAAGACAAACTTTCTATTTGGCTACAAAATTTTCCTATAGACAGTGACGATGCAGTGTATCTCAATGCTTTATCATTTGGTATCAATTTATTTCTACTCCATTTCTATTTTGCAAGCCATTTCAAGTAATCTGCATTCAGTACCGTAATTGCCAGCAAGCGCGCTGTATATTGGCCACACTTCTTTTTGTTTCAGTCTTTCCTAAAATCCTTTTGTGTGACTGTCAAGCAGCTGTGCTTTCTTCTTTAATGTTTCTAGTCCCGCTCCCCAGCAGAGACCACTTTATAACACAAACTGCAAAGTACCATTTTCACAGCAGGGACAACAGTGTTCATCTTCAAAGAGAGGCATTAATAAAATGAGACTGTAATGAACATGCTAATTCTGATCACAGGGTACTGCACAATGGCAGAAAGTCTACCATATTCTCCCTGAAAAAGATATATAAAGTTTTTTCCTACTGCTATAATGGCACAGACTTTAAAACAGACATATTTCTTCCCAATGTGTGCAGTCATAATTCTCTTCTGTCTGAAATATCTACTTCCTTTAATCCACTTTTAATTCACGATTCTCGTGTTCATTTTGATCGGGAAATATCTTTTGTCTTAGTTTATTATCTCACTATCTACCTTTGTACTCAGGGTTCAGAAATAGCTACCTCAGATCGATATACCTGAGGCTTTTGTTATGGTCATTTCAACTCAAATGTATTGGGCTGTGAGGGCTTAGCATTATCTTACCAGACTTTTCTAACAGTTGCTTGGACCCTAACTTTTAACTGGTTGCTTTATGAATTGAAGGAAACAGCATGGCTAGAAGAGAGAGCATAAGCCTGGGAATCAGAAGGACCTGGGTTCTAATTCTGGCTCTTCCACTTGTCTGCTGTGACCTTGGGCAAGTCACTTAACTTCTCTGTGCCTCAGTTCCCCCATCCGTAAAATGGGGATTAAGACTGTGAGCTCCACTCTGAGACAGCGACCATGTCCAGCCCAATTATTTTGTATCTACCCCAGCCCTTAGGACAGGGCCTGGAACATAGTAGTCACTTTACACATGCCATTAAAAGAAGTTAGGAGTAATTAAACATATATCATACTCAGCTATATTGTTTTACGACAGCATCGCATTGCAAGATAACTCAAAAAGACCAAACCTGAAATGTGAACTGAACACCCAAGAATCAGTGCCTGTGTCACAGAACCCATGACAAAATTAGTAAGTAAAGTGTTGAAAGGGGACTGAGTCTGAACAATCCATTGAAAGGGAAGAAAAACAAGAGAAAAGCAAAACACCAATGAGGCTTCAAGAGATGAGACCTTAAAAGGGAGGTTTTCACAAATAACTAATTCATAAGGTGTCAACTACAATTCTGTGATATGAAGTTAAGAAAGTGCTGAATAGGGAAAGAGGGGCCTATTTAAGTTCCCCTGAAAAATAAAAATCTTTGATCCACCCTCTTAGAGATGACTCCCTGCTAACTCATTACAGGGAAATTCTGAGGTGAAATCCCTAGGTAGCTATACAGTAGTTTGGGACTGCGTGATCAGGAGACTGCCTGATCAGACTGCATACACATTTTTCCAGCTCCCTACCAGGGATCTATATTCCAGACAAGTAATCTGTCCTAGAGAGCAAGCTGAGGAGACAGCAGGGGAATTAACCTGTAAAATTTGCAGCCAATGACAGAAAGAGTAGTAGTGCTGATGTAGTAAGGTCCTCTACTGGACTCTTTAGGTGGGTTGTTTTGTTTACACTTTGCATCTTTTCTGATTTACCTACAGGCTTAAGAGATTGCCTAGAAACAAATGATCTTTGTCTCCATTTATAAAAGAGTCCTTGAGAGTCTTCTCGCCAGGGCCACTTTAAAGTCATTAGATTGTCTCATCCAGTGGATGAAGGCTCACGTGCCTTGGAGACAGTGAAAGCCTCTTGGGTTAGATATTCTTGTTATTATTAGACCTCCTGGTAACAGGTGGAAAAGACACTTCCAAGAGCATCTAAATTTGGCCTGGGAGTGGATTCTGGAGAAGGAGAAATTTAGGAACTAGGCTGCCTTGTTTGTTTCACTGATAACCTTAGTTCAGTGCCTGGGCGGGTTTGGCATTATTAATTCTGAGGGTGAATTTAGGGGAATTCAAGTGCCATTCCCACTGTCTTCACTAAGAGGTGATGGGGTGGGGGGCAGGGTGGATTCTACAGTAGATGGGAGACAGGACCAACCATCAGGATGGCAGGAGGGGATGGTGGGTGGAGTTTTGACCTAACCATTCTGTGAAGGTTTTCTATTCCAAATGTCTGAATAATGCCCATTTTAAGATTGATGGTAAGATTGTCAGTAATTGCATTTTGCATTTGCTTTTTCTTGACAAGTGCTCAGGCTGTACTCTGCCAAATATTCTGTATGATGCCACTGGGTTAAACTGCAACCTGCATGTAAGGAACAGCACTTAATACAGTGCTTAGTACATCATAATCACTTAATAAATAACACAATGAATCATAATAATTATGATGGAATTTATTAAGCGCTTACTATGTGCCAAGGACTGTTCTAACTGCTGGGGTATATACAAGGTTATCAGGTTGTCCCACGAGGGGCTGACATTCTTAATCCCCATTTTACAAATGAGGTAACCGAGGCATAGAGAAGTTAACTGACTTGCCCAAAGTCACACAGCTGTCAAGTGACAGAGCCAGCATTAGAACCCAAGACCTCTGACTCCCAAGCTCATGCTCTTTCCACTGAGCCACGCTGCTCCTTACTGAGGAATTGCTAAGGAACACAACTGTTACACCTCCTTCTTTCTGTAATGGCTGCTAGATGACTGTTTCAGGGTGCAAGTTCCATGAAACCAGGGCTTGTGCCTTTCAAAGTTCTAAAACCCGTCAGCCCAATTCTCCCACCTCATTCTCCCAAGGCCTAACATTGCACCTCAACAGAACAAAAGGGGAAAAACACCCTTCCGTCACCCCTTCCTTATTCTAGTCATACTAATAGTATTTATTAAGACCTTACTGTTCTCCATTTTACTTTGACTGATCCCCATGTGGGACAGGAACTGTGTTCAATGTAATTAACTTGTATCTACCCCAGTACTTAGAAAATATGTTTAACACAGTGTTAGCGTTTAACAAATACCATAAAGAAAAAAGAGCACAGTCCTAAGTTTGAATATGACACATGCTGGCCTTCAAAAGAGAACTACAAGCTGGGTGACAGCTGTACTACCACTCACTCCACTCCTTCCCAACGCAGCCCTCTGAGGTATGTCACGGGCTTTTGCTTTATGAGGAGGCAGGTGGACAACTTACCTCTCCCTTCCACTTTGATGGATGAGAGTTCTTCCCAGAAGATTTCAATCTGGTGACCTCTCTGCAGTAATGCTAGACATTAGGAACATTTTGAAGGGAAGCTGCACCCACATATTCATGGATCAAATACAACTGAACAGGGTGGGTTTTTTCCTAAACGTAACCCCCTTAATTTGCTTAGAAATGTGTACTGGACCATCGCCTGCCAGAACAAAGGAGGAAGGGCACTGATCTGAATCCCTGCTGCCGATCCTTTCCATGCCGCTGCCGAGTGGCAGAAGGCACCCGGCAACCGCCTGGCACAAGGAGAGGGCAGGCCAGAAGGAAGGAGGTGTGACAGTGGATAAGGTGAAATTCAGCCAATAAGAGGAGGCTGTGCCCTCCCTTTCCTGCTGCAGATAACGCCTTACACTCTGATGCTACTGCTTCTATGTCCTCACTCACTTTCACTGCAACCACATGTTCGAGTTAGGGAAGATAAAAGTAAAACTAAAGCCTTATCAACCTTTTAAGTCAGTGAAAGGAAAGGAAGGCTTGGAACTGCAATGGGGGAAATGCATAAAAATACTCTTATTTCAGTAAAACTACCAAGAGCGCATTAAATATTCTTTAGGATACGACACATATTTCTTTTCAATAAAATCCACTAGGGAGTTCATAAAGTTCACCAGCTGAATTTCTTTAATGACTTTGGCATTGTGTTAGTGGTTAGCTTAAAAGCAATGTAATTCTTATATCATGCAATTCTATTTAGAGGACTTTTTCATTAAAGCACATTTAAATCAAAGGAATATGCTATGGTTTTCCTATTTCAAAGAGAATTGGGACTGGGTTCTAAATGGAATTAAAAAGAAAATCTTAGACAAAAAAGTATCTGGGAAAGTTATATTGTTTCATCATTGTTTGTAAATCTAGAACAGGTGTTAACATCTGGAAATGAATGGGAATTCAATTTAGAAATTGTTTCTATCAAAGTTTCTAGGCAGGAAGTATATTTCATGCTATGACTAATCCATTTTGAGATTAGCACATATGCTCTGGTACTGGATGTTTAAGAATCTACTTTCCATTCCAACCCTACTTCTGAAGTAAAGTTTTAAAAATACAACACAGTTGCTACATGACATTGCACATACTACAAGAAGTTTGTTTCCCTTTTTAAAGACAGAAAAACTCTTGGAGATTTATTTACGACTTCTTACAGAGAAAGTTTTTTTTTTTCCCCTCTCGCACTAATATCCATAAAGTAAATAGAGACCAAATTTACAAAATCTGTCTTCCCTCAAAGGAAGGAGATTTTGCCAATACCGATACAAACTGTACAAATTTGGAAAGAGATGAATGTCTTTGCTTTAAACACTCTGCAGCACTACAAAGATTTATAAGCAAAAGTTAGCTCTGATTTCATAAAGAATCTAAGTTTCAAAATCCTCTCTTTTACAAAAGGGTTCATCCAAAGAGAGGGAGAACAGTGTAAAAACTTCAATTCTGTTCATAGATTTGACTGCTCTAGAGGTTCTGACTTTTAATATTCTCTTCCCCAATTTAATGTTAGCCTTGATTGTTGGTATTTAGCTAAAGAAGAAAAAAATGAATTAAGAGAATCATGTGCAGTGTCATGAAAGAAGGATTAAAACACCCAAGGAAACCAAAATGGTGGCTAGAGAAAAAAAAATTATTGTCTATCAACACCGGACTGAATTACAGATATAGCAAACTATTAATCTCTATCATTTACTCCTCGGCACTGTCATTTTGAAATGAGTCCAGAAAACAGAATGTACTGGAGGGCTGGCACAAGATTCTATAATAAAAAATATGAGAGTCACAGCTAAAGATGAGAAGAATTTGACTTTATTGACCTCAGCCAATAGTTGCTCAAGAAAGCCAAAATATGAAAAAAAACCCAAATTCACATTTAATATTTTCACCCAGTATTTTGATGAGATTGTTTCAGGGCAGTATATCTGTAAGCGGAGTCCATACCTATCACTTTTCCAAAATTAGCTTTGGTACTTTGCTGAACACCTGCCTAACGCAACAAGCAAAGAACTGCCTTGGATTGCAGAATCAGACTCATTTCTCATTTACCCTTTGCACAGAGGAATTGGCACAACTTAAATATTTATCTGTGCTGGAACCTTTACTTTCTCACCCCATCTAGGACATTTCCTGTGTAATGAGAGCATGGATTCCCATTAAGTAGTGAAACATCCACAACATTTAGCCTATCCAATTCATTCAAGTCTCATTTGGAACGCTCTGTAGCTTGAGGAAGACATTGGTGTTGCCCTGGCAAGGACTCTGAAGCCTCAGTTTTCGCTCCTTTTTTTCTTCATTTGAGAAACACATACAAGAATCAAAGTAACAGCACATTTTGATAATGGCATTCGAAATAAAAAAAAATCTTGCTAACAGCGACTTACCACGTAAGACAGTGAGTCTCGTTGATACACTTATTTCTCCAACACTGTTGGAGGCAACACATTCATAAATAGCCTCATCCCGTGGAGTCCGTAGAGGCTGTATTCTGAGAACAGATCCCGATCCATCATCAAACTCTATTACCTATTTAAGGAAACAACAGCTGTCAAAGGTGTTGTTACAAATGCCTACCTCTCGGCTAAACTTATGTATTTTGGGGTCCTAGGAGAAATACCCACTTGAGTTTCTGACATAGTTTAAAAGATGTAAGCATGTCCATTGAAACCACTTAATGAATTCTCTAAGAGTAGATACACGCTTTAGGAAAATTAAAGGGAAAATATATGAAACCAAAACTTCTAGAGCCCCATCTGGGACCAGGACTATGTCTGATCTGATTATCCTGAACCTACCCCACCACTTAACATAGGACTTGGCACATAGTATGTGCTTAACAACCACCACAATCGTTAGCATCATGATCATTATTTCTGGGCTATCATTTTTAGAATAAAATGGTTTGGTATAAAATACAAGTGTAGGTATTGGCTTTGCACATGTCTGTTTCAGTGTAGTAGCTATAATTTTCATAAAATAATAGCTTCCAAAAAGTGGTATACACTTGCTATCATACCTTCCAAAAGGACGATATTTAATAATTGGACAACATAAAAGGAAATAATTTATGCCACCAAATTTAGCTCATCTGGTACAAAAGGACTTCTTATTCAAGGATACAAATAAGAGAAACATGAAGAGAAGCTGGATAAATCTAGCACTTGTGCAGCACATGAGACAGCTTTCATAACATAAGAGCCTGATGGCTAGCATTAATTTTGCAATAAATCATTCTGGAATTTGTTCTAGCTACTAGAATTCTCTAATATTTTGAGACTGTCATTGCTGTAAAAGAAGGTTGTTTCTACCAGCAGAAAATGTTTTCACAGACCAACCTAAATCCCCCAGCATTTAGGATAAAAAATACAATGCCATTAAGGAAATGCAAAGGCTTTGTGATTTGGGGAAATCAAGGCACCACCAGGATGATTACAATTAACAGGAGTGCTTTCTTAATAGTAATAAACATCAAAAATAACACACAAAAGATATGATTAAGAAGTCTTCTGGCTGCCTTTTCTGCAATTATGCCATACCTTCAAAGATTATGTTTTGGAAATTCTGCATTCGCTGCAGCTCAGTTGCTCATGGTTAGCCCAATGTAACAGTTGATCAAGAGGACATTATAATGTTCAGGGGAAACAAGTTTACATTGAAATAGAAAAAAATACCAATTGTGTGTTTTACTACAGGATTAAAAAAGAGAAGTGGCGTGGCTTAGTGGAAAGAGTACGAGCTTGGGAGTCAGAGGTCGTGGGTTCTAATTCTGCTTCTGTCACATAGCTGTGTGACTTGAGCAAGTCACTTAGCTTCTCTGTGCCTCAGTTACCTCATCTGTAAAATGGGGATTAAGACTGTGAGCCCCACGTGAGACAACCTGATTACCTTGTATCTACCCCAGCGCTTAGAACAGTGCTTGGCACACAGTAAACGCTTAACAAATACCAACATTATTATATATATATATATATATATATATATAGGAAAATATCAGAAAATATCACACAGATGACTTTGCTACCTTGTATCCTTAAACATTTTATATATATATTAATATATATATATATAAATTCTCATCAGTCTTAGAGGGGTTTCATGATGTAGATTGCTGTTATAAAAAATTCCTCCCGGATATGTTAGTGTACCTTTCATTAAAGCACTATATAATGAGCTCTAAATTATTAGGAAGAAATTTTTCACATTGTAATCACTCAGTCCTCATTAGCAGATCTCCTGCAAGAAACCATATTAGTTGGAAAGCAGGTTGTCAGGCTTTATATGATTAAAAATGCATAATTTGACAGCACTTAAACACTTAAAAAAGGTGCTTGAAGAAAAGATTAGTACACTCACAAGAAATGAATGTTCTCTTTGTTTTTCAAATAAGTAGGAGACATTTTCTGGGCCCGATTTTCATTAAAACCTAATACCCTTGTAGGTTATTTGATAATGTCTGTAATGAATTATGATTTCATTATTTTAAAATCTGGCTGGAAAAATTAAAATGTGTGCTTCAGTTTTCAAAGTATTAATTCATGCAGTATCTTTTATAATCAGGCTATAACTTAATAATGATTAGCTCCTTAATTTAAGTAGTTGTTGATGTGCTAGTAAGCTAACAACTCTTCTCCTTCAGCAAAATCCTGAATTTAACTTCAAAAACTTATCAGCTATTTAGGTGACATTAAACACAATCAGCAATTGGCAGGGCCAGGTGAAAGTTGAATAGTATCTCAGTGTATATCCACTTCCATTATGCAAATTTTAAATCACAGATCAGCCCTCATTATATTCTAGGGAGCCTTTTCTAACTCATTCCTAGAGACATCACATATTTAATCATCGTTATAGGAGCTGATCTACAGCAGTACTACTTTTCCCGGAAAGAAGTCAATCAAAATGCTCCAGGAAATTTCTAGGTCATGATCAGGAAACACTATCTACCATCAATACCCATCCTTCATCTCTTCCCTGGTATTTCTGAAAATGATTTCTTTAGGATGGCTTCAGTCTTTTTGAGTGCACACTGTAAGAGTTTCTTCCTGAGTAGTCCACTTTAGACAGTGGGCCAAGATTTCCCTCCCTGTATATAAAAGCATAGAAGAGAGAACCATCCCCCACACGGAGCTTCATTAATGTCTCTGACATGTAAAGGCCCAAATAAATAAACTGGCCAGATGACAAGGGAAGTTAGAAGGAGTATGTTTTTCAGAGGAACAGAACAATGGACCTAATACCTCAAATCTCTGGTTGCTGACTTTCTTTCCCTTTTTGTTCCATACAATTTTAGGTCTTGGGTCTCCTGTTGCTTGGCAGATGAATGAAGCAACTCCTCCAGAGACCCCTGTCTGATCAACGGGGGTTCGTGTAAACCTCGGCGGTGCTGAAACAAGAATAGAAACAGCATAATCAAATCAAAGGTAGAGACACAGTTGAGAAAAACATACCAAATACACAAAACTCAGGATGAGACAAAGTATTTCAAAATAAAATTTTCAAAGAAGAAACTGTAATTACTTTTGAAGATCGGTTAAAAAAGTAAGGGGGGAGGCTGAAAGGGTCAAGTTATCTATTAATGCTTTCTTGGTTGTATTAAGGCAGGTATCTAACACCATCAGAATAGCAGCATCGCACATTAATTTTTATCACCATTGTAAAAAAAAATCCAATTTGTCCTCTATAGCAAAATGAGCTCATCAATCAAAGTGAATAAAATCACAGCTCGTGGTTTGATGTTGCTATCAGGGTATGGCCAGAAAGGAGCCCTCATTAGCTATTAAAATTGTGACATTTCAGAGAAACTCTGGAAGACCATAAGGAAGCCAGAGATACCCTTTAAACCCAGGAAGTCAGATGAGCCAAACTTCACTGCCTCCCTAAAACCAAGCTTTCTAACTCACATTAAAGTGAAAAGAAGCTAGACAGTGACTGCTTTTCTACTCCATACATAAATATATACATGTTTTACTTTGACTTTGCATGCCCATATTACCTTATGCTACTAGTCACATTTTTCCCCATTTTCTACATTTGCCTTTTTACATATTACCTGGACTGCTTTCACTTCTCTTAGTATCATACTCATTCTGAAGTCACTATTCTAAGTCATTCACCTTATTTCTAATCAACATTCACCAATGCTCCACACTTAGGGGCAGGGTGCTTAACATTTTGTTTTATTGTATCTTTATATACACTAGCACAACCCAAATTCGAATTACTATGGACTATAGCTAATCAGGGACAAGTGTATCTGACTGCTCCACAATATGTTTGCATACCCAGTTTGGGTCCCCCCAAATATTCCTGTTTTCCAAGAGATTCAAAATGGAATGTATTGTGATATTAGTGTACAAAAAATACTTTACGGAGTATTAATAGAGAAGGAGTATTAATAGAGAAGCGGTGTGGCTCAGTGGAAAGAGCACGGGCTTGGGAGTCAGAGGTCACAAGTTTGAATCCCGGCTCTGCCACTTGTCAGCTGTGTGACTGTGGGCAAGTCACTTCACTTCTCTGGGCCTCAGTTACCTCATCTGTAAAATGAGGATTGACTGTGAGCCTCACGTGGGACAACCTGATTACCCTGTATCTACCCCAGCACTTGGAACAGTGCTCGGCACATAGTAAGCGCTTAACAAATACCAACATTATTAACGGAGGCAGAGTTGGGAACACAGACTGTGTACTATCCGTGACAGAAAAGAATATTACATCTGCTTACATCAGGAAATACAAAACCAATGGTGGTGGAATAAAAAGTCTCATATTCTTCATGCAAATTTTGTGAACATGGCCAGTCAATTAAAAAACACTTATTTGTCAATACCAAAAGTTCAATATCTAATCATGCAATTAAAATTCCTGTATGCTTTTCTTGAAAACTCAATAGATCAGTTTAATTCTTCTTACTGCCAGGATCATTTTTCTATACAAAAGTTCATTCCACCTATCCCCACTTGCCAAGAATCTCCAGTGATTGCCCATCTACCCCAGCATCAAACAGCATCTCCTTATCATTGGCTTTAAAGTACTTAATCAACTCGCTTACTCCTATTTTACATTTCTGACTTCCTCCTGTGACCCAATACAGACACCTCGTTCCTCTAGCTCTTCAACTATAGAATAAAAGCTATTAGAAGCCAAGGCAGAGGAGACTAGAGACTGAATGGGGGTTCAGAAGAAGGCTCCTTTTCCCTTTTCCTTCTACATAGGATTGTTGCCAGTTTTCCAATGAATGCAAACCATCAAGTTCACTGCTACACTATCATTATTGGTTTTATTTCCATTATACCTGATTGAGCATTTCTAAAAGAACACGCATATTCATGGACATTGCAACGGGGAAATTAGTTTCAGATCCTCTGATTGTTTGCTTTGAACTGGCACCTCTACTGAAGGCTTGCCATTTGACATGTCTGCTGAGTCTATTTTGAAGGCTGTCAACTTCACAGTACAAAGAAAGTAATGGCTGACACCTTAAGATAGAACTGAATTCTGTCCCGAGACCAAACAGAAATCAGCAAATGACTAGAAGTTCAAGACACTATGAAGCTTGAGGCTATAATTCTGTTCTTTAACCTCCATCTTAAAATGAAGGATAAAAACAATAGTAATAATAATAATGATTGTGGTATTCGTTAAGCTCTATGTGCCAGACACTCTACTAAACACTGGCTAGATACAGAATAATTGGTTGGAAACCATCCCTGTCTCACATAAGGCTCACAGTCTTAATCCCCATTTTATCGATGAGGGAACTGAGGCATGGATAAATTAAGTGACCTGCCCAAGATCACACAGCAAATGGCAGAGTTGGGATATAGAACCCCGGCTAGACTACTGTGTCAGCCTTCTCTCTGACCTCCCTTCCTCCTCTCTCGCCCCGCTCCAGTCTATTCTTCACTCCGCTGCCCGGCTCATCTTCCTGCAGAAACGATCTGGGCATGTCACTCCCCTTCTTAAACAACTCCAGTGGTTGCCTATCAACCTCTGCTCCAAACAAAAACTCCTCACTCTAGGCTTCAAGGCTCTCCATCACCTTGCCCCTTCCTACCTCTCCTCCCTTCTCTCTTTCTACCGCCCACCCTGCACGCTCCGCTCCTCTGCCGCCCACCTCCTCACCGTCCCTCGGTCTCGCCTATCCCGCCGTCGACCCCTGGGTCACGTCCTCCCGCGGTCCTGGAACGCCCTCCCTCCTCACCTCCGCCAAACTGATTCTCTTTCCCTCTTCAAAACCCTACTTAAAACTCACCTCTTCCAAGAGGCCTTCCCAGACTGAGCTCCTCTCGTCCCTCTACTCCCTCTGCCACCCCCCTTCACCTCTCCGCAGCTAAACCCTCTTTTTCCCCTTTTCCCTCTGCTCCTCCACCTCTCCCTTCCCATCCCCACAGCACTGTACTCGTCCGCTCAACTGTATATATTTTCATTACTCTATTTATTTTGTTAATGAATTGTACATCGCCTCGATTCTATTTAGTTGCCATTGTTTTTACGAGATGTTCTTCCCCTTGACTCTATTTATTGCCATTGTTCTTGTCTGTCCGTCTCCCCCGATTAGGCTTTAAGCCCGTCAAACGGCAGGGACTGTCTCTATCTGTTGCCGACTTGTTCATCCCAAGCGCTTAGTACAGTGCTCTGCACATAGTAAGCGCTCAATAAATACTATTGAATGAATGAATGAATGAATGAATGAATGAATCAATGACTGCCAGCCCCGTGCTCTTTCCTCGAGGCCACGCTGTTTTCCCAGTGTGAACAATATCTGGATTTTAACAGATTCTTGTAGCCTTGGACTTGCTTTAATTTGGTATTAACTTGCAAACCCTGGCTGGGAAAGAGACATTGCTAGACAGGCTCTGGCACAGCCTGGCCCAGAGTAAATTGCTGTATCATAAACATAATCTTGACTGTGCTACCCTGTGTCTTCTATTCCAGTTGTTAAGGTTTTAAATTGATATAGTGGCTACAATCAAGTCAAGCCTAGCTGGAGAGGGGAGCCAACATTCCAAATGTCAGTGAAGCCAGAGGTATGTCTTCCGTTTTATTTCTCCCAGCTTAAAAATGATACTAGCCGAACAGCTGAGGAGCAGTAACCTCTTATTAGATCTCTACATGGGGTTCATTATTCTGAGAGGGAGAAGGGGTTGTGGAATATATATACACCAAAGAAATTCATGATTAAAGAGCCATGGAATTTTTTGCTTTAATATTACCACTCCAAAAACTCATTGTGGACCTGATGGTAGGTAAAGAGTACAGAAAAGAGGGAGGAACTGAAATCTGCAGATGTTGAACTCACCAGTTCTCAGGATTCAAATAGGTCCCTTTTTGCTATTGCTACAGTTGCCTGCCATTGTTATCTGGCTTTACCTGACAAAGCAGGGTTTAGCAAAATGCATTTCTGCTCAAGGCGATTCTGGCAAGTTGAAGAGTCTGATCTTTAATTTAGCTAATGCAGAGTGCTGGAGAGGTTAAGTTACTATTAAAGCCCAGAAAATCTATTTTCTAAATGGAAAGTAGTTGAGAGGCTAAGCATGCACATGAGTCAGAGGAGAAACATGGCTGTTATTTCAGAACTTGCCAGTCATGTTCCATATGAAGTTGCCTGTTTTCCAGTATTGTGCATTCTTATGATGTGTTCATTAAAATAAGAGCTTGGGCTCCATCTGCCTGTTACCTCACAAACAGTTTGACTACAGCCCCACATGGATTTACTAGATTACACCTTTTATGAGGTTGTTAAAATGTGACACGAAGTATCTAGGTACTAAATGTTGTCAATTTCTTGACATCAACATAGATCTCAGGTGCTGGATTCTCTTATTGGAAAATAAAATTACTATACCATTACTGCTCTAATGTTAATAAGCAGAGCTATGTTCAAGGAAAACTACAAAGCTATTTTTAACTTCCCTTGAACTGCTGGGTTGAGGTCAAAAAGCACTCTATACTTCACTTCATTAAGAAATCATTAGATATCAATGAGAGTACCTTTTAATACCACCACTACTAGCCATGAAAAAGATGGTAGAAAAGCTGCCGATTGGATAGGTCAGCTGTATGCTTTTCAAAGCTCAAGTAAGAGAGGGTCATTTAAATCAAAGGCCCCATTTAATTTAATTCAAAATAATCATGTGAATAACATGGAAATGTGGAGCACAGGGCATAGCTCTAACAGCCTGAATTAATTGGCTTTGTTTCTTTTAGCTGATTAACATTTCCTTAAATAGCAAGATTTGTTTTGAAAGGTGCTCTCTGTTATAATAAAGTTCTTCAGATTTTAAGAGTGAAACTAATAATGTCATATGTATTTTCCAAAAGGAAAGCAATTAAATAGGAAATGTCTACACCTACATAAATGCAAACTGGCTCAGAAGTTCAGAGACCTATATAAAAAGGAATTGAAATGGCCTAAGAGATAAAAAATGACTACCTAGAATGGAAACTAGTGAATCCTAATATTTTTGTTTTTTCCCATCCCAATATTTAGAAAGTGTGCAAAGATGGAAGTTGAAATAAGCACATGCACAAAATATGCTTTAAAATGTAAGTGATTTAGACTGTATTATAATTATAATTATTAATCATATTGATTGAGCACTTACTGTGTGAATAGCACTGTACTAAGCTCTTGGGAGAGTACAATATAACATCAAACACATTACCTGCCTACAACGAGTTCAGAGTCTAGAGGGGAGACAGACTTTAATATAAATAAATAAATAAACAAATACATAAATAAATTTCAGACATTTACAGACATATTCATACGTGCAGTGGGGGAGAGAGGATGAATGAAGGAGCAAGGCGCAGAAGGGAGTGGGGGAAGTGGAGAAGAGTGCTCAGTCAGAGAAGGCTTCCTTGAGGAGATGTGCCTTCAATAATGCTTTGAAGTGGGAAGAGAAATTTTCTGTCTGATATGAGGGAGGGCGTTCCAGGCCAGAGGGAGGGGTCAGTGGTGACACAGATGAGATCGAGGTACCATGAGAAGATTAGCACCAGAGGAACAAAGTGTGTGGGCTGGGTTGTAAGAGGAAAGTAGCGAGGTTAGATAGGAGAGGGCAAGGTGGTTAAGTGCTTTAAAGACAATGGGGAGGAGTTTTTGCTTGATGTGGAGGTGGATGGGCAACCACTGGAGTTTCTTGAAGAGTGGGGAAACATGGTCTGACCGTTTTTGAAGGAAAATGATTTGGGCAGCCAAATGAAGTATGGACTGGAGTGGAAAGAGACAGGGGGCAGGGAGGTCAGCAAGGAGGATGATACAATAATCAAGGCAGGATAAGATAAGTGCTTGCATTAACGTAGGTAGCAGTTTGGATGGAGAGGAAGGGGTGGATTTTGGCAATGTTGCGAAGGTAGAATTGACAGGAAATAGTGATGGCTTGATTATATGTTTGAAAGACTTCTGTAGACTTATGCATTAGGCTCTAAATTGTCCACTGAACTGTAAGCACATTTAGGGTATCGATCATGTTTTCCAGTGGTAATTTATTCTCCCAAGCACTTAGTACAGTGCTCTGCACAAAATAGGCACTCAACAAATATCAGTGATTGATTGATGTCTTGATTTATTTATGACATCCATTTTGCTGGACCACCGAAGTTCACTGATGGGCTTTTCCCAGGTGTCAGTTAGGACCTTGGACAGGTACGATGCACTTCAACAGAATTTCCTAGAACATTATACTAGAGACCTAAAACTGTTCCTTACAAAGTGACTAAGGTTCCCCTAAACTGTACTTGTCCTGGGGTTAATTCTGGCTAACGTGAAATCTGGGAGAAAGTCAAAGTTTAATGCCGCAAATGCACAATCAAGACAATGTTTCCTTTAGATTTAGCCTTCATGACAGGTGGCTTTTTAACTGGCCAGCCACTATTATTTAGTGCTCTACAGCAATAATTGACTAAATGGTCCCTGGAGGCCTAAAAGAGTTCATGTGTGTTCCTAAGGGCATATGTTACTCTTGGAATAACTCAGACACAGTGAGAAGCTGGCCTTCAAGACACTCTACTTCCAATCAGACAGTCTGCCCTGAATAATTCATTCACCTCACTCTTTGGTAGGAAATGGAGTGCTCATGAGAGCCAAATTCTTCCCTGTGTATCTATACTCAACTTAAAGATTTATACCTTGCTTACACACACATATACACACACATCCCCTCCCCCATGCATCTCCCCCCAGCCCTTTGTTTTTCAAGATGAAGCCATTGGTAGTAGCTTCTGTTGCTTGTGGGTGGGTAAGACAACAGACAGAAGTACAATCAAACAGTCTATACTGCTAACTCTTGGTCATCGCCACAACAAGCTAAAGGCTATATTTCTGTCATAGTTCATTACACCCACTCCGATGTGTGACAGATAAGAAATCCTATAAAATCTGATTTCTTGAAATATTTCCATGAGCGCAAGTTTTCTTTTGCGTGAAGTTTTGCTAAAACAGAATCCCTACATTTTAGGATAACTCTGCTTATTCATAAAAGAAATCAAAACTGAAGGTTGAAAAGTGAGCATCTTTAATACAATAAATCAAATGACAAGGAAAAACAAGCTCTCCGAGGGCAGACATTTAGACTGTCAAGTTCTTCCTTAGGGCTGGCTGAAACTTCCCCTGTTAAAGTTTAAATTGGACTGGTGTGGAGAACCATGATTCAATATCTGAGTTTTGTGAAGAGTTTTAAAGGCATTGCTTAGTGCAGTCCTCTGGGCGCCGTATGGGCTTGATAAATATCCTTGATTGATGCATGCTATTTTTGTCCTGAACCTAAAGAGCACAAATCAAACATCTTAGTGGGGATTGTGCTTCGTGGGCAATAGGAAAGCTCACGGACGTTCTTGCATCAGAATTCTCTTTCCTATGCCACCCTCGGCTTACCCAGGAATGCTGACATCCATGTACCTGATTGACTGACAACTGGCAATGACTTGTGTCCAGTTCTCCAGCTCTGTCTTTGGATGTCAAAGTGGGCTTAGTCCTGCAGCTCCTCATTTAGCTGAGACCTTTTGTTCCACTAAATGTCTTTCTCCTCACACCTCTCCATTCACTAACTGACCTTTAGGAGTGCAAGATGGAAGGAGCAGGGGAGGAAGCAAGAGATACTGTGAATCATAGGGAAAGAGAGGGCTATTGTGAACTTTTAATATTGAAGTGTGAGTATTTATTAGGGTAGGAAGAGAAGTCTTCTTAAATGTAGATTAGAAATTGGGCCATTTTGCTACGTCAAAAGGGCAGTCTCAAATCACAGCACTCCACACTTTGCTTCAAACTTAGTGCCTTAGCTCTTATTCCAAGTCCTCTCTAGATATTTCATGAATTTTCATCTGTGACCACCAGAAGTGCTTTTCATACATCTACAAATGTAGTCTGTTCCAAATAAGCAAAGAGAGACAGACATTAGACAAGTTGCTGGAAGTCTTGTTGGGTTTCAGATACATTTTTAATAATAAATCTATTTTTCTGTGTGTGAGTGACAATGTTGCAGTGGCCACAAGAAAATTTTCCTGCTCAGTATGGCTCAGTGTAAGAATGGGTGCCAAAGTAACCTATAGCTAAAGGGAGTCTCACTGCTTGAACATGGAAGCATTGTCTCTTAGTGGAAAAAGCTTGAGCCTGGGAGTCAGAGGACCTGGATTCTAATCCCGGCTCCACCACTTACCTATCGTGTGACCTTGAGCAAATCACTTCACTTCTCTGGGCCTCAGTTTCTTCATCTGTAAAATGGGGGTTCAATACCTGTTCTCTCTCCTCTTTAGACCAGAAGCCCCATGTGGGACAGGAACTGTATCAGGAACTGTTTCCTACCTGATAATTTTGACTCTACCTCAGAGCTCAGAACAGTGCTTGGAACAGTTAGTTCTTAACAAGTACAACAACTATTATCACTGTTATCATTATGAATATACAAAGAAAAAAGATATTTTGTGTTTCACTACAGCTCCTCTGTTAAAGAGTGAAGTGGGTGGACTTGAAAAGACAAGAAATGTCAACTAGCCCAATTCTTAAGCCACACAGGATTTATCCTCTAAGGACACAATGACAAAATGCATCTATCTATATAGGCTGTAAATAAATGACTTTATAACTGAGGTGTATATAATGAGATCATAGCCAGCACTAATGATCTCACCCTTTCCATTCAGAATGAGTTTGCGATGTTTCAGGCTTTAGGAAAACTGTTAAGTCAGGACTTTTTTCTTTATGTGGCCATTTGCCTTCTCTAATGCAGAACCAGCCACTATGGATAAAAATGAAATCAGAAATTGCCTGTAATGAATATATTTAGTAGCATTCTACAATCATTGCACTTTTTGGAGCTCTTCCCACCCATTGAAACATTTCATTTAGTGGAAACAAACTCTCTTCTATTTACAGTCACAGTTGCTTTTGCCTATGATTTTGCAAAAGGAGCACTGTAAGTTTGAGGCACAGATCCAAGAAGACAAATTATGAATAATCCTTTTGCTGATTCAGAACAGTACTCTACACTGACAGTAGGTACAAAAGAAAACCAAAGAGTTGAAGTCTGAGAAGAGCTAGATATAACCAAAGATGTTCATGGGCAGCACAGACCTTAAAGTGAATTCTGATACCTAGACAGCCCATTCTTCAACAAACGTAAACAAGTAGAAAGAAAAGAACTCAGGCTGACATGGATTTCCACAGACTGGCCGAGTTGGCTTGAGCAGGGCATAGATTCTTTGCCAAGATGAGGTTTTATGAAGCTCTGTACCTTCTGTGTGGTTGTGAGGTACCGTCTTCTCAGAAAACATAAAGCTTCTAGAGCAGTGTCACCAGCGCTACTTCTAAATCATATTCAACATCAAATGGCAGGACAGGATTATCCACAATGAAGTGCTAGAATGCAGTCAGCCCACTAGCACTGAAGCAATGCCAACTGGGTAGGTTACATAGGGGGAATGGATGAGAGCAGTAAAGTGTAGAAAACTGAAGGGTGGCACACGTAAGCCAGGAAGGGAGAATGAACTAAAGACATGGTGAAGCACAGCTTCAATCAACTAGACCAACGTTGATGGATACCACAGCCGACACACTAGCTTGGTGGTCAGCAATCGGAATGATGTTGCCCATTTCAAATAAAGCATTAATGAAGATCAGGATTTTAAGAGGTGGGGTCAAAAATAGGTGGACCCTGCGTGACAAGGAACTGTGTGAATACGGGCAATTAAGTTGCGGGGGAGGGTTGGTTGTGCATTAATCCTCTCTGTTATTAGGATCTCACTGTCAGTAGTATCGCCTTTGAAAATGAATGGTTACACACACATAACTCATCTTTCACTATTAAGTCATTTGACTGGATTATGTACGTCGTAAGTATAACTAAAGAATGGTAAGCAGGTTTTCCAGGCGGTGTGGAGCAGAGGCATGCAGAAGAGGAAGCAAGGAAGGAGTTGGGTGAAGCACTATTTTTCTCCTGGGCTTACTGCCAAAAGGGATGGAGCATCAGTAAGTTGCAACTCACTGCATGTAAACAGCAAAGCATATATGCATGAGCCACACAGCAAGTGACAGCTACAGTTTTACTGCCCTGATCTAGGTGGTTTTGAAGATATGTCTGTGTGTATGTGTGTGTGCATAATATTATGAAGAGGCACTGAAAATGGCTCTGTGCTGATCTGTATAACCTAACTTGCACACCTCATGCCTCTAACAACAACCTGCTCACTGGCAACATGACCATTTCCTCCTTCGAACCTGGAACTCCCTCCCCTGTCGTATACAACAGAGTACCTCTCTTCCCACCTTTAAGGCCATCCTAAAATCACATCTCCAAAAAAGCCTTCCCTGACTTAGCCCTCCTTTCTACATTATCCATGCACTTGGATCTGCACCCATTGGGCTTTTGATATTTATCTCACGCTCAGTCCCATAGCACAAATGGTCAAATCCTTAGAACTCTCCCATTTTCCATACCATAATTTATTCAATGTCTGTCTCCACCTCTAGACTGCAAGCTCCTTGTGGGCAAGAAGTGCGTGTTCCCATTTCACTGTATTCTATCTCCCGAGAAATTAGTATACACACAACTGAGTGATTAAAAATCACACAGGTTTGTTTGGAATCTGAGATTGTACTTCATTCATTCATTCATTCAATAGTATTTATTGAGCGCTTACTATGTGCAGAGCACTGTACTAAGCGCTTGGGATGAACAGGTCGGCAACAGATAGAGACAGTCCCTGCCATTTGACGGGCTTACAGTCTAATCGGGGGAGACGGACAGACAAGAACAATGGCACTAAACAGCGTCAAGGGGAAGAACATCTCGTAAAAACAATGGCAACTAAATAGAATAGAATCACTTGATATATATATATATATATATGTATATACAGAAAACTTTCAATGGCAAATGTCCAGCTTTTTGGACAAGATATGGAAATGCACTGAACAACAGAATACTGACAAACATCACAGACAGGCAGAGGCAAACAATAGTAAATATCTCCGAAACGTTTTATGCTCAGACATGGTTAAGAATGGACCTCTGAAATTAATTGAAACGTACTAGATATTTTCACCATAAAGGCATTTTATAACCATAAAATTTTGAAGTTGTGAGCACTTTTTGGAGCTCTTCCCACCCATTGAAACATTTCATTTAGTGGAAACAAACTCTCTTCTATTTACAGTCACAGTTGCTTTTGCCTATGATTTTGCAAAAGGAGCACTGTAGGTTTGAGGCACAGATCCAAGAAGACAAATTATGAATAATCCTTTTGCTGATTCAGAACAGTACTCTACACTGACAGTAGGTACAAAAGAAAACCAAAGAGTTGAAGTCTGAGAAGAGCTAGATATAACCAAAGATGTTCATGGGCAGCACAGACCTTAAAGTGAATTCTGATACCTAGACAGCCCATTCTTCAACAAACGTAAACAAGTAGAAAGAAAAGAACTCAGGCTGACATGGATTTCCACAGACTGGCCGAGTTGGCTTGAGCAGGGCATAGATTCTTTGCCAAGATGAGGTTTTATGAAGCTCTGTACCTTCTGTGTGGCTGTGAGGTACCGTCTTCTCAGAAAACATAAAGCTGCTAGAGCAGTGTCACCAGCGCTACTTCTAAATCATATTCAACATCAAATGGCAGGACAGGATTATCCAGGCAGTGGGAAAGAGACCATATCTGAACAGTAGTTTACCTTGCATTCACCCCAGCACCAGGGACATAATTATGGTATTCATCCAATCCTTATTCACCAAACTGACATGCTCCAAATCCCTCCTTAGATATCTTTATTTGGCATTACAAAAGGGAAATATTTTTGCCATATAAAACAGTACAGTATGTCAGGAGTGCCAGGATTATAAAATTCTTCTGTAATGTGGATGCAATTAGTAAGAATCACAGATTCTGTCAGTTCCTTGCTTTTGCATATTATATGAGCAGCATTCCATTTCAGCAAAGCATCCATAACATTCCCTCTCTGGCTTCCACTTTAAGTCCCTGGTTTTACCATTTTACTATTGACACATTCAAAATGCAGAGGCTATGTATCAATTTATATTCAATAGAATGGTAAAGGCTTCCATGCTGAAACAGGTGAACAATGTGTGGAACATGCTATTTTCCCCATCCCATGTATTGGAGATTCAGATTTATGATCTTTTATATAATTCCTCTAACAACTAACATTCCTCAAAAAGCTATTAAACACAACCACCAGATTTGGCAGAAAGCAGCTCTTCAGGACCTTCCATATCCATTTTTAGATCCGGTTTTCAAAGCAAATTCATTGACACCATCTACTGCTAATTTTCTCATTAATCATAATTTATCACATCAGTTTCGCTGATAATCATTATAAGTAAGCATCTCTCTTTAATTCTAACCTGTGCTTACCATATACTCGCAAATTGCCTCACACAGAGAGCTAATTAGCTTTTCATTTCTTAAAAAGAAGTTGAAATTTTTAAAAAAATCAAATAAAGGAATTGTTTATCAAAGAGCAGATTTTAATACTATAATATATCCTAATAGACAAAATACTACATGAATCAATTAAATTCAAACACATTATGAGCATCTATTAATGTACAAAACAGTAACAGAATAGAATTGTAGTGATAACCACTTTTGTACGTGCTTGATGCAGAGTAAAACTGAAAGAAGTAATTACATAGGAAGAGGGTAAATTCTCCCATTTCATTGGGAACAATAGGATTTTTCCAAATGAACACTTTTGCTTTAAATCCCATTGTAAAGGTCAATTTTCTCAGAAGAGAGGTGCTGTTACAATGAAGAAAAAGAAAGGAACGGACATTTGCTCAAAAAAGTAAACCTATCTCTCAAGGATGAACAGGTATCTTTAGCTCATACAGCTAATCCAAATGGATTAAGTTTGCAAAACACTTTGGGAAGAGAAAGCAGTTATTTAAATGCGGGCATAACCCAGAAAGGATTTAGTTTATTGGGTTATGAAATGGAAAAATAATGATGTCCCAAGAACGTTTTGCTGTTATGTATACCATAGATTTGAAAAACATATAGGCTGAGCCCTTTTGCAAAAAATAATGAAGAGAATGATATAGCAATTTACTGACACAAACTTCATGGACACTACTGTCACATCACTTTTAAGACCCATTGTCATAAACATCCCACAGTTTTTCTTAGGAAAGCCAGCAACTAAAGCTTCATGAACGCACTTGATTCCCAAAGTCTCACATATAGTTAGTTGTTTTGAATCTGTCCCTTTACGTTTGGAAAGTTGTGAACTGACACTGTCTCCCCTTTCACTCCCCCAGAGGGGACCTCTTCTACTCCCACTCCTAAACCTCATGGGGCAAAGGGGAGGAGTTGGCTTACTTGTTGCTCTCCAATGGTGCTTTTGATTCATCCTACCTCCCCCATCTCTCTCTGTCCCTTCCTTTGAAGCCGATATCATCCACCTCTACAACCCACTCCAGTTACTAGTCAAGGTCATCTACCCTCAGACTTCTGCAACTTCCTGAACCATTTTTACCCCTTTCTTACATTCCGTTTCTCTTTCTCCATACTCACATTGATCCTTGGGGACTTTAAACATTCATGTGGATGTTCCCAATGACCTTCTACTGCCCACTTCCTTTCACTCCTCAGCTCCACTGACCTTCTGCTTCAATCCACCTCACTCAATCATCAACTTGGACGCATGCTCTATCTCATCGGCTTTAGTCACTGAACAATCTCTCACCCACTCCCCAACTCTGAAATTCCTTTACCCAACCACAACCTCCTCTTCACCTGCCTCCTCTCCCTCACAGCCACTCCTTGAAAATCTGTCCCGTTCTCCAACAGAGACTGCCAATCTTTTGATCCTCTCCAATTTGCCAAAGTCATCATATGCCATTTTGGTCTCCATACTCAAATCTACCTTGTCTTGATGCGCAAATTTATGCTCTCAACACCACCCTCTCCCCTGAACTCAATTCCCACCTTCCCCTGTTCATCCGCCAATCTCATACCACTAACACACAGCCCTGGATCACCTCCACAGGATATTTCCTTTGATCCTTTGATCCTCTTCAAGAGCTGTGGAGTGCTGCTGGAGGAAATCCAGATATCAGGCCCACCCTGTTCATCTCTCATTCATCCTTACTTGCTTTAACTCTGCCTTCTCTTCCATCCAACATTATTTCCCCATTTTTATTGACTTCCATGCCAATTAACTGTGCCAGCAGTTTCAGATGTTTAACTCTCTCCTCAAAACACCTGTCCCCCCCTCCATCTCCACATTCGTTACCCCAATAGCCTGGCCACATACTTTATTGATAAAACTGAAACCATGAGATGTGATCATTCTCAAATCTTCCCTGCTCCTCATATGGTCCCTCCCTCTTCCTGCCTTTCTCAGACTCCATATTTTCCAAAAAAGTCTCAAGAGATCTCCCACCTCTTCTCCACCTGCACCTCTAACCCCATCCCCTCACATCTTATCAAAACACTTGCCCTCACATTTCATCCCTTGCTGACCACCACCATAATCTCTTCACTTTTCAATGGTTTCTTTCCCACTGCTTTCAATGTGCTCATGCATCTCCTATCCTACAAAAACACTTCCTTGACCCCCCAGCTTCCTCCAGTTATCACCCCATTTCCAAACAAACGAGTAGGCACTGGAACTGTAGGCAACAAATGTAAAGCATAGCAAAAAAAGTCCTCTACATGTGTATTGTGTGTCTCTCTCATATATAATAAATAGATTCAGGATTTATAATAGATTCAGGATTTATACTGTGTGTAAAGCACTGTACTAAGCACTTGGGAGACTATAGCAAAGACATGATCCTTCTTCTTTTAAAACACATATCTCTGCTGAACAACAGTGTTAAATGCTATCCAGTGCTTTCATCATAGCAAGTCCAACAAGGAAATGTCTCATTACTGCCTTTAGGGAACTAAAGTTCACTTTTTACCAATTTTGTAATGTGCTAAATAATAAAAAAAACCCAACAATCAACCCCCTTCCCACCTCAACCTCAACCCCCAAATGCCTGCTTCCTCTCATGTAACTGGAATGCTGCAAGTTCTGGCCAGTCCTCCTGATCTAGTTTCGAAACTATCAGCAACAAATTCCTTGGCTAAGACTGCATTTTCATCTCTGTGGTAACAGGAGGAGAGGGCCCTTGATCCTCTATGTAAAGCACTACCATTGAAATAAACAGGCAACATTTTCTAACTGGTCTAATGTAAAAATACCACATGCCTAATTTGTATCCCTGGGCTGTCCAGACTTTCGTACCAGCTCATTTCATTGTCATCTGTGCACGCTTTTCCAGAGAAACACATGATCTAAGCTCCAGGGTCAGGTGAGGCATTCCAGAGTTGCATAGACCAGGAAGACTTATATGCTGACTAACTTTTTTCTCTTTTTCTAATTTACAGCTGGTGTTATTAAATCAGAAAACAAAGGGTTCACCCACACAGAAAGAACCTTTGTGGAAAAAAAGCAGCAAATGAGTTTATAAGTACATATTTACCAATATACTTAAGACTGCAAGTGGAAATAAACTGAAAAAAACCATCCTTGCTGGGACTTTTTCATATTCAAATTGTGGAAGGAAATATCAGAACAATTTAACTAGGTTTCATGACAAATTATTAGGACATTTATTTTTGACTAAAACCAACCAATAATTACTGCTCTGGTGCAGTTATTGTTCAAAGAAGAAACAAACTCAGTAGCTGACAGCTGATCAGCCTTGCCTCCCGCTATCCTAGGAACACTTGGCAGATTCCAAAGGCCACTAGCCAAATTCAGGTATCCTTCAGTCACTTGTTGAAATCCATTAGTTTGTACCATTTGCACAAACACAGAGTGTCATTGTGGTTTGTCCACTATTGGACCAGGTTTTATAAACTGTTCTTATGCATTGTACTCTCCCAAGTGTTCAGTACAGTGCACTACAGGTAGTAAGCACTCAGTAAATACCATTAATTGATTGACTGATGATTGATATTAATTGCAATGTAACAACTGGACCATTATCATTACTCTGTTTGAAAATTTGGCTGGTCAAAACACATGGGAAATTCCACTCATGTTGATTCACCTCGATCAGTGGATTCATACAGAGTGAGGAGAAATTCCTCTAATTAGGTCATGTGTTATGTGCATACATGAGGGTATATATATGCATATGGGAGTGGGCATAGGAACGCATCTATGGGGAGGCCACATGTGTGCATATTTGAAATCTGGATGAACTGAATCTACCTAAATTAGGACAGGGGATTTCCACATAATCCCTTGTTAAGCCTTTTTCCAGTACCAAATGAAAAGTATAAAGCTTCTTGAATTTAAAAGGACTAGTGACGTGCAACACTTCATTCCTCTGAAACATTACATAACCCTGTCATACTTACTAATTCCACTATCCACCCTATCTCACAAGCCTGTAAGCTTGGCATTGTCCTTGACTCATCTCTCATTCACTCCACATATTCAATCTGTCAACAAATCCTGTAAATTCCACCTTCACATCATCGCTAAAATCTGCTCTTTCCTCTCCATCCAACCTGCTACAAAGCTGATCCAAGCACTTATCTTATTCCAGCTTGACTTTTTCATTTTCAAATTGCGGAAGGAATGATCAGAACAATTTAACTAGGTTTCATGATAAATTATTATGGCATTTATTTTTGACTAAAATAATGATTATTGCTCTGCATACAGTGAGTGCTCAATAAATATGACAATGAATGAATGGAGCATCTGCCCCCGGCTGACCACCTCCTTGCTCCTGTCTTTTCTTACTCCAATCCTTCATTCTGCTGCCCGGATCAGTTTTCAGAAAAAAACAAAAACATTTAGTCCGTGTAGTGCCACTCCTCAATAACCTTCAATTGTCGCCCATCAACCTCTGCATCAAACAGAAATTCTTTACCTCTGGCTTTAAAAGACTCAATCAGCTCATCCCGTCCTATCTTACCTCACTCGTCTCCTACTTCAGCTCTGCCTACACATTCTGTTCCTCTAGTGCCAGCTTACTCACTGCGCCCCAATCTCATATATCTTGCTACCAACCCTTTGTCCACCTCCTCCCTCTAGCCTGGAACTTCCTCTCCCTCCATATACACCAGACCACAATTCTCCCCAGATCCAAAGGCTTATTAGTCACATCTCCTACAAGAGATCTTTCCCAATTAAGCTGACTTTTCCCTGGCTCCCTCTCCCTTCTACGTCATCTACATGTTGCTATATTAGCACTACTGTATAGTATCATACTGTATCATGTTGCTATATTACCGATTTCGTTTATTACTGTTTATTGTTGTCAGTGCTGCCACCCACCTCTCTGGCCTCGCCATGTCCCTCCTCCCCCCTCCCCCCTCCCGCCCCTTCCTATCCTCCCCTTCCCCTTCCCCTCTCTTGCTCAGCTCTTTCCCATTCTCTCCTCTGTCTCCTCCCCCCCTCCCCTCTCCTGCCCTAGAACCCCACTTTACCAGCGCTATCCCTCTTCCCCCTTCCCCTACTCTTCCCCCCACCAAACCCCCTCTTCACCCCCTCCCCCCTTCTCTCTTCCCCACCCATGCCCCATCCCAGTCCTCTTGTCCCACCGCTACCCGTCATCCCCCTCTCCCCGTCCAGGGCGCCGCCACCTCCTTCCCATCCAAACCCTCCCCTCCCCCCGCCCTTCCCCCCCTCCCCCCCTTGCACCCACAGCTACTTTCAAGTGTGGCCTCTGGAACCACCGCTCTATTACAGGTAAGCTACCTTTCATCCATGACCTTTTCCTCTCTCGCTCTCTCCTCCTCCTCGCCTTTTCAGAAACATGGCTCTCTCCCGAAGACACGGTCTCTGCCGCCGCTCTCTCCAGCGGAGGCCTCTCCTTCTCCCACTCCCCCAGACTCACCGGTAAGGGAGGAGGCGTCGGCTTCCTCCTCTCGCCCCGTTGCCGCTTCCGCACTATCCCTCCTCCCCCCTCCCTCTCCTTCCCCTCCTTCGAAGCCCATATCATTCGCCTCTACCACCCCCTCCAGTTACTTGTCGCTGTCATCTACCGCCCTCCCGATCCCACCTCCGACTTCTTCAACCACCTTGACCCCTTTCTCACCTTCCTTCTCTCCTTCTCTCTGCCCACTCTGATCCTTGGAGACTTCAACATCCATATGGATGTACCCGACGACTCCTCTGCCGCTCGCCTGCTATCCCTCCTCGACTCTGCCGACCTCCTCCTACACCATACTGTGCCCACTCACCGACTCGGTCACACCCTCGATCTCGTCATCTCCTACCGCTGCACTATCTCCTCCCTCACCAACTCTGAAATCCCTCTCTCTGACCATAACCTTCTCACCTGCCTCATCTCTCACACTCCCTCCCCCTGCAAATCTTCGCTACTGCCCCACAGAGACCTCCGCTCTCTTGATCCCATCCGTCTTTCCAATAGCATCTCTCCTCACCTTGCTGCCCTGTCCTCTCTTCCCACTCTCGATGATCAGGTCTCCGCTCTCAACTCCACCCTCTCTACTCATCTCGACTCTCTCGCCCCCCTTTCCCTCCGCCGCTCTCGCTCCACTCACCCACAGCCCTGGATCACCTCCTCCGTCCGCCTCCTACGCTCCTATGCTCGAGCCGCTGAGCGCTGCTGGCGAAAGTCCAAGCACCAAGCCGACCTCACACACTTCAAATTTATCCTTTCCTGCCTTAACTCTGCCCTCTCCTCCGCCAGGCAAAGCTTCTTCTCCTCCCTCATCGACACCCATGCCCGTCACCCCAGCCGACTGTTCCGGACCTTTAACTCTCTCCTTAGGCCCCCTGTTCCTCCCCCTCCCCCATCTCTCACCCCCAATGATCTGGCCACCTATTTCCTCACGAAAATCAACACGATCAGGTCTGAGCTCCCCAAAGTCACTCCTCTGCCTCTCCCCTCCTTCCCACCAACCCCCTCCCCTACTTTCCCATCCTTCCCTGCAGTATCCTCAGAGGAGATCTCCTCCCTCCTTGCAAGTGCCACCCCCTCCACCTGCGCCTCGGACCCCATTCCCTCTCACCTTATTAAAACCATCGCCCCTGCCCCCCTACCTTCCTTAACTTCCATTTTTAACCACTCAATCTCCAAGGGCTCCTTCCCCTCTGCCTTCAAACATGCCCACGTCTCCCCCATCCTAAAAAAACCCGCTCTTGACCCCACTTCCCCCTCCAGTTATCGCCCTATCTCCCTACTACCCTTCCTTTCCAAAATCCTAGAACGAGTCGTCTACACTCGATGCTTAGAATTCCTTAACTCCCATTTTCTCCTAGACCCCCTCCAATCTGGCTTCCGTCCCTTCCACTCTACCGAGACTGCTCTCTCTAAGGTCACCCATGACCTCCTTCTTGCCAAATCCAATGGCTCCTACTCCATTCTAATCCTCCTTGACCTCTCTGCTGCCTTTGACACTGTCGACCATCCCCTCCTCCTCCATACCTTATCTCACCTTGGCTTCACGGACTCTGTCCTCTCCTGGTTCTCCTCTTACCTCTCTGGCCGGTCATTCTCGGTCTCCTTCGCTGGAGCCTCCTCCCCCTCCCATCCTTTAACTGTTGGAGTTCCTCAAGGGTCAGTTGTTGGCCCTCTTCTGTTCTCCATTTACACTCACTCCCTCGGTGAACTCATTCGCTCTCACGGCTTTGACTACCATCTCTACGCAGATGACACGCAGATCTACATCTCCGCCCCTGTCCTCTCCCCCTCCCTTCAGGCTCGCATCTCCTCCTGCCTCCATGACGTCTCCACCTGGATGTCGGCCCGCCACCTAAAACTCAACCTGAGCAAGACTGAGCTCCTCATCTTCCCTCCCAAACCCGGTCCTCTCCCAGACTTCCCTATCACCGTGGATGGCACGACCATCCTTCCCATCTCTCAGGCCCGCAATCTCGGTGTCATCCTTGACTCGTCTCTCTCGTTCACCCCACACATCCTATCCGTTACCAAGACCTGCCGGTTTCACCTCTACAATATCGCCAAGATCCGCCCTTTCCTCTCCACCCAAACGGCTACCTTACTGCTACGGGCTCTCGTTATATCCCGGCTAGACTACTGTGTCAGCCTTCTCTCTGACCTCCCTTCCTCCTCTCTCGCCCCGCTCCAGTCTATTCTTCACTCCGCTGCCCGGCTCATCTTCCTGCAGAAACGATCTGGGCATGTCACTCCCCTTCTTAAACAACTCCAGTGGTTGCCTATCAACCTCCGCTCCAAACAAAAACTCCTCATTCTAGGCTTCAAGGCTCTCCATCACATTGCCCCTTCCTACCTCTCCTCCCTTCTCTCTTTCTACCGCCCACCCCGCACGCTCCGCTCCTCTGCCGCCCACCTCCTCACCGTCCCTCGGTCTCGCCTATCCCGCCGTCGACCCCTGGGTCACGTCCTCCCGCGGTCCTGGAACGCCCTCCCTCCTCACCTCCGCCAAACTGATTCTCTTTCCCTCTTCAAAACCCTACTTAAAACTCACCTCCTCCAAGAGGCATTCCCAGACTGAGCTCCTCTTCTCCCTCTACTCCCTCTGCCATCCCCCCTTTACCTCTCCGCAGCTAAACCCTCTTTTTCCCCTTTTCCCTCTGCTCCTCCACCTCTCCCTTCCCATCCCCACAGCACTGTACTCGTCCGCTCAACTGTATATATTTTCGTTACCCTATTTATTTTGTTAATGAATTGTACATCGCCTTGATTCTATTTAGTTGCCATCGGTTTTTACGAGATGTTCTTCCCCTTGACTCTATTTATTGCCATTGTTCTTGTCTGTCCGTCTCCCCCGATTAGACTGTAAGCCCGTCAAATGGCAGGGACTGTTTCTATCTGTTGCCGACTTGTTCATCCCAAGCGCTTAGTACAGTGCTCTGCACATAGTAAGCGCTCAATAAATACTATTGAATGAATGAATGAATGAGTCATCTATGCACTTGTATCTGTGACCTCTGGACATTCAATTTTTATCTCACCCTCTTAAACCCCGCAGAACCTATGTACACATCTGTAGATTATATATTATAAATTATTTATTAATATTAATGGAAATCTCACCTGAGTCAGGGGATCCGGAAAGGCCGTAGGGAAAGGCAGGTCAGGTGTAAACAATCCTTTAGGCTGACCAAAATGGGAATTTGCAAGGGGTACCACAGCTTAATGGGTCTCCTCAAGTGTATCAAAAGCTGGAAGCTGACAAAGGAATTACTGCAGATCCTCAAAAACCTCCAGTGGTTGCCTATCAACCTTCTCATGAAACAAAAACTCCTCACTCTTGGCTTCAAAGCTCTCCATCACCTTGCCCCCTCCTACCTCATCTCCCTTCTTTCTTTCTACTGCCCACCCCGTACACTCCGCTCCTCTGCCGCTCACCTCCTCATGGTCCCCTGTTCACGCCTATCCCGCCGTCGACCGCTGGCCCATGTCCTACCTCTGTCCTGGAATACCCTCCCTGCTCACCTCCACCAAACTCTCTTCCCCTCTTCAAAGCCCTACTGAGAGCTCACCTCCTCCAAGACTGAGCGCCCCCTTTCCCTTTGCTCCCCCTCCCTTCCCCTTTCATTCATTCATTCAATAGTATTTATTGAGCACTTACTATGTGCAGAGCACTGTACTAAGCGCTTGGAATGTACAAATCAGTAACAGATAGAGACAGTCCCTGCCCTTTGATGGGCTTACAGTCTAATCGGGGGAGACAGACAAGAACAATGGCAATAAATAGAATCAAGGGGAAGAACATCTCATTAAAACAATAGCAAATAAATAGAATCAAGGTGATGTACATCTCATTAACAAAATAAATAAGGAAATGAAGATATACACAGTTGAGCGGACGAGAACGAGTACTGTGCTGAGGGGATGGGACAGGAGAGGGGGAGGAGCAGAGGGAAAGTGGGTAGAAGAGGGTTTAGCTGCAGAGAGGTGAAGGCGGGGGGTAGAGGGAGCAGAGGGAAAAGGGGAGCTCAGTCTGGGAAGGCCTCCCCCCCACCCTCTGCTCTTCCCCCTTCCCCTGCCCTCAGCACTGTGCTCATTTGTATATATTATTTATTATCCTATTTAATTTGTTAATGAGATGCACATCCCCTTGATTCTATTTATCTTGATGATGTTGTCTTGTTTTTGTTTTGTTCTTTTTTGCTTTGCTTTCTGTCTCTGCCGTTTAGACTGTGAGCCTGACACTGGGCATGGATTGTCTCTATCTGTTGCCCAAATTGTACATTCCAAGCGCTTAGTACAGTGCTCTGCACATTGTAAGCGCTCAATAAATACTACTGAATAAATGAACTTGATAATCTGGGGATAAAAGCTATACTCAGGCCTAGTGGGTCATGGCTCATGCTCAAAACACTAGACATGTACCTGGACTTGTGGAGCTGGAGGATGTCCAGACATAAAATACCTTGCTTCTGCTGAGTATAAGAATGGAACAAAACTGTCTTATTTTTACCCTTAACATGATCATTTTATTGGTTGGAGTTTGATACTAGCTTAAAAAACTCCTGTGCTGGTACCTGGAAGAACCTTCTATGTATCTCAAAGATACATGAAGATACAGAAGCAGATACAGAAGCAGTGTGGCTTAGTGGAAAGATCATGGGCTCCGGAGTCAGAGGATGTGGGTTCTAATCCCGGTTCCGCCACTTGTCTGCTGTGTGTCCTTGGGCAAGCCACTTCATTTCTCTGTGCCTCAGTTCCCTCATCTGTAAAATGGGGATTAAAACTGTAAGCCCTATGTGGGACAACTTAATTACCTTGTATCTACTCCGGTGCTTAGAACAGTGCTTGGCAAATAGTAAGCACTTAACAAATACAATAATAACAACAATAATTGTTATTATTATTATTAATAATGTCTGTCTCCCCTCTACACTGTAAGCTCATTGGAACAGGGAACATGTCTGTCAACTCTGTGGCATTGTACTCACACCCAAGCACTTAGTACAGTGCTCTGCACACAGTAAGTATTCAATAAATGCCATTGATGAAAGGAAATTCTGCTTCGAAGTTTTCTACTGGTGCTTTTTCAAAATCTATGGGCTGTAATCTGGATTCTATGCTAATAAAATGGATTCTTTGCTAATTGAGAGCTGAAGCTGCTTTGAAAATTTTAATTCAAAAGTTGAGGAATCTCAAAATATCAGGGCATGGTTACCCTTGAAGAGAAGGGGATGGAGAATGAAAAGGAATGAGTTTCAATGAATGTCAGACAACTTCTGATGGAATACTACTGGGTTATTTCAAAATGTCACACAGTTGAAGAAATGATGTGGTAGCCAACTAAATCAATCTATCATAATTATTGAGCACTTACTGTGTGCAGAGCACTGTACTATAAGCATTTGGGAGAATAAAATATAACCGATAGTTGTATTGCGATAGGTAACAATATATAACATATTATATTTTTATAATGTAGACACATTCCCTGCCCCCAGCAAGCTTACTGTCTAGAGGTGCAGACCAATATTAACATAAATAAATGAATGAGATAAACTAGAAATACTAGAGTAGGTTTTGAATTTAGAGGAAAGGTGCAACAGTATTTATGTGCTCTGCACATAGTAAATGCTCAATAAATATCATTCATTCATTCACTTAATCGTATTTATTGAGCACTTACTGTGTGGAGAGCACTGTACTAAGTGCTTGGAAAGTACAATGCAGCAAATAAAGAGAGACAATCCCCACCCACAACGGGCTCACAGTCTAGAGGACTGATTAAAAATCCAAAAGAAGCAATATATTCTAGAGTAGTTTTAGACCTAGGTTTTTCATTCATGACCACCAGAGAATTTTTGCAGGATTATGGTGACTTCCACCACTGATGCTTCCTCCTCCATAGGTTGGTGCCCAGAAATGATAAAATAATGTGGAAGCTCCCAGAGCTGAAGAGGGAAGGATCAGGGAGGAACATTTCATTTTAACGAGTGCGGCCACCAAAATGTCAGCCACAGCAAAAGTGTCTGTGGAAAACCTTGTTTTGTACTGAGTGTGTCAATAACCAGAATCATCTTCTGAGCTTCCCCGAAATTTGGTTTCATGAAATTTAAGTAATACTGAACATGCCATATGCATAATGTAGACTTGTTTTATGCCTTCGAGTCGTCTCTGACCCAAAGCGACTCCATTGACACATAATAATAATGAAAATGATGGTATTTGTTAAGCACCTACTATGTGCAAAGCACTGTTGTAAGCACTGGGGGGATACAAGGTGATCAGGTTGTCCCAAGTGGGGCTCACAGTCTTAATCCCCATTTTACAGAGGAGGGAACTGAGGCACAGAGAAGTTAAGTGACTTGCCCAAAGTCACAGAGCTGACAAGTGGCTGAGCCAGGATTAGAACCCATGACCTTTGACTCCCAAGCCCGTGCTCTTTCCGTTGAGCCACGCTGCTGCCCCACCTCCAATTGCAGTTGTTCTGGTAGTGGATCTGTAGAGTTTTCTTGGTAAAAATACGGAAGTGGTTTCCCATTGCCTCCTTTCACCCAGTAAACCTGAGTCTCTGCCCTTGACTCTCTCCCAGGCCGCTGCTGCTCAGCACGGGGGAGTCTTGACTTGTAGCAGATTGCCTTCCACTCACTAGCCACTGGCCAAGCTAGGAATGGCATGGGTAGGCCTCTGCTTGACTTTCCCTCCCATAGCTGAAACTGGTAGAGTACTGGCAACTCTCCAAGTGCAACCCCGAGAGGGTTCCTTCTTCTTGCCAAATCCAATGGCTCCTACTCCATTCTAATCCTCCTTGACCTCTCTGCTGCCTTTGACACTGTCAACTATCCCCTCCTCCTCCACAACTTATCTCACCTTGGCTTCACGGACTCCATCCTCTCCTGGTTCTCCTCTTATCTCTCTGGCCGGTCATTCTCGGTCTCCTTCGCTGGCGCCTCCTCCCCCTCCCATCCTTTAACTGTTGGAGTTCCTCAAGGGTCAGTTCTTTGCCCTCTTCTCTTCTCCATTTACACTCACTACCTTGGTGAACTCATTCGCTCTCACGGCTTTGACTACCATCTCTACGCAGATGACACGCAGATCTACATCTCTGCCCCTGTCCTCTCCCCCTCCCTTCAGGCTCGCATCTCCTCCTGCCTCCAGGATGTCTCCACCTGAATGTCGGCCCGCCACCTAAAACTCAACATGAGCAAGACTGAGCTCCTCATCTTCCCTCCCAAGCCCGGTCCTCTCCCTGACTTCCCTATCACCGTGGATGGCATGACCATCCTTCCCGTCTCTCAGGCCCGCAATCTCGGTGTCATCCTTGACTCGTCTCTCTCGTTCACCCTACACATCCTATCTGTTACCAAGACCTGCCGGTTTCACCTTTACAATATCGCCAAGATCCGCCCTTTCCTCTCCACCCAAACGGCTACCTTACTGCTACAGGCTCTCGTTATATCTCAGCTAGACTACTGTGTCAGCCTTCTCTCTGATCTCCCTTCCTCCTCTCTCGCCCCGCTCCGGTCTATTCTTCACTCCGCTGCCCGGCTCATCTTCCTGCAGAAACTGTCTGGGCATGTCACTCCCCTTCTTAAACAACTCCAGTGGTTGCCTATCAACCTCCGCTCCAAACAAAAACTCCTCACTCTAGGCTTCAAGGCTTTACATCACCTTGCCCCTTCCTATCTCTCCTCCCTTCTCTCTTTCTACTGCCTACCCTGCATGCTCCGCTCCTCTGCCGCCCACCTCCTCACCGTCCCTCGGTCTAGCCTATCCCGCTGTCGACCCCGGGCCACATCCTCCCGCGGTCCCGGAATGCCCTCCCTCCTCACCTCCGCCAAACTAATTCTCTTTCCCTCTTCAAAACCCTACTTAAAACTCACCTCCTCCAAGAGGCCTTCCCAGACTGAGCTCCCCTTCTCCCTCTACTCCCTCTACCACCACCCCCTTCACCTCTCCGCAGCTTAACCCTCTTTTCCCCTCATTTCCCTGTGCTCCTCCCCCTCTCCCTTCCCATCCCCTCAGCACTGTACTCGTCTGCTCAATTGTATATATTTTCATTACCCTATTTATTTTGTTAATGAAATGTACATCGCCTTGATTCTATTTAGTTGGCATTGTTCTTACGAGATGTTCTTCCCCTTGACTCTATTTACTGCCATTGTTCTTGTCTGTCTGTCTCACCCGATTAGACCGTAAGCCCGTCAAAGGGCAGGGACCGTCTCTATCTGTTGCCGACTTGTTCATTCCAAGCGCTTAGTACAGTGCTCTGCACATAGTAAGTGCTCAATAAATACTATTGAATGAATGAATGAATGAATGAATGAATGATAATGTACACACCCACTGTTTTTATGCCCTTTCCATCATTTCATTCAATTGCATTTATTGAGAGCTTACTGTGAGAGGAGCACTGTACTAAGCACTTAGAAAATACAACTGAATTGTCTACTCTGAACAATTACCCCTTTGTAGCCAATTTCTCTCTGTGAGCTCCTTGAAGGAAGGGATAAAATCCACCTACTGATTCCTTACCATGTGCTTAGTACAATGTGCTGTGTATAGTAATAATACTGATTGATTTTTTGAGCCTGTTTTTACAGTATACTTCACAACCACGGAAATATTTAGGATGATGAATATTTATTCAAGGTTATAAAAAAAAATCACTAATTTTAACAGTTGGAAGAGAGCTGTCATCTAGGAAGAGCTGAACAATTATTGCATGCATCAAGACCACAGTGAAAGAAAGCTTAACAGACATACTGTTTTATTCATTAAGCATGTTGGAGAAGCAGACATCACTTTAAAAAAAATCTAATACCCTTTATAGATGTTTCAATAAACAAAAAGTTGCACAATACTCTGTGGCATACTACTTACAGAAAACCTTATAACTAGCTAATAGTGTATTCCCTACTATACCAGTCTAAACCTATGGCTAACAAACTCACTACCTGAATACTGAGACTGACCAGTGAAAACCACTGAAAACAGGAACAAGTAGCTCCAAAGGAATCCTGAGAAGGGCCTGGAAGTCAGAAGGACCTAGGTTTTAATCTCAGCTCCACCACTTGTCTGCTGTGTGACCTTGGACACATCACTTCACTTTTCTGTGCCTTAGTTACTTCATCTGTAAAAATGGGTGTAACGACCGAGAGCTCCATGGGAGACAGGGCCTGTGTCTAACCTGATTTGCTTGTATCCACCCCAGCGCTTAGTAGAATGCCTGGTACATAGTAAGCACTTAACAAATAACATTTTATTATCATTATTATGAGAAAGAATATGTGCCCAGGAACTAGCACAAATATGACCTTGTGTGACAATGAAGATTACCTTATACTATCCATATATATTGTGTATATATCTATGATTCTATGTATCTATTTTGATGGTAATAATGCCTGTCTACTTGTTTTGTTTTGTTGTCTGTCTCCCCCTTCTAGACTGTGAGCCCACTGTTGGGTAGGGATTGTCTCTATTTGTTGCCCAATTGTACTTTCCAAGTGGTTAGTACACTGCTCTGCACACAGTAAGTGCTCGATTAGACTGTAAGCCCGTCGATTAGACTGTAAACCCGTCAAACGGCAGGGACTGTCTCTATCTGTTGCCGACTTGTTCATCCCAAGCGCTTAGTACAGTGCTCTGCACATAGTAAGCGCTCAATAAATACTATTGAATGAATGAATAAATGCGACTGACTGACTGACTGAATGAATGAATGAATTCATTAAACAAGGTTTCCTTAAAAATAATGGTCCAGGTATAGTTTCATCTAAGTTACCTATCGGGACTGATTTTCTGTCAGTCACTAACAGTTGCCAATAAACACCTATTATTTTGGTATGCTCTCAGACTGGACTGGATTCCCATCATATATACTCCTACAGAATTACATGAGAGAAGAATTTGGCTTCGTGTTATTTCTGTAGTGTCTGAAAGAGCACATTTGAAAAAGAATGGATCATGCTGAGTCAAAATACCCATCCTGCATAATGCTACCAGAAAACTCCCATAGTTACGCAAAATGAAAATTTTCCCCGCTGTTACTAGCATTTGATAATATTTCAAATATTGAAATTCAAAGCTGCTTTAGTTTCTATACCATTCCTTGATATCGTTTGATATTCAAATGGGAAACAAGAAATGAAAAGGTATAACACCTCCTGACAATCAAATAAAATGGTAATTCTATTTTGAAATCCACTTGCACAGCCAAACTGTACTGTCAACTCTCAGTTCCAGGCCAATTTAACCCATCTGGGGATCATCCAGGACTCTTTACTTCTGCTCACATATCTTTGAGCTATTTTACTGTATTTTAGCATCTCTCTACAACTCCGAGGAAGGGGAAAGGAAAGGATGTGAAAAATCAGATCACTCAGTTATGTTCTAACATTAGGAGAGCTAAGAAAAAATTGGTGAGGGAAATTATTGAACCTAATGGATAAATTAACTTTGCAAAGCTATCTGTAGATTTCATTTCACAGCTAATCTCTTCTCTCTCTCTCTCCCCCACACGCACACTCTCCCTTACAAGTAGAGATAACTGAAACTTGAATATTAAAAATAGTTTTCTACAAAATAATAAACTTTCCAGTTAGCCTACTTTACAGTGCTCAAATAAAAGCACCCTCATCTTCACAAATCTTCAAGATAATTTAAATATTTTTCATTGTCCCACTTGAAAAATGTTGCCGCAACATGGATAAAAATTCACCTGCTACAAAGTGTTTATACAACTATGGAACACATTGATTTTTTGTCATCCTAATGCTTTAGTTTTTTAACTAGGTCCTAAGAATAAACCTTCCAAAATTGACCAGACATTTTGGTTTACAGATCACCTAACTGATCTTGCAGAGGCATATCCATTCCATTCCTAGCTTGGACAGTGACTAGCGAGTGGAAAGCAATCTGCTAAAAGTTGAAACTCACCCGTGCTGGGCAGCAGTGGCATGGGAGAGAGTCGAGTGGGGAGACTCAAGTTTACTGCGCAGAAGGAGGCAATGGTAAACCGCTTCTGTATTTTTACCAAAAAAACTCTATGGGTATGCTACCAGAGTGAGTGCAGTTGAAGCTGGGGCATTCTGGGAGAGATGCATCCATGGCGTCACTATGGATCGGACATGACTCAACAGCATAAGACAACAACAATTGATTTTAGTAAGAAGTTACTAAGTGCGGGATTAGATACTAAATAATCATATTCGACCCAGTGTCCTCCTCACACAGGGCTCACAATCAAAATAGAGGGAAGTAGGTTTAAATCCCCCATTTTGCTGATAAGGGAACTGAGGCACAGAAAAGTCAATGATGGACCAAAGTTACTGAGCAGATTTGGCAGAAATGGGATTCCTCTGACTCACTGGTCTGCATTAGGCCATACTGATTCCCAGCGAATAAAACAATTAAGACAACAAAAATAATGTAATCTCAGGTATTTTGGAAAGTAACAATTTTGGAAAATTTTCTATGGAAGAAACATATTATAAATGTCCTTTTTTCCAGGATAGACAAATTGGCTAAAACCATGCTACAAGAATTCATGGATAGTTTAGCCTCTATGTAGTTAATGTTAGTTTTTATAAGATTCATGGTCTCATAATAATATGCTCAACTGAAATTCAGGAGCCCAGGGTTCCATTATTGATCCTGGGCCAGATTCTTCACCAGACTTAAAGTGTTGAAAGTGTTGTTTCTGGACTCTCACTTCCATGACAGTAGATGTTGGGAGCATGGCAAAGCCAGTGCGGTTAGACCTCAGGGGAGCAACTGAGGGAGAAGAAACCCCTCACACCATTCAACCGGGATAAATACAATTCTGCCTGGCTACTCATCAATGCATTGCAAACAAGGCAGGAAATAAGTCATATGACAATGTGATCAATAACACATGGCGGGGCATATACTGCCTTTCTCACTGGCAGGTCATCAGATATGCGAAGCCCCAGGACAAAAAGACAGCATTCTTTGAGCTCCAAAGATCCATTACTATGGTACAGTGGACCCCAAATTGCTTTCACTTGTAAAATAGGCATTTCAATAATGAGGATAAAGGCTACATTATTCCTGCCCTTCTTTCTTGCTCTTCTGAATTTACTCTTGGGAAAGAACTTGGTACTTCTGAGATATGAGTTCATAAAAAGGACATTTTACTGATTCTACAACAGGAAATGTGTGTTAAAATATGCTAGAGATTGGCTTATGAAAGTTATAGTTACTGGCATTTCTTGAAACCTAGGAAAACTAGAAAAGAAATAGTCGTTATTGTTTCTTTTCTATTTCTCTTCTCTGAGTTTCAATTTTTCCTGAAAGTATTTATTGGTTTAAGGCTACATGTCCCCTCCCTTATGTTCACAGAAAATAAACAATAATGACTGTTTCTTTTCTGGTTTTCCTAGGTCACAGATTCGTAGGAAGAGTCAAGATCCTATGTCTAAAAGGAACTTTGAATCTGTGAAGGGAAAGAAGGACAGAGCATAGTAGAAACTGTAACTCTTCAAGTGCAGTTTTATTTACAAGAGCAGATCAATTAGTACAGTGCTTTGCACAGAGTAAATGCTCAATAAATAGGATTGAATGAATGAATCAATCAATCATAAACATTCATGCAGAGAATGTACCACTGTTTGGCAAAATATCCAGAAGCAAAAGAAAATGTCCCTATCTACAGGGGGTTTATAATTTAATCATTAGAAAAGAGACATAAACAGACATAAACTATTTATAGAGGGAGGAGTAAGAACATTTTGCAATAGGTATTAACACCAGTATGTCAAGATGAAATGGGTAGATAAATAACTGAATGCTCACCTGAGTATACCTATATATTAGTGCTATGGATGAACAGAAATAAAGTGCTAAACCATGCATGCCTGGATTAAGCATGGAGGCTAGGCCAATCCCAAATTACTCCTTATCTCGTCTTCACCAGACCTCACCAATATCATCTGCTTGGGTTCTTACGAAGATGGTGTTCTTTTCTCAAAATGGCTGCCACAAGGGGCCTCTACCAGCCTGCCTGGCTCTTGAAGGGGAAGCTGCCCGTTTAATTGCAGAGAATGGGTAAGCGGGGGCGAGGGGCCTGCTTGTCCCCTGGGGCTCCTCGCAAACTTTCTGGCCTTTGCCTCTGTAATTAACAAAATAGGTGCTAATCACTGTCTATCCCTCCTCTTCATGACCAGGAGGAGAAGCAGAATGGTGTAGTGGCTAGAACATGGGCGAAGGAGTCGGAAGGTCATGGCTTCAAATCCCATTCCTTCACCTGTCTGCTGAGTGACATTGGGCAAGTCACTTATCTTCTCTATGACTCAGTTACCTCATCTGTAAAAAGAGTATTGAGACTGTGAACTCCACACAGGACAAATCCATCACGATTTGCTTTTATCCATCCTAGCACAGAGTACAGTGCCTGTACTAAGGTAAGCACTTAACAAATTCTAAAATTATTATCACTAATCTTATTGTTTCCTCATTTGGGAGAAGTCATTAGATGACATGAATAGAAAATGAAAAGGGGTTGAATAGTGATGGTATTTCTCAAGCACTATGTGCCAAGCACTGTTCTAAGCACTGGGGAAGATACAAGGTAATCAGATTGTCCCACGAGGGGCTCACAGTCTTTAATCCCCATTTTACAGATGAGGTAACTGAGGCATAGAGAAGTTAAGTAACTTGCCCAAAATCACACAGCTGACAAGCAGCGGAGCCAGGATTAGAACCCATGCCCTCTGACTCTTAAACCCATACTCTTTCTGGTTGCTTCCCAACTGCCTGTGGGGTGTCGCTGAGTTGGAACTTGAGTGGAGGAAGAGGGAGACTCTCCACCATCCCTCTTCCTCCTCTACCCCGACCCAGCCCATGGCCGCCTTCACTTTTGGAAAGCAACAGGGAGAAGCCTGAAGGGGGAAGTGGGAGGCGTGGCTTGTTTTGTGGCACTACCTCTCTACTTGTTTTGTTTTGCTGTCTGTCTCCCCCTTTTATTCATTCATTATTCAATAGTATATATTGAGTGCTTACTATGTGCAGAGCACTGTACTAAGCGCTTGGAATGTACAATTCGGCAACAGAAACAATCCCTGCCCATTGACGGGCTCACAGTCTAATCGGGGGAGACAGACAGACATAAACAATAGCAATAAATAGAATCAAGGGGATGTATCAACAAAATGAATAGGGTAATAAAAATATATACAAATGAGCAGACGAACACAGTGCTGAGGGGAGGGAAAGGGAGAGGGAAAGGAGCAGAGGGAAAGGGGGAGAAAAGTGGGGCTTAGCTGAGGGGAGGTGAAGGGGGGGCAGAGAGGCAGCAGAGGGAGCAGAGGGAAAAGGGGAAGCTCAGTCTGGGAAGGCCTCTTGGAGGAGGTGAGCTTTAAGTAGGGCTTTGAAGAGGGGAAGAGAATTAGTTTGGCGGAGGTGAGGAGGGAGGGCATTCCAGGTCAGCAGGAGGACGTGGGCCAGGGGTCGACGGCAGGATAGGCGAGAACAGGGAAAGGTGAGGAGGTGGGCAGCAGAAGGAGAGAAGGGAGGAGAGGTAGGAGGGGGCAAGGTGATGGAGAGCCTTGAAGCTTAGAGTGAGAAGTTTTTGTTTTGTGCGGAGGTTGATAGGCAACCACTAGTGGTTTTTAAGAAGGGGAGTGACATGCCCAGAGCGTTTCTGCAGGAAGATGAGCCAGGCAGCGGAATGAAGAACAGATTGGGGCAGGGAGAGACAAGAGGTAGGGAGATCAGAGAGAAGGCTGACACAATAATCCAGCCGGGATATTATGAGAGCTTGTACCAGTAAGATAGCCGATTGGGTGGAGAGGAAAGGGCAGATCTTGGCGATATTATAAAGGTGAGACCAGCAGGTCTTGGTAACGGATCGGATGTGTGGGGTGAACGAGAGAGATGAGTCAAAGATGACACCGAGGTTGCGGGCCTGAGAGACGAGAAGGATGGTCGTACCATCCACGGTGATAGGGAAGTCTGGGAGAGGACCGGGCTTGGGAGGGAAGATGAGGAGCTCAGTTTTGTTAATGTTGAGTTTTAGGTGGCAGGCAGACATCCAGGTGGAGACGTCCTGGAGGCAGGAGGAGATAGGAGCCTGAAGGGAGGGGGAGAGGACAGGGGCAGAGAGGTAGATTTTTGTGTCATCTGCATAGAGATGATAGTTGACTGTGAGCCCATTGTTGGGCAGGGATTGTCTCTAGCTGTTGTTAAATTGTACATTCCAAGTGCTTAGTACAGTGCTCTGCACACAGTAAGTACTCAATAAATACCACTGAATGAATGAATGGCACAACAGTCACAGTGGTATACCGTAATTTATTTATTTATATTAATGTCTGTCTCCCCATCTAGTCTGTAAGCTCATGGGCGGGGAATGCATCTACCAACTCTGTTATAGTCTACTCTCCCAAGTGATTAGTACAGTGTTCTGCACACAGTGAGTGCTCAGTAAATACAATTGCTTGATTGAATGAAGAGCATTCTAAATCCTGCACCCTCCTCTCTATTCCTCTCCTAAAAACAACTGGATATCCAGCCCCAGTTGTGAAGTTGTGTGGCTATGGTCCCCTTACATTTTGTAAGCCAAACTCGCTTTTTGATAACTATGCACTTGGCTCTGTAGCCCTTAAGCACTTTGATATTCACCTTAGCCCCACAACATTTACATGAATATTCTTATATTCTATTTCCCCATACTCTACTATTTCCTGTACCTGTAATTTGTTTTGATGTCTGTCTTCTCCTGTAGACTGTAAGCTCCTTCTGAATTGGGTTCACATCTACCAACTCTGCTGTATTGTACTTTCCCAAATAGAGTGCTCTGCAAACAGTTAGTGCTCTGTAAATAGCATTGATCGATTCATTGATTGAGTGGCACTGTCATGACATTGAGGGTCAATCAAGGAGGAGTTCCCACCAGCCTAGACACTTGACCTCTTTTATTGTGGCCCTAGCTAAGACCGACTCTTGGGTTGACACAACAGGCTGTTGGGAACTGATAAGGGAAGGCTTCTTGAAGGAAGCAGAAATTTATGAGGACTTTGAAGATGGAGGGAGTTGGAGTCTGGCAGATTTGGTTGTGGTGGGAAAGAGGAACAGAGTTCATAGCTGAGGAAATGTTTGAGCAAGGAGTCTGAGGCAGAAGAATCAAGAGCATTATACAGTTGGGTGTACTTGAAAGAGGAGCAAAAAGTGTGAACTTGTGAGTAGGTTCTAATCCCAGTTCCACCAGTTGTCAGCTTTGTGACTTTGGGGAAGCCACAACATCTGTGCCTCAGTTTCTTCATTTGTAAATGGGAATGTGATACCTGTTTTCCCTCTAGCTTAGATTGTGAGCCCCATGTCGATGAGTCAGTCAATCGTATTGCTTACTGTGTACAGAGCACTGTACTAAGCACTTGGGAGAGTACAATATAACAAAAAAGAGACACAATCCCTGTCCAAAACGAGCTTACAGTCTCAAGGACTGTGTCCTGATCTGGATATTATCTTCCCGTGTGTTTAGTGCAGTGTTTGACATATTGTAAGCACTTAACTACCAAAAGCATTATCATTATTGTTATCATTATCATTACTATTATTATCACCATTAAGCTAGCCAATATGTAAACTAGAGAAAGCTGGACATCCGTGAAGCCCATGATTAGGAATTTCTGAAGAAAGTATACAGCCATTGGAGGTTTGTGAGCAGAGATATGGGTGCCAAGGGATATTTTAGAAAAATGATTTGGATCACCATATATAATATCGACTGAGGGGGAAGAGGTTGGAGGCTGGGAGATTAGTGAGTAGACTGGTAAAGTTAATCAAACTGTTAAGGTCAATTTAGCTAGAATTCTGTGGAGTACTTGGGAGTATTCTGCAATACATTTTAGAATATCAATTCCACAGTATAATAGATGATAGAGCATAATAGTAAAGATGAAAAATGATAATCACTTTAAATTAAAGCACTTAAAAGCTTGATTGATTTTGTGTTTGTATGGCTATTGCCAAACCTTTTTTACAGCCATAGTCGATTTCATTTTAGAAGCATATATCTTCTTCCAAGATTTCTATAGTGTCATATTCCTTCTGTTTTCTTTTTCCTCCTTCATATTGTACAACTACCAGACCTATTACCTTTATTCCCTTCTTTTCATCCCCTCTTTTCCAGAGTCTTCAAAAAATATGCTCACATCTTGAGTCTGACTGACCACATTTATTGATTAAAAGTGGCCAAAATACCACTGTGCTACATAAAGAGTATTTTGTTAGATGGCTGGGCCATGAGTTTTAGAATGAAAACCAAGTGTCATCTCTAGATTGTGTTTTAGATTGCATTGTTATATATCCACCAACAGGACCAAAGTCAGCTATCCTGGTTTACTAGTGACAAGGGAAAGTAGGGACCTAGAAATACTCATTATGACAAACAGTATCGGTTTGATGTTCCTTGCCAAATTGACTCACATCTATAAGTTTCAATGTAGCACTTCTCTGGGACACCATATTCCATATTCCAAGCAAATGAGAAATCAGACACCAATAGGCATTATCACAAGGAAAAATGTGATGAAAATGCCTAAGAAACTGAACTACTGTTTGAACCAAAACATATCTTTGTAACCTCTCATAATTCTGCCAAGAAAGGCTTAGAGAAGTCTGCATCATCAGGTTAAGGAATATATTCAAAATGTTGGTTGTGAAGCCAAGCCTGAAGAGATCCAAGGATTCTTATCCATCGCTACAGACATATTTGCATGAGTTCCAACTCCAGGGAAAGGTGGGTGTTATTGGCCCTGATTGGCCCATTGGAAACTGAAAGGCACCAGAGGTTGGGCCAACAAGGAGATTTGATCTTTCATCCAATGAAAGCATGAGGAAGAGGAGAACACCTCTGTCATCATTTTCAACATTCTCACTGGGTCGCCAGTCCAGTCTGGGGCTTCCTCCAGCCCTGACCCAGGGTCTGGCAGGAAGAGGCCATCCATTACCTTGTCTCCCCCACCCCATCCATGAAGAAAGCCTGGAAAATCTCCTGGGGACATTGCTCAGGAACTACAATGGTGAGGGCACCATGAAGAGCCATACAGGTAAAACTGTCTCCAAGCTAGGCCCTGTAACCACAGTACCAGGGCTATGGCTGTTACTGGAGAACTTAGATAAAACAAAGCACAGTAAAGCAGGGCCTATGTAGTCTCATGGGGCCTGTGGAGTTAGAGTGAGAACAGCTGTTCTGCCTTTTATCTAGGTCCACTGCCTGTGGCAGCTGCCATTACCATACCATCACAGCCCTGAGACGTTATCCTTCACCTCGCTCTTTTGGAAAACCTCTGGCTGCCTGGACTAGAAAGGTAGGTGTACGCCCCTTCCCACTGGGCTATGACAATACTTCTGCCATCTTTCGAATGAAGCTTCTACTTTAGAAAAGTAAGCTTTATAAAGCTCAGTATCTCTGCAGCACTACATGATTTGGTTCTCATTCCATCATTTTTTCTAATACGTACATAGCAACTATACACCGATAGAACACGGGATTTAAGGGGAAATTACAAAATTGCACTATTGCTATCAAAGGAAAGGGCTTAGAATCATTTCAACAATATATGTGCTATGCCAACATGCAGATGAGCTTGGAAGTTGCCTAGGCACTAAAAGCCTGAGAATTTATGGCAGTGGTTTTGGAAATACTTTACAGGTTTCCTACATATCAAACAACTATGTATTCCTTCTATGTCCATGGATGATGACTGCATTCACCAGTGAGAAAGCACCATGCCAGGCTCTGGGAGAGATACAGATAATCGTATCAGAAAGAGATCATGTCTCATGCCAGGGATTGATTAGCAGCATGCTTTAAGTGAAACGCCTGTCAAAGTCCACCAATAAAAAGGTGACATTTTTGCCAATACAGTATATCCTTTTTATTAGGTCCTGATTTTGAGTGGAATGACTTACCTCTGATGGAAAGAAAAATACCATCAAACAATATTCACTATAAAGCTCATCACTGCTACTTTTAAACAAGCAATCTCCCATTCTCACTTGCCAAGCTACTCACTATACTTGAATCTCATTTGTCTAGCTGCTGACCTCTTGCCCATGTCCTGCCTTTGGCCTGGAACGCCATCCCTCTTCATTTCGGATAGATAATTACTCTCTCTGGCTTCAAAGTCTTATTGAAGGCACATCTCCTTCAAGAGGACTTCCGTGACTAAGCCCTCTTTTTCTTTTCTTCCACTCTCTTCTGCATCAGCCTGACTTGCTTCCTTTATTCATTCCCTCCTCCCAGTCCCACAGCACTTGTGTACATATCCATAATTTATTTAATTTTATTAATGTCTGCCTTCCCCTCTAGACTATAAGCTCATGTGGGTTGGCAACCTGTCTGTTATACTGTTATAGTGTACTATCCCAAGCACTGTGTGGCTCGGTGGAAAGAGCACGGGCTTTGGAGTCAGGGCTCATGAGTTCGAATCCCAGCTCTGCCACTTGTCGGCTGTGTGACTGTGGGCAAGTCACTTAACTTCTCTGTGCCTCAGTTCCCTCATCTGTAAAATGGGGATTAAGACTGTGAGCCCCATGTGGGACAACCTGATTCCCCTATGTCTACCCCAGCATTTAGAACAGTGCTCGCCACATAGTAAGTGCTTAACAAATACCAACATTATTATTATTATTACTGTGTACAGTGTTCTGCACACAATAAGCACTCAAAGAATAAGATTGATTGATTTATGCTCCTGCAATAATATTTTTCATTATTTGTTGGTTTTGATTTTACATTAGATTCTATTCTTTGCTTTTTTTTCTATTTTCAGGTTCTGTGTTTCATATATAACTATAGTTTACTTGGTAAAGAACTAGGACACACTCTGAATATAAGTATTATCTTTTCTTTTAAGCTTCTACAGTCAAACAAATAAGGCAGTGTAACTACCATTGCAGCTTAGTTGTCCTGTTATTTTTGTGAAGTTAATTATCTGATAAGATGCACCATAGTTATTACTGTGACTGTATGGGTATGCTTATTAATTCCAACTATTTTATTAAAATAAAGTACATTAACTACAGAACAATTATTTCCCTCAGTTAATAGTGTGCAATCATTTTGGTCTTTTATTACTACTTTTTGCTGAATACATGTCAGTTCTTATTTAAGACTACTAGGATTTACAGCCCTTTATTGCAATGGAATACATTATATTCCATATATATATATATATATATATATATATATATATATATATATATATATAATGTATAAGCATACATATATATGATTATTTATGTTTACATATACATATATATGTGCATATATGATTATAGTTTTTCTCTCTCAAGGTATTACATTTTAATCAATCAATGGAATTTATTTTTATGGTATCTTTTAAGCACTTACTTTGTGCCAGGTACTGTACTAATCACTGGGGTAGATATAGGATAATCACTTTGGACACAGTTCCTCTCCTACATACAGCTCACAGTCTTAATAACCAGTTTATAGATGAGATAACTGAGGTACAGAGAAGTTAAGTGACTTGTCCAAGGTCTCACAGCAGACAAGTGGCAGAGCCTTATGGAGCACTTACTGTGTTTAAGGTACTATATTAAGCACTCAGGGGAGTTCAGTACAACAGAGTCAGTAGGCATGTTCCTTGCCTCAAGGAGCTTACAGTCTAGAGGAGGGGACAGACATTGAAATAAATTATGGATAAGGGCATGTGGGATGGATAAGTGCATGTGGGACTGAAGCTAGGGTGAATATCAAGTGTATAATGGGTACATATCCAAGTATATGGGTGATGCAGAGGAAGAGACAGTAAGGGAAAGAGGGCTTGGAGGAGATTTGATTTTAATAAGACTTTGAAGGCAGGAAGAATGATAGCCCATCACATCTGAAGGGGAGGAAGTTCTAGCCAGAGGGAGGACATTGGCAATGAGTCAGCCATGGGACAGAGGAGATAGAGTTATGGTGAGCAGAAGAGCAAAATAGAAGCACTGGATTTTATTAGGAAATCAGCAAGGTAAGGCAAGAAGAGGCAAGTTGATTGAGTACTTTAAAGCCAGTGGTAAACACTGAATTTTCACATGTCTATTTGTTTTGGTTTTTTTAAAGTTCAAATTTTGACACAAATGAATCATTTAACACAATAAAATAATAACTTATAACACCAAAAAGGATTGTAACAGATTTCCAATTGCACATTTAAGCACTATACTAACACAGGTCCTAAATAAAATTTAATGGTGTGAAAAGATCAATAAGAGGGAGACTTTTTTCATTATTTTCTGTTGAATTGACTGTGGGAATATCAGAAATAAAAATGCATAATGAAAGGAAAAGGGTGAAAACACATACTATGTCAGTGGTGTCAACATGGCCTATCACAAAGCCCTGCAGTTATCATTGTCTTGGAAAATGCGACCACTGAAACTGAAGCCTACTGTTTCTATTTCACAGGGACTGCATTCTTCAAAATTTGGAATAGAACAAGAAGAAATGAATGTGCTCATGTGAGAAAAAAGCACACATTAGCAAATTTATAACATTATGTATGTATGTATACATATAGATGTATATATACAAAAATGTCTTATGAGCATCACTAAATTTTGTTATTCTTGAATCTTTGGAGTTTCCAATATCACCTGGATACCGTATTTCAGAATACTAGCCAATTACTCAATTACAACCCCAAATGAATGATCTCCCATCAGATTCCAACCCAGGTAATCTTCAAACATTTTTCACAGACATTTTTTCTTAAGTTTTTCCCAACTGTATAAACATTAGATTTTTTGTGTAAAAATAATCAACAAAGCTCATGATCAATAACCCAAACTGTTTCAAAACTGACTTCAAAAATGATAGAGGGCAGGACACTGGGACAAAGACATATTTAAGTTACAAAGTCCTTCTCAGATGAGGAGCTAGCTGAAACAACACATCAAAGCTTTTTTTCATATCATGGTCCAGCTACTACTGAAGATGATCAGCACCTTTAATTTCTATCCCTTGAGAAACTGATTTAGAAGAGGGGTAAGCCATGGTCTGGGAGTCGGAGGACCTCCATTTTAAACCCAGGCCTGTCACTTGCCTGCTGTGTGACCTTGAGCAAGTCCATTCACTTCTCTTTGCCTCAGTTTCCTCATCTGTAAAATGGGGATTAAATCCAACTCCCTCTTACATAGACCATGACTCCCATGTGGGACAGGGACTGTGAAACCTGATTATCTTATATCTACCCCAGAGCATATTACAGTTCTTGGCACGTAGGAAGTGCTTAAGAAATGTCATCATTAGTAGTAGTAGTAATAATAATTGTATCAGTCCTGATATGATCTTATTCTTATTATTCTACTATAAGCAGATCTTATACACCATGGCCCTGTCATGGTGATGGGCTAATTCTGCAAAACCAATTGATGCCAGTCTTGCATGGTTTCAACCGTTTTCATTCAGAACACCCCAACAAAGGTGTATTCTTTAAATGATTAGAATAGATGAGGAGGTCTTCCAGGACACCACTGCCCCTGCCACCAATATCCACCACCCTGAACCAGGAAAAACACAAAACAGGAAGGGAAAGATATTAATGAAGCACTCTTCCCCTTTTCCCTGCCTTCAGGGTCCTAAGCTAACATGAGTATGCATTTGTCCTTGTGTGTTCACACTGTTTTTGTTCATTAATTCTAACTAGGAAGGGAATTAGAGGATCAAGGAGCAGGTGAATTTTGCTACCTGGGGGACAGGAAGCCCTTTTTGGATGCAGATCTAAATACAGGCAGAAAGGTGGTGGTAGTAAGTACGCACGATAAGCCATTCCCTTTGAAAAGTGCTAAAACTAATGCTAGGGAGACATGAAATCATGGAGCACATGAGGAAGGGCTGCATTTATAAACACACTCAAATATAACTGGCCCTTTGAGGACCAGCAGTTAAAAGAGTTATTTTCATAATCATAATGACCAATAACATTGATATTTGTGCAAATTTAGGATTGAAGGATCTCAGAAATATAAAATGCCAACAAAAGCACCCTGTCTGTTTACTATATGGCCAGGTTGATATTGTTATGTAGTCATACAATTCATAACGGTTGGGGTAGATGAAATTATCGCACGTAAAAATATTTTTCAAATACAGAGTATAAAACATAAATTTAACATACAAAGTATAAAATATAAGCACATTAATCAAATAATGCAAGTCAGGTTCTAAAATCAAGTGCTAATCAAGTACTAAGGAACTTCACTCTAAAAAAACAAATATAAATTCTATAATAAATACTTTAAATGTACTAAATACAGACCACACTCTACTTAATACTCTGTCAGAAAGAACACAACATAGGTTATAAGAGCCTACTGTTCTAGATCCTGTAATCTAGATTAATAGTTCTATAAATAATGTGTTATGGTCATGTGGGTCTAGAATGAATAATGGACTTCTATATCAAACAGAGACAGGTGAGCAGTAATGTTGAAAAAGCTCTTTACTCAAATTAGCAACAGGCTACTACAATACTCAAGTTCCAGAGATCGTACAGAGAAAATATCAACTGAGTATTACGTATAACAGGAAGACTATATCAATTTTACAACAGAGTTAATTAAATATTTTCTATCCCAACTGCAGAAAAAGAACTTGCAAGTGTTGCAATATGTGCAATTATAATCTCCTTGCAGTTGGACTGTATGTTTTTTGTGGGCAAGGATTACATTTTCTTTCTCTAATATACTCTCCCAAATGCACTGCACACACTAAGTCCCAAATAGGATTTAGTTTTCTAATTTTCTCTAGTATGAAACTATATTTTAAATTCATGCAAAACAATAACTATTAGAAAATAGTGCATTTGCAGATGTGTGCCTCCTACAGATTTTTATTCACAAGTTGTCAGCTTGCTATTTTATAGGGCATATTGCACATTATTTTCATTTTCCACGTGAAAGAAATTTATTTACAAAGAACTAAATTTAAATCATACACAATATGCTACAGACATCTGAAAGTGATCTTGGCAAAATTCAGTTATTTAGGGATTTAAAAAGATTTCTGGCATATTAAGTATTTTTTTCTTAAATGAAACTTCATCCAAACAAGGAAGTAAATGAACCACTAAAGAAGCCCCCAAAACCTTATGTATGCATAGGGGAGATTATCTCATATTTCTAGCTATCTTAATTTCCTTTAAAGATATCATTCTCTCATTACTGATATTAAAATTTGATTCATATTACACTCTGCCTATTTCACTTCAGTTTTCATGACAATTGCATGCACCTAAGAAAAAAATCCAACATTAAAGAAAGCCTTTAAAGTAACTTTTTCTTATTAAGGTATTGTTAGATCTTCTGACTTGAGTTGTTTTTTTAATGAGCATTGAATAATTATTTCAGTAAAACTGAAGCCCTATAATTAAATGCCATAAGATTCAAGTAGATTATTTAATCAGGTTTTCATTAAATATTTCTTCTGCTGTCACTAAAGGTACAAATAAAGGGAAAATTCAGCTCAACTGGAAACTTTATTTTCAAAAATGATTTTGGTATTACATTTGTTTGCATAAAATAAAATAATAATGTTGGTATTTGTTAAGCGCTTACTATGTGCCGAGCACTGTTCTAAGCGCTGGGGTAGACATAGGGGAATCAGGTTGTCCCACGTGGGGCTCACAGTCTTAATCCCCATTTTACAGATGAGGGAACTGAGGCACAGAGAAGTTAAGTGACTTGCCCACAGTCACACAGCCGACAAGTGGCAGAGCTGGGATTCGATTTCATGAGCCCTGACTTCAAAGCCCATGCTCTTTCCACTGAGCCATGCTGCTTCTCCATATGCATAAAGGCACTTTAATTTCAATTTATATATGCAGGATCCTATTTGTGCTTCATTTACAACCTCCTATAGTTTCAAAAATAGTCAGATCCCACCTGTAACAAGACCAAATAAATCAATGCCTTGATTCTTTTTTAATTGGAGTCCCTCTTCTCAAGTCTTGCAAGAAGGCAAGAAGGAAAGGAGACAAAGAGAGGAGATGGTGGGGATAAAGTAAGAAGATAGCGTGTGCTGATGAGACTTATGTAAAGTGACAATCTCTTCTTCATCAAGCACACAGACAGATCTTCCCCTGTTACATACCATTTCCTATATCTAGTGATTTTTGTTTCTATCTCATTGTCTCACAATCATCTTAAGCCCTCTGCTTTTAAAGAGTCACCCAATTTTTAAAAGCTGTGTGTTTGGCTTTTGCTCCAGTATTCAAAATGAAGTTTCTGAAGAATGTACAAGGAGGGATGCACTTCTCAGAAATCTTTCATTGATATTCTTTAACATGGGCAACAGAAAAGAAATGCACATACATTAAAACACACACTTGTCCTATAAGGAATTAACTGAGACAGTGTGGTGAGTACTCTATAACCAAGTTAACACCCTGATTTCATTAAAATTACATTCCACTATATTTCTAATGACATTGACACCCCCAGATTTTTGCATGAAAGAGCATTACGGGACATAGAACATTATATTCTTGCCATTCTCACACTATTTTTATTTTTCACTTCATTTGGGTGTTGCATGTCATTTTTATTAGAGTTAAGTAGGTCCAAACCATCCATTTCAATTCTGCTAATTAAAACAATAGGCTATGCTAAATGATGTAATCATAGAAAAGCAAACTAAAAGCAAAGAACTCGTCAATTTTGCTGCTAAAAACTATATACTGCATCACCAAATTATCACTATTTACTACAATGACAATAACAATAATAATGATAATGATAACATTTGTTAAACACTTACTATGTGCTGTACTAAGTGCTGAAGTAGATACAAGATAATCAAGGCAGACACAGTCGCTGTCCACAGAGGGCTCACCGTTTAAATAGGAGGGAGAACAGGCATTTAATTCCTATTTTACAGATGAGGAAACTGAGGCACAAAATAGTTAAGTGATTTGCCTAACATTACACAGTATGCAAGTGGCAGAGCCATAATTAAAACCCAGGCCCTCTGACTCACAGATTAATCCTTTTTCCACTAGGCCACGCTGATTTTTCCACCTAAATCCTTTTTTTACTCTCTTCCTAATTTTACCCAGTGAGTGCCTCTCCTTTTCTTCTTTATCCTTTTACTATTTTCTCCCTGAATGTGCCATTTTTTCCACTTTCAAAGTAGCAACCTCATTTGGAAAAAAGAGTTGTAAGGGTAATTGGAAACAGAATTAATGAAGAACTCAATACTCATGATCTCTCCACCATGCCATTACTACTTTCCCCCCATCTGAAGTTTGGGCCTGTTATACATGTGTCATTAAGCTGTAATCATTGCCTCTGGGCAGTAATTAATTCTATATTCTGTACTGCATTTGACATAATAATAATAATGTTGGTATTTGTTAAGCGCTTACTATGTGCAGAGCACTGTTCTAAGCGCTGGGGTAGACACAGGGGAATCAGGTTGTCCCACGTGGGGCTCACAGTCTTAATCCCCATTTTACAGATGAGGGAACTGAGGCACAGAGAAGTTAAGTGACTCGCCCACAGTCACACAGCTGACAGGTGGCAGAGCCGGGATTTGAACTCATGAGCCCTGACTCCAAAGCCCGTGCTCTTTCCACTGCGCCACACTGCTTCTCTAATTAATTCTATATTAATTACTGGGCAGTAATTAATTCTATATTCTGTACTGCATTTGACATAATTCATGCTCTATAAATCATTAGTAATAAAAATAATAATGGCATTTTCTTCATACATATATGGAATTATCTGGACTAAGGTTTCTTCAACCCATTTTAATCCTGCTGGTTAACTCTGTTTCCTTCCTGGTGCATTGCTCCACACTAAAATGCAATGAAGAATGGAAAAAAAAGTGTTAAAATACTCTTTTTCAATATTTATCAAATATCTCTAAATGTATGTATACTTATATTTATTCTTCTTTTAGGAAGTAATGTTTCTAAAACTAAATCTTTCTTAACATTCCATACAGAACCAGGCATTATTTTTAATGGTTAATAAGTGATGATACTAAATTAAGCGAAAAGTAAATGATGTTCAATGAGTACAGGAATTTAGAGGTGCAAAGTAATTATAAAAGAGGAAGAATTACAATGATCACAGTTTAAATTATTTATGATTTTGAGGAAATTTTCAATTTTTCTACTTTATTCATGAAATGCACCCCGTAATAAAACTATGAGCTAGGAACTAGCTATGATTTAGGGCAGGTATGTCTTAACGTCCAATTAAAATAAATCCTGCTAACAGCACTTTTATAAAATCACTTAGCTTGTTAAAACACATAAAATGTTTGAGTCTCCTGGGCCAAAGTAAGAGGAAGGTACATTTGGAGATAAGAAAATGCTTGTCATTTTCGGAAGGTCACACCTTAGTTCAGAATGAACCATCCTTTCTGGGATCCCCTTGCTTCCAAAGATAACCCAGCCAATGTTCCTTCCCTTCATTTCAAGTCTGGATACTTTACAATAATGTACTACTTGTACTTCACTTTATTTTTTAATAGTGATAGTTGTCCAAAAATAAGTTCTTAAAATTATACTCCTCCCCAAAAATTCTTCTTAGTGTTCCTTTCCTCTTCACAAAGTACACATTACAAAATTAGCATTCTTTATTTACACCTGGTATACACGATTAGACACCCTATGCGTGAAATTTGCCAGATTGTATAACACTGAAGTTCATCCAGTGGATAGAGCAATGAACTGGGAATCATGAGACCTGAGTTCTCGTTCCAGTTCTGCCTGTAACTGATTAATGACGACAAAGACTACACTTGCACTTCGCAATGAGCTGTCAACCCATTAGCTTGTTTTGATCACCACAGCTCTTGTCCTAGTAAGGCCACTACTGGCAGGGAAGAGCAAATGAGAGTAACGTTAAGTCACTAACACCATAATCAATTCCTCTGGGGAGATACTAGGTCTTAAAACTGAAGCTCATGTATTTTTTTCTGTTGGGAGAACCCAGTCAGTCTTCAGTAAGACTGTCTAATAGGCATACATAGTGAGGTACATATAATTCTACCTTTAGTTAGCATTTTACATAAAACGTGTATCCAGAAGCAGGAGGTTAGGAATGCAACTTGGAAAATTAAGAGTGGCCATCATTTTACAATATGTAGTTAAATGCATAACCTTGCTGATTTCCTACTCCAACCCCTCCTGCACATTTTGCTCCTTTAAAGCCTTCTTACCTACTCACCCTATCTTGATCTTGTCTATCTTGCCCATGTCTTCCCTGTGGCCTAAAACTAGAACTGGAACTGGAATTAGAGTAGCAGTGTGCTTAGTGGAAAGAGCAAGGGCTTGGGAGTCACAGGTCATGAGTTCTAAGCCCTGCTCCGCCACTTATCACCTGTGTGACTCTGGGCAAGTCACTTAACTTCTCTGTGCCTCAGTTACCTCATCTGTAAAATGGGGATTAAAACTTTGAGTTCCACGTGGGACAACCTGATTACCTTGTAACTACCCCAGTGCTTAGAACAGTGCTTGGCACATAGTAAACACTTAACAAATACCATTATTATTAACTACCTACCGATTCATATATACAAATGATTTGCTCTCCCCACTTTCAAAGCCTTATTAAAATCACATCTCCTCCTCCTCTGATCACATCTCCATATCTCCTCCTCCTCATGCTTAAGCCCACGTTTCCCTACTGTCTCTGCCTTCTGCATCACCTGTACACCTATGCATCCTTTAGCACTTAATATTCACCCCACCTCAGCCCCGTGTGCACTTATCCAAAATTTATTTCACTGCCTGTCTCCCCCTCTACACTGTAAGCTCCTTGTGGTTGGGGAACATGTCTACAAACTCTGTTACACTCTACAGTATGGTGGAGTAGAAAGAGTCCGGGCTTGGGAGTCAGAGGTCATGGGTTCTAACTCGGCTCTGCCAATTGTCAGCTGTGTGGCTTTGGGCAAGTCACTTCACTTCTCCGTGCCTCAGTTACCTCATCTGTAAAATGGGGATTAAGACTGTGAGCCCCACGTGGGACAGCCTGATGACCTTGTATCCCCCCAGTTCTTAGAACAGTGCTTTGCACAGAGTAAATGCTTAACAAATGCCATCATGATTACTCTCCCAAGCTTAATACAGTATTCTGCATGTAGTAAGCACTCAGTAAATACCTTTGATTGATTAGTGAGGCCATTATGAACAATCAAGCCCCTTTAAGCACTTAAATATTCACTCCACCTTCAGCCCCACAACACATATACATATTCTTAATTTACTTTTATGGCTACTTCCCCCTCTGGGCTGTAAGTTCCTTATATGCAGGGAACAATGCCTCCCAACTCTACTGTATTGCACATACTCAGGTGCTTAGGTAGTATAGTGCTCTTCTAACAGGAAGTGCTCAGTATAGACCATCGGTTCACTGATTGATTTTCTTCAGGTGCTAGAACCCAATCACCATTTTAAGAGCCTAAGGGATTATTTTCTGCAAGATAAGTAAGAGGGTGCATGTGTGTGCCCAGAATTTGCTGGACCCAGAATCTGACTGTGAGAAGAGTATAGGAAGATATTCACCATGGACTCAGCTGTGTGTACATCAGTACTAGCTGTCCAAGAAGACTCTGATGGAAAAGGACAGGTGTGCAGATAACTGACAAATAAATCCTCATATGTAGAGTCAGGAATTTACTCTAAATTAGTATTAATGTATACGGGCAACCTTTTGGATAAGGTGCTCGAGTGTGATCCAGATTATCTGTTATAGCCTGATAATACAAGCTATTTAAAACTTCTGTTATGTAGGTTTATCATTTATCATATACAGTACAATCATAATACCAGGTGCTTCATTGAAAAAGTTGAGCCATGATGCTTTGGGGAGTTTAAATGGCCATTAAAATGATTTTAACATTTAAATGGTGGAACATGCTACGTACCTCATGAGGATGACATCAGGATTTCTACACCATTTGACTAAGTGCTGAGAGTTTTACTCATCAGAAGAGCAATATAAGTACAACGTATCCTGTAATAAGTGCTCTGCACATAGAAGGCACTCAATAAATACTAATATGAATGAATGAGAATTTCTCATATCCATAAAAACTTGCTGGGCTGGGTATGTACACAATTATGCCTCTACTAGTACTAATCTCACCTTCCTTGACCATTTCCCATTCTTCCCAATTTTATATGCTCACCATTTTCAAAAAGATGTGGATATTTAAAAAGGAACTCTGGAAGAAAGGAACTTTAGAAAGGAATTCTTCTGCTGAAATCTCTCCCCTTCTCCTTTCCCTGTTTACTTTTGTTCCTTTCTCTTCTCCCTTGCCCCACATATGCATCTTTCATGCACCTAAATCTTTCCTCAATCCCACTCCCTTCTATGGAAGGCTCTCCTAATCTTTTTCAGATAATAATGATAATAACCACTTACTATGCATCAAACACTGTACTAAGCACCAGAAAAGATTAGGTGGGGCACAGGTCCTGTTCCACATGGGGCTCAGATATTTTATTTCCATTCTATTATTATTAGTATCAAATGCCGTTGAGTCGTTTCTGATTCATGGTGATTTGGTGAATATATTTTCTCTAGAACGTCCTATCTTCTGCCATAATCCGTAACCTTGCTAACACTTCCTGTATCACTGTTATGGTTTCTATCCAACTAAATGCTGGTCTGCCTCTTCCACATTTTCCCTGGACTTTTTCTAATATTAGTATCTTCTCCAGAGAATTAGTTCTCCTGATGATTTGCCCAACATCCATCTCCATTTAACGTATGAAGAAACTAAGACATAGATCACTTAGAGTGACTTGTCTAAGATTACTTAGCTGATAGGTGGAGGAGCCGGGATTAAAACCAGGTCCTCTGAGTCCCAGGCCTGTGCACTTCTCCAACTAGACTGGAAAAATCTAAAAGAAATGCTTAATGGAGATTAGTATTTGTTAGATTTAAAATAATACCTAGGTGGTTTATGATACAAAGGGGAAAGGAGAACCTATTATTGATTAAATGCACTTAGACAATGGGGTTTTCAGAATTCATAGCTTTATCCCACTTCCAGGACTCCCCAAAATTGATTTATTCTATCGATTATATTGGTCCAACTAATTTATTTTGCTCCACTGAATGAAGAATCTTCAGTTTTAAACCCTGAATTTAAAACAATGCCTATCATGTTCAATTTATGCTGGTCTATGAAAATAGCATTGCATTATTACTTGATAATGGCTATTAGCATCACCACCACTAAGGTTGTGGGGTAATGTTTTATGGGAGAGATAATACATTTGCTGTTATTTAGAATACTTAGCAACATGTTAAGATGTAATTAATTGGACAATGCATCATGATTCACTGCATTAGAAAATAAAACTAGGTCTACATGGACCATTTAGAAACTGAGTGATTTATGTGGTCAGCCTCTAAATTGAAGATTTCCTACATCTGCTATTAAAAGCAGGTAGTTCATTCTACCAGTTTCAAGCACAGCTAAAACCTTTAACATTTTCCACAATGGGAAGCAGGTAAGAGATGACTTTTACTGTTTACTTCATGACTGAAATATACTTTTACTGAAGCTTTCTGCAGGTCTGGCTACAATGCTATTATTAAATTGATGTCACATAATACTGATTACCATTAGAATAAAAATTTGTTTTAAAATAATGCAGTTTCATATTTTCATTGGTTGTTAAATAGGACACCATTGGTGAGCCTCACATTGCCTAAACTCATTTGCTTATCCTGAGTAGGTCAAAAATATTTATAGCTAATATTACAATTCAGAAGAGAAAGAATCATTGTTCTTGGTATGTTGTTCTTACATATATGCTGGACTCTTCATTTACACATTCACTATAGCCTAAATCTGGCATTATTTATACAACTCTTGTAATAGAAATTAAAAAGCAATGGTCAATAAAAATATCAATAAGTGAAATTAAGAATATATAACATTCAACCGTGTATGGAGTACATTTTAGGTAACTTTAAATGTGATATTCAACTGATAAATGAAATCCAGAAATCTAGATGTTTCATTCAACCATTGCATCATATGTGGCATCATAGGAGAGTTTAATTCAGACCTGGAAATTTGATTGCTTGCTATGTGAAAGCAGCCAACAGGTCTTTAACTTTTATTGTATGTTCCCAAGCATTTAGTATAGTGCTCTGCACCAGTAGATGCTCAGAAAATACTAAGACTCATAGTGCTAGCCCTGATATCATTTTGATATAAAAGAGCACTTGTATCTGTGGCATAAAATACCAACATACAATAACATGTTCAAATTTTGAAGAGGCTAGTGCTAACATCACTTACTAATTTGGTATTTAATATAGAAAGATAAATATCCACCATTAGTATGAAGGTTGTGAAATTAGCAAGCTGAAATACCCACATTAGAGAACCACTGTGGCCTTGTCAAATAGAAGTGCATGGGACTGGGAGTCAGGAGACCCAAACTCTACTGAGTTCCAATCCCAGCTTTGCCACCAGCCTGGTGTGTAACCTTGAATAAGTCACTTAACTTCTCTGTGCCTTAATTTCCTCATGGTTAAAATGGAAATCAAATACCTGTTTCCCCTCCAATTTACAGTGGGAGCCTCATGTGAAGATAGGAACCACATGATCTGATAAGCTGATACCTACCCCAGTGCTTATTAAACTGCTTGAAATAAGCGCTTAACAAATGCCCTATCATGATTCCTGCTGTATGACCTTGAGAGAGTCGCTTTACCTCTCTGGACCTCAGTTTCCTACTTTATAAAGTGGGGATAAAATCAATTGTGAACCTAGTGTGGGACAGGAGCTGTGTCTTATCAGAAAACCCCAGAGCACTTAGGTATTTATCTGTCATTTATTTTAATGTCCATCTCCCCCTCTAACCTGAAAGCTCCTTGTGGGCAGAGAATGTGTCTACCAACTGTTATAATGCACTCTCCCCAAGTATTTAGAACAGTTCTCTTCATACGGTAACCACTCAATAAATACCATTCATTTAATTGATTGATTAAATCATTCATTTTAGAAGAGGACAGGGAGAGCTTATCCATTTGTACAACTGTTGAAAAAACTTGCATGCGAGTGATAGGCCATTTTGCACTGTATGGATGTAAACAAACTCTTGCAGTGTTAACAGGTTTGTGGCTCATTTCAAGTCTATCTATTGATGTTCTGATCTTTGTGGAGCTTTGTCTGAGGGGGATTACCCTAGATTGCTGCCCACTCAGCTGGTCGACCTGCTGCAGTGGCCTCCCACAGTCCACTCTAATGTACCACATAAGAGTGTTATGCCACAGAAGCAGTGTGGCTTCGTGCAGTCAGAGGAGCTGGGTTCTAATCTCAGCTCCACCACTTGCCTGCTGGATGACCTTGGGCAAGTCACTTAACTTTTCTGTGCCTCAGTTACCTCATCTGTAAAATTGGCATTAAGACTGTGAGCCCCACGTGGGGCAACCTGATTAGACTGTATCTACCCCAGTGCTTGGCACATAGTAAGCACTTAACAAATACCATAATTATTATTATTACCCACATTGATCCATTTCTGGAGTTTTCATCAGTGTCAGACTATAGTGATAGAGCTAATCTGTAAGGTGGCCATATACATGGCTTTCTGTGTATCAGGGCCATAGTTAGTAGTGCATGGGAGCTCTTGAACAACTGTCTCAAAATTCTTGTTGATGCTCATTACCTGAAGAGCTCACAAATGGATCAGAAGTATATTCAAAATAAAGCTTCAAGATCTATCCTTGTATACTTAAACATGGCAGCACAGGATTGACTGAGAGGACTGGACCTACCTACAGCCCTGCTTCACTCTGACAGTGATACATACAGACAGGATAAGACAGGGTATCAAAGCCAACTTGACCAACCATTCAGCTGTAGAATACCCTGAGGATCTTGGTGAATTTCCTAGGAGAGCCAAATCTGCTTAGCAGCCAGAGTCCCAGTCTGTTGATAGTGGTCAAATGCTTTTGTAAGGTCAATAAACACAATCTACAGGTCTTGCTGTTGCTCTCGGTACTTTTTTTTTTGTATCTGTCATGACACAGTGATAATATCTGCTAAGTTAAATTTTGGTTTGAAACTCCCTTGCCTAGTTGACTATTTCAGTAGTGTATTCAAGTAGTGGAAAGCAATGAGATTCCCTTGTAGTTTCCAGTCAACTCTTCCAGTTTACTTCATGAAAATGATGATTGGGGGGCATCTATGAAAATTTTCATATTTTCCCAGGGTTGCACGGCATGGGTGTCAGGTGAGAGAGGTTATAGTTCTGCCTCTGCCACTTGTCTCCTATGTGACCTTGGGCAAGTCACTTTACTCTTTGACTCAGTTTCCTCATCTATAAAATGGGGAGAACACCTGTTCTCTCTCCCTCAGACTGTGAGTCCTATGTGGGTCACAGACTATGTCCTAAATGTTCTCTTGTGTCTACCCCAGTTCTTAGCACAAAACAACCTTGCAAATACCATCACTATAACTTTGATGAAAAACTTGTGCACATTTCTAAGGAATAGACTTCCTCGTTGTTTGTAGAATCATGCAGAAATGACTTCAGGTCTGAGTGTTTTTCCATTTTCATGACTTTAACTGGGGAAATTACTCTTTCAAAGTTGGAGTTAAGCCATGCCTTTATGTTTGGGTTGGTTTTACTGATGCTTATAGATCTCCTTGACTATGGAAGGCATATTCATAGTTCATTATAATGTTAGGTAGATTCCTTCTGTGTTCTCCTGAGCAATATTGTTTTGTGTGGCCACAGAGTGCCTGAGTTATAAGTAAAAGCCTTTAGTTGGGTGGAAATATTATTGAGGCATTTCTAGCTTTATTGGTATATACTTTTAAATTAAATACTTTAAGCTAGTCTAGATGGAGTCTCTCTCCATACTCACTGCCTTGATTGCCACCTGATAAACAGTGCCTCTGAGATGTCTCCATTCATTATGCACATGGTTACTGGGGACTGATATTTCTTGTTCCAATAGGGTTATGATACTGTTCTCAAGCACCTTTCAGGTGTGTTAAATGAATCTATGGAAATCACAATATAGAGACATTTATTCAAACCTTTAATAGGGAAATAAAAAATATGGCTTCCTGAACAAAAGATAAATATTTGCTGAGCTACTTTAATGAAAATCTAACTCCTGCAGTTATAAAAATTATCACAATGACAGCCGAAACCAACAACATGATCACCCACTGAGAAAAACTGAACTCTGCCTTTTAAATGATTCACTTTTTTTCCTAAACCTATACATACGGGGAAGGTTTTTCTAATAGAAGCAGAACATCACTTTAAGCAAGAGATTATGCTGGTCAGGTGGGTTAATTTATATGACCCTGCGCTCATTAGCACATGCAAATATAGTATTGCAGCCAATTAAAACAAAGGATTATGGGAGTGGAGGGTGTTTTTATTACATGTTTGAATTTTCTAGTTTCTTCTATCCCACAGCAAATAAATGCCAACTTTTAGATCACCCTCAAATACCCAATATGATCTATTCATTAAGTATGAAGTAGGTATAACCTGAGTAGAAATTTCAGAGATTTCCCAGGATAAAGGAAATGCAAGCTATCACCTATTACCCTAAAAATATAAATTACAAAACACACGTATTTTATCAAAGTACATGAGAATTTTAGATATTGAAAGAACATGCTCTTTTACTATGTATGACAGTTTTGAAATTCAGCAGTTGTGACTTTCATAAAAAACCTGTATTCTATATTATTGTCAACTACACTTATTCGCTATAACCTTGGATAAGACACATTTGATCAACAGTTTTGTATAAAATGGGGATATATGACTTGGTAATGGATGACATTTGAGTGCTTATTTTTCACAGAGCACTGCATTAAGTGGTTGGGAAAGTACAATACTATAGAGCTGCTAGACATGATCACTGTCCACAAGGAACTTACAGTCTAAAGGAAGAGAGAGACATTTAAATGAATTACAGATGGAAGAATTATAGAGGATAAGGATATGTATATAAGTGAAGGATATGTATATAAGTGCTCTGGGATGGGGTGAGTGTTAAAGTGCTAAAGAGAACACAGCCAAGTTTATAGTCATCACAGAGGGGAAGAGGAAATAGTCAGGGAAGGACTCAGAGGGGATGTGATTTTAGAAGGTTTTTGAAGATGAGGAGAATGGTGGAATGCAAGTTATGAAGTGGGAAGGAGTTACAGGACTGAAAAGGGATATGGGCACAGGTGCAGAGGCACGATAGAAGAAATCGGGGTTACAGAGATTAGGTTGGAGTCATAAGAGTGGGTTCTGTGGGCTGGAATGTAGAAGGACATTCAGCAAGGTAAAGTAGGAGGGGGAAAGCTGTGACTGCCTTAAACCTTATGGTCAGGAGTTTCGGTTTGATGCAACCATTGGATGCTTTTGAGTGGGGAGAGATGGCCTGAACATTTTTTCAGGACAAGATTCAGGCAGCAAAGGTATGGTATGGACTGGAAAGGGGAGAGAAAGGAGGCAGGGAGGTCAGCGATGAAGGTGAGGCAGTAGTCGAGGCAGGATATGACAACTACTTGGAACAGCATGGCAGCAATATACATGGAAAGGAAAGGGCTGATTCTAGGGCTATTGTGAAGCTAGAACTAACATGATTTCAATACAGATTGAATATCCAGACTGAATGAGAGAGATGAGTTGAGGGTAATAATAATAATAATAATAATGATAAATAATTGTGTATTTGTTAAGTACTATGTGCTTAAGTGGTTGGGAAAGTACACTGTACTAAACACTGGGGTAGATACATGATACTCAGGTTGGACAGAGCCCCTGTCCCTCATACAGCTCACAATCTTGGTCCATATTTTACAGAACACAAAATTGAGGCACAGAGATGTTAAGTGACTTGTCCAAGGTCACACAGCAGAAAACTGGCAGAGTCAGAATTAGAATCCAGGATGATGCCAAGGTATGGGCATGTGAGTAGGGAGGACAGTAGTGTTGTCTAAGGTGGTAGACAAGTCAAGGGGAGCCAGGGTTTGAGTGGGAAGATGAGGACTTCAGATTCTGAGTTAACGGTACTGTGTCAGTGAAATGATTCTCATTGATTACATATGCTGGAGTGTCACTTCCTAAGCCTCAAATCTAGCACACGATCATTTTTGTTCTTGTTCTTTTTATGGATTATTTTATCTAAGGGCCAAATTACTCCCATTCTTTATACATGGTTTGACTTCTTCAGTGTCCCTGCTTTCAGTGCTACAGAAAGATTGAATTGACCTAAATCAAGATTGGGTTTTTGACTTCCTAAGCAATTAAAAAATCATTCAGCAAACAAAGGAGTGAAGAAATGAGTTATGAATTCTCTAACTCAAAGATATTAAAAACAAGAGCAATTAAAATCCAGGCTAAAGCCATCAGGCAAGATTTCTGAACAAAATGTGCTAAATAAGAACCCAAAAGCCAAGGCTGATTTCATTCTGGGAAATCCATACTCGTTAGAAACCATTCTCCCGGAAGCATGTTTTGCTTCTCCATTTAGAGGGACAACAAAATGTGATTTCAAATTTAAGCCATGCCTTGAAGTTCAAATCACAGCTTCAATGGATTTTGATGGTTATAGAAGTAGGAGAGGCTGGGAAGGTAAAGCAGAGTAATGGGAGACATAAAGGTACAAAGTACAAGAAACAGCTCAACTTCAAAGCACTCCATAATGAAATCAAACTTCCTTTCACATCTCCAGGGTTCCTTGCTCCCAGGTGCCCATCTTCATTCCAAGGGCTTTGAGGGATTCTAGCAAGAAATTCCCCCAAATTTATTTAAAACTATACCTTTAACTTGAAGTCATGCTTTCCCTGCTCTTTACAGAACCAGGCAGAATGGAGTTCTCAAAATGCAGGCTCTAAGTCAAAGTGGTCCACGTGACTACAGATTCATGAACTCAGTGTTGATTTGGATCCATTATCTCTCATTTCCCTGCATTATTCCTCCACCCCTCCTGACACTCCAGCACTTCCAAGTCATCTAATCACTTGGGTACTTTTGCACCCCCATCCCCAGTAGCAGATATACCTATATATCTATATATTATATCTATCTATCTGTATTTCCCTTGGAGAACTAATTAGCTCCCCCTGGCTTCAACTACCATTTTTATGTGGATGACTCACAAATTTACCTCTCCAGTCCTAACCTCTCTCCTCCTCTGCAGTCTTACATTTCCTCCTGCCTTCACAACCATCTCTACCTGGATGTCCCACTGACAAATCACACTGAACATATCCAAAACTAGAACTCTTTACTTCTCACCGAAATCCTGTTCTCCATATATCTTTCCCATCACTGTAGGCAGTACCACTATCCTCCCTGTATCAAAGCCTAGAATGTTGGCACTATCCTCAAATCACCTCTATCAGTCAACCCAGATATTTAATTTGCCACGAAATCATGTCATTGCTCTGTGGACAGAGCACAGGACTGGGAGTCAGAAGGAGCTGATTCTAATCCTAGCTCTACCACATCTGCTGTGTGACCTTGGGCAAGTCACTTCTCTGGGAATCAGTTACTTCATCTCTACAATGGGGATTAAGAGTGAGATCCCCATGTGGGATGGGGACTGTGTCCAAACTAACATGCATCTATCACAGTGCTTATGTGCTTGGCACTTAGTAAACACTTAACAAGTACCATTATTGCTGTTATTATTACCACCTTCACAATATCACTAAATCCCCCATTTCTTCTCCATCCAAACTGCTTCTATGCTGATACAAGCACTTACTTCTCACCTTTATTACTGCTACTGTATCCCCATTTCAGGCCATACTTCACTCTACTGTCTGTGTCATTTTTATAAAAACAAAAATTCAGCCCACGTCTCCCATCTCATCAAGAACTTCCAGCGGTTGCCCGTCCATCTCCATATGACAGGGATACTCTTTTTCATCGGCTGTAAAACACTCAATCAACTTTCTCCCTCCTACTTTACTTCGCTGATTTCCTACTTTAACTGAGTCTACACACTTCTCTCTTCTAGAGCCAGCTTGCTCACTGTGCCTCCATGTCATCTATCTTGCCACCAATTCCTTTCCCATGTCCTCCTTCTGGCCTGGAATTCCTCCCCCTTTTGTATATACCATAACACAACTCTCCGCACCTTCAAAGTCTAATAAAGGTCATATCTCCTCCAAGAGGCTTTCTCTGATTAAGCCTTCTTTTCCCCAACTCCCTCTCCCTTTTGCATCGACTATGCAACTGGATCTGTATCTTTTGGGCATAATAGTCACTCCACCCTCAACCCCACATCACTTAGATATACATGATATTTATATCAATATCTGCCTCCCCCTCTAGACCATAAGTTACATGGGAGTCAGGCAACATATCTACCAATTCTGTTGTACTGTATTCTCTCCCAAGTGCTTAGTACAGTGCTTTTCACACACTAAACACTCAATGAATACCATTGATCGATAATTTTAAATTCTGTTCCTTCTTCCTACTTGCAATTTATTCTAGTGTCTTTCTTCCTACCTGAATTATAAACTACTTGAGAACAGGGACTGTGTCTACAACTGTACTGTCCCAAGTACTTAGTACAGTGCTCTGCACAGAATAAGTGTTCATTAAATATGTGATAAATTGGGTCACCAAAGCTAGCCACAATTTTGAAGGATGAATTTATTTTCTTCAGAAAAAATGCCACTCTAAAGAATTCCAACAAACAAATGCATAACCATATTTAATAATTCTTCTATGCCATGAAATATCCTGTTAGAATTACGGTTAGCGTTAAGGTTTGCCCTGCAATTCTAACTTGGACTATATTGACTTTTGTTTGGAAGAATTCTCAGAGTAGCCACAAAAAGTAATCACTTCAAATAATCAGAAATAAAAACCTAAAAATAGAAACTATAAAATATGACAAGACAACTACTTTGAACAGCATTATGGATCCATGTTGTGTTTTGATTTAAGGGTTAAGAACTGCTATTAAGGCTGAGGCAGTCCTCGGAATTGTAACTGCATCCATTTGTTTCACAGTCTAGGCTTTCATTCAAAGAATGTCACTGCTGTCTGTGGGCATAACTGATATGCATGTGTTAAAACAATATACGGACACTCCACAGTACTGGAAGAGATGTTAAATTTTCTGAGCTTGTGACCACCGTGGGCTATCTATGTATCAGGGTTATGACTGTGCTGGGTGACCTTCATTGCTGACTTCTCTAGAAGCAATCCTGCTCAATTTTAATGACAATGTATTACGTCCATTAAACCCGCCTTAACTCTAGAGTCAGAGAGTAGTTCTGTAGCAATGGACAAAAACAAAACAAAAATGATGAAACTACTTTGTAAAGCAAAACTAAAATCAAATAAAATAGGATGTCTAGAAATGAGTACTTAATTTCAGGAGGAAAAAATGCCATACACCATGATGAGGAAGAAGGAAGAATATAGTAATTGTGTGTTAACCTTTCCAAAGCGTCACTGATATTGAAGTTATTACAGGAGGAAAAATAAAAAGTACACATGAACAGAAGGAAAGGACAGAGGCTTAAGCAATCCTACAACTTTATTCACAAGGAAGTCAATAAATGTGATTGTCTCATATAACTTCCCTTTCCAGGGAAAATTTAAATTATCATCCACTGCTTTAGTCTTAATATTTGAAGATTCTTTTATTTTATAAAAAACTACATTAAACTGAAATCCTTTCCTTGTTTCATATTCCAAAATTTGGTGTGCTGTAAATAGTTATACAGTCAGGCCCCATCACTAATGGGCTGAAGAAACTCAAATTACATTTTAAAATAAATCTCAAGATCAGAATATTAACATAAAGTCCATATCTAAACATGAAGAAACCAGAAAGATTTCATAATTGTGGGTAAGCCTTTAAGCTCCTGTAGCCAGGGATCATGGCTACCAACTCTACTCTACTTGTACTTTTCCAAGCACTTTCTGCTGACAGTAAGCACTCAGTAAATACCACAGATAGACTGATTGGTAAGTTCATTAACTTTTAAGTTACTATCAAATAATTTCATTAATAATCTAGAATCACAGAGCACCCACTGCCTCCACTTCCTCTTCTCTAATCCTTTCGTTGATCCCTCACAATCTGGCTTTCAACCCCTTCATTCAATGGAAACAGCTCTCTTTAAGGTCACAAATGACTTCATTATTGCCCGATTCAATACCCTCTCCTTCATGAAAAACCTTCTAGACCTCTCAGCTGCTTCCAACAGTGGGGACCACCCCACACCCCATCCTACTGGAAATATTATTTAATCTTGGTTTACCTGACACTGCCCTCTCCTGGTTCTCCTTCCCTCTGGCTGCTCCTTTTCAATCTTTTTCACTGGCTCCTCCTCTGCCTCCCATCCCCTAAACTGCAGGAGTTCCTCAAGGTACTGTTCTGGGTCTCCTTCTATTCTCCATCTACACCCATTCCATTGGTGAACTCATTCACTCCATGGCTCTAACTACCACCTCTATATGGATGATTCCAAAAATCTACCTTTCCAGCCCCGAACACTAGCCTCTGCAGTCTCATATTTCCTCCGGCCTTCAAGATGTCTCCACTTGGATGTCCTGACAACACCTGAAACTTGACATGTCCAAAACAAAACTCATTATCTTCCCATCCAAAATCTACCCTCCCCCAGACTTCTTCCATTACAGGAGACAATGCCACTACCTTCCTTTTCTCACAAGCCCATAACCTTGACAATATCTTTGACTCCTCTCTTTCATTCAACCTATATGTTCAGTCTTTCACCAAATCCGGGCAGTTCTCTAGAACGTCTCTAGAATCTAGAGGGATAATGTCTACTCTATCTATTGTAATGTACTCTCCCAAGTACAGCAGTCTGCACACAGTAAGCACTCAATAAATTTATACATACATCAAAACAAGTAAACAGAAATCAATATAAATAAATAGAATTATAGATGCATACACATCAAAACAAGTAAACAAGCATCGATATAAATGAATAGAATAATAGAACTGAATCTTGAAGGACCCCTACAGTTAGGGGATAGGAGGGGGAGGAGGAATCCACAAAGGAGACTGAGAAACAACCGGCCTTCTGTTCCTATTACTTAATAAATTAGCTTTAGCCTACTGTCACTGTGTATTAAACATTTTATTGGCCACATTTGAATGGGTCGAGTATTTTTGGAAATAAAATTTGCACTGGAAATTTTTTTTTGCTTTTTTTGAGCAAAACTGTTTTTGCTCAATTATGTTTAAAGCAACCCTAATGTTTAGCACCAAGTATGTTGTTGAGATTCATAATCAAAAGCAAAAAGGTTAGAGAGAAAAGGTCTGTTTCATAAGTTGGTTAGTGTTTCATTTTAAAGAAAAAAACTGCAATCCTGGAATTTAACAGAAAAGTGCCCAGTAAACATTCCAGTCCTTATTGTAGTAATAAAACTCCTTGGAATATTAGAAAGGAAAAAAATAATTTTTGTATTTACAGAAATCCTAAATTACAAAGAAAACCAGCTACTCTTGCCATTCTATCCAATATCATTTGCTAAAACATGAGCCAAGATGTAAATCAATTTTCAAACAGGTATATGTCAAAGTTAAAAATCACAATCTCCTAAAGTGATAAGCCCAACACAAAAGAAAAATAGGTGGTTGAAACTTCTAAAACTTCTAGACTCCTCTCAAAGACACTGTATATGAAATTCCCTCTGGGAGATGAAATAGTGGGAATGATTACTTTTTCAGCTTCTTGATTGAAAAAAAAAGAGTCAATTAAAGTGTTCCCAGGAGCTGCTTTATACCAATCTAAGGAACAGGAAAGATGCTTTACAGATTTCCGAACACACCATTTTCCAGACACAAGTCTAAAGGATTCCAGATACACTGATATTGTAGCAAATCTAATCCTCAGCTTTTACAGGTTTAAGTGGAAATCTGGAATATGAGGAAGAGGATATATAAGAAAAATCCCATATTGGATTTAGTTTTGAAAAGCTGCTGAGATTATCCGATATTATACAGTATAATTTGTTAAGGTACATTCTTAAATGGACCTAGTTCTCCCTAGCCTGAAACTCCCTCCCGCTTTCATATATACCAGACCACCTCACTGTCCACCTTCAAAATATTATTAAGGTCACATCTTCTTTAGGAGGCCTTCCCCAATAAGCCCTCTTTTCCCTGGCTCGCTGTCCCTACTGTGTCATCTATGCACTTCAATTTGTGACCTCTGGACATTTGATATTCTCCCTGCCCGCAACTCCACAGCACTTGTTTACATATTTCAGATTATATATTATAAATTATTTATTCATATTAATGTCTGTCTTCCCCTCTAGTCTGTAAGCTTGTTATGGACAAGGAACATATCTGCTAATTCTGTTATGCTGTACTCTGCCAGTCAGTCAATCATATTTACTGAGCACTTACTATGTGCAGAGCACTGAACTAGGAGCTTGGGTGACTACAATATAACAATTAACAGACACATTCCCTGCCCACATTGAGTTAACAGTCTAGAGGGAACTGCCAAGGGTAAGTATGATCATTGATTGATTGATTAAAATCTTGCCTATAATTCAGTAAAGTGAAAAATTATGCAAAAAGACCCAGAAAGAAGATGAGATGAAAAATGAACAGGGCTATCTAAACAATAACAGGGTTATCATCCTCAATGATAGGTTTATGGAGCCCCCAATGACCATGTATTGCAGGTATTTGATGCAGATATTACTTGCATTGCTGCTCCATATTCTTCCTCATGCAGTGAAAAGAACAAGCAACTTTTAAATTTTAACTATCACTGCAATCACATCAACTCGTAGACATAGTTGTGCATGTTGTTTCTTTTCCTGGACCTCAATAAAACAGGAATAAATGATGTTTGGTTATTTGACTACATGAACAACAGCTTAAATTAGAGCTTTAAAATATTAACTCCAAGTGGCAGAGCTGGGATTAGAACTCATGACCTTCTGACTCCCAAGCCTGTGCTCTCTCCACTATGCCATGCTTCCCATCCTGAGTTGAGGTACTTTCACCTTGCCTTTCATCTACCATGGTTTTACTTTCCCCATTACTGTGGCAGAGACATCAATTCCAACTCAACATCATTTAGGGTTGTTCTCCCATGCCCAGGATATGACTAGGTCTCCAAAAACACAGTTCCTCAGCTATGGCTATTATTTATTTTGCTTTTTGAATCCCAAATGGAAAAATAAAAATTTTATTCCCCATTTTGGAGACGGTTTTCAATCAATCGATGGTATATATTGAGCACTTACTGAGTGCAGAACAAAGTACTGAACACTTGAGAGCATATTATGGCATTAACTGCTTACTATGTACAAGACACTGTACAAAGTGCTTGGGAGGATATAAGCATATTGGGTTGGACACAGTCCCTGTCCCATATGGGGCTCAAAATTTCAATCCTCATTTTACAGAAAAGGTAACCGAGGCTGAGAGAAGTGAAGTGACTTGCCTAAGGTCACCCAGCAGATGAGTGGCGGAGCCGGAATTAGAACCCATGACTTTCTGACTCCCAGGCCCATGGTGGCTCAGTGGAAAGAGCACGGGCTTTGGAGTCAGAGGTCATGAGTTCGAATCCCAGCTCTGCCACTTGTCAGCTGTGTGACTGTGGGCAAGTCACTTAACTTCTCTGGGCCTCAGTTACCTCATCTGTAAAATGGGGATTAAGACTGTGAGCCCCATGTGGGACAACCTGATTCCCCTATGTCTACCCCAGCGCTTAGAACAGTGCTCAGCACATAGTAAGCGCTTAACAAATACCAACATTATTATTCCCCCGATTAGACTGTAAGCCCGTCAAACAGCAGGGACTGTCTCTATCTGTTGCCGACTTGTTCATCCCATGCGCTTAGTACAGTGCTCTGCACATAGTAAGCGCTCAATAAATACTATTGAATGAATGAATGAATGAATGGTCTATCCACTAAGCCAATCTGCTTATCATATAATGCATAAAATACATATAATACGTAATACATATGATCCAACAGAGTTGATAGGCAGTCCCTGACCACAGGAACTCATATAAGCTTGATGTCCTAACATGGTTTCATTACCTGAAAATTAAATTACTGGGACTAAACCCAATGGTCATTGATATTTAAGGAATATAATAATGCCAACTAGATAGATGCAAATTCATGTTCCAAGTCTCTGTACCATCTTCTATTTAAAATATTGGTCATAATTCATGGGTAAAATGTTGTTCCTAGGTACTGATTGATTTGTTTAATGACCTTCATTTCATTTATTTAAATCCCAAATTTAAACCAATAAATACTAATCCAGTACAATTAAACTGCACATTAGACAGTAAATCCTTAATGGCAGAGACCTTGTCATCTATTTTCATTTTATGGTCAATAAACGTTGATGGTGATGATTATGAGGAGGATGATAAAAATGATCTTGTACTGACTTCACCCTCAACTTGGAACTCAAAACTCTAAAACAATGAAATAACAAAATCATGAAATCTAACCTACAAAGGACCTGAAATAGTATTTATATTCAGGTTGTATAACTGCATTCATATTCAAAGAAGAGTCCACTGGTGGTGAAGTTAATGTATGAGTGCATGTGTGGCTGAAAAAGTTAATGTGGAATCCACATTTCCAGCCACACTAGGCACCCTTAAAGGTCATTCTTATTCTGCTGAATGTTTGCAGCACTGGTGCTATCTTTTTTGGTCTCCTTGTCTCTCTTTCCATGCAAAGCTTTTGCTCAAAAAGAGCTAATCCCTCAGTAACTGACTCCCAGTTTCCAGCTGGGATGTAACATTGTCTGAGGCTTTGTTTTAAGGACACAGCAAAACAAACAAAACAAAAACGAAGTGAAATATTTTAATAAACTATTAACTTCAGTTTTTATTTCCACCACTCAGATATTTTGAGTTATTTCCAGACAGCATGCTTATATCTCATTGTATATGTATACATATATATTATATATAATATATATGTGTGTATACATATGTTAGGTCACTAACAATCAATTAATCATTTATTGATCACTTACTGTGTGCACAGCACTGTGTTGAGCACTTGGGAGAGTGCAATATAACAGAATTGGTAGAGAAATTCCCTGTCCACAACCATCTTACAGTCCAAAGGGAAATATAGACATTAATATGAATAAATTATGAATACATAAAAAAGTGCTATGGGGCTGAGGGAAGGGTGAAGAAAGGGTGCAAATCCAAGAGCAAGGGTGATAGAGAAGGGAGAAGGAGAAGAAGATGAGGACTTAGTCAGGGGAGATCTCTTGGAGAGGATGTGCTTTTATTAAGGCTTTGAAGGTGGGGAGAGTGATCATCTATCAGGACACAGGTGAGGGGTTGACGGCCAGATGTGTGGCTCCCCCTCTAGACTGTAAGCTTGTTATTGGCAAGGAATCTGTCTACCAACTCTGTTATATCGTTACATTGTACTCTCCCAAGCATGTAGTATAGTGCTCTGCACACGGTAAGCAGGAAATAAATGTGATTGATTAATTGAGATAGAAAGATCGGGGTACAGTAAATTGGCCTTAAAGGAGTAAAGTGTGCGGGCTAGGTGGTAGTACGAAATCAGGGAGGTAAGGTAGGAGGGGGCAAGCCGATTGAGTGCTTTAGAGCTTATGTTCAGGAGTTTCTGTTTGATGAAGAGATGGCTGGGCAACCACTGGAGGTTCTTGAGGTGTGGGGAAACATGGACTGAACGCTTTTGTAGAAAAATTTCTGGGCAGCAGAGTGAAGTATGGACTGGAGTAGGGAGAGACAGGAGGCAAAGAGGTCAGCAGGAAGGCTCATGCAAGTAATCAAGTCAGGATAGGAAAGTGCTGGGATTAACATGGTATAAGTGTGGACAGAGAGGATAAACTGGATTTTAGCACTGTTGTGAAGGTTGAACTCACAAGATTTGGGGATAGATTTAATATGTAAGTTGAATGAGAGAGATGAGTCGAGGATAACCTTAAGGTTACGGGCTTGAGAGACAGAGAGGATGGTAGTGCTCTCTACAGTGCTGGAAAGACAGGGGAGGACATTGATGCTAGATTGTAAATTCCTTAAGGTCAGCAATCATGTCCACCAACACTATTCAGTCAGTCAATTGCATTTTTTGAGCGCTTACTATGGGCAGAGCACTATATGTAGCACTTGGGAGAGGACAATATAAAAATAAACAGACACATTCCCTGCCCACAACAAGTTTACAGTCTAGAAATGAGCATATTGTATTCTTTCAATCAACCATATTTATTGAGCAGTTGTGCTCAGAGCAAGGCAGTAAGAATTTGGGAGGGCTCTACACAACAGAGTCAGTATGCATTTTCCCTGCACCCAAGGAGCTTAGGAGAGAGGGAGGCAGACGTTTTTATAAATAAATCACAGATATGTACATTAATACTGTGGAGTGAATATCAAGTGCTTAAATGGTAAATATCTTAGTGCACAGGTGATACAGATGAGAGTAGGAATAGTAGAAAAGAGGACTTTCTCAAGGAAGGCCTCTTGGAGGAGATGTGTGTTCCCAAATGTTGAGTGCATTTCTCTGCACAAGGTAAGTGTTCAATAAACACTGTTGATTTAAAACATTTTCCTATCCTTTTCTCGAACACAAAAATCACCAAGCTTAACTTTTTATGAACATGCTTAACCCATGGCAGATTTCTACCAATAAAATTCCTAGAGAGACTGCCAACATAAAAGTTAGATGAAAGGTCTGATTTGTAGACCACAATACTAAAATAAAAATATTCATGCACTTGGTAGTTTTCCTAGAAAAGTTGAATTTATGATAAAGAATTTTTAGGTAGGATCTAAGCATGCCCTCAAGCTAAAGATAAAAAATGACAAGGAACAAATAATTTTCCTTAAGATTAGAAGCACTTGTTTTTGTATGTTCCAAGTAAAACCAACAACAATTTGCCTTTGCCTAACATTTTTACATAAATTCAGTAAATAAAACAAAGTTCATGAATGTAAATCTTGATTTCTTTCAGCTGCATACGAAACATATCTGTTATTTATAGCTATTGGCAGCCTGTTCATTTCCTCAAAACAAAATGTTTTTCTATGTTTAGCCTCTTTGGGGCCTTAATCTTGAAAATATTTTAGTTGTTGATCTCTTTTTTTCAGTAGAGTGTAGTTTCTGATTCTGTGGATGCTTCGTGGATGCTGATTCAGAAGAAGCTATGCTAAAAGTGTTTTGATTCGGCAAGTTCTTGAGTGACCCATTTGTCAAAAATTCCAGCTAACAGAGTAAGAGATGACCATCAGGGGACTCTGTATTATTGTATAGCAAGATTTTAAAAAGTCCCACTGGAATCCAAATGAAGATTTGATATCCCAAGAAAGGAGCATAGTGACTTCTGGTGTGCATATATCCAATCAATCAGTCATTCCATAGAACCCTGGTACCAAAGCTCAGTCCCGTCAGGAAAACGGAATGAGCAGAAAGCACAGGCACTCATTTAGTGCTTAGCACAGTGCTCTGCACACAGTAAGCGCTCAATAAATGCCATTGAATGAATTTAGCCCAGAGTTCAGGGGCCACCCTATGTCCAAACTAAGGACTACATGGAAATCCCATAGTCTCCCTTTAGACCTTTAAGAACTTAGAAGAAACTGTGAACTAAAGACTCTTGCCTGATGCTAGGAAATGAATCCTCTAACCAAATACTGTTCATTTACCTATTGAAATAGTTGTGGGTTAGTATATTTTAGTATATTTAACATTTCATTTATATTATGTTATATTATATATATTATTATTGTATATTCTATTTATATTTTAGTATATTTTAGCAGTTATTGTGTGACCATAAGTTTTAACTTATTTTGTTTACTTCCCTCTATTCTTTCTATTGGTCTTGTGAGCCCTGGGTGGGATAGGGACTCTATTTAATCTTCTGTTTACCCTTGTGTTTAGCACAGTAGTTTGCACATAGTAAGTAATAATAATAATAATGGTGGCATTTGTTAAGCGTTTACTATGTGCAAAGCACTGTTCTAAGCGCTGGTGGATACAAGGAGATCAGGTTGTCCCAAGTGGGGCTCACAGTTTTAATCCCCATTTTACAGATGAGGTAACTGAGGCACAGAGAAGTTAAGTGACTTGCCCAAAGTCACACAGCTGGCAAGCGGCAGAGCCGGGATTCGAACCCATGAACTCTGACTCCCAAGCCCGGGCTCTTTCCACTGTGCCACGCTGCTTCTCATTACTATCACAATTAACAGTAATCAATGGTATTTGAGATTTTACTGAATGTAGAACACTGGATCAGTTGGGAAAGCACAATACAATAAAGTTGGTTGATAAGATCCCTACCCAAAGAGTCTACAGCCAGGGGAACAGTTTACAATTGTGTGTAAAATCTTACAGTATTTATTGATTATCCACTATATCCTGAGCACACTAATACTTGTGTATGTATAATATGATTTAAAAAACACAGTTTCTGACATCCAGGCTATAACCTAACTGGAAGACACAAATTGTTTACAGTGAGTGGGAGGGAGATAAAAAGGACTGTTTGCTGATTGGATTAGCAGAATAGCAAATCCTGCTCTGCCTAAAGTAAATCTGCTAAAACTCTGGGGATAGTTTATTCACCATATATCCCTGAGGGGCGAAATCAACCAGAAACCCTGAGCAAAGGACATTGTGTGTGTGTGTGTGTGTGTGTGTGTGTGTGTGTGTGTGTGTGTTGGAGGGAGAGGGGAAGGAGGAGGAAGGGAGTTTGCTAGGGGAAGAGGAAGTTCACTAATCAGATTAGGAAAGATTTTATACAAATGTCTCAGTGGTGCTTCACACCCACAAGCATTATAAGCCTCTTCTCCACAAGGCATCAATCACCCAAAATTGCTCACATGAAAGGGGATATCTGATATGCCCACTGGGGGAATTTTCCCCTTGCATAGCAGCGGAAAAAAAACACACAGATTTTACTCTATATCATGCTGCAGACTGGGAAAACTCAAAATGCTACTCTATATTCCAAGGGTATGCTTTGATTTTGTAGGTAAGTTCCACTGATGAGTGGCATGACCCCTAGGTCATATATTTGGTCATATATTCCAAGGTCTTTTGTCTCTTCTCTTTCCCAGCACTTGTGAAGTTTTGTAGTCAAATGTACATTTAATTATGTCCTATGGTCTAGCTCATTCGGTAGTGACCCACTTGGTTCAATAACTGTACTGAGTGCATGGGAAATTACAACAGAAACCTGCTGTTAATTTCCCGTGCCCTCAGTTCCCCTGCCCATATACCCATATGTCCATATGTTCCCTGCCCACAGTGAAGTTATCCTCTAACAAACATACAAATATTAGTAGTTGAATCAAAACAAGTAGGATGTTCAATATGATGATGATGATGATGGCATCAAGGTCTTAATCCCCATTTTACAGGTGAGGCAAAACGTGTATATATACACACAATATATACATACATATATACATACACCTAATATATACATACGTACATTTATATACACATAAATGCCAAAGATGGGTATACTTACAATGATAATAATGATAATAATGTTGGTATTTGTTAAGCGCTTACTATGTGCAGATCACTGTTCTAAGCACTGGGGTAGATGCAGGGTAATCAGGTTGTCCCACGTAAGGCTCACAGTTAATCCCCATTTTACAGATGAGGTAAATGAGGCACAGAGAAGTTAAGTGACTTGCCCATAGTCACACAGCTGACAAGTGGCCGAGCCGGGATTCGACCCATGACCTCTGACTCCCAAGCCCGTGCTCTTTCCTCTGAGACACGCTGCTTCCAGAAATGGTATTTGTAAAGCACTTACTATGTACAAAATACTGTTCTAAGCGCTGGGGGGGTGGGGATACAAGGTGGTCAGATTGTCCCAGTGGGGCCCACAGTCTTAGTCCCCATTTTACAGATGATGTAACTGAGGCACCGAGAAGTTAAGTGACTTGCCCCAAGTCACACAGCTTACGAGTGGCAGAGCCAGAATTAGAACCCATGACCTTTGACTCCCTAGCCCAGGCTCTTTCCAGTGAGCCATGCTGCTTCTAGAAATGGTGCAATACAGGGTACTCAATATTATTAGGTAATAATAATAAAAATAATAACTACGGCATTGAAGTGCTTACTATGTGCCAAGCACTGTTGTAAGCGCTAGGGGGGATACAAGGTAATCAGGTTGTCACACGTGGAGCTCACAGTCTTAATCCCCATTTTACACAAGAGGTAACTGAGGCACAGAGAAGTGACTTGCCTAAAGTCACACAGCTGACAATTCCAATCCAGAGCCGGGACTAGAACCCATGACCTCTGATTCCCAAGCCCATGCTCTTTCCACTGAGCCACACTGCTTCTTGTTAGAAAAGAGTTTAGGAGCATTTGGAAGTCGAGGAGAGGTAAGGTCTGTGAATCGGCAAGAACTGAAAGTCAGCAGGGGAAGGAAGATAGGAAGAGAGACGACGAAATCCAGGCCAGGGGGCACCAAGAGCTAGGGATCAGAGAAGGCTGAGATGAGAATGAAGTGCAGTTAGGAAATGGGAAGAGTGCAAGCATTGTTATTAATTCTTAGTCCACTGAACTTTATAAAGCCTCTGCCCAAAGACGATCACTCCTTTTCTGATTGAGGTTTGTCATCCTGCTCCATTTGCTGAAGTTGTGTCCCAACAGTTCACTGTTCTACCCCATTTAAGACTATACTCCATTATATCTTCAAAATATTTCTCTCCTCCTGTCTAAATATGTCCTGTTTCACTTTTCTATTTGGCAGGTACTTTGGTATCCTAATATCATCCTCACAAACCGCTCCCAGCAAAGATGCTTTTTCTCAATTATTGTGAGCTCACTGCCTTACAGGGTGGAGCTGTAGATGATAATGTCCACCACTGGATGGTGAGCAGAGCCCCAAGAAAACACTGATGAAACTTTGCAAGAAGCTAAATATGCCACCTGTAGTAGGGTCAGGTCTCATAGTAGACCTTTTTGACTTTCTAAGTGTTATGACACTAATGTCCCATTGTCACCAAGCTGTCATCTTCCCTTGATTCAGTTTACTCATCTGTCAATCCAAGCATCACTGGATACCGTACTATCTACGTGGAAGAATTCAGTGACAACGGTATGTTCACTGTGACCAGGGAATGTGTCTGCCAACTCTGCTATGTGGTACTCTTTCAAATGCTTAATGCAGTGTTCTAGACACAGTAAATTCTCCATAAAAATGACTGATTGAAAATATTTATATAGCACTTTCCAGATGTATGTTTAGTGTAAATGCTTTATTTATTGTATTATCTGTTTTGATCTATTTCTCTTCTTGAAGGGCAAACATTTTAGGCCTTATATTTGCCCCCAACCAACAAAACCTCCCACAGGAAGCTTGGCCTCTGAAAGGAAACACAAAGTGGTATTACTAGACAACTGAGCTTTCTGAATGCTTCAGCTGAGATACTGGACTGACAGACATTATAAACTCAAATTCACAATAATTCCTCTTCCTAACTAATGTGCACATTCTGTTTCTTCTCCCTTCCGTTGGCCTCCCAACATCAAAACGCTGACAATACCATCCCAGAAAATCAACTCCTCTTCTTCTAGATAGATTAAATTCAGGGACAGCAATGACAAACAGAAATGATCCGACATGTTCCTTGCTAATACTGGTTTTGAAAGTGCAGTAATCAGACTTGTGTTACATGTCTAATCATAGACCTAATCACAGGCCCCATAAATGAGATTGACATTTATATGATAATGGAAATAATTAAATTCCATGCCAAAAATGGGATACATCAGTAATCTTTTTAACAGATGATCTTTTCCTACTTATCACATTGGTAAAGCAGTACTATCTTTTTATCAATTGGAAAAAATAATTACTTCCCTAATGTTTTACTCGGTCTTCTGACTGGATATAATACAGGGGCAAGCAGGTTCAAAATTAAATGAATACACTCTTTGGTAATCAAATTCTAACCTTCAGTGTTCAAATATTGACTAAATTCAAGTGGATTCTAGTACACAATTAATATTGAATAGAGCTTTGCAAATATTTTAGGAAAATTTCATTTCATAAAACAGTTATAAAAATAATTAAAATTTATCCTATAATGCTAAATCAGATTACTAAAAGCCAACTGATATCTATATCTTGTATTTCCAAACTTTCCTCAGTTCCTGGAAAACTCCAAAAGATCTTATTTTGGTCAGATGAAATGCTATCAACTTAGGTTAAACTATCATAGTTCTTTAGAATATTTTATCTTGGCTTTAGCCCTTGAAATGAATCCTGAAAACTTTGTAGGCAATAGAAAAATATTAAAAATAACTTGTCCTTTATGCAGCACATGAGATAGTTTGGACCTATTGATTTCACTTTGGTTCCTGAATAGGAGTAGTACATTTCCTCTTCGTTTCCACTTAAACCGATTCCTCATCAATAGCTAAACTTCTCACTGATCAGGGACCACAGCAGTATCTCACTGTGGTAAGCCATAGTAAAGACTTGAAATCCCAGCAGGAAAGTGTATCTTGTTTGGATTGAGCAGTGTGTATTATAAGTTTCAGATTAACATGAAGTGGGACATTATGAAGAGATATGCCAGTTAAATATCGACTTATTAACTCTTGGACTATAAACAACTATGAATCTGGAACAATTTCTACGAAAGATATTTTATATTCTAATGTCTAATTCAGTGATTTTAGGGAGGAGCTGAAAAGTCAAGACAGAATTACAGAATCACAAAGCTGTAAGGGGCTTCAGGAGATGACTTGGTTCAGTCTTCTGTCTGGGCAAATGAATAGCTAAAGCAACCGAGACTAATGGTTGCCAAAATTTTTCAAGGTCTCCATTTTGCATATTTCTACCCCAGTGTTTTATCACCCTGACAGTCCTTACTTATGTCTCCTGAAATCTCTTATGCTTGACTTTATCAATCATATTTAATGAGTGTTTACTGATGCAGGGGGCTGTAATGAACACTTGGAAGAGTACAATATAACAGAGGCACTTACAATCTAGAAGGGTAGACAGACATTAGTGTAATCTATGGATATTTAAGTAAGCCCTGTTGAGCTGAGGGTTGGGTGAATAATGGGTGCAAATCCAAGTGCAAGAGGAATGCAGAAGGGAATGGGGAAGAGAAAATGAATGCTTAAACTTAGTTGGGGAACACTTCTTGGAGCAAATGTGCTTTCAATAAAGTTTTGAAGGTGAGGAGAGTGATAGTCTGTTAGATATGAAGGGGGAGACCAGAGGCAAGATCAGATGAGGGGTCAGCGGCCAGGGAGATGCGAATGAGGTACAGTGAATAGGTTGGCATTGGAAGAGCGAAGTGTGCGGGTTAGGTTGCAGTAGGAAATCAGGGAGGTAAGGTCAGAGGGGGCAAGCTTATTTGGTGTTTTAAAACCTAAGGTAAGGAGTTTCTGTTTGATGTGGAGGTGGATGGGCAACCACTGGAGGTTCTTAAGGAATGGGGAAACATGGACAGAACCAGCAGCGCAGCAATATCATCATATTGTGGGCCATATTTTTTCAGCTAGTCAAAAAGGATGTTGTGCCGGCCAAAGACCAAAATCAATCCATCAATGCTATTTATTGAGTGCTTACTATGTACAGAGTACTGTTCTAAGTGAGCCTCACTGAATTCCATCTTTTGCTTCTTCCTTTTCTAAGGGATCTGTCACTATCATAGAAGGAAGACTGAAATTGCTTAGCACAATTTATTATTCACAAAATCATGTTGGTTGCATCCTATTATCTTTATGATCTTCAGGGTGGCTGCAAATTGATTTTTTGATCATTTGTTCTTTCCAGGCATCGATGTTAAGTTGAGCAGTCTAATTACAAAAGTCTCCTTTTTTAAAAACTGGCACGGCATATGCCCTTTTTCTCTTCCTCAGGGACTTTGCCTTCCCTCCATGAGTTCTCAAACATTTGCTAGTGGGTATGCAACACCACCCATAAATTCCATAAAATACCCTAGTATTCATGTCAGCTAGTCCTGATAATTCAAAGACATCAAGGTTTTGGGGGTTTTTTCCTTAGTAAATACTCGGTAATGATTTCTTCCCATCTCTTTTTAACCTTTATATAGAGGCCCTTTCCCAGTGTAGCTGAACACCTTTGATCTTTTTTGTAGAGTCAGAATTGAAAAGTACTATTAAACTGCCTTTCCATAACCATCAGACGCTGAAGCAATTTTATGTGTGAAGACAATACGTGCTTTCACTTGTGTCTGTCCCACAACTGTCCTTGGGAAAGGAGAATCTTGGTCTTTAATTAAGTACTTTACATTTATCTACACCTGCTGTCCAACATTATAGATTTTGGTTCACTAAACCATATTAGCACTTGCACTGCATTTTCTCATGTTAAGTTCCTTTCATCGAATGTGGTGAAAGTGCTTCATTAGTATTTCATCACAGGTCATCCGGAGTCTGCGGGGCAACCCCATGCCTGGTTCAGTCATTCTACCACAGGCCCCTGCAGGATGGAAGCAAAGCCAGGAGAAGGGCAGAAACATCAGGGCTCTACATGGTCTAGATCTCTCTACACCCAGGAGCTTTGGGGCCCATGAAGCCTCCTCTTGCCAAAGTCGGCTAATCTGCCACTGAAGACCACCCCAGGATGAAGCCTGATTTGGGAGAGGCCACGGTGGTCATAACAGTCCTAAATTAGGATTTTTGCTTAGATTGATGAGGAGCAGACACCATTCAAAGTACTGTTGATTTGCCACTTTAACAGAGTTCATTTTGTAAAAGTGTTGTCCTTAAGCGTGTTCATTGGCCTCTATATTGGTATACATCCACTTAGATGGTGAGTCCCACATAGAACAGTTACACATTTACCGGGACTTGGCACCTAGAGAGCTCTTAATTGCTAGCTTTACTACAACTACCACCAGTGATAAAATTTAGTAGTCTCAGCAACTTAACTTCAGAAACATGTAGTCATTTTGAGTCCAAGTGGGTTTGGCTTGAAACCCCAAATGATAAGAGCAGGAGTAGGGTATCAGAGTCCTCTCAGACATGAACATGATAAAGAACACAGTGAGATCTTCAGCTACAGAAAAAATACTCTATGAGGAAACTTCAGCTACTTCTGATTGTTAGTACTTCTTTCCTTTGATTGAAGGAAAAATGTCTATTAACCCTCAGAATCCTTTGTTATTTTGTCACAAAATACAGACCCTTTTTCATAACTCCTGACTAATGAAAAAATACAGAATTTATGATCCTTTGAATGTATTTCTAACAAGTAATGAAATTCAGATGAACTGTATAATGATCCCTCATTTTCTTTATGAAACCTATCAGTTCAACTCTGTGCCTTCAGGACAGATGCTAAACAGTTGCTCTCACAAGTTATTAAATCAAGTTTCTGGTTTTTTGCAGGGCTTTTCAACCTGTCCCTGACAGAAAGACAAGGCAAAGAACTGCTGTCAATAGATGGAATACAATTAAAAACAAAAATGAAGGATTCTCCTTGGATATATATAAAAGGGCAGTCAATATGCTATTCTCCTTGCTATTTTCCAGTATCTATCACTGTAGATATTTCTAGACATTTCCTTTCCATTTCTTTAATAATCCAATAAAATATCCATTACAATGTTTCATTCATTATTCATTTATGGCTTGTCTTACTTAGACAAAGGGAGGGGTGAACTGATGCCATTAGGCGAGGCTAAAAATCAACTTATGATGGCCTACAGAATTGAAATAAGTGAGTATCATTTTGTGATTTCACTTTGGTAGGTGAGTGATGAATGTCTGCTAGAAAGTGAGAGGTGTGAGATCTTGTCTGGAAACATTTCCTCATTGATAGCTCCATTAGAGCTCTCTGTTCCTATGAAATGATAAAATGATTCAGAAACAGAAAATCTCCAACTGGTCCAGGTGGCCAGAAAAATGCTTGACTTTAGGCAATTCAACAAACACTTAACGTTAGATGGAACAATTTTTGATCAATAACAATAGAGAGAAGTGGTACAGATGACCCAGAACAACAGCAAATTCAAAACAGGAGCCGAAGCTAGAGTAGGGAGACAGATAAATGCTATCCCTCACTTCAAAGCCTTATTGAAAGCACATCTCTTGCAAGAAGCCTTCCCTGACTAAGCCCTCCTCTCCTCTTCTCCCACTCCCCTCTGCACCACTCTTACTTGCTCCTTCATTCATCCTCCCTCACATCCCCACAGCATAAATGTATATATCTGCATATATCTGTAATTTACCCCTCTCAGGACCACATCTGGAGTTTCCAGTACACTACCAGTCTTGGCTATGGGAGGAAGAGTCAAGCAGAGACATACCCATTCCATTCCTGGCTTGGGCAGTGGCTAGTGAATGGAAGGCAACCTGCTACAAGTCAAAACTCACCTGTACTGGGCAGCAGCGGCATGGGAGAGAGCTGAGGGTGGAGACTCAGGTTTACTGTGTGGAAGAAGGCAATGGTAAACCATGTCCATATTTTTACCAAGAAAACTCTACAGATACACTATCACAGACGGAGAATGGGGCATTCTGGGAGAGATGTGTCCATGGAGTCGCTATGAGTCGGAGACAGCTGAACGGCATAAGACAAGGTCTCTAATTTATTCATCTATTTATTTATATTAATGTTTGTCTCCCCATCTAGACCGTGCGCTCATTGTGGGCAGGAATGGGTCTGTATTATATATTGTACTTTCCCAAGCGCTTCATACAGTGCTTTACACCCAGTAAGTGCTCAATAAATACGACTGAATGAATGAATGAGAGGCAGCTTAGTGATCTGTTTGGGCAGTGATGGGGAGGTAGCCCTCAGCCTTCTAAATATAGTCAGTGTTAGGAACTAAGTGGAAAGGCAAGTTTACAACTATGTGGAGCTTAAAAATCTCCTGCCGATAAAGTGGTATAACCCATTCACAAATAAGCAGCAGCTGACTGTGCATTATAATTGACGAGCAGAAGCTTAACTATGACCAATAAAGCTATCCTTAATATATTTTTTTAAGTTTTTAGACAATCATCTTGTTTCCTGAATGCCTCTCACAAAATAATCAAGACTGACCCAACAATAAAATAATCTGAATTTAAGATAGCTTCACTGTGAAAAAGTAGAAATGAAATACAAGTAGAGTAATTTGCACAACATTATCATACTTGGTAAAAAAGTAATCAAGGGTTTTATAAGCTCTTATACTTCATCTCACCTTTTCAAGATTATTCAAAATTTATTTCTTACCCTTATCAATCTCCTTATGACATTATGATGATTAGACCTTAATGGAAAATGTTTAACTTTACACTTATGGTGCAGTGTATAACTTCAACCTAAGAAAACATACTACCATCAATAGAGCAGAATTATTATTCATAACTGTTGTACTGAACTCTCAATTTCCTTTGATCCTCTGGGTTGGCTACTCAAGGTGACTGACTGTTAGCTGTTTTTCTTTGCTCAAAGACTTTTTTTTTCCCATTTTAGTACTGTTTTGACACTCCTCTGCACTGCCTTACTGCTTTACTGTACTTAAATTCCATTTCTTCTAATCACTTCTTTCCTCCACAAATGGTATTACTCAATTACATAGTTTCACTGAATACTAGAGGTCACCCATTAATGGCAAAGATTCACTGTGATGTGCTTTTATTATATCTAACTAGTGAAAAGGATAATGTATTGTATTATAGAGCTTTGGCTATCATCAACCTTCTCATTCATTTGTTGAAACATATCATCAATTCAACCTAGTAGCACACCAAAGAAAAAATATTCTGTGACTAATTATAGAAAAAAATAGATTTCCACATTACTGAACAGAATATTTAAAAAAACCTAACATTGCAACAACTCTGATGCATCACTTTTAATAACCTTTACCATGTTAGACGTGACATAACTCTAATTATGTTATTTCAGGTTTCTCAGGTCTGTTAATACCATAACTTTTGTGACTGTAAATGACTTAAGACAAAAAAGTCAAGCAATTAAAAAGACTGTATATTTAGAAGGATAAATATTCATCTTTATCACTTTGAAAACTTTGACTGAGATAGGTCCAATCCAACCCAAATAGATATAAAAGTGCACTGTCATTGCTAAGAGGTTTCTAGTACTAGGCATATGTAGTCATCTAATTTCCCCACCAAAAAAATTGTAATATAAGCAACTGTTTCATTTAGCAGATATAGTAATAATAATAATATTTCAGATGCTTAGTATGTGCCAGGCTCTATACTATACTCTGGAGTAGATAAAATGCAATCAGATCTGTTTAAGTGCCTGTCACCCATGGGGCTCTAAGGGGGAAGGAGAACAGGTATTTAATCCCCATTTTGCAGATGAGAAAACTTGAGGCCCAGAGAAGTTACGTGACTTCCCTAAATTCACCCAGCAGGCAAGTGACACAGCTGGAAATAGATTCCAAGTCTCCTGACTTCTAGTCCCATGCTCTTTCTACTAGGCCATGTAACCTCCCTACAGAAAGTTCTTCTCTGCTATATTGTACTCTCCCAAGTGCTTAGTACAGTGCTCTGCACAGGGTAGTAAGCGCTCACTAAATACAACTGATGGACTGACATACTAAAAAAATCAATTAATCCTATTTATTGAGTGCTTACTGTGTGCAGAGTACTAAGTGCATGGGGGAGTACAGTATAACAGATAGTTGGTAGACATGTTTCCTGCCTTTGAGGAGTTTATAGTCTGGGGAGAGACGTAATTAAAATCATTTAAGGAGAAGTATATAATTTCTGTGGGGCTGTAGTCCAGAGGGGGAGGCAGACATTAAAATAAATTTTATATGTTACATAGTGACGTGGGACTGAGGGTAGGGAAAATATTAAGCAACATGGCCTAGTTGCAAGAGCATGGGCTTGGGAGTTAGAGGTCAAGGATTCTAATCCCAGCTCTGCCTCTTGTCTGCTGTGTGACCTTGGGTAAGTCACTTAACTTCTCTGCGCCTCAGTTACCTCATCTGTAAAATGGAGATTGAGAATGTGAGCCCCATGTGAGACAGGGACTGTGACCAACCTTATTACCTTGTATCTATCCCAGCCCTTAGAACAGTGCTTGGCACATAAGTGCTTAACAAATATCAAAATTTTTATTATTATTATTATTATTAAGGGCTTACAAGCTACAAATCCTAGAGCAAAGGCCACACAGAAGAGAAAGGGCAGAGAGGAAATAAGAGCTTGGTTGGGAAAGGCCTCTTAAAGGAGATGTGAGAGAGTCACAGTCTGTTGGATATGACAGGGGAGGGAGTTCCAGGAAAAAGGCAGGTGGTAGACAACGGGTCAGTAGCAAGATAGAGGTACAGTGAGTAGGTGGCTGTTAGAGAAACCAAGTGATCATGCTAGGTTGTAGTAGAAAATCAGTGAAGTAAGATCGGAAGGGATAAGATAATTGGTGCTTTACAGCCAATGGTATGGAGTTTCTGTTTAACAAGGCACGTGGTAAGCGACGAACAAATATCAGAGTTATTATTTTGAGGGGGGGTTGGGTGACCACTGGAGGTTCTCGAGGAGTGGGGAAACATGTAATAAACATTTTTTTAGGAAAATGATGCAGGCAGCAGAGTGAGGTATGGACTGGAGTAAGGAGACAGGAGGGAGGAAGGTCAGCAAGGAAGCTGTTGCAGTAATTTAGGCAGGATAAGTGCTCGGGTCAGCATAATAGCACCTTTGATAATAATGTCGGTATTTGTTAAGCGCTTACTATGTGCAGAGCACTGTTCTAAGCGCTGGGGTATACAAGATAATCAGGCTGTCCCACATGAGGCTCACAATCTTCATCCCCATTTTACAGATGAGGTAACTGAGGCACAGAGAAGTTAAGTGACTTGCCCACAGCCACACAGCTGACAAGTGGCAGAGCTGGGATTCAAACCCATGACCTCTGGCTCCCAAACCCATGCTCTTTCCACTGAGCCATGCTGCTTATCTTTGATGTAGAAGCACTGTGGCCAAGTGGAAAAAGCACAGAGCTGGGAGTCAGAGGACCTGAGTTATAATCCAGCTCCACCACCTACCTACTATGTGACCCTAGGCAAGTCACCAAATTCTGTCAGTTCTACCTTCACATCATCAGTAGAATATGCCCTTTCTACGAAATAATAATAATAATAGTATTTGTTAAAGGATTACTATGTGCCAAACAATGTACTAAATGCTGGGGAAGATACGAGATAATCAGGTCCCACATGGGACTCACAGTCTAAGTAGGAGGGAGAACAGATATTGGAATTCCAATTTTGCAGATGAGGGAACTGAGGAAAAGACAAAGTTTAGTGATTTACCCAAGGTCACACTGCAGGCAAGTGGTGGAGCCAAGATTAAAACCTACCAGGTCTGCTGAATCTCAGGCCTGTGCTCTTTCCATTAGGCCCCATTACTTCCCTAAGCTAGCTAAGTATCAGGACTGAGTGCAGTTTTGGACATCTAAGTGTGAGCTGTTGGTGGGACATTCAAGTAGAGACATCCCGAAGGTAGGAGGAAATATGAGAGAGCAGAGAGGGAGAAATAATGTTGGTATTTGTTAAGCGCTTACTATGTGCCGAGCACTGTTCTAAGCGCTGGGGTAGACACAGGGGAATCAGGTTGTCCCACGTGGGGCTCACAGTCTTAATCCCCATTTTACAGATGAGGTAACTGAGGCACCGAGAAGTTAAGTGACTTGCCCAAAGTCACCAAGCTGACAAGTGGCCGAGCTGGGATTCGAACCCATGACCTCTGACTCCAAAGCCCGTGCTCTTTCCACTGAGCCACACTGCTTCTCTAAGACCAGTACTGGAATGAATGTAAATTTGGGAATTATCTACATAGGAATGGTATTTGAAGATATGAAGATATGGGAGTAAATGAACAAAAAATAATAAAAAGCTATATATTCCAATAAGGATGTCCCATCTTCATAATTTAAGAATTTAAATGCAACTGACCAAAGATAGCAGCAAGTCATGAAGGAACTCTCCAATATAATGAGCCATATGGTGGAAAGAGAAATAAATGGCAAAGTAGAAATTGAAAAGAAGACAACTTCCACCTACAGAATAATTATAGCTAATGGTACCATGACTGGTATTCTAATCCTCTTTCAGTAAGTGGATAAAGCAGTCATATACTGTCTTCCCTGATTAAGTAAGCCCTTTTTTTCCCCAACTCGCTCTCCCCTCTGCATTGTCTATGCATTTGGGCATTTGATATTTGCCCGAACATGACCCCAAAGCACTCATGGATATATCTTTAAATCATGTATCATAAATTATTTATATTAATCTCTACCTCTAGACTTTAAGTTCACTGTGGACAGGGAACGTACCCACTAATTCTGTTGTATTGCACTCTCCCAAGTGCTCAGTACAGGGCTCTGCACATAGTAAGCCCTCAATAATGTCATTGATTGATTCATTTATTTATCTTGGGTCAGTATTCTAGGGCTAATGACACTGATTACAACTCAGCAGATGTTTAAGCTAACAGATCCTTGAAACTGCTGTGGCCCTGAAGAACAATTTTGCGGATTGTTATGAGCTACTAGGTTTGAAGAAAAGTCGAAAGAGCAACTTCAGAAACTCGATACTGATCCACAATTCTGGGGCTGTTATGGAGCCACTAGCTTTGACAAAAAACAGAAAGAGCCACTTCAGAAACTCTATCCTGGTCCAGTTATAAGTACAAGAATGTACAATGAATGAAAGTGTCAGGGGACTCCAAGGTAAACTTACAACAACAACAAAACACACTTAAGCAAGAAATAAACAGTGAAAGCTAATTGCCAAAGTTGAGGCTGTCTTCACAATGGATTACATTCTACATGGTCCAATGTTAATTAGTCACCATCAAGTTTGCATTGTTTCACAATTTCACTGAAGCAAATCTCAGGAGAAGCATACCCTGAAGATAAATCCACAGGTCATTTTAGTAATCCTCCTACTACTGTTCAAGTTGGGGAGCTGCAGCACTGTGCCATACTTCTTGATAAAACAAATACCACAAATGAAGAGTTGCCTGAAGAACAGCAATGGCAGGCCTTAAGGGATAAAGCGGGAAAGCAATAAGCTTTACTGTTCGTTAGCTAGGGATCAGCTCCAATCAATTAATGATTTAATTACCTACACTAATTAAGATAATGAACAACAGCAAGCCTGCAATCAATTAGGTTTATCCAAACTTTCTATTTTTAGGATAGGACCTTTGAGGACTATCCTCCTTTAATGGGTTATGAGAATAACATGTGAAGGCTTTAGAAGGGTAGAATTGTGGGAATAAAAAAAAACCCTCCTTTAAATAGGCTGCAAGAACAAACCCTAAAATAAGTATTTCCAGGTGGGCTTCACACAGTAGAATTTTAAGGAAGGGTGCTAAAACAACCAGAAAGCTGTACATGAAAATTATGTAAGGAGATATTGTTGGAAAGTCTTCATCTGGAGATGATTAGCATTTCAAAGGAACTTCATATTTCAAATCATTGTAACTGCTCTCAGAGCCTGAAGAGTCACTTTTGTTTTTGTATTTCTGGAGTTTGAAGAGTTTCAAAATACAGGCAGCTGCTCAGAGTATTGAATCAAAGTGGGTTTTCATCATAATGGGTTCTTAGATGGAAAACTAGGGATGTTCAATACTTCAGCAGGTCCTAACATCACGTTAGCTTTAAGGAGGATCACACTCACATCGTTCCTCTAAGCCTCCTTTGGTTACATGGATGGAAAAAGAATCCTGTGCTGTCTGGATGACTAGACCTGAAGGTTCTTGTCAAAAAAATGTGAAATGTCTTAGTACATATTGAGTATAAGACTAAAGCTATAAAACTTTAGTGAACCTGATTTGTCAGAGTATCCTTTACCAAGAGATACTTTAAACAGAATGGATCATTAGCATGTATGAGCCCCTTTTTTTCAATACCATGGTAAAGGGGGTGAAAAGTAGCCAGAGGGAGTTAAGAAACAAAGTCACAGATTCAGGCTTTCCTTATGCTTTTCAAAGGGATGACCAAATATTAACATGGGCATCCAGGTGCATATAATAATAATAAATTGTGGTATATAGTTAAGTGCTTACTATGTGTCAAGCACTGTTCTAAGCAATGGGAAAGACAGAAGATAATCCAGTCAGAGTCTTAGTCTCACACAGGGCTTACAATCTAAGAAGGAGAGGGCAACAGGTACTGAATCCTCATTTTATAGATGAGAAAACTGAGGAGCAGAAAAGTTCAATGACTTGAAGGCCACACAGCAGGCACATGGCAGAACTGGGATTAGAACCCAGGTCCTCTATTTTCCAGCCTTGTGGTCTTCCCTCTAGACCACACTGCTCCTCCATGCATATGTTCCTTTTCCATTTTGAACACCAATATTTGAATTAGCTCCCTACACAGATCAGTTACTGCCTTTTCATTTTATTAAGGGCTACTTAACTGACGCTTTTGGAGTTAAATTACTTTTTCATCATTCATTAGCATAGGAGAACTCGAAGTAATATCATATTTATAGGTGTGAAGAAAGCTGTGACATTCAGCCCAGGTGGGGCAAAATGTTTTCATAAAATTACATGCAGATAATGAGGTAACTGCTAGGCTATCTGTAGGACCCTATACAAAATTCTCACCTATTAAAATGACAGTCAAGCAGTAGAGTCAGCCATAAATAACATAAGATGGAGACATAATCTTAGCACTCTAAAGGTGGCAATAAGTACGAACTTGCTTTCATAAGGATTTCTAAAGTCTGCTAGACTCCGAGACCATTATGAAGTTTCTAAACATGATTATTAGCCATAGAACTGCAGTCATTATTCACCCACTACTGACTGGGAACTGATCTGATATACATATGTCTATGAATATGTAGACTTTTAAACTTTCTATATCTTTTCTGTGTTACTGCTTGCACTCTGTGGTGTTTTTTTCCCATTCTATATTTTGCAATGTTTAGTTTTGATGGCTCAATGGAAAGAGCCCGGGCTTGGGAGTCAGAGGTCATGGGTTCAATTCCTGGCTCACACGCTTGTCAGCTGTGTGACTTTGGGCAAGTCACAACTTCTCTGGGCCTCAGTTACCCCATCTGTCAAATGGGGATTAAGACTGTGAGCCCCACATGGGACAACCTGATCACCTGGTACCCTCACCAGTGCTTAGAACAGTGATTTGCACATAGTAAGCGCTTAATAAATGCCATCATTATCATATTGATCTCCACGTGTACTTCTAATAATAATAATAATAATAATGTTGGTATTTGTTAAGCGCTTACTATGTGCCAAGCACTGTTCCAAGCACTGGGGTAGACACAAGGTAATCAGACTGTCCCACGTAGGGCTCACAGTCTTCATTCCTATTTTACAGATGAGGTAACTGAGGCACAGAGAAGTGAAGTGACTTGCCCAAAGTCACACAGCTGACAGGTGGTGGAGCAGGGATTAGAACTCATGACCTCTGACTCCCAAGCCTGGGCCCTTTCCACTAAGCCACGTTGCTTCTCAATACTTGTACCTACTGCATTTACTCCTGTTCTTGCCAGGAGCATAATTTCATTTTATCTAAGTCACTTTGAGTTAAGTTCCTCTCTTCCGAAGTGCTAGCAATTCCATTTAATTTACTTTCATCTGTAAATATCCTTCACGCAAGTCATCAATCAACATATTGAATAGGACTTGTCTGTGGACCAAGCACCACTCAATATTTACTCCCCTGTTTAATACCATACCATTATTGTAGAACTACAACAATGAGCGTATAATAGGAAAAAGTAGTATTATTAACTATTGATATTACAATTTCAAAATTCACAGTTTTGGTTTTTTTACACAGTAATAAGCTATACTTTATTATGCCTGTTGATTTTACTCTAATAAAGATTCTTGAAAAATATTAATAAATTAGGAAGAACTGGAAGGAATGTATCTGAAATATCAAAAACACATGATTTTGAAAGACATTTTATTGGTACATCCAAAGTTCAAGGAACAAAGCTTACTCAATTTCCAAACACTATTGCAAGTGCACTCTTTCTTGGCTACGTTTTCAAAAGCAAAGTGAAATACACAATGTCGCAATTACTTAATCAATGCAATCTATGTGGATAGCCAATCTGTAAAATTCAGGTCAAAAACACATTTCCCACCCCCCTGTCAAATAGCATGCTCTGCTGATGGTTTTCCCTCACAAAGCTATTTAAAAGGTAGATTCACAAGTCATGCTTGTAAGGCAAGAAAAGAGAAGGCGAGGATCAATATATCCTGTGCGATAACAGGTATAGACAATGGTGTCTGAGGAAATGGGAGTTCTTAAAATGGCTATTTAAAAAGAGACAGAGGAGTTGATTCCAAGCTTTAGTTGTCCAGAGCATTACTCATCAAAAGTCAAGAGACTGATCTTCAAATTTCTAGGACAATCAGAGGAGGGACTCTGGGTACACAGGCTTGAAAAGAGAGCTATATTCATTCAATCATATTTATTGGGCAATTGCTGTGTGCAGAGCATTGTACTAAGCACTTGGAAAGTACAATTCAGCAATAGACAATCCTTGCCCACAATGGGCTTACAGTCTGGGGGGGGAGGGGGAGACTGACCTCAAAATAATAAACAGGCATCAATATAATAAATAGAATTATAGATATACACATATACATGTGCTGTGGGGATGCTATATGATATGGCACACAGTATAGGAGATGTAACCCAAAGTCATGATATAAAAAGATGACCTGAAAAGGTTATGAGGATTGAAATATGACAATTTATATCATCACTAACTGGAAAAGCAGTGTGGCAGTAGAAAAAAAATGATCTTTGTTGGGCCTGGAATTTAGAGGACCTTGTTGCAAATCCTGGCTCTACCTCTTGCCTGCTGTGAGACCTTGGACAAGTCACTTAACTTCTTTGTGCCTAAGTTTCCCCACCTGTGAAATGATGATTTAATACGTGTTTCCTACCTACTTAGACTGTGAACCCCATGTGGGACAGGGGCCATATCTGATTTGATTATCTTGCATATACCACAGTGTTGAGCACATATTATGTGCTTAATGAATAAAATTATTATTTCTTTTTTTACCAAATAATTTAATTAGCTGAACCATTCTTCCAAGATTTATCTTTGGCTAAATTTATATAGACATGTAATCCTTTTGACTCCCTAAGGCTTCGACATTCCTACACCTTCCTCCTCTGAATTGCAATAACACATTTTGGCATGAGCCATTTGAGTCAGGGTGGTCCAACCTTCTGAACATCAAGCCAAATGTAGGGATCGATGCCCACCTCACAATTCATGGACCGTGCCTCTTTTCCTGTTTTGGATGTTCTCCAAGGGCTTAGTACACTAATCTCCACACACAGAAGGTGCCTAATAAATACTTTTGATACATTTTGAATAATTGCCTAAACCACAATAAAAATAATTGTCCTATTAAATTAAGATGATACATTAGCTGGCAGTTCCTACTTTATTTAGATATATAATTTCACTATAACACAACATATAGCTAGTTTAATTTAATAGATAATTATTAAAACATTCATGGAGGGATATGATAGGTATATTATAAATACATTTCTATCACCTAGTTAAACCTCAATAAATACACCTTTATTAAGAAGTTGGTATAATTAGCATTTAGAAACTCTTCTTAAAATTAAATTAAATCTTTATGATAAAATGAATTTCAAGTGTAACCTTCATACTATTTAATACATGAGGCTTTATATCTGCACAGAGTCAGAGGAGTGTGAGGAGGAGAAGGGAAGCAGGGGAGAATGTGTTTACATAAATGACTGCTGATGTAGTAATCAGCATAATTCCACACAGAAGCGAGGGCCAGAAACAATATGCTCCTATATTCTTCAGAGTAGCGTGCTCCACCTGGCTGCTTCCACTTATGAAGAGGGCTTGCCCTCTGTACCCAGAGTGTGTTTATAAATTACGTTATTTTGCTGACTACAACTGCACAGTCAAGACACTGGGGAGGTAGTTATTTCTGCATGGACCTGCATGGTCCCAGTGTTACCCCACACTGCCTTTTATAAACTATGTAATAGAACTGGTAATTTATAGAAAATGGCAACCACAATGCTGCTGTTGATAATAGCTTTTTAAAGAATTTGGCTTTAAAGAAATGATCCTGAATGTTTTCTAAGGGTGCCTAAGACTATGAATTTTATTGTGAAATGGTATTTTGAATTAAAATAGGTTATCATTATTAAGTGCCATCGAGTCATTGCCAATTCATAATGACTCCATGGATATACTTTCTCCAGAACATCCTGTCCTCTGCCATAATCCACAACCTTTCTAATGGTTCTTCCGCTACCTTTGTTATGGTCTCTATCCATCTATCTGCTAGTCTGCCTCTTCCACGTTTTCCCTGGACTTTTCCTAGCATTAGTGTCTTCTCCAGAGAATTAGTCCTCCTGATTATGTGCTCAAAATATGTTAATCTAAGTCGAGTCATTTGGCCTTCCAAAGATCACTTTGGTTTAACTTGTTCCAAAATCCATTTGTTTGTTTTTTGGGCAGTTCATGGTATTTGTAAAAGCCTTCTCCAACTCCACATTTCAAAAGAATCAATGTTCTTTCTACCCTGTTTTTTCACTGTCCTACACTTTGGGATGTTCCTGGATTCCGACAACCCACCGCTACTCTAGGAACACTGAGAGTTTCTCGACTGATATGGGAGAAACCTATGCTAGGTTCTAACTTGGCAGTACATCTCTTCAGACCGTAGGGTCTCAAGTGCCAATGGGAGATTTTCAGCTCAGTAGCAGGATGACAGCTAATGGAGAATGGACAATTTGATGCTTCCTTATAGGACAACAGGAAAAGGTCTGAGATAAATGGAGTTTGAACCCAGGGCTATCTCATCTGAACCTACACAGTGTCACCTTGCCAGTGGAACTGGCTACAGACACTTTGGATTTGGAGTGCTTTTGGGTTAGCAAGTCATTGAGAAAGTCTGAGGGGAGAAAAGAAAAATTACCTTTTTAAAGTCCTTTAAATGCTGCTGTTAATAATATGATAATAATTATAACAATGATTAATAATAATTGAATTTGTTAAGCACTTTCTATTTGCCAAGTGCTGGGGTAAATATAATCACCCTCTGAACTGTGAGCTCATTGTGGGCAGGGATTGTCTCTATTGCAGTACTGTACTTTCCCAAGCAGTAGTACAGTGCTCTGCACATAGTAAGTGCTCAATAAATACAAATGAATGAATGAATGAATCTACAGTCCCAGTCTTATTCTATGCCCCTACAGTTTTCTGGTATCATGGGAAGTTTTGGGGCTACTTTGTCAATCTTGGGCACCTATGTGCCCAAATTCTATTTGAGTGTGGGGAGAAAAGGAGAACAGTGCTTTTAGACTGCAAACTCTCTGTGGGCAGGGATCATATCTACCAACTCTGTTGTATTGTACAGATGCTTAGTAGAGGCCTCTGTGCACAGAAAACTCTCAATCAGTACCATTCATGGATGGATTCATTTCGGGAGAATACGGACTAGGAGAGAATGGGTTTCTGAGACAGAACAGGCTACAAAGCCATTAATTTGGGTCTTTTTTTATGGTATTCGTTAAGTGTTTTCTATGTGAGTGGGCAGGTACAAGTTTATCCGGTTAGACAGAGTCCCTGTCCCACATGGGGCTCACAGTTGAAGGATTAAGTTCTTTCAGTACTGAATGAAAACTCTCAAGTCTTTTCAGAACCTGCAATGAGAAAGACTAGTAGCCCTGTTAAAAAGGCTTCAGGGAGCAAACTGCCAAATCTTCTCCTCATTGAGTTGACACCTAAGATTATATACGTTGGCAATGGGAAGCACTGTGGCCTAGTGAATAAAGCACAGGCCTAAGAGTCAGAGGACTTGAATTCTAATCCCAGCTCTTTTGCTTACCTGCTGCATAACCTTAGCTAAGTCACTTAACTTCCCTTGGCCTCAGTTTCCTCAACTGCGTAATGGAGATTAAATACCATTTAATCTTCCTACTTCGACTGTGAGCCCCATATGGGACGGGGACTGTACCCAGCCTCATTAACTTGTATCAACCCCAGCAATCGGAACAGTGCTTGATGCATAGCAAGTGCTTAACAAATACCATTAAAAAAAGGAAATGCCCAGGAAATTTGTGCTTGGTTCAAAAGCCAAGCAAAAATGCTCCTTGTCAGATACTCTGTCAATGCCTGTGTACTGGCTGTCCTTTAGTTATTTTAGTTTGCTTTCTGGCAGTTTCCGTCTGTTGTGCTTGCTATTTAGTCAGAGGTTTACCTGCTTCATGAACCCTGTACTGTATCAACTGTATATATCTTCATCACCCTATTTATTTTGTTTAATGAGATGTACATCACCCTGATTCTATTTATTTGCTATTGTTTTAATGAGATGTTCTTCCCCTTGACTCTATTTATTGCCATTGTTCTTGTCTGTCTGTCTCCCCCGATTAGACTGTAAGCCCGTCAAAGGGCAGGGACTGTCTCTATCTGTTGCCGATTTGTACATTCCAAGCGCTTAGTACAGTGCTCTGCACATAGTAAGCGCTCAATAAATACTATTGAATGAATGAATGAACCCTGATTTTCACTTGATGAGAAACTTAGTGCATTTGTTGAACCTTATTTCCCTTACTTTGACATTTCTTCTTCATTTAGGCTGATAAGAACCACAGGGTATTTTGGAAATGTAGTTCTGCTGGCCAATACCTCCTTCTAAAATTTGATATCTAGCTATTTTGTCACATGACAGTAATTATTAGTAATTTTTCATTTTAAAAATTCATCTTTTTTAAAAAAAATGATTTGTATTCATTTGATTTCATTTTCCAAAGGTAGACATTTTAAGAAAGGACCTGTTAAATTATTCCTCTCAATATCACAATTGGTTTAATGACTGTTCTTTCATCCAAAACATCAAGTCTAGACTACATTTATCCTTGCTAAGGGGCATAACTGGTTTTCTCAAAAATGTGTCTGTAGTTACATTTGTATTGTGTACCTATGAAAATACGTATATTGGAAAACAGATCTATTTGATAGGTATCAAATATTTACCCAAAAATTAGGTAGAGAAAGACAACACATTTTGGCCCTTAGCAGACATTTCTTTGAAATGCTTTGTTTGTTTTGTTCATTTGTTTTATACTTATTAAGCTCTTATTATGTGTAAACCACTCTTCTAAGGTCTGGGGTAAGTACAAGTTACATAGTCCCTCTCCCACATGGAGGCTCACAGCCTTAAGTAGGTGGGAGAACAGATACTGAATCACCATTTTACAGTTAAGGAAAGTGAGTCACAGAGAAGTGAAGTGACTTGCCCAGGGTCACACAGCAAGCAATTGGCAGAGAAGCAATTATCCCCTATCAATTTTTAAAGCATGTTGACAAAGGTTAATAAGCTCATTAGTGCCTTTATTTGGATTTCATGAGTGGAGTGACATAGGCTTTTGCTTTCTAAAATACTGCCTCTTTGACTTTAATTAACCAAACCTTAATTTACTATGTCCCTGAATATATGTCATTTGTACTTGAAGAAGACACAACTGGAAGTAATACTGTTCTACAACATATGTCCTTGTAATAGCCACAAAAAGAAAACTGTCACACTTCTAGAATTCTTCAATATCTCCCTCCATTTTTACCCTCCCTTCCCATTCCAAATGCATATCAGTGGTCATCCATTTTATTCATCTGGGAAGACTAACGCTAGGACCATTAAAGATAAGTTTTTTTTGACATGTAATTTTGCTCTGAATTTCCTCCATTTCAACTTTCTTTATGGTCCATGATGAAATGTAATGAAAAAGTACAAATGCATGATGAGGATGGATGAACTTTCCAATTCCTTCTGTTTCTAAACAGACAAGTTACTAGTTGAAAAATCCAAATGCGAGTACAAGAACTGCCATCCTGACTTCTTCAATCTTACATCCAAACCAGTATTTTACCTTCAGCTGTAGCACCAAAGGGTGCTTGGAGGAACAGTGTGATGATTGCTCATTTTGACAAATATTCTAAAGATTACAAATGTACTTCTAACATTCCAACTGTTTTAACAAGCCATGCATGATGAATCTAAGATCCATGAATCAATCATCTATTAATTTATTTCAATAGTTTCTGCCTGAAAGAGTTGGTGTGAGTCCATATGCTTACCATCTCGGTGGGAAGATGTGTTTCCTTTCGTCTTGACCCTAACACGCTCAAGCTTTAATGGATGCCCTATATATGGTTGGGGGATTTGATAAACAGTAATTCTGTATTCTTTGAATACAAAACTGTTCATAAAAAATTTTGTAGATTTCAATAATGCGCTCTCTCAGCCTCTTTGTTTTCACAATTCTAATCTTTTCAGATTATCATCAACTGGAAGCTACTCCCTTCTCCTGATCATGTTGGTGTTCTCATTGTATCATTTCTAGTTTACCTCTGATAATTGGATTGCAAGCCAGTACTGAGATACCTGCATAGACTGTGAGCCCGTTATTGGGCAGGGATTGTCACTATCTGTTGCCGAATTGTACATTCCAAGTGCTTAGTACAGTGCTCTGCACATAGTAAGCACTTAGTACTATTGAATGAAAGAATAATGGCAAACTCTGCCTTTTTCTGTATTTCTATTCCCCTTCTGCTGATGTCCAGCATTTTGTTGGTCTTATTGGCTGCTGTCACATATAAGACTGAAGAGTTAAGAACTCTAAGATGTAATAATAATAATAATAATTATGGTATTTATTAAGCGCTTATTGTGTGCGAGGCACAGTACTAAGCACTGGGATGGATGCAAGCAAATCGGGCTGGACACAGTAACTGTCTCACGTGGGGCTCACAGTTTCAAATCCCCATTTTACAGATGAGGTAACTGAGGCACAGAGAGGTGACTTGCCCAAGGTCACACAGCAGACAAGTGGAATCTTTATGCATTCATAATTCTTAGCTCAAGACATCATTTCTTGGCTGGATATGGATAGTTGTTATCCTAGGTTAATGCCTTACACTTGTTCATGATGACCTTCCTTGGCCATTCTCCTCCGCTTATTCCACTTTATGAAATTTTCCAGCAGGTAAAGGGACACTTCAAATTATATTTATGTTAATTTTTAGGTTAAATACGGGAAATCTGGAGATCTGGAAATACCAGAGATTTCCAACCTTCTCTCAAAATCCACACCTTCCACCCATGCATCTGATCCCAACCCTTCACACCTTATAAAAGCACTTGCCTCCTCCCTAATAGCCATCTTCAACTGTTTCCCCTCCAATGGCTTCTTCCCTACTGCTTTCAAACATGCCCAAGTCCCCCCATCTTAGAAAAAACTCTTCCTTTATCCCACGGCTCCCTCCAGTTATTGCCCCATCGCCGTCTACTGTTACTCTCCAAACTCCTTGACCTAGGTGTCTACACCTGCTGTCTCACATTCCTCTCCGCCAATGCTCTTCTTAACCCCTTCCAATCTGGCCTCCATCCCTTTTGCTCTCCAGAACCTGCCCTCTCAGGGGTCATCTATGATTTTCTTGCCAAATCCAATGGCCTTTACCCCATCCTAATCCTCCTCGACTTCTCAGCTGCCTTCAAAATGTCAATCAACTCCTTCTCCTGGCAATGTTATCCAACCTCGGCTTCACTAACACTGTCCTCTCCTGGTTCCTCTCATCACTATAGCCACTCGTTCTCAGTCTTTTGCTTCTGCCTCCCACCCCCTGAGGGTGTCCCTCAAGGTTCAGTTCTAGGTCCCTTCTATTCTCCATCTACACCCACTCCCTTGGATAACCATTTGCTCACATGGCTTCAACTATCACTTCTATGCCTATGATTTATAAATCTACGTCTCCAGCTCTAAAATCTCTCCCTTTCTGCAGTCTCACATTTTCTCTTGCTTTCATGACATCTCTACTTGGAGGTCCCACCATCACCTCAAATTTAATATGTCTAAAACAGAACTCTTTGTCTTCCCACACAAAATTTGTCCTTCCCCTGATATTCCCATCACTGTAGATGGCACCGCCCTCCTTCCTGTCTCACAAGTCCAACACTTTGGCATTATCCTCGACTCCTCTTTCTCATTCAACCCACATATTCAATCTATTACTAAATCCTGTTGGTTCTACCTTCATGACATCACTGAAATCCATCTTTTCCTCTCCATCCAAACTGCTATTACATTAGCCCAAGCACTTATCCTATCCTGCCTTGATTACTGTATCAACTTCCTTGCTGACCTTCCTGCCTCCTGTCTTTCCCAACTGCAGTCCATACCTCACTCTGCTGCCGGGATCATTTTTCTACAAAAACGCTCAAGCCATGTTCCCTGACTCCTAAAGAACCTCTAGGGGTTGCCTATCCACCTCCACATCAAACAGAAACTCCTCACCATTGGCTCTGAATCACTCAATCACTTTGCCCCCTCCTACCTCACCTCGTTACTCTCCTACTACAACCCAGCCCACACACTTTGCTCCTTCATGCTAACCTTCTCGCTATACCTCGATCTCATTTACCTCACTGCCAACCTTTCACCCACGTCCTGCCTCTGGCCTGTAATAGCCTTCCTCTTCATATCTGACAGACAATTAGTTTCCCCAACTTCAAAGTCTTATTGAAGGCACATTTCCTCCAAGAGGCCTTCCTTGACTGAGCCCTCCTTCTCTCTTTTCCCACTCCCTTCTGTGTCTCCTTGTCTTGCTCCCTCTATTCATTCCCCCTCCCAACCCCACAGTACTTATGTACGTATCTGTAATTTTATTTATTCATATTAATGCCTGTCTCCCCCTTCAGACTGTCAGGTCACTGGGGGCAGGGAATGTGTCTCATTTTGTCAAAACCCACTGGCACAAATCAATATAAGCCCATAGTGTTCACAGTGCTTAATTTGTGCTAAGGTTTTGCTGGGCTTGACACTGCTGTATACCCCAGCACCTCGGGGCTGGTCATTTTATGTTTCTTTTGTGGAGTGTAGCCCTACTACCTGTGGGAGCCCCATCACCTCTTTCAATACAAATGAGGAACTACACAAGAGATTTAACAAAAATTAATCCAGAGGTTGAAGGGCAAGCTCAGCCAGTCTGCAAAGTAGTGCTGTCTCTTTCAGATGAAATGAAAAGGGTAGTGGAAAATGCAAACGTGGCGAGGTAATCTTCCTTCAAGGTTGCATGTCCTGGGAGAGAGATAGAGTGGAGAGGTAGAGGGGATTAGAGTTGTGGATGTGGAAGTATGCTGAAGGGGAAGAAGTGAGTGTGGCTATTTAATCAGCTGGGCAAAGTGGCTTGATCAAAGAAAGCAACAGAAATGATTAAAGGATTCAGAAAAAAAATCTTCTGAGATGACTTCCTTATTTAAATTATCATTAAGTGGTGATCAATTATATTCCATTTCCACTATAAGGAAATGGAATTTAGTTCAGTAAGTCCGTTTTAGATTAGGCATAAGGAAGTAATTCATTGTTCCATGACGGATTGGCACATTTTGCACTACTACCCGTTAATCAGGCAAAATCCTTCAAGATGATCTGCTAAATGAGCAGTTTATGGTGGCTAGTGATCAGTTGTCTAAATAGTTTAAATTACAAGGTTGCCTGAAATTCTGACTTGGGGAGGGTACGAGGGAAGATGGAGGTGGGACTTTCCATGAAACTCTATAGGAAGAAGGGACTGGGGCAGATTGGGGAGAGGATGTGCACACAGGGAGTGGACTGTTCACCGGGGCCATGCACACAGGTGTTTTCTTGCAAAACTGAAACAGCTCTGTCCCGACTTTTCTTCACTATCTCCCAACCTCCCTTCGTATCCCCTGGCCCCTGGGACTTCCACCACTTGAAGGGAAGGTGAGGCCTCTCAAATAGGGGCAGGGGAAACCTAGGTCAATCTTCCCCACTTGTCAGCTTGTACTTGGGAGCAGCTGTTGGAGGGAAGGGTTTTCCCTCCCCTCAAATCAGGAAAGTGGTGCAAACTGAAGTGGCTATTTCAGAATTTTGGGGGGCTTCATGATGCCTGATCCATCTTTCCGCTCAGCGGTTTGGACTCATCAGCCTGAGAAGGCAGGAAAACAGGAAAACACCAGTAGTTCCTCACCAGACTCCAGACCCTCTAGCCTCAGCCCTGGGTTGGGCAGAGAAAATAAAATGAGCAACCTTGTGTTGCTTCCTTTTCACTGAAACATCTGACAAAAATTAAATTGACCAGGACAGAGCTGACCCTTGAGCAGGGAGAACTGTGACCACTGCCTAGACCAGTGCTGACCTCCCTGCCTCCTGTTTCTCCCCACTCCAGTCCATACATCAATCTGCTGCCTGCATCATTTTTCTACAAGAGTGTTCAGACCATGTTCCCCCACTCCCTCAAGAACCTCCAGTTGTTGCTCATCCAACTCCGTATCAAACAGGAACTCCTTATCGTCCGCTTTAAAGCACTCAATCACCTTGCCCCTTCCTACCTCACCTCACAACTCTCCTATTACAGCCCAGTCTGCATACTTTGCTCCTCTAGCGTGGCTCAGTGAAAAGAGCACGGACTTGGGAGTCAGAGGTCATGGGTTCGAATGCCAGCTCTGACACTTGTCAGCTGTGTGACTGTGGGCAAGTCACTTGACTTCTCTGTGCCTCGTTACTTCACCTGTAAAATGGGGATGAAGACTGTGAGCCTCACGTGGGACAACATGATTACCCTGTAAATCTCCCCCAGCACTTAGAACAGAGCTCTGCACATAGTAAGCGCTTAACAAATACCAACATTATTATCATTATTATTATTATTATTAAACCTAGCCTACTCACTGTACCTCTGTACCGCTGTACTGTACCTTACCATCGACCTCTTACCCACATTCAGCCTCTGGCCTGGCATGCCCTCCCTCCTCATATCTGCCAGACAATTGCTTTGCCCCCTTTCAAAGTCTTATTGAAGGCACATCTCCAAGAGGTGTTCTCTGACTAAGCCCTCATTTCCTCTTTTCCAACGCCCTTCTGTGTCACATCTGCACTTGGATTTGCTCCCTTTAGTTATCCCTCCTCAGCCCCACAGCACTTATGTACATACCCATAATTCAGTTATTTATACTGATTGCTGTCTACCGTCCTAGACAGCAAGCTCACTGTGGCCAGGGGAATGCCTATCAACTCTGTTATACAGTACTCTCCCAAGCACTTAATGGAATGCTCTGCCCATCCTAAGTGCTCAGTAAATACGAATGATTGGAGTGAGCCCCTGCCTCCATCACGGCTGCACAGACAAGTGTGGGAGACAGGCACCAGGCCAGTGTCAGATTGCCTCATTTGACTAGCAGGTGGAGCATTGCTGGCTTGTAATTCAACTCCTTCCACTAGCGACTGAGAGAACTGATAGAACACCCAGACAAATTCACCAACGACCAAGTGCCACTTATGAAAATCGCACCTGTGTCACAGACCAGTAAGAATGAAGGAGATGAAATCATCAGACTTGAAATCTTTCTGATATGATCCTGCCTTGGGAAGGAAAATGAACTAAATTTAACCGCTGAGGTCATTTTCAGTTTCACAATGACATGATTGATAATGTTCCTTGGAAGCAGAGAACTGAATGTAGTGATCTCGAGTTTCCTTTAAGATCTGCCTGATCCTGCACATGCAGTGTTCCAGGGTTTGGTGTCTATTGCTAATCTTTACAATTCTAAGGGAAACAAAACCTAAATGAGTGGAGTTTGAGATGGGTTACTGTCACCACCTAAAAGTAAAGCAAAATTCAGTTATTGAACAGTATTTACTGAGCATCTTCCATGCGTAGCATGCTAAACTATGCACTTGGGAGTTTACAATATAAATGAAAGATGTGAGATGTTAAAGGAAGTACCTTGTTAAAAAAAAAAGAACACATTAATAATGCCCTACTAGAAGTCTCGCCAAAGGACATCCCAGCACAAGGAGTAGGTACCTATAATTCACTAAATACACATTTCAATATTTACATCGAACACAGAAATTTAAAACAGTTTGAAATCAAAATGGTAATTCTTAATTAGCCCCCAAAGTCAGGGTAAATGACGGAATTTAGGAATTTGAGTATATTCAACCTCTGAAGATGTGTCAAGTTCCAGGAATTGAGAGGAAACCTTTACCATCTGATAAGCAAAACACGTGTAATTATTTTCCTCTCATGGTTACAAAGCAGTCTTCAACCTTTATTTTACAGAGCAATGTGAAAGCAGCTAGTATGTATTTCACATAATGGTTTTGTTCTACTTCCCCTTCATAAGACAGATTCTTGAAAATGAATAATATGAGTGCTTTACTTGATGTATTTTAATGTCAGATTTAACAACTGCAAAATAAAATCACTGTCACAATACTATATAGCAATTTTTTGTGAAAATCACTCTAAAATTTCCTATTGAATTATAAAATACATCTAAATCTTAAGAATAAAACAAAATTGAAAATATCTTTTGTCAAAAGATTCAGTGCTCCCTCCATATTTACAATGATTGATAATTCCCCATTTGTCACCCGTTTCTAAAGAAGCAATCCATATAAAATGGTGAAATTGACAAAGAACACCCTCCCTCCTCTAATCCTACAGAAAACCATGCTCTCCCCGTCAAAGCTTTATTGAAGGGATATCTCCAAGAGGCCTTCCCAGACTATGCCCCACTTTTCCTCATCTTCCACTCCCTTATCATCCTGCCTTGCTTTCTTTGCTCTTTCCTCCGCCCAGCCCCACAGCCCTTACGTACATATCTGTAACTTTATTTATTTGTATTGATGTATGTCTCCCCCCATCTAGGCTGTAAGCCCGTTGTGGACAGGGAATGCTACTGTTTATTGCTGTATTTTTCCAAGTGCTTAGTACAGTCCTCTGCACAAAGTAAGTGTTCAATAAATATGACTGAATGAATGGATGGCATTAAGATGAAGAGATAATGACATGAAATAATGCAATACTAGGAAAACAATTATCACCTCTAAGATGGGAACAGTTGGAATTTCCCTTCTTGGCACTGTTCTGAATTTCGGTCCACACTTTGTTAAATTCTGTGGTTGAGGTTTGGTGTCACAAGTACTCCCAAAAGGCTAATGACTAACAAATGTGATGAATCATAAAAGTTAAAGGCAGACTGTGGTCACTTTCATTATTCCTCCTTTATGAACAGAAGTGCATGTCAGGATATTTATCTATTTGCATTTTATAATGGATTTATTTCCCTTAAAAAGATCAGCAATCAAGTTAATGGAGCAGTAGACGTCAATAGAGTTGTCCATGTAATTTGAACTCACAGTGTTCCTTTGGTATTGAGCCAATGGGCTAAATTGATAACAGAACAGTATATTTCCTAAGTCACATTGAGGAAGAGACTTTGACTAAGATTTTACTCAATTATGAGTCCTACGGTGTGAGGCAAAAGAAGTGGAAGAAGGAGCACAAAAATCAAATTTAAGTTCTGAAATGTCAGTACTAAATCATCTGCCACTTTAGGGCTGGCAGACGTGTGGCTTCAAGGCTGGATTGGGATGCAAATGTATGTATTGTCCAGAAGAGCAGCTGGATCATGGGCTGGCTGGATCACTTCTACCAACTCTATTCCACTCATCCAAGCACCTGGTACAGTGCTCTGTCCACAGTGAATGCTCAATAAATCACAATGATCGCTCACTTGCGTTCTCCTGACCTCAACTCAGAGCGACCCTCAAGTCCCTTCAGGAGCCATGCTGCCTCCCTGTGGGATACGACAATGCTGGGCACTAATGCAGCCTAGTCTCACACTGCAGCCTTCAGTGAGAATTGGAACAGCCTCAGAACCAGGTAAGCCCATTCCTTGAAACATTATGATACTAACTGTGGCATTTGTTAAGTGCTTACTCTGTGCCAGGCACTGTACTAAATACTGGTGTAGCTACAAGATAATCAGGCTGGACACAGTCCCTGTCCCACAAAGGGCTCCCAGTCTCAATCCCCATTTTATAGATGAGGAAACTGAGGCACAGAGAGGTTAAGGGACTTGTATAAAGTCACAGAGCAGACAAACGGCAGAGCAGGGATTAGAACCCAGGTCCTTCTGACTCCTAGGCTCGTACTCTATCCACTAGGCCACTCTGCTTTTCTGTCCATCAGTGAGGGGCAATCCCAACCCAGTACAGGCAGGGAGGGCCCAGTCTAGGCAGCTTGGTTTAGCTTGAAACCATTTAACTTGTAACGGGAAATCTGGCCCTTATTCTTTTTACTGTTTCTCCATTCCATCTCACTTCCACTCCTGAACTTGAGTGACTATGTGACAGATATAATGAATTCACTAGGGAAGGCAAAAAAGCTGTACAACTGATTGAAGGTAAGGCTCAGGGGACAAGGAAATCTCCTGGAAAATGGAATCAAAAGGACCAGCCCCCAGAAGCAGTGCAATAAGATGCTCTGAAGAGCATCAAGTTGCTAAGATCAAGTTGCTTGTGGGCAGGGAGTGTGTCTACCAACTCTGTTGTATTGCACTTTCCCAAGCACTTAGGACAATGCTCTTCACATAGTAAGTAGTGCTCAATAAATACTATTGATTGATTGATTTGGTAACTCCTGGACAGTATACAACATGCCCTTTCTTTACGTCAATCAAGGCCTTCCCTAGAAGCTGTTTCGGAGAGACTACCAGTGTGTCATACTTATGGTACTAGGGGCGAAAAAGGAACAATACACATTACAAGACACTTTTAGTTATGCATGTATGTAAGCTTCTTGTGGGCAGGGATGGTGTCTAACAAATCTGCTGTATTGTACTTTTTCAAGTGTCTATTACAGTGACCTGCACAGGGTAAGGACCCAATAAATACCTAGACTGACTGCTTCTGTTGCATGTCTTTAAAGATACTCCTCTGCTAGGTAGCAATTCATTTAAGATGACAAAATTCAGAAGCACTGTTGTGTGATCAGAAAAATAGCTAGTAGAGTTCCCTCATTACAAACAGTTCAATATTGCTATTATTACAAGTAAAAATTCAGGGGCTTTCATCTAACCGTGCCCTTCCTCTAGACTGTAGTGTCCTTCTGGGCAGGGAACATATCTACTGACTTCAATATATTGTACTCTCCCTCGCACTTCTCACTCTAGGCTTCAAGGCTCTACATCACCTTGCCCCCTCCTTCCTCTCCTTCCTTCTCTCTTTCCATTGCCCACCCCGCACGCTCTGCTCCTCTGTCGCCCACCTCCTCACCAACCCCCGTTCTCGCCTATCCTGCCGTCGACCCCTGGGCCACACCCTCCCGCGGTCCTGGAATGCCCTCCCTCCTCACCTCTGCCAAACTAATTCTCTTCCCCTCTTCAAAACTCTACTTAAAGCTCACCTCCTCCAAGAGGCCTTCCCAGACTGAGCTCCCCTTCTCCCTCTACTCCCTCTACCACCCCCCTTCACCTCTCCGCAGCTAAACCCTCTTTTCCCCACATTTCCCTCTGCTCCTCCCCCTCTCCCTTCCCATCCCCTCAGCACTGTACTCGTCTGCTCAACTGTATATATTTTCATTACCCTATTTATTTTGTTAATGAAATGTACATCGCTTTGATTCTATTTATTTGCTATTGTTTTAATGAGATGTTCATCCCCTTGATTCTATTTATTGCTATTGTTCTTGTCTGTCCGTCTCCCCTGATTAGACTGTAAGCCCATCAAAGGGCAGGGACTGTCTCTATCTGTTTCCGATTTGTACATTCCAAGCGCTTAGTACAGTGCTCTGCACATAGTAAGCGCTCAATAAATACTATTGAATGAATGAATGAATGAATGAATGAATACTACAGTGCTCTGCACACGGTAAGCGCTCAATAAATAAGGGGATTGATGCCCTCTCAGGCAGAGTAATTGTTGCTGTTATGGTGCTGGTGGAGTAATCCTTTCCCCACCACCTTGCCACTCCTGAGGGACAGAAGGGACCTGCTGCCCAGTGGTCAGGGTAGCTTCTGCAGCACTCCGAAATAGCTCTAGGATGCGGTCCCGTTAACCTATGATTTTCTGATCTACTTGAGTTCAGAGTTCTCCCTATTTTCTGATCTACTTGAGTTCAGAGTTCTCCCTTCCATTGGTGCTGCCACTCTCAGATTGTGAACCCCTTGTTGGACCCAATCTGTGTTTAATTCCCATCTGTACACTCTTTCCCAGTACTTAGAACAGTGCTCCTCACATGGCAATAATAGTGATAAATACTATTACAACTACTCCCAATAGACAAAAAAAAAATGAGAGAAATCCTGACTAGTTTTTTTTCTTATTTGATAGAAACAAAGATATATTCCTTTCAGGTGCAGATGCCACTGAAGGCATACTAAACTCAATTGCTGGATTAATAGAGAATGATTTTTTTGAACTCTAAGATGAATTAATTATTCAAAAAGTCATCTTTAAATGGGATATGAACATTCCACTAGGGACTGGTCTCTGAGTTTGCAATTGGACTGCTTACTAGTTATTTAGGCCTTGAAAATTATGGTTTGTCTTTTCACTTTTTACCCTATTTTTTCTTCTTCCTCATTCTTTTAACCTATTTGTTCTTCCATGATACCAACTCTACCATGGTCCTAAAAGTACCACTCTAGACTGCAAACTTCTTGAGGGCCAGAAACATGTCTCCCAACTTTGTTATACTGTACTCTCCCAAGTGCTTAGTACAGTGCTCTACACATAGTAACACTAAATAAAAACATTTGATTGACTGATTACAGTGCAAAGCCAATGGGCTCGGGTAGATTTGCAATTCATTTTCCAAGAATGAAAGTTCCCCGAGGTTAGGGATCGTATCTACTACCTCTACTATACTCTCCCAAGCAGTTAATCTCTGTAAAGAGTAAGTAAGCACTCAAGAAATACTACTGATGGAATTAAAATAATTACCCAACAGAAATTCTATTTGAACCTATAAAATTTGAATCGGATCTGCCTTCATTCACTTGTAATTCTCACCACCCTTCTAAACAAGTTCACTTCCTGTGACTGTTATTCATGTCATGAAGCTGAGGACAAGAGCATCTTCCTGCAGTAAATATGCTTCAAGAGATAATTTGCTATAAAAACAAAGAGGAAGTACAATATACAGGCATTTATTTTTGTATATGTGTATATGTATATTTCTGCACGTAAAAATCTGTGTCTGATTTTTTCCATCAGCAACGAATCACATGTTATTTAAAGGAGTACAGGGATTTGTGAGGCAACATGCATATTCAATTTTTCATTAAGCTTGCTGCCTTATTTTCATAAGGCCTAGGGATGATCAAGTTGAATTCCTACTAGACCCAGATTACATGAAACTACTGTTCTGTTTCAGGGTGAATTAGAGCAGGAGAGGCAATAATAGAGCCAGGGTATTAGATGCTCCGATCCAGTAGAGTGATACTCCACGTTTCTCCCCTCCAGCAAGACCAGAGGAATAATATATGTTCCAAGCATTTCTAGGACCATATTCCACAGAAAGAATCAAGTTGATGGCAATGGGTTTATGCTCTGCTTTTCTGGCAGGAAACCATGGCAGCTCAGCTGCTGCCAATTTTCTACCATTCAACTGAGCACAGACGCTACAACCAACTTCGGCCCCCTCTTAAATTCAGAGCTCAAGGTGGGTGCCCGCTCTTTCCACCCCTGCAACTAGAGCTAATGAGTGAGCCTATCTGAGCTTGTATATGCTCCTAGCTTTTATTTGTAGACATATTGTCTTTTGGCTGTTTGTGGAGGAATATAGAGTTGTTTATTTTTTTTAATTCTATGTCCAGAAGCTACCCCACAGGTAGTGTGAATATTATTAATTTATGATCATAGAATTAATAATTAATCATAACGTGGAACTTTTACCCTGTTTAGTATTATGGAATGGGAACCCACGATATCCCAAATAAAACTGGTTAAAATAGTAATAACATGAACAGCATAGTACTCCCTCTACACCGCATGTTCATCTTCTAGACTGTAAATTTGTTGTGGGCCGGAAATATGTCTTCCAACTCTGCTACTCTCAACCCGGCTCCACCATTTTTCTGCTGTGTGACCTTGTGCAAGTCACTTAACTTCTCTTTGCCTAAGTTAATTCATCTGTAAACTGAGGATTAAGACCTTGAGACCCATATGGGACATGGACTGTGTCCAACTCGATTAGTTTATATCTACCCCAGAGCTTAGTACAGTGCCTGGTACATAGTAAGCACTGAACAAATGCCATAAACATAAACATTGTGCTCTCCCAAATGCTTAGGACAGTGCTCTGCATACAGTAAGTGCTCAGTGAATATGACTGATTGATTTCTCCTCTTTTGAAGGGGGAGTAATTTCAGCTCTGAGGGGTTGTATGGAACAAAGTTACTGGAAAACACAAAAATCAGCAATCCATTCTCATTTCTGACACTGTTCCACACCGTAAATCATATTCTTAAATCTACGTGGCCTAGTGGAAAGAGCACTGTCCCCTATTCTAATCCCAGGTCCACCACTTACTTGCTGTGTAGGTTTGGGCGAGTCACTTAACTTCTTTCCCTGTACCTTGGTTTCCTCATCTTTAACATAGGAATTAAATCCTACTCCAACCTAGTTAGACTGTGAGTCCCATATGGGACAGGGACCATGTCTGACCTGACCATCTAGTATCTAACCCAGCACGTAATATGGTACATGCCACATAGTAACTACTTAATAAATACTATTGTTATCATTATTTATTACCCTGAAAAATAAGGAGGAATCATGCATTGTTAGTAACTTTGTGCGAAATAGAGTCTTAAATTTAATTCATAGTTTAGAAGCAGTATGGGATAAAATCTGATCTCAGTAAAAATGTGATGTGACAATGCTGAGGATGAACTAAGTAAAAAAAAGCTTTAAACTTCATCCCAAAACAACCTCAGCACCTGCCTTTAAAATATATTATATTTAGTAGATTTTTCTATTGTTTCAGGGTTTGCTTAAACCAGAGTAGATCATATTTGTATGAACCAGAAATGAGACTGGTGGAGGCCTCTGGGAAACAAAGTGAATCTCTTAGGAGTGCCATCGCAGCAAGAAATTTATCCGCATTGCATGACCCTAAGGTCTCAAATTGCTCTTTCATTGGATTATTGTTCTACACTACTTAAGCTCACTGAAAAAGCAATAAGGAAAATCTTATTGAGCATTCAAGATAAATAAACTAAAGGAACTGAAACAATGGACACAATGGATTTTAAGCTAATAGTACATTACTGCTTGGTATTTTTAACTGACAATGGTAGAAACTAATTTTCACTAAATGGTTATTATCTCCTTAACAATTTAGCATTCAACTATACTGCACAAGAATTTTTCTTTAAAAAGTGACCTAATCACAACCTTGTGTCATTATACCAACCACTTTCTAATAAAGAAATCACAATATTGTGATACTTTAAAGTTAAGAATTTCATAGGGAGTTAAATTGCAAATTAGAAAATCACAACTGAACTTAGAATGATTCTTTACCATTGGAGGACTGAATTTTCATGCTACTGACATATCCCAGTTTACTCAAATGTCCAAAGGCCAATTAATACAAATGTAGGAATCATGCTCAACGGTTTACATAAAAGTAAGCCCACTTTGCACAGGGTCAGTGACAGAAAGAACACGAAATTCAAAGGAAGATAGCACCTCTCAAGTTATCTTTTCTAAGAAAGGTGGGAAGTTCAACCTACTCTTAGAATTTGATAGCATCTTTGGGACTAATCATAAGCCTAAAGATTTGATTATCCTGTAACCCAAGATGAATAGAAGAGAGCAGTGGAATGCCTTCATTGAAAACAAACAAAACAAACCAGCAATAACACAATACTGGGATGTAAAAGACACAAAAGAGCTAGGAAATGATCCTCATACTATGCACTGTGTTTGTCAGATTCTTAGTTGAGTATCATGTCCAGGCACTACATTTTAGAAAGCCCACTCCAGAGTAGAGACAAGATTAATGGTCTAGCAAATGGATACTGATGGAATTGGTATTGTTTAAACTAGAGAAAGCTCTCTGTAAGTATGCAAAATGTTTTTATGAGAAAGATCCTGAACAGTTATTCTCTTTCCACAGAAGATTGACCAAGAGGAGATGAGTTTTAAATTCAAGCGGGAAATATTTTAGTCAGGTATAATGAAGCACTTTTTCATAATCAGAGGGATTATATGCTGGGCCAGACAACCATGATGGTTAGAACCAAACTTCTAACTTGATATATAAGAAAAGAAAGGACAACCATCTGTCCTGGAAGTTTAAAACCACTCCTCTGCATGGAATCAAGGGGCTGGACCAGATGATCTCTGAGCTTGTTCCAGCCATATGTCCTATGATTTTTCAAAGTCACTTAAGTAGCTCATAATGACTAAAATGCCACCTTCCTTCCTACGACCATCCAGTGCATAAACTCCACTATTAATCTAGTTTCATCTTGAAGACATAAGAAGGACATATATACACATTTTGCCTTTAATATGAGAGGTATATAACTCCTCTGATATTCAACATTATCAGAACAACATGGAAAAATCTCACAACCCTAAAATGAAGGCTGTGACCTCGAAGGAAGAGAGTGTCAATGGGAAGTGTCCATAGCTATTAATAAAACCACCTTCCCAGGGTGAAGAAGGCATAGGGAATGACTATTTTGAGGATTGCTCTTGAGGCTGAATGCTAAAATCATACAGTTGAAACACAACAACTCACGACACAAATAACAATTACTAGCAAAACAGCCTAGTAAAGTCTCTTTCTACAATAGAAATAACAAGACAAAAAAGATGCACAAATCTGGAGGCACTTGAATCCTTGCTAAAGTGGATTCAAAGTAAGATGTGTTGGATTGTAGACAAATCCTAAATAAAAACTACGCCTCTATCATCCTTCTAAAGAATTAGGCAGAAAGTGTTTGAATATTTGAAGAGTTACCAATTTCTTCAGCAGCTACAAGAAGAGCATCTATAAAGAAACGGCACCCATTCACTTCCAATGAACTGCACATTTTAATAAAACGTCTGGTTATAAAACCGACAATGGACTTTACCAATCTATTTTTTTTGCCAATAGATAACTGATGCATAATGGAAATGTAAAATAACTTTCCTTCACTCTCTGGCCAGTTTTACAAAGCAGTGACACCCCATTTTCCGATCCATTTTGGTCAGCAGAGTGAAATGTCTTCTTTCCAGTGGAGTATGCTGCAAAATGCACTTTAAAATTACAAGAATATCCTAACTCTAGGTCTTTTCCAATTAATTATTTGCTGGGTAAGTGTTAAAATGTCCTTGGCTTCACCTTAGAAACAACTCTCCCAGCTGGTCATTAACTGCCTGGAAAAGAGCCGAAACATTATTAACTGTTGGTAGTCTACAAACACATCTGTTCTATATGTGTATTACTAGTTAGCATTACTATTATTTTCACTCTCACCATGTTGTGTTTAGGAAACAGGGTTACTATTACTTAAGGAAAATGACTGTTATTGAAGGGTCTTGTCAAAACATAATTAACAAGAGGCCAGGACAAACCAGAATACTAGCATCTGAAAGATCCTTAGCACAAACTGAATTAATCTCACTGAAATTATCAGTGGGGGAAAAATTAATGACTGCATATGTTATCCAACCTAAGAGAACCAAGGGATGCCCCGAAAAAGCTGTGTTCACGCGAGTTGAACAGCTAAGTAAAAACCCACCTTGTCAACAAATACAAGCAAGGGGCTTTGCACCTTCATTTGCTATCTCTACCAAAAGGCCACAGGACAGCTGGGAAAAGGAACACGTGTAAACAAGGTAGACCTAATGATTTCCTAATTACAAAGAAGATATTATCTTCTCATTAATTGGCAAGCTAATTGACCAAAACCCTACAGTTTCACAAAATGAGTCCAGTAATCAGAACCTTGGTGTCTGTGCTCCACAGAATTCTCCACACACACTTCGTAGAGCCACAAAGTTGTCAGTTCTGCTTGATTTGTTTGACTACTGTATTCTACGACAGCTGTCGGAAATAATACATTAGAACAGCTGCTGTGACAGCTACAAGGGGCTTGGAATTTTAATTGGACTCAACAAGATCATGTTTATTTTTCCAAACTTAAAAAAGAATATACAAGAAACTGAAGAAGTTTTCTAAGGACTTTGAATTATATTGTTTTCGTCTGGGATCAAGAAAATGTTAAATTTTTCTTGGTTCTGTAATTCCACTACTATTTTCTCTACCAACAGACTGATAAGCAGTAAATGCAAATGAATATCCAAAAAACTTAAGAAGTTTCCTAAGGACTTGGAATTATATTGTTTCCATCTGGGATCAAGAAAATGTTAAATTTTCTCTTGGTTCTATAATTCCACTACTATTTTCTCTACCAAAAGACTGATAAGCAGTAAATGCAAATGAAACTGGGAATCATTAAACGCTTAAGAAAAGGGGTGTAAAGAACGAAAAGTGGTAAGGAGGATATGTAAATAACCCTTTTCAAATGCTGGCGGTGAGCAAGAGAAGATCCCATAGTGTCTTAAGGTTTACTCTGGGAGGAACTTATTCAGTGACCCGAGCTAGTGCCAACTCAAAATAAAACATCTCATTATGGCTTCAACCCTATCCACAAGTGAAGATTGTGGCTTACTCTCAGCATTAGCACAGAGGAAGAAGCACAGGAGCACCACCACTGGCCTGGCTACGTGCATCATCCGGCAGCTTGGCACCAGCATACTTTGGCAGCCTCTCTCTCACTGGCTCAGAAGCCACTGCGAGCCTGTCCGGTCTGAAATTTCTGTTGAAGTTCTTTCAGAGCCTGTGAGAGGAAAAGAAAGAGAGGAAATAAACAAGTTTAGCTTTCTTTTTTTTTCCTTTTCCATCAGAATACCAACAAGAAACTGAGCCATTGTGAAAACAAAATAAACAGAAACCATGATCCATTTGCAAGGGGAAGAAAATCTGTCATATAATTTCTTCATCAATGGCAGAATGTTGGAGCCCAGGAGCATCTTGTGCCTTGTATACCATTTGCTGTGGTTTCAGACCAACCTGAAGTCCCTCACCACTGGACCTCACCCTTTCAGACTCAGTGCCACTTTTGGGCAACATTACCAGGAGTACGAACTGTCAGTTTTAATGAAGCATTAATTGAAGACACCACTAGAACGGAACACACCAAGGCTGCAAAACAGATTTTAGAAGACTATCGATTTTGCAAAATAAAACTCCAGTGCTGACAGCTGGTTAGAAGCTGCTTTCATGGCATGGGTGGAAATGACAGGGCTAATTTGACTTCTCAGCCTAAAAATTGTAGGGCCTGCTTTAAAAAAAGAGAATATTGGATTCCATCTTATAAAAATATGAAAAGATAAGCCTTATTATTTTTTACTTGTCAACTCCCACCCCCCATTGAGATTTATAATGTTGGGCGGGGGGGGGGAAGGCTAGAAGTAAAAACAATAAGTTAGCATAGCCTCTCTCACTTAAAGGTATATTCAGATTTCATGCCCTTGGGCAGGAATTCCGTCTTCTCTATCTTCTTTATAGCAAGTAATACACTGTTGGTATTCCATAAACGTTAAATGATTATTATCACAGAGCCTGCAATAGAGTTCATAAGCAATTCTCTCTGTTTCCATTTTAGTTTCTCTAAGATGAACTTCAGAATGTCCATTTTATGCATTTATATCTCCTGTACTGGGAAAATTGGGCACCTCTGATTTAGCATCTTGGAGCATATAAATAAAAATAACTTTCTGAGAGGAAATACTAGAAATTCCTAAAAATAGCAATACTAAGTCCCTAAAGCAACTCTGAAACTTAACTGTGCCTTAAAAAGAATTGTAAGACAGATCCTGCACTTGGCTGGTCTAAACCGAGCTCAAGCACAACAAGAAAAAGAGATACCATTAATTTCATTATTATGCAAGAGTGCTTTGTATGCAGGCAAGATCAAACCACAAGGAAGGGGCAAAAAAATTCTAATTATCATTTGACTAAATGAAGCCATACAGATATATATGGGAGGTATGAAAAGCAAGGTTTTGTTTACAACCCCAGATGAAGAGCACCTACTCAAGACAAAAAAAAGCTGATCAATTGCTAGGAATCGACTTTTGCTTTCAATCTCTACTGCAAAACTACCACTTGACTCAACCATGGCTACCAAAAGACACAAATCAAAGACATCTTCAAAAAGCAAAGAGCTGAGGGCACCGGCTCTTCCTCCTTCCCTTCCCTTCCCTTACTCCCCCTTTTCACTGCTACCATTCTCATGCCAGGATTTCAAATGACAGCAAAGTCCATGAGACATCAGTCCTGTCGGACTCAATTTGTGTCTGTGCAAGCGTATCAGACCCAACTGCTACATAATGACTTCAGTGCTATCACAGAGATGGAGATGTATGAAATGCACTTTCAAGAAAGAGGTGATTTTGATTTTTCTCCTACAAGACTGGAGGGATGGCACAGTAAGGCTAAAATGGTTCCAAATAAACCTGCATCATGAACAGAAGTGTTACTTTTACTCCATCCCAGACTAGTCTAAAATGGTGTCGATACACAAGCACACTGTAAAAATGTAGAGACTCCTGTACTTATATTGAGTTACAAAACTGAGCCATGCCAAGATCAGAATAAAACGAAAGGAGAATAGAATGGCACAAATAACGATGCGCTCTGTAAACCTAATTTGGGGCTTTTTTCTTCGACTTTTCTGGTATGAAAATTGATGAAATCTGGTCTTAAATATATCCAAAGAGTTGAATGTAGCTTTTAATCATCCAGTCGTATTTACTGAGTGCTTACTGTGTGCAGAACACTGCACTAAGCACTTGGGAGAGTACAATACAGCAATAAACAGGCACGTTCCCTGTCCACGACGAGTTTACAGTCTAGGGGCAAAATAATTTTAAAATACAAAAACATTCTAAATGACAACTTGGAGAACTGATTCACTTGATTTCAGCTACCTGTAGACGAAGGGCAAAGCAATGAAACATGATAATGTGGAGAAAAGCTGAAAGAGGTTTGTGGATATTTATAGCCCCACCTCTGACCATCCATTGCATGAGCTCAGTAAGCTTCTGATATTAGTAATTCTTTTGCTTTATGGGCTCCTTCAATATCTTTCTGTGACAGATGCCTGGGTACAGTGAAGCTGATCAAAATGAGAATGAACATCTTTTCCTTTTTGCAACGCTAAGAATCCTAAACTAACATCTTAAAATGGCTCGTAGAAAGCAATAATTGTATTTGCCAATGATCCGGATCTTATTTTGGCAAATAGAGTGAGTTGAAGATTCTGAGGAGCGACTGCTACACGTCATTCCGGTTTGCAGTGTACCAAAGGGCGCATTTGTCAGAAAGGTTAAAATTGACTAAAGTGATCATACAATATGATTCCCCTTTCACTGCTTTTCTCTAAAACGGAATTATGAAACTACTTCTGGTAACCAAATAAATGCACCACTTTGGTAGTCTACTTTCTGTTGTTTATATTTTACTCTATGATTGGGAGGGGATTTTCCTTTCCCTTCTTATTTCTAGACAACAGAAATAGAGAGAAAGCAGGCAGACATTTTTAATTTTCTCTCTCCAAGTGCTTTTCTTAAACACAGTTAGTGAAGTCATGCGGAAGACAGACAGAGCAGATAGAGCAAACCAGGTGCTGTCAAGCGTCTTTACACAGCTCTGCCTCAGCTCTGACCTACAACAACCCTTTACTCTCAATTCTAGACCCCCTGAGAGGCAAGACTAACAATGTTGCCAAACTGTTCTGAATTGGTGGTGATATTACGAGTGCACACATACACCTCCTGTGTACACATACAGACACGTACTTTACAATCGTATCCTTCTGGGGAATACATTGCTATAACAAACTCGAGGATTCTGTTCCATTCAGAATGAAGACCTGAGAGATTTTTTTTAAAAATCTGTATTTACAACAATCCTTTCTTCTCTAGACTTGAAGGTCTTTGACCGATATCCAGTATTTGTATTTACAAAGATTCTTTTGTCTCAATCGATCCGTGGGAGGGCTTATCATGTGCAGAGCACTGTACTAAGCACTGTACAACAGAGTTGGTAGAAACAATCTCTGCCCTCAAGAAGCTTTCAGGCTACTGAAAGTGCCTTACTGCTATTAGAAGTACCTTACTGACATGACCTCATCAACATTTAAGAAACTGCTGTGAAGAAGATGGGGGAAATAGATGTTTTAAGCAACTTTTCCAATGTCCAACAGGAACAGCATCGAGTCCAATCCTCTTCTTATCTTCTCCTGCCCAACCACACTGTGATCCAACAGCAAATAAGATTAAAATCAACAATAATAATAATAATAATAGTAATAACCATGGTATTTGTTAAGCACTTACTATGTGCCAAGCAATGTTCTAAGGGTTGGTGTGGACACAAGCAAATCAGGTTGGACACATTCCTTGTCCCACATGGGGCTAACAGACTCAATCCCCATCTTTCAGATGAGGTAACTGAGGCACAGAGAAGTGAAGTGACTTGCCCAAGATCACAGAGCAGACAAGTGGCGGGGCCGGGATTAGAACCCACGACTTCTGACACCCAGGCCCGTGCTCTATCCACTATTCCATGCTGCTTCTCCCCTTCCTTCAATATCTTCGCAGGAAATTCCTACCTCTTTTAAAGGGCCCAATGAGCCACAGATAGTACTATATTTCAAGGTAATTGTTACAGTTTATCAGAATTATAAAATGTTTTTCATAATGTTGAACCTAAACTTTAACTGCAGCAGATCCTGAAACCAGTCTCTGACTACTTCCTGACTCCACATTTGACACTTGTACCTTGACTAGGTGTGGATCTTAAGTTCTTCCACGTTGTCATTGGCATTGCTTCCTTGCTCAGGAGGAGCAGCAAGGCTTAGTGGGCAGAGCACGGGCCTGAGAGTAAGAAGGGCCTGGGTTCTAATCCTGGACCCGCCACATGTCTGCTGTGTTACCTTGTTGGGCAAGTCACTTCACTTCTCTGTGCCTCATTTACCTCTTCAGTAAAATGGAGACTAGAATGTGAGCCCCATATGGGACAGGGACCATATCCAACCTGATTAACTCGTATTTACCCCAGTGCTTAGAACAGTGTTTGGCACATAGTAAGCACTTAACAAGTACTATAATTATTACTGATAATTATTATTTCTCCTGACAAGCCCAGAATTTGCACTGCACACTGGCCCAGAATTATCTGCAGCCTATGTAATAATAATAATAATAACGGTATTTGTTAAGCACTTACTATGTGCCAAGCACTGTTTTAAGTGCTGGGATAGATACAAGGTCATCCCACGGGGAGCTCACAGTCTTAATCCCCATTTTACAGATGAGGGAACTGAGGCACAGAGAAGTGAAGTGGTTTGCCCAAGGTCACACAGCACACAAGTGGCGGAGCTGGGATTAGAACCCATGTCCTCTGACTCCCAAGCCCGTGTTTTTTCTGCTAAGCCACACTGCTTCTCATATAACCAATATCCATATATCCAAGCCTACCTACTGGCATATCTGATGCACCTTAAACAAGGTCCCCGCTACAGGTCTGGGTAAGTCATATCCGCAGTTTATTCAGCATGCCATCTCTTGTTAGCTTAAGTATTGACTGCTTAACTTAAAAGAGTTATCGGGGGCGCTCATAGATCCTCTGTCTTTCTCCAAATGGCCATGTTGTTATCTCCTTTGCACCTACTTTTGGACGTTATATCCTTCTATGAAATAAGGATGTTAATTTCACAGAAAATCATACCATCTTTTCAATAGTTAAGTGCTACTAAAAACGTTTACTACTGGATTGGCCAACAAAAATAGCCATAACTAGCACTGAAAATAACTAATCTTATTAAAATTATATTTCATGAAGTACCCCTGGTGGGTAGAGGAAAGCAAATAGTGATGAGTGGCTTTTATTAACATAACTTTGTTTCTCTAGTGGCACAGCCATCTGACCCTCTGGACATCAAGACAAAATCTGCCAGCATCACCTTCATAACATCGCCAACATCCCCCTTTTCTCTCCATCCAAACCGCTACCATGTTAGTGCAATCACTCACCCTATCCCGAATGGATTACTGCATCAGCATCCTTTCTGATCTCCCAACATCCTGTCTCTCCCCACTTCAGTCTATACTTCACTCTGCTGCCCGGATTATCTTTCTACAGAAACATTCTGGGCATGTTACCCCCCTCCTCAAAAATCTCCAGTGATTGCCTATCAACCTCCGTATCAAGCAAAAAGTCCTCACAAAGTTCTTCATCACCTTGCCCCTTCTTACTTCACCTCCCTTCTCTCCTTCTACATCCCAGCGCGCACACGCAGCTTCTCTGGTGCTAACCTTCTCACTGTGCCTCATTCTCACCTGTCCTGCCGTCAATACCTGGCCAACGTCCTACTTCTGGCCTGGAATGCCCTCCCTCCTCAAATCTGTCAAAAAAATCACACTTACCCCCTTTAAAGCCCTACTGAAGGCTCACCTCTGCCAGGAGGCCTTCCCAGATTAAGGCCCCCTTTTCCTATGCTCCCCCTCCCCATCTCCCCAACTCGCTCCCTTTGCTCTACCCCTCTCCCCCAACCACAGCACTTGTGTATATAAATACATATTTATAATTCCATTTATTTATATTAAAGATGTGCATATATCTGTAATTCTATTTATTTATATTGATGCTATTGATACTTGTTTACTTGTTTTGATGCCTGTCCCCCCTGTTCTAGACTGTGAGCCCACTGTAGGCAGGGATTGTCTCTATTTGTTGCTGAATTGTACTTTCCAAACGCTTAGTACAGTGCTCCGCACACAGTAAGCGTTCAATAAATACGATTTAATGAATGAATGAATGAATGACAGGTAGTATCTGAGCCTTCCTCTCTGCAGAACCTTTGTAGCAACCCACAAACCAAACCTCAAGGCCATGTAGATTCAGACTTTTTTTTCCACTAGGAAAAACATTCCCAAAAATCCACAAATATTATAGTATATATAAAGGGTACTATGGAAGAGGAAAAACCACTTGCAAGGGATTAAAAAATCCTTGGTTTATTACTGCTCAGGCTGTGTGATGCACTATGTTATGATAAGGAAGTCACTTAACCTCTGTGTCACCTATCAAGAACGGATCACTGATTTTTACCTACTACTTCACGGGCAGACATTTGAGGTTAATAGTCTTTTAATAGTCGTAAAATTGTTTCAAACTCCTTGAAAGAAGAGCCAAAATGCAAACATCATTATTTTATATGGAAAATATAGTATTTGAAAATATGGAGCTTTTGGTTTGTGAAAGAAAGGAAAGTAAGGGGGATGGTCAAGCACGGAGATCAAATTTCCATTGATGAAAGCACAGGATCAGAAATACTGGATAAGAATGTCAACTTTTGGCAGTCTTGAAATGACATGTCCCTCAGAAGTGACAGATTACCACAGGATCTCATGGGAAAAAAAAGGTCATAGCTGTCACAAGAACTAACCAGAGCAGGCATATATTAAAGAAGGGTGTGAGACACAGACTTCATGGACTAATGTCTATCTAGAAAACCAAATGACTATGTAAGTCACTATGGGAAAAAACAATGGAAGTGGAGAGGGAATAGGAGGAAATTAATTTGAACTGAAGTTGGAAAAGTCCATGATAATGCTAAAACAGAAGCACTGCAGGACAAAGCAATGAGGCCTGAGGGACATATACACAGGGCATAAGGAATTATTTCTCATCTCAGAAACTCTATTTACATTGAAATGAAATTCTTGCATTGGAACAAGGAAGTGTTCAAACCTTCTTAAAATTTTGATGGCTAGGGCCACCCTAAACCGTCGATGAAAACTGCAGATGATCCCAACCCCTCAAGAGTAGTGGGGGAGGACAGAAGACCACCTATACAGCATTTACATTAGAAAAGTTGTTGCTGTTTCTCACTGAGGACTTCTTGCCTGGAACAATGAGGGACCTGAAAATTGTCCTGTCGAACTTTTGTTTAATAACAAACTTTTACTACACACGTTTTGAAATTGTGGAATTTTAATCTATTTTCATTTTTGATTGGTGACATTTTCCAATATATCTTCTTTCCCAAATTAATATTGTGAATGGTTTGTAGGTTAGAAAATTCCAGAGTCAGCAAACCTAGGTCATGACAGTATGGTCCTTTTCACTTGTAAATTCATTAAAAAAAAGATTGGGAGGAGGAGGAGGACAGGGAGGAGGAGAGGGATGAGGAGAAGGGAAGAGAGGAGAGAGAGAAGGGGAGATGGGGAGGGGGAGAGGGAAGGGTAAAGGGTAAGAGTGGGGAGGAGGAGGAGCATGTCCTAATGAAAAGAACAAGGGCCTGGGAGTCAGAGGACCTGGGTTCGAATCCTGAGTCTGCCACTTGTCTGCTGTGAGACATTAGGCAATTCACTTGACTTCTCTCTGGCTCAGTTTCCTCATTCATAAAATTGGGTTTGAATACCTGTTCTCCCTACTACTCAGACTGTGAACCCCATGTGGGACTGGTACTGTGTCTGAATTGATTATCCTGTATCCACATCAGTTCTTAGTACAGTGTTCTGAAGGGAATTGGTTATTCTTACTAACTTTAGTAAACATTGGCAAAGTGCTTTAGAATTCTGTAATTTCTATTAGGTTTAGACCCAGTGTTGGAGATTTAACTTTAATCCTGACTTTACCACCGAACCTCCATTTCATATGAGAATTGCAAAACCTCACTGGGCTACATTTTCCAATCCTTACTATAGATGATAGTACTGCTCATATTGTTACTTCAGAGCATAAGCAAATGAAAGAATCAATCAATGGTTTTATTGAGTACTTACTGCACGCAGAGCATGGTATTAAGTGCTCGGGAAAGTACAATACAACAGAGTTGGTAGACATGTTCCCCGCCCATGAGTTTATAGTTTAGAAGGGCTAAACTGATGCATAGACAGAATAGTGGAAATTCTTGGGTCAAAGAGAATACAAATTCATGTGCTCAAAGGAAAAGCAAAAACCACAAACATACACACACACACACACACACAAAAAAAAAAATCAAAACAATAACAAAAAAACCCACTTGCAGTTTCATAAACCTGGCCAAAATGTTAGCAGATGACCAAGTCAAAGAGTTCAGAGGGCTGGGTGGTACAGATTATTAACCAGGAATAGATTTTTCAGTTCTGGGAAGTTAATAATTAGAGTAATAACATGCAGCCACATGTCAGCAACAATTTGAGGCATGCTTATCTTGCATATTCCTTCCTATTTGTTTTCAGTCATGTTATTCTTTTAAACTTTAGCCAGGACTTGTTGCTGATCCAGGACTGCCAGAGATGGTGAATTCAAGAGTTTAGACAGGGCAGTAATCCAGCTGCAGCTATTTTAGCCTGACTGCACTTTATTATAACATTGCTGATGGCAAAACTACCATATTGGAAGATGAGATGGAGAAGTGGAATGGTTATTTTTCAAAAGCAGTTGGCATTATAAAATGATTTTATAATAAAGTACAAAAACTTCCTGGAGCAATAAAAGCACTGTGCACTCCCCATACTAAAATATGCCATAATAGCAATGAAAAAAATATTTGCCCACACTTGCTCTTTTGGAAAATATATTCTACAGCCTTGAAAAAAAGACTCTGTAAAATATTGTCATTTTTATTAGACTTTCAAAAAAATCCATGAAAAAAATCCATAGTGCAGATGCTAAAAAGGAGGTAAAAGTCAACAGAGACCTTCTGGCACTTTTGGATGCAAGGTCCTCATTTTCTTTTAATTATCAGTGGGAATTCTCCCAAAGTGAATGGGCAACTTTAGATTAAAAAAAAAATGTTGTGCAAATGAATCCACCAAGCTGAAAACCATAGTTCACTTCAAGCACCCTGCAGTACATTTATAGAAATCCCTTTTTCAAACGCTAAAGTGCAGGAATGCAGAATTATTCAGATTTGGCACTCTAGCTCATATCCCTTCAAATGCATGTTCACATATGCTTCAAGTCTACCAAATGTAAGGAGGAGAAATTGAGAAAAAATTATGATTTTTCATACTTCCTCTCTATGTCCTAGTACCTGTGTAAATTTTTAAGCTCTTAAGTGAATACAAAGGCATGATAAATATGAAAACAGATGCTCAAACAGTCATGTAGTTAGGCAGGTTAGGAGGTAGGGAAGGACATTAGTGAGGATTTCACTAACTTGCAACATTGAAATAATTTCAGCATTGCAAGATCTTCATGAAAACCCCTTTCAATCAGTCAATTGTATTTATTGAGAACTTACTGCACTCAAAGCACTCCAGATATGCACACATATGACGGAATATCATTTTGACCACATAGTCCAGTATAGGCTTCCAATATATTGATTTGGACAGTCTCATTGTTCTCTAATATGAATACCTTTGGTAAGAGATATATTTAGTTTTCTAGCTATTCTTAACTTCTATGAAGGGCTTCCCAGCCTCCTTTTTCAATGATCCAGCAGAAACGTACTTTCCTGCTTCCCTTAACATATTCAGAAATAATGTGTTACTCTTTCTACTGTTTCCAGCTACCAAACTCTCTCCTAGCCTTATAAATTGACCTAAAATACTTTTGTCTTCCTCCCACTTTTCTAACCTTTTCTATAAAGACATTACTGTTCTACCTTTAATCTCAATGGAATGCAGGTGGCTGATATTAGCCTAATGTTCTGCAAACTAGGATAAACCTGCTCTGACGTTTAAAGTAAAAACTGTATGCATATGATCCCACCAGCCATTACACCCTTACTTTTAAAACTGTAGCTCTAGTTAAGCCTTCATAGTGGGTGAAAATAAGAATGTGTTTCTAATGTTCCATACATCAAAGACTTTTTTTCTGATTCTTTTCACCTCGGAATTGAGACGGTATATCAAAATCCAATAGCCCACCTTCATCTTCTCTCTTTCTAGCATTCACAGTATCTACAAATGCACACTTTTCAGTAACTCCAAAAGCCCCTTCCTTTTCAGGATTTGGAAGATGGGACCTGCTGTGATTCAATTGCTGGCTTACCTCCTAAATTAGTTTTCCAGTCTTAGCTGTCCTTTTACTTTCGGCACCTAGCTTCCACTCCAGGACTTCCTCTATTATTGAAGTCCTCTATTATTGAAGGCTTTTAAAGCACCAAATGCAGCTACACAACTCTTCTTTTCCTTCCAATAGTCACTTAAATGTATTTGATTCTGCTGGTGTCTAACTTCACTAATTTACGAATAGATAATGGACCGCCATGCCGCACATGGAAAGAGATGCAGCTTCTGCATTCTATCCTGCTTTTCTACTAGAAAGGGTATAGGGGTCCGGTCCTGGCTCCCACTCTCTACCGCCACAGTTTTTCTCCAATAAATTACTAAGTCCGATAATTCACATCAATTTGGCTTCTCCTCTAAAACTCTGATTCCAACTATTTGACCTTTTGAAGCATTACCTCTATGACATAGTCTCTTTTCAATTCATTCTTTTATATTATCATTAGATGTTAACTGTTCTGGATACTGAGCTCCCAAACTTATTCTAAACAGTCTATTCTGATCAGTTCATTTAAAGGATGTTTGTTTCAGGTTATGCAGGTACACATTTTTAGCTTATTAGGTGTGCCTTTGGTGGTACGATAGTGATTGAGGCTCTACACAGATCTTTCCCCTCACCCTACTTTCAGCCTGGCTGGACTCTTTTGAGTCTGCTGTGGGGCAAACCATTTTGGCATTATCAACACTTAAAATGCTATGTCTATCAATCAGGCACCAAGGTTAAAATCAAGGTATCTGGTTGATCTCTGAGACAGGATGACTGCGGGAAATGATGCCAGAAACATCGGTATTAACTGCATAGAACAAGTTTTGTAAGATGAGATTGCCACATTGTCAAAATGTGATTGCCAAATATACATTCACCTCATATAGAAATTTTTCATAATGAAATGTGTTCCACGACTACACTTAGCCCAGATTCATAGTCTACACCAATCAAAGTGTACACAAATAAGTCTACTTAAAGGTACAGTTACACTTATCTAGGACTTAATTTAGTGCTAGACTTGTCATGGTGGGCACAGTGTTGGCAGGAGGGTGGCTCCCCCATTGGCCTTTCAGTCACACATGTACTCATTCATGAATGTCACTTTCAGGGGTGCATTCTACTGATATGATGTATAATTACATAGACTTGCTGTGTGTAAACAACAAAGTAACACCATGGATTTCTTCCTAGGCCTCATTCTCAATGATATAAGGAGATCACTGTCATCTCTGAAAGATTCTCTCCATATCAGTGAGGTGGGTAGATCTTTCAGAGGTGCTGGTGTGCTGCATAGAAGTCCTTGGTTTCGTTTAGGATTGAGTAATCTTGGATTTCTTCAGCCATTTCTCCCTATTATTCTTACCTTATTTTGAATGCTTTATGATGAAGGCTTTTGTCCAAGTCATGAGGGCCTACAAGATGTCGATGATGTATTGCTCATTTAGCTGCAACTAGATCTTTCATTTTAGAGCCATCTCATCATAAAAGTCTTAGTTTTATCGAATCGTCACACCCACATTCATAATGGTATATTTTATTTGGTAGAGACCCCCATTGGCTGTTAGCATTAGCAGATGGGATTTTTCAATGCAAATAGGGTCTTTTTTTCTTAAGTGTCTTTTTGAGCTATTTAGCCATTAGGTGGATTGGATTCTACTCCAGATGGTGTCCAACCCAATTTGCTTGTATCCACCCCAGCGTTTAGTACAGTCCCTGGCACACAGTAAGCACTTAACAAATACCACAACTTTTATTATTATTATATGGGAATGAAACTTTAATCACAATCAACTCTAATCCCTCATAGTTGTTGGTTAAGTCAGAGTTGATGTCATGTCATGTCCTATGCTGTCGAGTCATCTCCGACCCATAGCAATGCCATGGACACATCCCTCCCAGAATGCCCCGCCTTCATCTGCAATCGTTCAGGAAGTGTATCCATAGAGTTTTCTTGGTAAAAATATGGAAATAGTTTACCACTGTCTCCTTCCGCACAGTAAATTCGAGTCTCCACCCTCGATCTCCCATGCCGCTGCTGCCGAGCACAGATGAGTTTTGAAGGGGACCCAAAAAGATCCTTTTCCCATCATGAGCACAGTAATGCAGGGTTACGGGATAGGCCCATTCCTGGTCAATTCTTTCACTGCTAACACGTTGGAGGAAACCACAAGGAATCCCACAGTTGGTGCCAGGAATATATTTCCTATTCACCTGAAATACTGAATACTAAAGTTTATGTTGCCATCTAATTCTGCTACTTAGACATACACTATGTAATGAAGCACAGATAGACGAAGAAGTAGAAAACAAAATTTAAAAAAAGAGCATGTGTTTAGAAGACTGATAAAGAATAGTTTCCTGTCACTGGAGCATCAGGCTTCATACCAAAGTGAAACCCCTTGTTCTCAGTTCCTTATCCATTTTAGCTCCTAAGAAAAAAGCAACATATAGAGGGGAGGAAGTCAGAACTGATAAGTAACCATCAAGAAATCAAAAGAGAAAAATCCGAAATGGATCACAGCTCTAAAAAAAACTCACTACTGAGAAAGCTAAGGATTCAAGGGTAAGCTTTTCTTACAGTCTCTCTAGAATGCTTCTGGGACAACAAAGGAATGGACAAAAGGTGAGGTAAAGCCTAATGGCATAGCTTTTTCATCACCAAGCCAAGTGTGAATAGCCTTACAATAACCGTAAATTAAATCTCTATTTACAAAACTAAGGGACTGGAAAAATATCTTGGGCTCAATCCTTTTTCTCCCATTATGCTACCTATTTGGCCTTTAAATTGCACATTCAAGAACTAAATAAGGATGTACTTAAGCTTGATGATATACTGATCAGTAGTGGTAATGCCCCCATAGACCTTTCAGATAGGCATTGCTTCATATAATGTTGTGCGGCTGCAGGCTTAGTCAAGGGGTATCATAATGCAAGTTTTCCTTAGAGTGTGGTCTGCTGACAACATAAAGTACATGTTCTAGGAGAACTCTTTTTAGTGACCAGTTTACATAGTCTAGTGTACATTTATTGATTATGGCATTTTCATTTGTTTTCATTCTTGATAGGGCTATATTTTAATTGTTTTATATGTCTGGTCCTTCTCATTTCGATTGGGAGCTTCTTGTTGAACAAGGATCATGTATGAATTGACTTTCATATGGTTACTTCACATGATACATTGATTTTAACACTCTATGGGAAAAAGTGATAATAGATACTATTATAATAATAACAACAACAATGATGACTTCTGTGAAATTATACTAGGGAAAAAATTATGGAGAACCTGGCAAACTTCTTGTACCAATTTTTTTTTTTTTAAAGTCAAACAGTGTTCCAGAAAACTGAAGTAACTGAATTAGGGAAGCTGCATGGCCTATTGGAAAGAGCAAAGACCTTGGAGTCAGAGGACCTGGGTTCTTATATCAGCTCTGCCAACTGCTTGCTGGTTGACCTTAGGCAAGTCACTTGACTTCTCTGTGCCTCGGTTTCATCAACTGTAAAATGGGTATTCAATACCTCTTCTCCCCGCTACTCTGACTGTGAGGCCCATATGGGACAGGAACTGTGTCCAACCTAATTGACCTGCATCTACCCCAGTGCTTAGAACACATAGTAAGTGTTCAACAAATTCCATAAATAAACTGCCAATGCCATTTTATTGAACATTTACTGTGTGCAAAGCACTGCACTAGGACTTAGAAGAGTACAATACAACAGAGTTGATTAACATGTTTTCTGGCCTCAAGGAACTTAGCTTTTAGTGCAAATAGATAAACCTTATGGGGAGAAGGAAGATAAATATTCATGCCATTTTTAAGATGTCAGAGATCTTAAGATCAGATATTGGTAACCTAAGTGTTTAATAAGAAGCATTATGCACTTAAACAGTGGTATAATCCACAGTTCAACCAGCTTCTATGATTGTTTACTTTTATGTTTTTATTTAAAATGACACAGCTCTTGGCATTTCCCGAGTGTGTTTTCTATCATTTTTATTAAACATCGTTTCCATGCTGTGAGGTAGGATTTTTTGATTTGGAATCTGGTTGTTTTAAAAGTGCCCTTCCCCATCACTACCTTGCTGGGGGTTAATCCTTGACCTCTTTGAGCTTCAAGTGCCCCATTTGTTAAATACAAGATAATAGTTGCCACCTACTTACCTTTCAAGAAGTCTGTCAGAATTAATAAGTGTCAAATGCATTTTACTATCAAAAATGCATGAGTTGAAGGCAAGAATCAAGTGCTAGTTATAATCTGAAAATTGAGTGGCACTTGATTCTTTCAGACTTAAATTAGACTTTATATTCACTTAGCTCTTCTTCACAATGGGATAGAGAACTTTCTAAACCTAAAAATAAAGTGTTTACTCTGTCTCAAACAGAAAAATACATTTTTTATCGGTTATATGTTTTTAATATTATGCTATTCTCATTTTTTTAGGGGAAGACTGTTGATGTGAAAGACAGCCCTGGACGATATTGTTTCTGATTGCTTCTAATCTGACATAATATCCCTTTTTGACATATTTTCTTTATATATTTTTTCACAGCAAATTTGAGAAAATATAATTAAAATATCATTCAGTATGCATTTGAAGACATACAATTTCAATATGAGTTCAAGCTCACTAATTCTCTCACCCCAGAAATTCCCTCTCCAAATAATTACAACATGAAAGCAAATGTTTCAGAAAGCAGAGAATACTAATACTGCACATATCTGTGGGGAAAAAAAATCTGGGGGAGTTTTGCTAAAGTGTCTTCAGTGCCTATAATGAAGATACTCTGTAAATGTAGTCTACTGAAAATGAATACATTATTTAAATTTATAGTTCACAAGAAAAGCTATTTAATGTGAACAATTGTTAGTATTCATGTGGTAAACAGGTTAGGTTTCTGTATAAAAATCAACATAAGTTCAGTATATTTAAAGTCTAAAGCTGTCTACTTCTAATATTTTTGAAGACATAAAAGAAAGCAATTTTTTAAAAATGAGGTTTTTAGTTTTCTTCACAGGAGTTATGTAAATGGGAAAACATGCTTTTCAACTGTCTTCAGCTCTTATTTAAATATTTTAATGTCTTCCTTATGAATACAGCAAACAACACTATTTTCAAAATGAAAACACTAACTTGAGTGTTCCCGAAGGTAAAGGAAAATGTATACCATGCACACTAGTTGAGAGACTAAAATACGGAATATACAAAACTGGATAGTGCAATTCAGGTAGGCAATAGCCCCCAATTAATTTGCTCCCCTGGAGAATCCATGGTCCCAGAGATCATGGCATCTGAGTTTTTGTGGGGGTCCTTCAGTATCGGGAGCCTGGAACTACTGTCACAAATATGTTAAAATTGGGAAGAGCCACACACCTAATAAGGAACCCAGTACCACAGCATCCCTGAAGTTAAATATCTGTGATGTTACACCTCAACCTTATCAGCTGATTTGAGGCATGAAGGCAACAGGTTGGAAGATAATCAGACAGAAAAAGCTGACAATGCAATTGAGAAAGAGACCACTGGCTTTTGCAATTGCACTAGAAACTCAGAGCTTATAAGAAACAAAATCTACCTGCACTTATGTTCAGATAGGGTAACAGACAATAATAATACTGATGGTACTTGTTAAGCGCTTACTATGTGTTAAGCACTGTTCTTGTTGACCGTTTATAATGCTGTTTACATGCCAGCTGAGCAAACGTACAAGTAGTCTTCTGCAGAAACATTTTGAAAGTAAAAAGCCTGTCTAAATAAAGTGGTCAATTACAGTCTTCAGACTTGAAATAGGTTCTGAATGTATATTGATGACCAATCCCAATACAGTATCTTCAATCAATCCATCAGTGGTACTTACTGAGTGGTTCCTTTTTGCAATGTGCTGTGATGAGCACTTGGGAGAGTACAGTGCAGTTGGTAAACAAGATCCCTGTTCTCAAGGAGCTTACAGTCTAACGAGGAAGACAGGCATTAAAATCCATTACAGGGAGGGGAAGAAACTGAGTATAAGGATATGAACACAAGTGTGGGAATTCAGATGGAGGTAGAACTAAGTGCATGGGAGAGATAGCAGGGAGGGGGCATAAAAACCTATTAGGATTTTCAAGAAGGGAGAGTACTAATCTATCAGATAAGTAGAGGGAGGGAGTTCCAGGCAGGACAGAGGACCTTAAGGGGTCAAGAGTGGGTGAGATGAGAGGGAGGAACAGGTGAGTAGGCAAGCATTAGAGGAGCAAAGTATAGGGTTGAATTGTAGTAAGAGAGGACTGAGGTTGGGTAGGAGCAGGACAGCTGAAATTGAGTGCCTTAAAGCCCGTGGTAAAGAGTTTCTATTTGATGTGAAGATGGAAATGGAGTTCTTGAGGAGGCCAGAGTCATGCATAGAACACTTTTTTAGAAAGATGACCCACGCAGCCTAGTGAAGTATGGAATAAAAGGAGAGAGGCTGGAGGCAGGAAGGTCAGCAAAGATGCCGATGCAGTAGTTGAGATGGGACGAATGACGTGGAATGATGTGAAATCTTCTTGAATATCAATCTTCATGAAGCTCTCTACTGTATATTACCTTGTTGTAAACTGTAGGTCAAAAAAGGGACAATCAAGAGAAGTAACAGAAAAATGTTTCACATGAGACTTCAAAAGATATAGAGAAATTCAGGGAGAATATTCTTGATGACAGGTTTCTCAAAGTAGCAAGTTACAGTGAGAGCACTAAAAGAAATGAAAGTGATAAAGAAGTTGCGTTTGTAAAGTGTTTTCAAAGCACATTAAAATAAAGTGATATCAACGTGCAATATTGCTACCCAAAATAATCCTAGTGTTAGAAGGGAGGATGAACAGAAATAGATTGGATGAAAGGGATGAAAAAAAGAATGTGTACTGACTGGTAATTATCTTCTGGAAACAGAAAAGCAATTCTCACTGGTCTTCTCTATTCACTGACCAACCCCGAAAGACCCACCCTGATTTCTCAATCCTGGTGTTTCCTTTCATTACTTGGAATGGAAATGGAATAGTGGAAATTAAGCTTGTCCCACTGCCTTTTATAGTTCTAAAATATAGGACATGCCGTATTAGGAGGTAGATTTCCTCCAATAAATAAAGTATATCAATGCAACTGACTGCAGTCTCTCTGGCATTCATTAGAACTATATCTAATCTTTGTAGAGCAAAGGAATGCATGAAAGATTTCAGTTTCAGTGTTGAAGTAAGATTGATTCTCTGGAATTTATTTGTTCCCAGGGAGAGAGAAAACACACTTCTTTTCACCATTTTGTGCGTCCATCAGTTAATTGCGCACATCAGTTGTGCCAGTATTCTTAACCACTTGGAAGCAACAGCTGTCTCAATATGATGACAAGTTTGCTCCAAAGAGCCTTAGTTCCTGCTATTGAGGAGTTAACAGCTGCTTGGCATAAATCCTTGCATTTTTTCACTTAATCCAATCCCTACTGTTATCCTTAAAGATGAATAAAATAAATTCACCCATCAATAGTGTCTCCCTGGCATCAGAGGCAAGAAAGCAATATAAACTAACCCATCATGTCAACAGCTGAATGAGTTTCTTCAATAGAAAACCTCTTTTAAAATTAATGGCCTGCTGCTGCATGATGAGTGCTTGGGTAAAGGAAATATTTATAGGTTTTCTCCTAACTTCTGACCCTTGAAATTAAAAGCATTTTTCCCACCCCCTCGGTTCCAGTTAACCCTCAGGAAAAATGTCTGTCTTCATGGCAGAAAGAAATTTTCACGATACTAAGATTATATAACTGCCCTTAAGTGGTAAAATACAAAAGAAATCTACCTACGGTAAGACTGTCTTCATCATCAGTGCCCAACAAAGTGCTGAATGGGGTGCAGGAATGATCCAGGAAATTTACCCCACCTTCGACTCTCCTCCCAATATGTACCTAGCCCAGTTCTGAGGATGGATGTCCAACCCAAGCAAGACCTCATAGGCAGATTGCCCAAAGTCCAATTAGCCTCTAAAGGGGTGGATGTTTCAGATCAGAATCTTTATAGGTCCACTCCATATCAGGATAGAATTGATAGGCCTGGCATTGGTGGTCCATAATTACCCAGGCAGAACCGCAGTGGTGATAGACCAGCCTGAAAGAGAGTAGGGGAGAGAGAAGTTTGCCACAATAATTGCCCCAGTGCTTTGGCTTCAATATCAGGGTTTCCCTCACTGAAAGGCTGAAAAGTCAGAAATACCAAAATATCAAGATACCCACCCCCAAAAAACTTTTTTCTTTTATATAATTGATTTCCTTTTCTAAAATCAGAAGATCTTAGGAATAATCTGTTTTAAGTTCTATGCCAGAACTCTAATTTCCGTGATAAAGCAGAGAAAATCTACTACAGTAACACAGCAAGGATGTTGGTTGGCTATCAGACACTGTTGCTCATGACATTTTGAGTTGCTGGCTTGTCAATATCCATCCTATCACTTGTCATGAAGAACAAGTGACATAACAGGGAGGAAGCTTTGGAGAAGTGACAGGAGAGATGGCCCTTTCCTTCGCTTGGCAGGGGAGTTGGGAAGCAAGGCTCCCTAAATCAATGTCTGTCACTGGTATCTGCCACTCCTCCCCCATCTTGTCTTTACCATCTCTCCCACTGCCCCTTGTCTAAGCCTCCTTTTCCACTACAACATTCTTGTTCTCTCTAGGCTTTCTAGAGCAAGGTCAAAACCAGCCCTGCTAGCTGCTTCTGAACCAAGATTTTTGGCAACGAGGTTGTTCTCAATATAGAAAGAAACCTAGTCCCACCCTGACCCATTACATGAGCCCTCTGTTGTAAAAAAGTTCAGGGGTGTTCAAGAAGGTGGGCAAAATGGCTGCTATGTGTATTATCATGTATACTGTCACAGCATCTGCCTACAGAACTACATAATCACAATGTTTCAAAAGTGTCTATGAGAAGATCCCACTTAACAGCCACCTTGAATTCTTAGGCAATTTCTGCTGTATGTTGAGTGTTACAGAAATCGGATGACATTATTTGCGTAACTAATGGCAGAAATTTCAAGTCTTTCCAAGTACCGTAATTGGAAATTGAATGCAACAGCAAAATCCTCTTGGCAATTTATCTTCAGCTGCATTATACCAACTATGACTTGAGAGAGAAAAAACAAACCCCAAATCACAAACTGGAAATGCTATATTAACAATGTCACCATTCTGTTTCACTAAACTTTGCATTTTTCATTAGAATTACCTTAATTCTATTATAATTGAGCACTCTATAATAAAAAGCAGAACGTGCTTTAAAAACAATATTCTGGGGATAGCACATGCAAAAGGAGGCATATCCACTGCAATTAAAATGAACCCATTGGTTCTATTTTTAAAAGAGAAAAAAATCCCCAAAGTGGATAGCTATAAGCTACTAGTTACCTCTTCTGAGCATGACTCTTCAACATTAGTGTTAACAAGAAGTTGCTTAGAATTAAGTAAAAAATAATCTAAAAAAACCCTAAATTTTCTTCATAAATGTTCAGATGTGACAAACATCAGAACTCAACAAAAGCAAGACAAATCTGTGGACAGTTCATTTTAGAAATGCTAATGCTGTTTGACTGGCATTCTAACATATTCTAACAAATTAAATTCTAGGAGATGGGTTTCAATAACAAAATGTAAATATGCCAAATGAAAGTCTTAAATTAGCTAAAACTAAAACCTTTTGCAGGTATTTTACATATGAGTTTAGCACAGTACTTCATCAGTACTAGCTGCATTTATTGAACATATATGTCATTAGATATAACACATATGTGAAGCATTTTTTTCTTCCTATTTATGTAATTATGTGATGTAAAAGCCATATGCTCCATTATAGAGGACACTAAATTTTTCTGGAAGTGAGGCAAGGTCTTGATTCACATTTTCATAATATAAAATGGCCTTTTCATTAAAAACATATTATTGTTATGCTTCCAGGCATTTACCTTATGTTCACAGTAACACCCTGGTACCATTAGAGGTTAAAAACATCTGGAATTTAGACATTAAGATTTTAGGAATAGTAGATCTAGTCCTGAAAATATAGACTATTAAATGTGGGCCTACAATGAAGGTGGATTTTTGTGGGTGGTAGGTCTCGGGTTGGGTAGGGATGTGGGGTAATGAATAACAGATCCATACACCGTCACGTAATAACGGCACTAAAGACTAAGGGGTCAAATTTCACAAGTTGAATTTTCCTAATGCCTAGCACACTCCCTGGGCACAAACTGGATTCCTTTAGAAGCTATATTTTAACTCTTTCTGTGCTATTTAGTTCAGTAAAATGTTAACCGTAGGTTGTGGAGCTTACTGAATAGCTATCAATCCAGTGTGATCCAGGCATCCTCTTGCTCTCACAATCAGTAACAACTGCACCTACTGAGAGAGAAAAGCAGTCTGGACCTGGGGCATGAGAGACTGTGCTTGACTGGACCACAGAATGCTTTAGAAGCATAAAACAATGTGGCAGGTATTCTAGGGAGTGAGGGCTGGGTCTATGTTACCTTGACCCTTCTCGGCCCTTAAAGTCATTTGTTTACCTTTGCTGTCTACAAGCTAAAGGTTGAGTTTACAGAGGCAAAAAAGTGGAGTATTGAGACAGATTATTCAGATAAAAAATTTCTTGCTATTGAGGAGCATAACACAACCCTTGTTTGGAGGATAAGAATTATAGAGAATGTCTGTCCATACTGATCAAATTCAGTAGATATTATATTTAATTTTCCAACTGGCTTTGCCCATAGGCCCATGGAGATTTAGTCATTTGGAAGTGTAAATAACACCCCAAAGTACTGCCAGACTTCTTCTTGAGGTCAAAATGAATTATTCATTGATAGCTGTGGATGTGGCCTGAATAACCTAAGGGATTACTTGGATAGAGGTTTAACTCACTATCAAGCTTCTTGAGTTAACAGTTTTACTACCCCCTACAGACCCTCCCCTTTGAAGCCAAAAGAGCAAAAGGCAAAAATAGGGTGTGGTTTAATGTCCTAATTTTTTTTATTGTATTTAGGTTCTTACTATGTGTCAAGCATTGTTCTAAGTACTGTGTAGATCTAAATGAATCATGCAAGATACAGACCCTGTCCCTTGTAGGGCTCACAGTCTAAAGTAGAAGGGAGGGGAGGTATTGAATCCCCATTTTACAAGAAATCAATGCCCAGAAAAATTACATGACTTGCTCAAGGTCACACAGCAAGCAAATGGTGAGCCAGGATTAGAATCCAGATTCTCTGGCTCCCAGGTCCATGCTTTATCCACTAGGGCACACTGCTTCCCCAAGTCAATCTTTTGTTAAAGTTGGTACAAAAATGAGTTTGAAATATTCTCAGAGTGGTAAAGACAGAGACTTCAGAGTTGATTGAGGTAAGGGAACAGTATTTAAAAACTGAAGTAGTGTGGCCTAGGGAAAAGAGCACAGGCCTGGGAGTCAGAGAACCTGGGTTCTAAAACCCAGCTCTGCCCCTTGTCTGCTGTGCTACCTTGGGCATGTCACTTATCTGTGCTCAGTTTCCTCATCTGTAAAATGGAATTCATTCCCACTCCCTCCTTCTTAGACTGTGAGCCCTATGTAGGGAAGGGAATGTGCTCAACCTGACAATCTTGTATCAAACCCAAGGCTTAGTACATGCTTGACTCATAATACCATAATAATAACGATGGGGACAGAAGTCACAGGTAGGTATTGTCAATAAATGTTTCTCTTGACTGTTAGTTCTATAAATGCAATACTTTTGTGTGAGACTGAAATTGATCTACTCTCTTGCATTGAGATAGTAGAGGGATAAATCAGAAAATTATACATTTCCATAAGAGCACTTGATAATATTTACAATCCTTGAGAAATATTTGGCTAATATACAAACCTTAAATATGTAAATTGACAAAAAAACTGTTGAGAATGTAAGCATAGGAGATTAGCAACAAAAAACAACAGAGAGGCTACAAAGCATCCAGGAGTCATTATGCACCTACCATTTATTTTGCTTTGTAAGTTAGATATTTACTCATGTAGTTATACACTTCAGATTAGTTTACACACATTATAATTTTGTAAATGACAGCACAGCAAATAAAATTAAAATTTAAAGACGTATTCACCACTGAATGAGAATGTTGAGCACTCACTAGGAGTTCACCTTTCAAGCTTTATGAACAAATATTATCACTATTCAATATTTATTGAATGCTTACATTATGCATAGGAGCCAATCTATTTTAAAGGATCCATATGACTGTCTGGGTCTCCCTGTTCTTTAAACACTGGACTCCAGAAAGACTAAGAAGCAACAATTATTTATAATATAAGTAAAACATGTACTCCATCATTTACATGAAATAAGGCTCACAGTAATGCAAATTTCAAATAAAATTGTTCTTTCCCTTGATAATTACATATTTATTTGCTCTGTAAAAGCATTGTTAGTATCATCAAATAGCAGGGTTGTTACTGTCTTTAAAACTGTTCCCCAAGTTAGATTCAGTATTGAATGACTGGAAAAGTGAATATGTATATACATATATATTTATATTTAAATATATGTAGGTGTGTATACATATATACATATTCATTCAATCATATTTATTGAGCGCTTACCGTGTACAGAGCACTATCTCATATAAATATATAGACATGCATATGCTTATATACACCTAACCTACTTTTCCTCATCAGTTGCCAAAATTATATATCACTGGGGCCAGGAAAATAGGTCATTCAGGGGGAAAAACATAGAAAATATCAGCACAGAAATAATTTATTGAAGATATAAATGGTTGAAAATAGAGAGTTTGCCTAGAAGCCCTTTTCAACCTAAAACACTGCTAGTATTAATCAGTAATGAGAAAAAAACAGATTCTGAAAACTAAGGTTGTGCACAAAATACCTTTCCTTTTCTATTCTAGCACAACAAAATCATGAAAGCACCGTGCTGAAAAGTATAGACAGATGTGCTGAAAGGCAGCGACAGCTATTGTCTATTTTCCATTCAAAAGCAATTCATTTTTCTATCATAAGGAACTATCTTTCTGAATTGTTTAATATCATGGAAGCTTTACATGATTATTACACATCGGTGGAAGTTTATCCCTGACTCCAGGGAAATAGATGGGAAGCACTTTCTGAATGCTAAACTTTACAAATAAAGCTAAAGATACAGGCTAATCCAAAATGATCTATTTGATAACGAAACACTTAGGTCCTCTAAGAAGGTGAATATTCAGATGATACATGCTTTTATTTCTTTATTGGATTTTTTCCATAGATTTTTGAACAATGATTTTATTGTTTTTTTCAAATAATTATTATGAATATTTTGTACAAAATTAGTACAAATACTTCATCATATTTGGGCTGAAAATTAAAAAAATGCAAATTAATTGAAAGGTAATCCACAGTAAGAAAGTGGATTGCCAAGAAGCAGCATTCCACAATAGGAAAGTGGAATGTCGAGAAGTAGTGTGCCCTAGGCCCTATCGACTGGGTTCTAATCCCAGCTCCCCCATATGTTTACTGTGTCAATTTGAGCAAGTCACTTAATTTATCTGTGCTTCACTTACCTCATCTGTAAAATGAGAATTAAGATTATGAGCCCCAAGTAGGACACGGACTAGGTCCAAGTTGATTAGCTTTTATCTACCCCAGCACTTACTACAGTGCCTGGCACATAGTAAGTGCTTAACAAATATCAAATTTTTTTTAAAGTGACAATTTAAACCTTAATATGTCATCCAGATTAATTGAAATGGAATCAGAATTTAAAATACTCACTTGTTTTGACTGGGGTCATTATTCTTTATCCGACTCCTATTACAACTAAAGTACTTTCTGTAGATTTAGATGTGTATTAAGTGATTTTCTTCAGCATTAACCTGGAAATATGTCATAATTTATGCAAGCTTTCTGGGATGAAGGCAAAAGAGTAAAATATTCAAATGGATTAAGGCCATTATTATGTCTTCAGAAATTTAGATTATCTGAAGGGATAAAAATATCTTTAGAGTGTTTTCTTGAATACTTGGAAAATGCTTGAACCTTACAGAAAATAGGAACTCTTTTTCCTATGATCTGAAGGTGAAAATTTTACTGTATGTCATGACTGTAACTTGGTCTTCAAGCTTTGACTATGTATTCAAGGATGACTAATGACCCCTGTGTAAGGCCTAACTAGAGAAGCAGCGTGGCTCGGTGGAAAGAGCACGGGCTTGGGAGCCAGAGGTCATGGGTTCGAATCCCGGCTCTGCCACCTGTCAGCTGTGTGACTGTGGGCTAGTCACTTTACTTCTCTGTGCCTCAGTTACCTCATCTGTAAAATGGGGATGAAGACTGTGAGCCTCATGTGGGACAACCTGATGACCTTGTATCTACCCAGTGCTTAGAACAGTGCTCTGCACACAGTAAGTGCTTAACAAATACCAACATCATTAAATTGTGACCATTTCCATTTAGGGGGGAAAAGGGCAAAAAAAAAAAAACTCCTTAAATTAAACACTTGTAGGGCACTCAGAAAAGAATGTTCTTGCTCAGAATAGCATCCAAAACCCCTCGATCTGTTTCTCATTCATGGTGGTGCCCGATATCTGAGCATACTACAAAGGAGCAAAGGTGAATTATGTTAACTAAATGCCTGTTCCAAGACATGTTAGGATAAACTAATCGATACTTGGAAATGTCAGTGTGGGAACTGCTATTCACAAAGTAAATGTTATTTCTTCTTTTCCACAAAACTTAGGTCAACACCACTTTGCAAAATGAACCTGTTTCTAAGTTTCTGTTACATTCAACTTTGGGATCCTTCCTTCCCTCAAATGGATTTTTATTCAAGTGAAACACTAATCAAAAATGTCTCATTTACATGCTAAGATTTTTACAAGCAATCCCACGGTGTAATCAGTAATAGGGTAGCAGAATAATTCAGGAACTCTTATTGAGTTAGATCAAGGGGATGAGACTAAAAGAGGATGAGGCTATCATGACTGGTATCAAAATGGGAATAACATCCAATAGTAAATGTACGATTTGTTGTGGTATTCTACTCTCCCAAGTGCTGTGTACAGTGTTTTGCACACTAAGTGCTCAATAAATATGATTCAGTGAATAATTCACTTGTCGGCTGTGTGACTGTGGGCAAGTCACTTAACTTCTCTGTGCCTCAGTTCCCTCATCTGTAAAATGGGGATTAAGACTGTGAGCCCCACGTGGGACAACCTGATTCCCCTATGTCTACCCCAGCGCTTAGAACAGTGCTCGGCACATAGTAAGCGCTTAACAAATACCAACATTATTAATTCATTCTCTAAAATTAAGAAAACATACTACTCAGCTAGCCCTCTTTCTGTCATTCATTCATTCGTTCATGAACTGGTTCTATTCTCCATTTCCTCGGGCACTTGGGGCACTTACAGTTGTTCTCTACTTACTCTTACTACTTACTCTACTTACTCTTACTCTTACACTTACTCGGGCACTTACAGTTGTTCTCTATCTTCCTCTGTTTGTTGCTTGTGCTTTTTGCCCTCCTGTTTTACTAGCACATCTACTTTGTTTATTTTTTTATCCCTACAGATTTTCTCTTCCCTGACTTTTGATATCATTCTTCCCACACCCTTCTTCCTTGTCTTTTTATCCTCATTTTCTTTTTTTTTCTTTTGATGAACTTGTAAGACCTCTGCACTTGCCCATCATCCACTGGGAGAATATAACAGGGTTAGGAGACATGGCCCCTGCCCACAGTGAGCTTATAGGCCCTGGAAATGCCAGAAAAGGAACACAGTAAGCTCCTGCATGGTGCCTGATCCAACAATCCAGCAGCGAGGCTCACTGGAAAGAGGCCAGGTTGGGGAGTCAGAGGTCATGGGTTCAAATCCCGGTTCTGCCACTTGTCAGCTGTGTGACTTTGGGCAAGTCATTTAACTTCTTGGTGCCTCAGTTCCCTCAACTGTAAAATGGGGAATGAGACTGTGAGCCCCACATGGGACAACCTGATCACCCTGTATCCTCCCCAGCACTTAGAACAGTGCTTTGCACATAGTAAGCACTTAAATGCCATCATATCGATTAGACTGTGAGCCCATCATTGGGCAGGGATTGTCTCTGTTGCCGAATTGCACATTCCAAGTGCTTAGTACAGTGTTCTGCACATAGTAAGCGCTCAATAAATACTATTGAATGAATGAATGAATCCAGTGTAGTCATCCCATTTCCATACAGTGCTTTGCACACAGTAAGTGCTCAATAAATACAACTGAATTTCCATACTTTTATTTGCATGCATCAGCTCTCTTTACTCACTTCTCCCCAGCTGTCTTCATTCCTTCCCAGCTTATCTTCAAATCATACCTCACTCTCAATTCAAATTAGTCACCTCAGTCCCCTCACTCACTCTGTTCCAAGTTAACAGCTTGGAACCCTCTCTCCAAACCAACCTGACAGACTACAGCTCTCCCTACATTCAAAAGACCCCTAAAAATCCAATTTCCCCCAACAAGCCCTTACCAGTCAACTCCCAATGCATGGAGTCACATTAACCCATCAGCCACCTCTAGAACCTGTACTTTTTTTTTTAATATATCCCCTCCTCGAGCACTTATTTGTGTGTATTCATTGATTGACTGGTCATTTCATTTATTCTGATCACCCCTTTGGAGTGTAAAAACATTTTGAGCAAGGAATGTGTCTCTTGCTTTAGTTGTACTTTCCCAAGCACTTAGTACAGTCAGCACTCAAGGCTATCACTATTATTATTACTAAGAAGAGACCCATTTTAAGTGTGGGTAGTCGAGACCCCCACTGCGGCTCTTCCCTGTCCTTCCTTACCTCTTCCCATTCCTGTCTACCTGTCCCTGTTAGGTTACCAAGGAACTGCCAAGTTTTTTATTTTAATGGTATTTGTTAAGTACTTACTATTTGCCAGACACTGTTCTAAGCACTGCAGTAGATACAAGGTAATCAGGTTGGATATAGTCCATGTCCCTCTTGGGGCTCACAGTCTTAATCCCCCATTTTACAGATGAGGTAACTGAGGCCCAAGGTCACATGGCAGACGAGTGTCAAAGCTGGGACCAGAACCAGGCCCAAGCTCTATCCTCTAGGCCACGCTGCTTCTCTCCTTTGCAGAAAGGGAAGTGGCTTCATGGTGGATGGTATAAAATCATCATAATGATTATGGTATCTGTGAAGCTCTTACTATATGCCAGGCACTGTACTAAGCACTGGGGTGGATGGATAAAAGCAAATCCGGTTGGATACGGTCAACCTGGTTGGACGGAGGCATTGTAAAATAGTGATTTCCTATAACCCCCTAGTTTTCTCAACATAAAAGCTCAGATGTTAACCCAGGGGCATTAACTGAACTCTGAATTGCAAGTCCACTTTTCAGAAGCCACTGCATAAGCTAACAAAGGTAACAGTGCAGTCTCAATTGCAAGTTGCCAAACAATCGATAATATTTATTCAGTGCTTACCCTGTGCAGAGCATTGTACTAGTTCTTGGAAGAGTACAATATAACAGATTTGATAGACACATTCCCTTTTCACAATGAGCTTACAGTCTAGATAACTGAATTTCACAAGATGATCCCAAGTTTCCGAAGCTGGGCAGCAGAGAAGGGATAAAGAAAACCGGCCAATCAATTTCAGAATAATCAAGAACATCAGGCATGCCAAAGAAGTTTAATGACAGTTCACCCTTGGTTTAACTGCTAAGCCACCAGGTTTAAAGCCAAAGGTACACTATCAGAATACAAAAGTTAAATTTACCTTTTTAATTTGGAAAAGAAAATGATAGAAGTATAAACCAAGAAACATCTATTTTATGAGTGAATCCATTAACATTTCATTTTGAAACAAAATATTTATGTCTAAATATGAATAGCCACTGTGAAATGCAACTACAGTCAGCTGTCTCGATGAGGGAAAACAGTCCTATGACCAGTAATTCACCTTTATGATAATAATCTAACCACTTTAACAAGGAACCTGAATGTCCAAATGACTGTACTATTTAAAATAACCTAGCTTAAAAGTAGTGTTTGCTAAAGTATTTCAAACTTCTAATGCATCGATTCAAAGAGTGGAGGCTAAAATAAAATTCTAAAACAACATTTAAAAGAACAACTTATTTGATAGGGTCTATTTAAGCTTTGTTTACTTTCTCAGCAAGAATAAAGGCCATTGGCAACATTTAATTAAAATGCTTCCTAAACTGTCATGCTTCCTGAAGGCAGTAAGATAGGGGGCACTGAGATGTCTTTCTGTAGTGGATTATGAAAGTAGCAAGGATGAATAACTTTGAACTCACTATACAATGTGTTGTGGCAAATTATACACTTGGGAAGGCTTATTGGCCAAAGCCCCATACACAGCACATGTGGAATAAGCTGATTCTTATACTCGTGAAAGCTAAATCCTGAAATATAGCTTGATTTTTTTTATTCCTAGGTCTGATCTACGGTCCTATAATTATCATCATCCAAAGGCCTATGATTGCAAAAGGGAAGTCAATATCCTAACAGATTTGTGCCTTTAGGCAGGTTATTCTTCAGGGTGGTTGCTGACAGTCAATACAAATGAGCACAATCCCAGGCCATTCTCAAGGTATCGTGCCCAGTTCTGGGCAGATTGTTGAAGGAATGTTGTGGAGACTTTCCAGGCGATCAGGAGGAACTAGGTCAGGGAAAAGAGAGGCAGGAAGGTAATGGATTCCTCTTTTCAAATGTCTAAGAAACATAGGGTGAAGACAAGTACTCAAACCACACAGGCAGATCGAAACCACACTGAGACCAGTCAAAGCTGCAGAATCTCTGTGATTCCTAAGCATATGAGAAATATGTATGTGTGTGTGACATATTTTTTGGTGCGTTAGTTATTCCTCATGTGCTGCTTTCCTTGCAAGCTCATCCAGGATTTTCAGGGTGGTCCTTTGTTTCATGCTGTTTTCAGTCTGGACCTTGCCTCTAGTTTTGTTGAAGAGGTAAAATCCATCCATAAACTAATCAGGCAAAGCTGAGTTACATGACTCACACTAAACTCAGAATTCCCTCATGATTCAACATGATCCAAGGGTACACACAACCTGTAAACACCACCAGCCCCAAGACTCCTACCAAAATATTTAATCAGAAGCAGAGCCAGCCTGAGAGTCAAGTAACACCTGGATACGGGCCAGTGAAACCTGGGCAAAAGAATGACTGAAGCAACTCAACAAGCACCATGGCCTAGAGGATAGATTATAGGGCTGCAAGTCAGAAGATCTGGGTTCTAATCCTAGCTCTGTCCGTTGTCCATAGTGTGACCTTGGGCCAGTCATTTAACTTCTCTGTGCCTCACTTACCTCATCTGTAAAATGAGGATTAAGACTGTGAGCCCCATGTGGAACAAGGACTGCGTCCAACCTGATTATCTTGTGTCTACCCCAGGGCTTAGTTCAGTGCCTGGCACATAGTAAGCACTAAAATCCTATTATAAAAAAGAGCAAGGATCACATATCACATAGAGTTCACATCTGCCTTCTATCATATGCATATCGAATATTGTTCATTCTGAAAAACAAGAAAAAAAACTGCAGCACTGTGATCTGGATTCAATCCCTGCTTAATCATAAACTCACTGAAGGCAGGGGGTATGTCTACTAACTCTATTATACTCTCCCAGTTGCTTAGTACAATGCTTTCAAGGAGTAAATTCTTAATAAATTGTTTGAGTTACATGAGTCAACAAAAATAACTGTAAAAACAACAAAGAGCCTTACTTGCCCAGCTCAAATAACTATATACATCAAATAATTACTAAATAAGGCTGGGTTCATATATTGCCTATGTGCCATTCCATGGGGAAGTCCAGGATGATACATTCTTGTGTAGGATGGTGTACATCTTATGCTTCTTTGCAAGTCCCAGCTTTAGCATTCATTTTAATGCTTGAAAATGGTATAATTCAATGAATGTGAGAAATAGCTGGAAGGAGAATGATGATTGTTTCTTTTTAGTAGCTGCAATTCAAGGAGGGAGAGAATTTCAAAGTACCAAAGGGGGGAAAAAAATGGCACTTCCGTGAACCTAGTGAATTAAATGCAACAAAAGTCAGGTTAAGAATTGTTAGACAATGTCACAATGGAGAAGAGTGCTTATGCAATTTTCCAGGGATTTCAGCTTCTTTTAGAGAGTGCCAACCAGATTTTTCAAGGTGAAAAAATTACAAAAAAGCCTGAATCATCTGGGTTGACAGCTTCCAGGATGAAAATTTACCAGCCATCTACCGACCCCTCCTCTTTACTGGGGCTCTGGAGAGGTGAGTGCAAGTTCTAGCAATAAATGAAATTAAAAAACGGTGGAAGTGTCTTAAACAGTTCATGAACATGGTGCTGCAAGAAGCAAACTTCCAATTTCAGACTTGAAAAGAGTGTTTAGGAATCATTAGGCCCAATTTAGCTTCGTTTGAACTGAAAAAAAGATTCGCTTACCATCTATATTAACCAGTGTGACCTGCTTCCTAGATGAATAGTTTAAGCAAAAATTGGCAAGTCTCATAACCAAAGACACTTGGAAATCACATTAACAAGTTGCCATTGCATTTGTTGTCAAATGCTAACAGAGGCTTTGGCACTGTTTCTTCCACTCTGCATCTGAAACTAGTAAAGATCAAATCCACAGTGCCCGGCTGTATAGTCTGAAACCTAACTGAGTTATTGTGATTGCATGTTTTTAGGACTACATTGTAGAGAATCTTGCCAGGTGACTCTTTTGTGCCTGCCTTCTGCAAGAACATATTGGATGTCTTTTTTATGCTCTTTTCTAGATAACCGTTTGAAATACACTTGACATTAGCTTAAGAAACCCAAGAGCCTTTCAGATTTTTCTAACCTGCAAAATTTTCACCAGTCCTTTCAAGACTTGGTAATCTTAGCAGTTTCTCTGGTGCACACAGTAATGATCAGTAATCTGAAGAAACAGAATTCCAGTTGTACAGTATCATAATTTCCTCAAAAACAAAGAAAAATGACATGTCCCTAACCTGAATTCCTTAATACTTGGCTCAAATTATTTTAGGCTTTGAGTAGATGGGCTCATGCTTATTGGATAGTTACCATCAAGAAAGTTTGCTTTTTCTAACGAGCATGGTATATCATCTTTAGAACAAGCTCTAAGGCTACTTAGGGGGAACTGACCCGGGTTCGTGCCGTCTTTTAAGATGCATCTTTTTTCAACCTGTAATTTTTTATTCTTTTCCTCTTATTACGTTTCTAAACCTGTTCCAGCATCAAGAGTTAATGTAACCGTGGCCAAAATCCTCGATAACAAGTGTGACTGAATGGAGTTCTTTTGAAGCTTGAGGTCACTCATCGGTCCTGAGGTGTCCTTGTGGAGCCTTTGTTAAGCTCCACTTTTGAAGAGGGGGGAGCAGAGTTAAATCATCTCCACATTTGTCTCATCCTCTGCCATAACGGAGATCAATACTTTACCATACTGCATTTTCTTATGAGCTATCCAGTCAAACCTAGGCTAAATAAGCATTTAGGAAACCTATCTGATAAAATTACTAGCTGTAACTCAAGGCCTCCTTCAGAAGTTTCTGACTGTGCATCACAGGCTGAAGTGCAGTTTGTAGACAGTATACTCTGAAGCAGAAACATAAAGCATCCCTTGTGCAAACAGGGGATGAATTTCCCATATAAAGATTTTTCAGACATCATATTTCCTTTATTTCCGAACGCATCAGGTCCCAAGTTTTATTTTACTTGGGCAATAATTTTTATCTTTCTGCTATTACAGGCAATTGCTTGCCTGAATTCTGACAGTAAACACTCCTCATTCTTTCTTATACAATCACAGTAAGAACATCTTGCTAAGAATTACATCAAACAGGCTCTGAGGCTGGTAGGCAGTCTGGTCTAGTGGAAAGAGCATAGGAATGGGAGTCGGGAGACTCATGCTTGATTTCCAGCTCTTCCATGGGCCTCGGTGTGACCTTGGATAAACCACTTAACCTCTCCGAACCTCAGTTTCCTTATCTGTACAAAGGGAAATGATGGATTATTAGACCTATATAGGATAGAGAAATATAATTAATATCATAGTTTTATATATCTATCTATCTAATATCATAACTTTGTATCTATTTCAGTGCTTAGCACATAGTAAGTACTTCATGTATATAAGTACTTCATAAGAGAAGATGTGTGGCTTAGCAGAAAGAGCACAGGCTTGGGAGTCAGAGGAACAGGCTTGGGAGTCTGGGTATGTGGGTTTGAATTCTGGCTCTACCATTTATCTGCTGTGTGACCTTGGGCAAGCCACTTAACTTCTCTATGCTTCAGTTACCTCATCTGTAAAATGGGGATTAAGAACTGTGAGCCCCACATGGGACAACTTGTATCTACTTGATTATGTTGTATCTACCTCAGCGCCTAGAACAGTGCTTGGCACACAGTAGGCACTTAACAAATACCCTGCTATTATTATTATATTTTTAATATAAATGCCATTATTAACATTCACTTCATGCACTTCAAACGTTATTATCATGCTCTTCAATATGTGACCTTTGGACACTTGATATCCCCACTACCCCCAAAGCACTTATGTACATATCTATGAATTATATATTAAAATTACTTATTCATATTAATGGCTGTCTCCCCCTCTAGACTGTAAGCTCATTATAGGCAGGGAAAGTGTCTGCTAATTCTCTTGCACTGTACTCTCCCAAGCACTAAGTACAGTGCTCTGCACATAGTAAGCAGTCAGAATATATGATTGATTGATCATTATGATTTTTATTCTTTTCATTAAGGCTATAGCAATAGGGTAAGAAGTTTGCATTTTACAGTGCCAATAAACAGTGTTACTTTTTCAATTCTGTTTTTTCTATTGGGTTTACAAGAGGAGAGATGCAACCCAAACTGGATAAGATGGAAATATGATAAAATGAAAACACACCATTTTTGAAATGAGGGACAAGACTTTTTAAAGACAGAGAAAAAATACCTAGATTGATTTGTTTTCCTTCTAAACCCTTTAGAAGGACAGATCCCCCAGGAACTATCCTATTATCAAACTGTGAAGCACAGGGGAGCAATGACCATTTAAAATGATCAAAGAAATACAAAGGAAAATACAAGTTCTGAACGTTAGAAAGTCAGAAATCATGACTATTTATATTGATGTTTTTCCTAATCCTCAGACCAAAGCTCCTAAACAGCTGGCTTTCTATGCATCTTATGATTCAACAATGGACTAGTATTTTAAAGGATTTTTCAGACTATTTTTATGTCTGGTTTACAAATCTCTAACTTTGGTATTTCTTCCTACTGAACCTATTCTATCCCCAAAGCAACAGCCCTGGAATCAAAAGTCAGATTTCAGTGTTTCCAATATGAATTCATATGTCCCTTCTATATTGACTACCCCCCCCCCCCATGCTAATTTATCAGGATCGTAGGAAAAGTCAAGGAAACTTTAAAATTTCAGGCAGAAGCTATTTACTACATACCTATGAATTGATATTTAGATTTAATGATAGACGGATGTATATCTACGCATACGTATATAAGAAACCAACTCTGTGTCTCCCTGCATCTGGTCCAACGCAAGCAGCAAGCAGGTATAAACACAGAGCTGCACAGCCTGGATCACCTCCTGCACAAATTTACACGTAGGTTGGAAGCCCCCACATCATTAGAAATCACCAACTGCCAAAAAAAGGGGCCCAACAGTGGTGCAATTTGCATTGAAGGTATCCGTTTGGATGAAGGATGTGTCTGGGCATCCTAACAAATCTACCAATCCCTAGTAGAAAGGATTGAACTATGACCCAATATGGCACAGTGTACCCTAAGATTGACATCTTCTCCATGCCTCAGTTAATCATCTTAAAATGGGAATTAAATCCTCCTGCTTCAATTTAGACTGAGAGACCCATGTGTGAGAGTGACTGCATCCAAACTGAGAAATTTGTATCTACCCAGGCGTTCAGAACCTTGCTTGACACTTAATAATCACTTATCAAACACCTTAAAAAATGGACACACTCTGATGCCAACATGAGATTCCATCCATCTTCCCCTTCCAGAACGTCTTCTCCATCCCCTGGAGGGGCTGTTGCCTTAGGGGCTGGGGGAGACAAAGAGAAATGACCTAAGTGGGCATGATCCCCCCGGAGGAGCTGGAGAAGAGCTGCTTCAGTTTTTCCTCCACCTCCTCTCTATTCAGGGTAACTATGGAAGTCTGGACATAAACAGGGGTACCAGTGCCTTGAAAGCAGATCTCTTGTTAACCATCAGACTTTCCTTTCATTCGACGGGGGAGAAAAGCAGCTCTCTCAAGAGCTTTCATTCATTCATTCAATAGTATTTATTGAGCGCTTACTATGTGCAGAGCACTGTACTAAGCGCTTGGAATGAACAAGTCGACAACAGATAGAGACAGTCCCTGCCGTTTGATGAGCTTACGGTCTAATCGGGGGAGACAGACAGACAAGAACAATGGCAATAAATAGAGTCAAGGGGAAGAACATCTCGTAAAAACAATGGCAACTAAATAGAATCAAGGCGATGTACATTTCATTAACAAAATAAATAGGGTAATGAAAACATATACAGTTGAGCGGATGAGTACAGTGCTGAGGGGATGGGAAGGGAGAGGGGGAGGAGCAGAGGGAAATGGGGGGAAAAGAGGGTTAAGCTGCGGAGAGGTGAAGGGGGGGTGGTAGAGGGAGTAGAGGGAGAAGAGGAACTCAGTCTGGGAAGGCCTCTTGGAGGAGGTGAGTTTTAAGTAGGGTTTTGAAGAGGGGAAGAGAATCAGTTTGGCGGAGGTGAGGAGGGAGGGCGTTCCAGGACCGTGGGAGGACGTGGCCCAGGGGTCGACGGCGGGATAGTCGAGACCGAGGGACGGTGAGGAGGTGGGCGGCAGAGGAGCGGAGCGTGCGGGGTGGGCGGTAGAAAGAGAGAAGGGAGGAGAGGTAGGAAGGGGCAAGGTTTTGTAGAGCCATGAAGCCTAGAGTGAGGAGCTTCTTCTTCACTTGTTCAGGAGCTCATGTACACATGGCTTTATTATTCATTATTTCACCAAGGTGCAGTAGGCTCAGCTTGCTGCTGCTCGAGATCTTTTGGTGAAGAAACCCGTGTCATCCTGGGCCTGGGTTGGGAAACAGACAGGGACCATCCCCACTGCCCACCCCTTGCCCTGGCTCTCTTTGGCCCACAACCGCCGCTCGTCACCCACCATGCTCCCTTGCTGCTACAGAAACGTCTGCTCTCTGCCACTCACACAGAACACCTGCTTCCCTTTCCAGGAAAATGATTTTTTTTTTTTAATATGAAGCTCTAAGTCACATTATGTGTTCGGTTTGAGGGTTTTTACTACGTAAAACCTGACTGACCCGACCTATAAGTAAATTCAAGCTGTGTATGGAGTGCTTCAGCTGATTCTGAAAAATAATTTGTTACCTCTACTGTTAGCAGGCTGTTCTTTTTGTTTCATTATCTAAGGAAATATCTAGAATAACCGCACTTCGGGGAAGAAAAATCCCACTTAATTATGTTCAAAGCTGATGATGCTCAGTGAATTAAAAAATGTACTAATATTCTTCAGTTATGGCATGGCCTAGCAGCTACAGTAAAGGACTGGAAATCAAGATAGAGGGTCTATTGTTTCCTTTGGGTAAATCACAAAACTTCTCTAATCTCAGATCTGCCATAGTCGGTTGGATATTCTGGGGAAGTCACAACTTTTCTGCCCCTCAGCTTCTTCATCTGTATAATGGGAATGAAATACCATCATCAATTTATTGAACCCTTACTTTGTGCAGAAGACATCTCTCATCTTATTCCTCTTAGATTGTGAGCTCCTTGTGGGACAGGGACTATGCCCGATCTGATTATCGTTATTCTGCACAGTGTAGGTGCTTAATAAATACCACCGTTATTATTTCTATTGTCAACAACATAATAGTAGAGGGGTATTGCGATCATCATATCACCATATTCATAAACTTCAGGCTAGTGGATGCTGTGGCTTACAGTGCCTCCTGCTGCTAGGGAAGAAAGATCCAAGAGCACAACTTCTAAATGTCCTCAAAGAACCAGGTTTCCACTCATCAGCTAAATTTTAAACAGAAGAATTTCAAATGTTAAAATGCTATATGGTACTTGACATCATATCAATTTTTATTAAATATCTTGAAGATAGGTGTACTCACACACACACACACACACACACACACTCATCCTCAATTTTCCTTTCAAAGATGACCCTACCAATGTTTAGGTCCTGTTTTGCAAATGTGAGCAGATGTGGAAGAAAAAACACTGTGTGACCCTAAAGTGATTTCACTTTATGAGCTCATAAAGGTCAAACTATACATACATCAGTGGTATCTATGTAGAGCACTGTACTAAGTACTTGGAAAAATAGAGTGCAATAGCATTGGTAAACATGATCCCTGGCTAAAAGGAGCTTACAGTCTAGAGGATATTTGCTATTTATTGGGCCTATTGCTCTTGTTGGTATGCTGGGCTTCTCGAAGCCTCTGCTTAAGTAGGGATTTGCTTTTCCTGGTTGCCACACACCAGGCAAATCTGTTTTCTTGGGGTAAATGCTGGAATTCAGCTGCAGTTCCACAGTGTTCTTCAGAAGCATATGCCGTGTCCTATTTGCCTGCACATACCCCCTTTCACTTCTCAATACAGCTTTGGAGCCCTGCTGTCCTCCATATTTTTCAAGTGTCTCACACCGCAAAGCTGGGATGCAATAAGCAATGTCTCAATTCTGTCTCAACAGCCTCAGCAGCAATCTTGTCCTGCCATTTTATGCTGACTTTGGGCCATCAGTGATGCTAATAGAACAGTTTTAAGAGGCCAGGTGTGACATTGGACATGGGTTACTCTGAGAGGAAAGGGTCATTTCATGTCTGACTTGATCGACAATACCACTGCTGGTAGTTTAAGGACCTTGGTGAACTATTTAGGGCAGCCAAATTTGCTTGGTAGTTGCCAGAGCCCTGGATCATTGATGTTGTCACGTTTTGGTAAGATCTTTGAAAGCAGAATACAAGTGTTAATTCATTCAGTCATATTTACTGAGCCCTTACTGAGTGCAGAGCACTGTACTAAGCGCTTGGATTGGACAATTCGTCAACAGATAGAGACAATCCCTGTCCAACAACGGGCTCACAGTCTAATGTGGCTCCCTGTACTTCTCCTGTATCTGTCTAGCTGCAAGGATCATCTGTGTTGCAGGTATGTGTTGCATTTTGAATAGAACTCATAATGCGGTGCAAGTACTATATGCCCAGAGCCATCCCTAGAATAGGGTAGATTGAAGCAATCCCTGGCCTTTCATTAGTGCTCCTTGTATGGGTCCAAATCAGTCGAAGGGGAAAGGGAGCCATTTACATGTGGAACTACTGCTCTGACAAATAGCTTTGCTCTTTAACCATCTTCATCCAGCACTCCCCCAGTAGATGATTTCTTCTGAGCCCCACATATTTAGGAATGGCTCTGTGCATAACATTCCTTCAACGACCAATGCGTCTAACCGTATCAGATCCACTTTCTACCAGCTCTCCTCAGGACCTGACTGTCAGACATAAACACAAGAGAGGAAATGGATAAAGAGCTAAAGGTAAAAAAAAAAAGTCACCTTTCTCCTAAAAATGATCTTTCTTGTGACATTCAGCTTTTATCTTTTTCTTTATGCCCAATTTCCTTAACTTTTTTCTCTCCTTCTACATTCAACATCCTACCCGTTATCAAGACGTAGGTTTTGGAGAGCCAGGACATTCTGCCCAAGGGTAGAAAATATCAACTTGGCAACACAGGAGGCTTCAGTATTAAGAGATCACAGCAATTGTTACATCACAAAGTATCACTCACATTTGCCACAGCCCTGGTATTCATTCAGTCACAGGTACCTGGACAGAGGATTTCTAAGTAAACTCACTGCACTGTGCCTTCGGAGAACATTCTCCATGACAGCAGTGATCATAGCAGCAGTATTGATGATTCACTGGAAGCAATGCACTGTATTCCACGCTTGCCCTGGACCAGGGAACAATCCTTTGACAATTAAATATGGATCCCTAGAAAGTGTGGCTACCTATTATCTACATTGGCAATGTCATAACATACTGACTAGATATGAATTATCATCTATATATGCCTTCCTTTAAAAAAAAAAAGAAAATCTCCCAAGAAATATCAAATGAGTGAACACGGCTATGGTAAAATTACTTGGTCTCGGTTATTGTAACCTGCAACTAATAGAGATGGGACAACAACTTATGAAATGCCAGAAAATACTATCAGGATGGTCTGTTTGTTTACAATATCTTTAGCTGCTGCTTCAGGAAATCACAGAACCAGATTAGGTCTGCATAAAAATTATAAATACTGCTTCTCTACTGAAAACACTTTGGGGAACTCTTTTTTTTAGACTTAATTGTAACTACAAGATTAATTTTATTTTTTCATCTTGCTTGGATGACCTTAATTCACACTCTGCAGCTCCTGATTAAGGGAGTCAGCATTCGCTGATGTTCACAATAAAGAAAGGTAACAGAAGTTTGATTTGCCGTCAGTATCTGGATGTAAATTGCCAGGGGAAGTTCATTTAAGGAATTCCTGGAGGTTAGGAAACTGTAGTCATTTCTCCAAAATTTGAAAACCCAAAACTCAATGGGGTTAGTTTTAGTATATATGATTTAAATTTAAAAGATCCAGGAAATTTTGTTCCACGGGGGAGATTAAATTAGTAAATAAAATGAAAACATCTTGGTCAGAAGAATAGTACTTTGGTTGAGGAAAAGGTGTGTTGACACACAAAGAATGAATAGGAGGATGGTGGTATTTATTAAGCACTTACTATGTGCCAAGCACTAAGTACTAGGGTAGATACAGGGTAATCAGGTTAGACATAGTCCTGGTCCCAAATGGGGTTCATAGTCTTGATCTTCATTTTACAGAAGAGATCACTGAGGCAAAGAAGTTAAGCGACTTGTCCAAGGTCACAGAATAGACAGAACCCAGCTACTTTGACACTCAAGCCCAAGCTCTTTCCACTAGGCCACGCTGCTTCCCTATCTTATGTGCCAACAAAAAGAAGTGGGCCAAATTGCAAAAAGAAATGAGGAAATCAATAGGCAATAGCATTTTGTTACACATAACTAAACTTTCAGAGGTTCTTCAGAACACTACACAGACACTTTGCAACATAGTAACTACGGGATTAGAATAATTAAATAAGTTCCAATGAACTCTGAAACAATCATATTAGACTAGGGAGTTGGGATGGGGATACTATTGAACAGAGGAAGCTAAAAGACTAGCACTTAGATCCCTCCCCCAGAGACACAAAGTTGGGTCCTATATTTAGTGCCACAATTATTTTTGAGAAAGCCGAAATGGCTTTAGGTTCACTGTCAATCCAACATGACTCTAACTTGGCCCACTATATTCTAATTCTTGACTACAGTGAAATGCACCACTGTTAGATGTGAAAAAAGTAGTACCTGTTTCACAAAGAAGATGGCTCCATTTTATATCTATGTCTAATTCTAACACCAATAAATAATGAATGGAGAGAATTAATATTGGCCACGCCCAGAAAAATCAGGTGCAGAGCCACAGAATCCTTCACTAGAATTAAATCCCCAAACTGGTAAACAGTGATTTTGTATGTGAAGTAAACTCAGCAGGTCATGCAGGAGACATGTTTATAGTTGTAATGTCTACAGTGGGTAATTTAGACAGATTAGAAGCAGTAAAGTCCATCTGAAAAAACACAGGCCTGGGAGTCAGAGGACCTGGGTTCTAATCCTGGCTCTTCCACTTATCTGCTGTGTGACCTTGGGCAACTCACTTAACTTCTTTGTGCCTCAGTTTCCTTTTCTGTAAAACTGGAATAAAAATACCTGTTCTACTTCCTACTTAGGCTGTGAACACCATCTGGTTCAGGAACTCTTTTTAACCTAATTATCTTGTATCTATCCCAGCATCTAGAACTGTGCTTGGCACAAAATTAATAATAAACACGTACTGTTATCACTAGTATTATCATTAATATTAGTATCATCTGGGGGGAGCTGATTCTTCCAGGGGATCCATGATGACATGAGCTATATAACATAGATTTGAATGAGAGTAGCAATTACATCTTTGGATTTATATTCTAAAAATAATCAAAATTTGTCAATCGCATAGTAACAACATATCCCACACCGATGCTACATAACAGTGTTAATTCACTACGTCAGTGCCCTCTAGCCATGAAGGGCAATGTGTTTCTCCCATTGTGTTTCCACCATGGACAAACCCAGTCCCTATCCATCATAGAGCTCACTTTCAAAGTTGGAGGGAGAGCAGGTATTTAATCCCCATTTTACAGATGATGAAATAAGGGCAGAAAAAACAAGTGACTTTCCCAAGGACACAGAGAAGGCAACTGGAGGAATCAGGGTTAGACTCCAGGTCCACTGACTGCCAGATCCATGCTCTTTCCACTAGGCAAATGAGTACGTGTGTTTTGTCCACAACAGAAGCAAACATCCTTGCAGACATGCCAAAATCAAAGATGGTGATATCCCAAAGTTGTCAGGACAAAGTGAAGAGGTTCTCTATCCTGAATGACTTGTTTCCACACGTCACAAGAGAATCACTGCATTAAGCCATGTTTTCCCTTGGCTGTACTTCTTTAAGTCGCTCAGTAATTCCCAGATTGTGAGTAGTAGACTCAAAAATGAAAAATCAAACCCTCAATAATCTGGACGTTTCAATATTTATTTTCATCCACTGGTGTTATACATCTTAATATACTTGAAAGTTTTCATCTTATTCATACTTTTTACCGTCTCAATATTTTACAAAAGGTTTGTTTATTTGACCTCCAATGATTATTCTTCATATATCCTAATACTTTCTTACTGAAGCTGTAAAACAATGTATTAGTGACAAATCCCCCACTCTGTGTCCCTTCAGCCCTTGGAGTTTAACTCCTCTCACATTACAGTATTTATTGAATTTCCCAGCCAAACGGTGTTCTGCTCCATAAAATTCTGACAAGTGGACTCTGCCAAGCTAATAATGGCTTCATTCTGCTGAAATAAACTTATTTCACTGCGGCAAACAAAATGACATGACCTGGAAAGGTTATTTTTAACTGGGTAATGACTCAGTTCCAACTAAGCATTTCTCACAAGGTTCCCAGTTATAAGTTGTTACATTTCTTAAATGCAAATATATTATGGCCTATTATTTGTGTTCTCCTCGACCACTCTTTCACAACGAAGACAGATTGAACATTTTCATGTCTGAAAGCATTTAATTCTCTTATTCAATAATCTGGTAATCTTATTCAAGAATCCCCAAGGAAAGTGGCACAGGGGAACTACCAAGAGGACTTAAAAAGTCAAAATCATTCAAAGAAGCACCGTCCTCTGATAGATTCCATTTAAACTATTGATTTTCTTTTCATTAAACATGATCCAGTGATATTTCATCCTTTCAAGCGGTTCTTCTGAGAAAATACCTAGATTTTTCAATCTTTTTTTATTTTTAAAAAGCATACTCATGAACTCTGTCAACAGTGTTGTATCCCATCTGCCAGATCAAGGAATGCAACATGTAGCAAAACATGAATTGTTATCCCTAACATTCGTGAAAATGTTTTTTTCCAACATCTTAGTCTCTTTGTGAATAGTACTCGGCTCTGGAAACAACTGCACTAAAAGTAACAATTAATGAGATTATTACCCAGGTTGTCTTTCTTGCCTTAGTTTGCAGCCCCATAAAAATATATTGCCATTTTAAAGTCAAAATACCTTTAATTTCCAAAGTATTTGAGATTGTAGGAGTACTACTGAAGAACCAGGGACCTTGCACAAAATAGACTGCCTTTATCTTTTAATATCTGCTTTCTGAACACTAATAAACAAGTAAATTATTGACGGCAAGCAGCTGGTACCTTTATAAAGCAGTTCAATAAAAACGGTGATGCCTCCCACAGGTGAAGGAAACAAAGAATGGATCTCATGAAAAAAATGTGGGCTTGGTTTTCAGATAAATAAATTCACAACAAGAGAAGACATGTGGAGGAGTGACATGCATGTTCAAGAGAACAGGAATGGTTAGGAAAAGGATAATATAATGAAAAAGAGAGAACAAGCTTATGATTCAACAAAAGAATGTCATAACATATTTAAGTAGAGAATGGCTCACCAAGTTGGCCAATGAAGGAAAACCTTCATTTGAAAGTTTTGTTTGCAAATAGGTGAAAGTTTTTTCAATTTTTTCAATATTAATCATTTGAATTAAATAGCTGGCTAGGCTCAATGTCTCATATATTAACATGTCACATAAAGCAACAATAAAACAGGATACTTTTTCGACAATTTACTGAAGAAATGATTCTGTCATACACAGTAATCCAGAACCTAAATGCTGATTCTCTGTTATTAAACAATAGAAACATTACATGAATTGGCTTTTGTTGCCATACCATTGCATACTGCGATTGTTTTATGGTAATCATTTATCAATCACTTGACTGACAAAATAAAGAGGTAGACTCTGATTGCTTTCAAAAGCACAAAGACAATTGTTGTTAATGGGCACAGTACAGAAATGACTGTATGACAAAACAATAGAGCCATTGCATGAGAACTGCGGACATGATATACAATGCTGTATCTGTTGTGTCCATCAAGTAATAAAAGATTTGGAGCATCTGAAATTCTTCAAGTTCAATAAACTGATGAAGTCAAGCCACTAAGGTTCAGGTCACAGTAGGTGAAGGCCAAATGAGACTATGTAATCTAATAAAAGCACCAGTTTATCATAAAGCTGAAGAAATAAAGACTTTGGAACATGCACAGCCTCTAAGAATGAATCGGGGATTAATTACGTTGTCCTGATCACATGTCATTTATACTGAACAGTAGAGTTAGTTCTAGTTGCTCAATCTGGGTCGCAAACACAAGGCTTGACAGTTTTCTGAAAAAATCTCATCACACATACTTACAGGTTTAACATGTGGCCCTTTTGTTGTGTGAAGTCACCTTACACATTCTTCTATTTTAATAGTATCTCAACTGATACAAAATATAAAACTTTTAAAATTCAGGTAAAGAAATGACCACAGGGAAGGAAAAGTTAGTGTTTGGGGGAAAATATAGATTTGATTCATAAATTAAGGACCCAGAGGTTGCATTTTAAATACAATTTTGTTGTATTAAATACAGTCAACTTGAGAAATGCCAATTGAAGTTCATATTGGCACACATACCACCAGAATACACACAATACAGAGATACTAATGTTCTGTGGCATGCAAGGTATTTGAGGCAGACACTACAGGCTACGCAAGACTGAGATTAGTGACAGAACAAAACAGAAAATCTTAAGAGATTAATAGATTTTCTCTATTTGGATGCTCAGATGTAATCTCCACGTTCATTCATTCAGTCAGTCCAAGCTTGCGGGAATCTGACGGCAGGTTGATATTCAAGGAATCTATGTGTCCTAGAAGGTCTAATGATACCAGATCAAAACCTCAGCTAATGATAGAGTGGTTTGCAGAACTTTCTGACTCAACTGAGCATGGTGAGGCTGAACCCATTAGAATGGAATCATGCAGACATCACAGTTTTGGCATGTCCTCATACACTTTTCTAATTGGTATTCAGCTCAGTTGACAGCTCTAACTTGGAGACTGGTGGTTCTGCGTTCTCTACCTTGTCTTACCGCCTGCCTGCCTTGAAACTAGGGTCTGCCCTAAGGATATTGAGGATGGCAGTAAAATGTAGAGACAGAGGTTGGGAATGGGAAAGTCCTGAAGGCTGACTGTCAATTATACAGACATGGTAACGTCAGGGTGCCTGGAGCAGACTCTGAGGAAAGACTAGTACCTGTCTCCTAAAACACTGATCCTCTCTACATTCAGCCAAATCCTCTAACTTTGAGTTGGGGCTTAGCAATAGGCTTTCATATTTGGGCACTGACAAAAGATTTTTCACCAGCAAAATTTTCTTCCAAAAACACACTTTTTCTAAGTATTTGAAAAAACATGTTAACACTAACACAGTTCATTTGTGTTCCATACATTCACCTACTACCATCATTTCAGACGAAGGTTGAATAATCCAATGTAACCTTACATATTTATAGACTCATACACCCTTAGAATTTGTTCAGATTCGCAAGTATGGCAAAGCCCGCTGAAAAGAGGATGATGTATGACTTCAGCAGTCTAAGTGCATGGAATCATCTAATCAAAGAGTTCCCAAAATAAGATAAAAATATTTCACTTTCAGAATTATGGACTCTTCAGTGAAGGAAGAAATTTCTTTTGATACTCATCTGCGATTTCCTCACAGGAAAAACAAGTTTCCAGTTTAAAGATTTGGAAAGATTCACTAAGTTTTTGTGCCTCAGTTGTTTTATCCATTTAAAAGTTGCTGTCTGACAACTTCTGGGAAGCAGACTGATAAAGTTCAGACTATCTGCTGTAAATATGTTTTATTTTACTGAAATGAAACAGATTCAAAATTACACGACTTATTGAAAATGTTCTGTGCTTTATTACATCTGTTATTCTGCACTCAAAATTAAATTAAGAAAAGTTAAATTAACAAAGAAATACTTTCATTAGTAGCTAGCTCTTGTGGCAAAAACAATTTAAAAACTTTAAAATCATGGGTTTATGGGTTATGGTTTGTTAAGCTCTTACTACGTGCTGAGCTCTAGAATAAAGGTAAAGAATAAATATAATACTTTATTTCTGAACTTAAACTTAGTACATCTTGTGTCAATAAAAGGAACTCTTCTGGTGGGAAAAGACCGGAGTACACTCCTACATTTAGGGCATTTCTTATCATTCATGGTATCAATGCATGCCTCAGTTGATTTCAAGTATGAAATCACTTACTACTGGAAAAAGGAACACAAGTCACTCTTTGAAATTCAACCCCTTCTCTAGAATATCAAAGCTTGGAAGCTTGGGCTTTTCACAAATATATGCTGATTTATTTGTATCTTTTTAAAACAATTCCCTTCAGTTGGGAATAACATTGCAGGTAACCTCCAGGAAATCAATTTTCTGCATTGATAACTATTCCTCTTGAATTACTTTTATATTTAATGGGAACTCTGAGTGGTTATATGTGTGATGCATGAAGAGGCACCACAGCTAATCTTCTTTGTTTGATGGTATTGAGCGTTCAACATGTGCTAAGCATGGATACAAATACTGGAGGGACTCCACAAGTGTTCAGAAAATCAGGTATTTGAAGATAATAAATCAATATTTATCTACACCTTACTTCTACAGAGACATTTGAATGAGAGTTTGTTTTTACACTATGTCTTTCTCCAAGAATCCACATCGCTTTCTACAATACAGATGCTATTATCGAGTAAGCTTCCCAAAGCCTTGTGCAAGGTATAAAAGGTGCAAGAATTATTATCCCCATTTTAAAAATAGAAATTTGGCCACAAATTGACTCCTCAAAATTAAATATCGTCATCCAGTGGACAAAAGGGAAACTTGCAAGTTGGGTTTTCTGGCCACTGCTCATACAGTATTTTAGTGGCCCTGCCAAAGCTCCTGTCTAGACAAAACTCTTTCCCTCAATAAAGCGTTGAATAGGGGAGGAGAGGAAAGACGCAGGAGACTGCATCTTCCTTCTTAAGGATCCTGAAGGGAATTAACAATACCTAAAGAAGTCATTCAAATTTTTGCAGCACCAGCTGTGATGGTGAACATGGCATGGGAAAATAAAGGAGGCCTTGGTTGACTGCAGTTGTCACATTATCAAGGGCAGTAGCCTGAATCAAAGTGCTCCACAAAATTCACCAAGGATAGCAACAGTGCATTCTTCCCACACAGAGTACAGTATGTGCAAAGGCATTAAGAAAAGGAAGGAGGTACTTATGTGGAAACATCTGTTCGTTAAACTAATCTGAAAAATATCCCTGCAATAATAAATGAGAATCTATAGGATATCGCATATGGCAGGGTAGCATTTTTTCATTTTAGAGGGAATGGGTAAATCGAGAAAAGACAGAAAGAAAATATATCACACTCTTCTCCTGCTACACTTCATTTCTTACTCTGCTCCTCCCAAAGCTTACCTCCTAACTGTGCCTCAAGCTTTTTACCTCCCTCTTAGATTTTTCATGCATGCTCTGCCATGGAAGACTGTCCCAGAAAGCACATCTTCTAGGAGTCTCACCCTGACTAGGCCCTACGTCCCTCGTCACATCACTCAATTAGGCACTCTTAGCACTTGTGTGTTCACTGATTTATGTGTATCATTTATCTATGTAAGTTTCCCTTATTTTTATTAGGGTTATCTATATTCTTCTTCTCATTCCCACTGAATGTATTCATGCCTATATGCTTCCTTAATTACACTGCAAGCTCCTTAAGGGCAGGGACAGTGTCTTCCACTTTTCCTGTATTCTTACATGGGTCATATACAGGGCTCTGCACACAGCAAGTGCTGAATAAACACTGAGGAACAAAAGACTACACTATTGGATTCAACCTACCTTCAGTAAATTTAAAAAACCCCTCTATTTTCTGGTTCTTACTTTTATTTCTAGGCCTCATTTTTTCTGGGATGAATGGCTCCTTGGGAGTTTTCTGATGAACTTTTCAGGACTAAAATGTCATGCCTCCTCCTTGACAATGCAAGGCTATTAAAAGCATCTAGATTTTCCCATTCCATCTGTTCAATGGTCCTCATCAATTTAAAATAATAACCCAAACTTTTGTGATCGAAAAACAACCTTGTGTTCATAAATTGGTCCTAAAGAATCCAGGGTATATTTACATTTCTGTTCTTTATAATAAAATAAACATGTCAACACCAAAATGGTCCTATGGCCCAAGATTCCAACTGTGTTATTTATTATTGTAGTTGTTGCCTTTAAAAAATCTCTTCCATATCCATGTTCATGGAGTCAGATAATACCTATATCTTTTTAGCTATAATTTCAACCTTCTCCCCAATTTGCTGTACTCATAATGAAAATGGACAGATTTGTTTTCTCTTCTGTCTCTGACCCATTACACCCTCTCGTTGAAGCTTAATAGCAAAATTGACAAGAATTGGACAGGAAAAGGCAGAATTAGTACCATTTCAGTCCATAATCAGGCCCTGAGTAATAGAAGCTGGGCTACAACATGTCTTTAACATGCACTTGACCCCTTCTCTACTCATCTCGCTCCTGACAGTGTGTTGTCCACCTCAATGAATATTTATATTGCACTACGTGAAATATTCAGAGCGACTGTTCTCAAAAATGGAGAAACTAGGTCTGTAGACAATTTTCCAAATACTGCCTCATTTTTCTCCTTGCAAAACATTCCCAGGTTTGCTTCAGATCAGTCATTAATGAAACACTTGACATGTCTCAGGTTGAATAATAATGATAAATGTAGTCTTTGTTAAGCACTTACTATGTATCAAGCTCTGTTCTAAGTGCTGGGGTAGATACAAGTCATTAAGGTCAGATACAGGACCTATCCTACTTGGGGTTCACAGTCTAAATAGGAAAGAGAAAGAGGTATTGAACCCCCAATTCACAGTTGAGAAGGCTGAGGCACAGAGAAGCTAAATGACTTGACCAGGGTCACACACACACGGTGGAGCCCAGATTTGATCCCTGGTCTCTGATTCCCAGGTCCACGCTCTTTCCACTAGGCAAGACATGATACTTCCATGGACCATTTTAAAACATCATGTGGATCCTGATTTTCCTATGAATTATCATTCCTTTCTGTGATTTGGTCTCAAATATCATAACATTTATGGAAGAAAACCAATTTGGTCTCCAACGTTTTCTATAAAACGGAATGCCTGGAAAAAAGAAGCTGATGATGGCTTGAGGTGAATCTTGCTGCCAGTAATCCCAAGTGGATTCTTCTAGAAACATCAGGTCATGTATTGGCAAGGGTAGGTAAGGGGAATGTGATTTGAATAAGAGACATTTGTTTGTGTCTGGGTGTTCTAACAAATCTACCAATCCTAGTAAAAGCAGTTGACTTACAACCCAACAGTGCCATGCAACTAGTGGTGCTCAATAAGTATTTGTTAACTGACTTACTAACTGTGGCTTCACTGGTCACCTCTAACAAAGGCGACTTCAAACAGAGATTCCTTTTAGTCACAAATCCCTTCCTTCTACAAGAGCACCTCATCTTTTCAGTTTAATTTGGAAATGTTTTAAATTAAGTGTTCAGCCATTTATCAGAGATGAGGCAGCACTTTGATTCTCTGCCTTTAAAGAATACATTATGAGAACCCTCTAGATAGGTGATACCGGAATTCTTTCCAACACTGTCGTGGTTACATGAGGGAAGCATCCAGTAGCCATCTCATTAGAGAGATCGGCTATGATCGCAGTGTTCTTTTTAATATTCTCAGCTAGAGGTAAGCTGAAATTTGTTTGAAAATGCTCTGAAAATATCATCAAAGAGAGAAGAGAAAAACATTTTGAAAAAAATGTTTTTCAAACCCCAGGTCCAACATGTTTCATGGTTGTGGAACTTTCATTTAATCCCAGAACTAAAAAAAAAAATCACAACTGATATGTTAACGCAAAGAAGTAGAAATCAACTGAAATTTCAACTGCCTTCACAATTTTCATACTTCGTCAATGAAGGCTAGGTAGTAGAAGCCGCCACTTTGAACACTTAACCTTTATTCTTGTATGTTTAAATGTGTTTCGTAATGATTATTTGCATGAGTATTTCCTTTGTGAAATACTCCCTTTTTTAATTACAATTTCAATGCTTCTTCCCCCCACAAACACACTTCTTTCATTAGCTGGTATGTGACCCTGCCCACTCAGACTGCCCAGATTCCAAAAAAAAATTCACACATGTAGAGTTTGTAAAATACAGAGGATTCTCATATATCATTTTGATTTTTTAATTGCAATCCTTCACTATGTTATTTTATTCATAAACAAAGGAGTCATATGATTCGATCAAAAAGAACATCTGCCAAAAAAGATACTTTCAGTAACTTCATGACAATAATGTTTGTCCTGGCTTTCCTATATCTATACCTTGGTGCCAGTGTCCTTAATTTTGCTCTGCATCTATCTTTCCTCTCTTTAGCACCCTGATGAGGCATTATCTCATCCTCTTGGATAAAAGTGAAATTAATCATGACAAGATTATCAGTGAAGAGGTCAAAATTTTTCCTTTGCACTTTCTCTGAATTGTAATGTTATCAAGGACTCCTTGGGCACCATGGCACAATGAATCACACAAGTTGAGGTAACTCCTGGAAATTTAAAAGAATGCTTTTAAAGTCCTACGATTATACTAATACCCCATAAAACAAAGGCATTTTAGTTATGAAATATCTCTAATGTTTTCTGTTTTAGTTTTTTTGTCATCATTTGTAGAAAAGTCTGAGTGCTAACATGATTCAGGATAGTTTGGCAGCGTTCTACTTCTCTTTTTTGGTCACTTCCAACAGCTCCTCTTCTGCCTCTGATCCTTTAAAAGTAGGGTTCCCTCAAGGCTTGCTTCTTGATCCCCTTCTATTCTCCATTTACCCCTCCTTTCGTGGAGAGCCCACAGGTTCCTAAAACTTACTCTGCCATCTATAAACTGATGACTCTCAAATCTATATCTGAAACCCCAACCTCTCCTCTTCAATCAATCCATCACTTAATGGTATACAGTGAGTGCTTACTGCAAGCAGAACATAATACTAAGTGATTGGTAGAGTACACTACGGTAGTGTTGGTAGACAAGTTTTCTACCTATTAGGAGCATACAGTACAGAGGGGCAGAAAGATATTACAATAAATTATGGATATGTAGATAAATGCTGTGGAGCTGAAAACAGGGTGAATATCACATGCTTTAAGGCTATACAGGCAATGCAGAAGGGAGAGGGAGAAGGCGAAATAATGGATTTGTTGGAGAAAGCCTCTTGGCAGAGATGTGCTTTTAATAGGAATTTAAAGGTGAGGAGAGTCCAAGTCTGTCACATATAAAGTGAGTGGGAGTTCCAGGCCAGAGCAGCATGGGCAAGGTTTTTGGAGACCCATATGAGATCAAGGTTCAGAGAGTAGGTTATCACTAGAGGAGAAGAGTGTGTGGGCCGGGTTGTATGTAATCAGCAAGGTAGGGGGAGAACTGATTAGTGTTCTTAAAGCCAATGGAAACGAGTTTCTGTTTGATGCAGAGGATTGGCGGGTGACCACTGGGGGCCTTTAAGGAGTGGGAAGACATGAACTGAATGATTAATCTCATATTGCCTCCTGCCTTCAGGATATCTTTACCTAGATGTTCTGCTGTCACCTCAAACTCAACATGTACAAAACTGAACATCTCTTCTTTCCCAAGATCTCTTCTAACCCCGACTTTCCTATCACAAATGACAACATCACTATCCTCCCTATCGCACAAGCCCGTGATCTTGGCATTATCTTTAACATCTCTCCTTTTCAACCCACATATTCAGTGACCAAATACTATTGATTTTATCTCCACAACATCTCCAGATGTAGTTGTCTCAATTTCTACGTCATTTCTTTCTTTTCTGCCTCCAGCCTCTTCTCCAGTCCATACTTATCTCTGCCGCCTGGATCATTCTTCTATAAAAAAGTTCAGCTCATGTCTCCCCATTCCTTAAGAATTTCTACTGGTTGCTCACCTATCACTGCATCAAATAGAAACTACTTTCCATCAGCTTTAAGGCAATCAATCTGCTCTCTCTCTTTTACCTTATCTCACTGACTGCCTATTAGAACCCAAGAACACACTTCAATTCACTCCTCCAGCACCAAACAACTCACTTTTCCTTACTCTCACCTCAACTGATATCAACACCTTGCTCACCCTTTCCTTCCTGCTGGGACTCTCCCCACATATCTGAGAAAGCAGCACTTTTTTCATCTTCAAAGCCCTACTAAAATCATATCTCCTCCAGGAAGCCTTCCCTGACTAAACTCTCTGCCCACAATGCTATTTTCTCCTTCTACTGCCTCATCCCTTGAGCACCTAAGGGATACGAATCATAGGTGCAGAATACTTAAACTACGTCTGATTAGATTACTGTCATCCCAGGTACACCTATCTGATAAGGGACACAGATTCACCAAAGGGGACAGAGAAGAGGCAGAGGAAGTGGGCCGGAGGGGTAGAAGCCACCATTTTGTGGGAATTTATTTTTTATTCATTTTTAAATAAAATGAATTCCCACTGCCACCTCTCCCACTCAGTCATATCTACTAGCGTGGGAGCCCAACACCAGGGTATCTATTTTTTATTTAGGGCCGCACTAACTGTAGTTCTCTGGTTCCCTCCCCTTCCTTCAGAGTGGCAGTGGCGACTACAATGGTAGAAACTTCAGCTCTCCACAACGGGCCGGGAGACCTCCCCCAAGCAGTGCCGGCCCAGTTTGAGGTCTGATATGTCATCTCAAAAGACTTCAGCTGAGTAACATGCTGTAGCATAAAATTAGTTACCCTGTTGTGGGACTTTACTAGAGTATTCATCCGACCTGCCCAACACTTATGTGTATATTATTTGTCGCCGAATTGTACTTTCCAAGCACTTAGTACAGTGCTCTGCACAGTAAGCGCTCAATAAATGCAATTAAATATGACTGAATGAATGAACCCTTATACTCGATTGCTTCTCTTACCAGCAATTTATTTTAATGTATGCCTACCACTCTAGACCGTAAGCTCTTCAATAAATAAAGCACTCAATTAATATCATTGATTGATCAAATGATTCACTGGAAAGGGTTTGTAACTCTGGGCTGAGAGGTTGTGTTTTTTAGGGAACAGCAGGAATGTAGGGCCCTCCTTCCACCTAGAAATCCTATCTTCGAAGAGCACACTAATCTGAAAAGCATCTGCTTCAAAGGGCAGGGGAGGAGGACCTAATTAGGCTGTGATGCTTTCCTTCCATTTGCCTCTTTAGGGAATGCAAGTTGAACCCTCTGCTAAGTAGGCTCACTACTAATAACAGATAAAATGCTATTTTTCCATATTTAAGTAAATGTGCATGTTGTGAGATCAGTTGGGCATCAGGAGTAAATTCTTCCTAATCGTTAAGTTTCCTCCATAACATCACAATAACAAAAAATATTTATGCTAGGGTATTGTAAGGTGGACATTAAAATAATCAGGAAAAAATATTTTAAGATTAAAAAAAGAAGCACTGAGTATTTAGACCCAACTGTTTTTTGATAATATGAAACATAGCACCTACCCAGTCAGTTCTAATCAACATTACAATCACTATAATCGAACAAACAAAGCAACCATATATTAGGGAAGAATTACACTACTACTCAAGGAAATAATATGTTTCTGTTTAGGTAATTAAATTTGTAAGCTGGTTAATGAACTCAAACTCCCTCTTAAAATGTCTTTTATGAATTACGCATCTTTAGTCAGGATTGATACCTCAATTATTTTCTTTGTATTTGTCTTCATGTAGTGTAACTGACAAAGCTTTACAACTTCCTACACAGTCATGATCTCACTAATGTTGACGACAAAGGTGACCCTTTGGGTCCCATTTAATGAAAGATTAAACACCCATTCTATTCCATGGTGACACAATCTGAGGTACTCTATATACTAATGATATTATGTGCATTTGTCAGGCAAATTATTATGAAAAATGATTAAGCACTTTTAACCTCCTAAAGCAGACTGAATTGAAGTAGTGGCATTCTAAGCATTTGCATGTAGATACAATTTAAAGAGTTTGTGCAAAAAAAAAACACACCATGACTATATGCATGTTCATAAATGTGACTAAGAATCCCATATAAATATAATTTTTACAAACAACTGCATTTAGTTCAATTATAATTTCAGGCTAGAACTTCAACACTATCAGTGACTGAAAATTCATTCCACCTGTTAATTTTTTTTTTTTTAAAGTTCTGGGTCTTAACGTTTACCCTCCCTGCCCACCGAAACTATTTTCTAAAATGAATTTTTCTGGGGGATCACTACTTGCTCGCTCAGAGAATACAATGAAGGCCTGGGTGTTGATTTTATATCATCAGAATGGAAGGCAATGAGATAGCAAAGTGAACGCTCAATGAGTAAATAAACCTGAAAGATTTAATGTTGTTGGAGAATCTATTTTAAACATGCCAATGCTCATTGTATTATCAGTCATGGCTTGATAAGTTGATATGACAGGCGTGAAGCAGAAGCTAAGACTCTTTCCTTCTTAAACCAACAATTGTGGGCCTTTATTCTTCATCAAGACTATCAAGGTCATCATCTAAATCAGACTACAAAGAGGACTTCCATCAACACATTTCAAAACAGATAAGCACAAATTTGGTATAAGCTTCAGAACCATCACCTGCTATCAATACTCTAATCACAGCTGTGTGGTAAGACCATGCAAGAGAATTTATTGGCTTTTGTGCTGGAAGTGCACACCAATTGAATACCACAAACTTTTACCTCAGGGGCATACACTGGATATTCATTACTAACAGTGTTTGTAAATGAACCAGCTGATTGGTAATGGTACTTATTTTTTCCATGGTAGATAAAAGCCACTGCACATCACTACTATACAACAACATTTTTCCTAACTGCACATTTTTTCAATGCTCCATGATATATATTTTCAACCAAAATAGCATAAGACTTCTTATAAAAAATACAGTGAAATGAACATAAGGATTTATTACTAGACAACTAGGATTTTAGGTATTGAGGTGGTATTAAATTTTCTCAGACTTTTCATGTGCACTTAGCAATGAATCAAAGCTAAAAAATCAATATATTCATTCAACAGCCTGGAATTTAAAATAAAACAACCTCAACTACAGAAAAAAATGCAGGTATGTGAAATAATAGCAAATGTAAACGGAGAGCATAATCACAAAATAATGTGATCAAAAACGGTGCTAAGTGGTGAACTTCAACAGTAAAGACAAGACATAAATCATAGAGAGTGATGGCCTTAATATATGAGGGTTAAACTTTAGGCATCAAAATACACTTTATTTTTTAAAGCGCAGTATCCAATGAAAAGGAAAAAGAAGCTACTGTGAATTTAAAAATACTAAAATGTACTATATTCCAAAGTTCTATAATTAAATTGTTCCTTTTATATATCTGTTTTGGCTCATTTTCCCTTCATCCCAATACTAAAATAAGACTTTGCAATTTTGAGCTGTCAATCAATGCCTTTATTGAATATTTACTCTATGTGAGGCACTGTACTAAGTGCTTGGGAAAGTACAGCAGGGTCAGTAGACGTGATCCCTGCCCACAGGGAAAGAGCATGGGCCTGAAGTTAGAGGACTTGGGTTCTAATCCCAGCTCTGCCACTTGTCCGCTGTGTGACTATGGGCAAGTCACTTCACTTGGGTCGGTTCTACCATCACAACATCACTAAAACCCACCCTTTCTTCTCCATCCAAACTGCTACCACATTAGTCCAAGCACTGATCTTATCCCACCTTGTTTATCAGCCTCCTTGCTGACTTCCCAAGCTTCCTGTCTCTTCCCATTCCAGTTCATACTTCACTCTGCTGCCTGGATCATTTTTCTACAGAATCGCTCAGGCCATGGTTCCCCACTCCTCAAGAACCTCCAGTGGTTGTTTATCCATCTCCTCATCAAATAGAAACTCCTTACCATCGGCTTTAAAGCACTCAATCATCTTGCCCCCTGCTACCTTACCTTGCGACTCTCCTACTACAACCCAGTCGCACGCTTCGCTCCTCTAATGCTAACCTTACTGTACCATGATCTCATCTACCTTGCGGCTGACTTCTCGCCCACATCCTGCCTCTGGTCTGGAATGCCCTCCCTCTTCATATCCAACAGACAATTACTCTCTCCAACTTCAAAATCTTCCAAGAAGGCTTCCTTGCCTTAACCCTCCTTTTCTCTTCTCCCACTCCCTTCTGTGTCACCTTTACTTGCTCCTTTTATTCCTCCCCACCTCACAGCTCCACAGCACTTATGTACATATCTGTAATTTTATTTATTCATATTAAATGTCTGTCCCTCGCCTCCTGACTAAGCTCATTGTGGACAGGGAATATTGTACTCTCCCAAGCACTTAGGACAGTGCTCTGCACACATTAAGACTCAATAAGTACAAGTGATTGACTGACTTCTCTGTGCTTCAGTTACCCCCACCTGTAAAGTGGGGATTAAGTCTTCCTCCTTTCAATTTAGACTGTGAGCCCTATGTGGGAAAGGGACTGTGTCCAAACTGATTTCCCTTATCTACCCCAGCACTTAAAACAGTGCTTAACACATTGTAAGCACTTAACAAATCCATAAAATAGGAGCTACAGTCTACTGGGGGATAAAAAGATTAAAATAGATTAGGGATATTAGGTTCAAACATTTCACATTAAGAAATGAATGTTCCAAATTGCTGATGGGGAAAAACAGAAAAAAATACATGACAATTTAGGATACACCCAGCACATCACTAACAAGAAACAGTAATTTCCTCTACATAACTTTCCCTTCCAAAATGGAAAAAATTAAGAAGCATTCAATCTCTCTGGGCAACAGTGAAGAAAAAAAAGTTCTTGGGAATCCAGTTGAATATGTTTCTCATTGAAAGGAGGATATCTTTCATTGCTAGATGTAATAATCATTTACAGTGTCTGATTTTGGATAATTTGTATATGACTTTGATATGGTAATCCATTTAAAGGGTCTAGGAAACTCCTACTCTGTTGACAGGTCAATGTATTTCTTTTATTCTGTTTAAGAATCTGAAATTTTGAAATTGTGTGCTATGTTACCTTGGGCAAGTCACTTCACTTCTCTGTGCCTCAGTTACCTCATCTGTAAAATGAAAATTAAGACTAGGAGCCCCATGTGGGACATGGCCAGTATCTAACCTGATTAGCTTGTTTTTATCCCAGGGCTTAGTACAGTTCATGGCATAGCAGAAGATACAGAACACAAGCACTTGAATGCCATTTCCTCTAGACTGTAAGGTTATTTTGGGCAGGGAAGATGTTTTCTAACTCCATTACAATGTACTCACTGAAGTGCAAAGTATGGTGCTCTGCACACAGTAAGTGCTCAAGAAATAGGATTGATTGACTGTGAAAACCTTGTCCTATAAGTCTATCAATTTATCTGTCAATCAGAAGCATTTATTGAGCACTAGCTTATGCAGCACACTGAACTAAGTGCTTGGGAGGGTACAAATGTTAGTAGAGATGATCCCTGACCTCAATATAGGAAGTGAGAAAGACATTAAAATAAATTACAGAGAGAGGAGGAAGTAATGGAGCATAAAGATAACGATCATAAATACTACAGGCTGGTCTGAGTGGCTAAGTGCTTAGGTGAGGAGAAAGTGCTGAAGTGGCATTAGGGGTAATTTTTGAATGCACATACTTAATACAGTTCAAGTGGGAGGATCTGAAAACTGGGACAAGCAGCAAAAAATTGAGAAAAGCTGAGATGGACAAGGTCTGATGATAGATTATTTGAATAAATTGGATGAGCTCAAATATGTCAACCTGGATGATTTGCAAAATTAGTTGAAAATCAGTCCATATCTATCCACTCCAGTGGTTGCCCATCCTCCTCCTCCACAAACAGAAACCCCTTACCATTGGCTGAAAGACATTCAATTGCCTCAGCCCCTCCTTCTTCACCTCACTGATCTACTACAATCCAAACTGCACACTCCATCCTTCTAACGCCACCATACACTTTGTGTCTTGATCTCAATTGCTCTCCCCACCTTCAAAACCTTATTGAAGACATATCTCCTCCAAGAGGCCGTCCCTAAGTGCTTCTTTCCTTTTCTCCCACTCTCTTCTGTGTCTCCCTGACTTGCTCCTTTTATTCATCCATCTCAGTCCCACAACACTTTTGGCTCAGTGGAAAGAGCATGGGCTTTGGAGTCAGGGCTCATGAGTTCGAATCCCAGCTCTGCCACTTGTCAGCTGTGTGACTGTGGGCGAGTCACTTAACTTCTCTGTGCCTCAGTTCCCTCATCTGTAAAATGGGGATTAAGACTGTGAGCCCCACGTGGGACAACCTGATTCCCCTGTGTCTACCCCAGTGCTTAGAACAGTGCTCGGCACATAGTAAGCGCTTAACAAATACCAACATTATTATTACATATCTCTAATTTATTGATATTAATGTCTGTCTCCTACTCAAGGCTGTAAGTTCATTCTGGGCAGGATATGTGTCTTTGTATTATTATACTGTACTCTCCCAAGTGCTTAGTACAGTGCTCTGCCCAAAGCAAGTGCTCAATTATGATTGACTGACTGGCTCATCTCATCTACACTCCTGCTGACCCCTTGTCTACATTTTTCCTCGGCCCTGAAACTACCTCTCCTTCTCATATCTGACAGTCCACCATTCTCCCCACTTTCAAATCTCTCCTAAAATCACATTTCCACAAGGCCTAGGCTAAGCCCTCATTTCTGCTACCTGCCCTCCCAAAAACTTGGTACAGTGTTCTGCACACAGTAAGTGTTCAATAAATACCATTGATTGATAGACTGAAAATGACTATAGTCTCACTGGCCACTATTTGAGAATAAATGGAAGTCTTTGAATGTGCATGAAGCTTGGAAAAGATATACAGGGGTCTATATTTTACAAAGAGAAAAGTGACCCTGAAAATGAAAAATCTGTAAACATAACTGCTATGCCTGGAAAAATATTGAGAGAGATACAATCACAAAATCGATATTCAAACACCTCAAAGAGGTGTTGAGTAAAATCCAGCAAGATTTCATGTAGACAAGTCTTGTTAGACTGGTATAATTTCCTTCTGTGGCAGAATGACTTGCCTGCAAGACTAAGGAGACTCTCTTTTGACTTTAGCTAGGTCTTTTCATGTTCATCAATAAACTGGGAAAATACAACCTAGCTGGGAGGTTAAGTCTGCATGGGACAATTTCTCATAAAAATGAACTGTATAATCCGCATTTCTTAACGGCCTAAATGAAATGTTCCTTGTTTGCCAAATAACAACAGGGGGATGTGATACCAGTACTTCTGTTATAACTCTGCACAGTTGGGCTGCTAGATATTTAGTTGAAGTTTTATAGGTAATTTGTTTTCAGTCAAACTATATCATTGAGAATGTCTGACTGTGGATGCTCAAGGATCTGGAGGCTACTTACTTTGTGCCCCTGTCATCGAGGCTGTCCTAAGGATTTTGGTGGTGAGGAGGTTGGGGAGGAAGAAGAAGGTTGCCAGGAGAGTGGCAGGACAGGGCTGAGAACTAAAACAGTTGAAAAGGCTATCTACAAATCAACTTATTATGATGGGCCTGTGCTGTGCAAAATTCTGGCCCAGGTTCCATGGCAGGATATAATACATAGCTCAAGAACATAGGTCTTGTCCCTATAGAATAAGCATTGACATTTGTTATCTGTTACACTTTTAAATGCAAAATCACACCACAGAGGTTCAAGCTAAAAATGAATTTTCTATTAGAAAAATTCTAGTCTAAAAATGTCCTGGCCCCAGTCCCCACAATTCAGCTGTTTTCTATTTCTATTGAGGTGAGAGTAAGATGAAATGAGTTAAAAACACAACATCAAAGACTTGGGTTAGGCACAAGTAAGAATTTCTTCATGATGTGAGTTGCTAAATTTGGAAATAGATTTCTGAAGGAAATCGTGGAATTTCTTTTCCTGGAAGTTTTAAAAATCATACAGACTCCCATTTTTTTTTTACATTTGTTACAGTCAGAAGGCAGAGAGATGAACTAAATAGCCCTGGGCCCCTTCCATTCCCTAAATTTCTATACTGAGAATTAGCAAAACCTAATGGGAGGTTGAAAAAAATATATTACACCAAATCTTGCATGCTTCAAGCAGCTCTACATACACTATCCTGCTAAAATTGGGATTTGATCCCAGTACTTCTCAACGGTCACAACTCAGCAAAGGGGGATCAAATGCATTACAATGAGGTTGTGCGGTCTAAGGGATAGTTTTCCATGAGACTGCATCCACAGGCATGCCTCCTGATCAGCACTATTGTTTTCCTGATTGACAACTGCTGCTCAGAGGATTGGTGGCACTGTGCTGTCACCATATTCCTGCCAAAGGCTTTCCTGGCATTCGGGGAACTGTCCTGAAGCCTCTCGAGTGGCAGCTGAACCATAGGATAGGAAGGTAGTGAGATGGAAAAGTCGTAAATCAAAATATATAGGTATCCTGATATTAGTATCTCTGAGGGGGTTCTTAGACCTGAACTGGAAGTACGTGCTTTTGAAAAGGGAGGATGTGGATTGGTTATTTTCCATATCCATAGATGACCAAAACAGCTCAAAGGTTCATAAGTAAAGCCTATTGCTTTTTTAGACGTATGACAGATCAAGCTGCCTAAACCTCTCCAGACTCTATGTAGGGTTTCTGCTTGGATCTTATTAAATCTTACTGCAACTTCACCTCATTTTTCAGAGTTAGGCTTTTCACTGACGTCTTTTCCATTATATTCATGGAGAGCTGATAATCAAAAGCAGACCAAAAGTTTCAAAGGTTCTATATGAGTCTATCCTTATCTGTAACTAGTTCCATAAGTTATTATCCCTTTAGACTCAAATTCAAGCTATTTACTAATATTTATATCATAGATCCATCAGCTACCTGAAAAATCTCTCCAGAAAATCTAAGAAGTGGGTAACATCATGGCAAATCAGTACTAATGTGATAGAATCATCTGACAGATCCAAACTATCAATATGGTTTCAACTTTGTCCTAAATCCCAGGGATCTCTAAAAGTCTATTTGATTAAAAGATATTCTAGAGATTTTGACAAAATTATAATAGTAAAACAGTATCAAGTTTTAATTGCACTATATATTTAATAATGTTGGTATTTGATAAGCGCTTACTATGTGCAGAACACTGTTCTAAGCGCTGGGGTAGATACAGGGTAAACACGTGAGGCTCAGAGTTAATCCCCATTTTACAGATGAGGTAACTGAGGCACAGAGAAGTTTAATGACTTGCCCACAGTCACACAGCTGACAAGTGGCAGAGCCAGGATTCGAAACCAAGACCTCTGACTCCGAAGCCCAGGCTCTTTCCACTGAGTCACGCTGCTTCTCTGATTCATTCATTCAATTTATTGAGCACTTACTGAGTGCAGAGCACTGTACTAAGCGCTTGGAAAGTACAATTCGGGAACAGATACAGACAATCCCTACCCAACAACGGGCTCATAGTCTAGAAGATAGGATAATATGATTATTATCCATGAACTGTTTTTACAGTGTTGTATGCTTATCTTTTTGTTGCAATACTACAAAACATATTTTCAAATACCCATGGGGTAGCTGCAAATCTTAAATTGCCATTGTGCACACAAATCCACACAAGTGAGAAATTATTCGTTTCTCCATGATCCATGATTCAGTCATACCTACTTTAGACAACCATAGGCCTATGCACCTACAGTGAAAAAACATGAAAAAAGAAACTGATTTTGATAATAAGCAAAAGAGTTTTAACAGCCTTATTGCTGTTTTTTATTATATTAGCAATTTGAAATTCCAATTTTATAGATTTAGCCACTGGAAAACCTCTTTGGTGACCCTTGACTGACTCACTGCATCTTTGCCCAGTGAAAATGGAGTAGATATTTTCCCTTAAAAAAAAAAAGATCTTATATTAAACTTTGGAGACTGTAGTAATTCTAGAATAGTAAGCCTGTCTAAGGGTTTTACACAAAGCCTTCTGCTTTTCTATTTATTAAACACTTTTGTTTCTTAACCCAATTAACCTAACTCACAAAAAAGACTGGACAAAATCAGAATCTTTAAAATGCCATAAAGAATCCAAAAACCTTTCTCTGATAGACATTAGTTATAGAATATATTTTAAAAAATGACTGTTGTCCAGTTCCAGTTTATTCTTCACATGCCTCAACACAAAGGTCATGCAGAGTTTCCTATTATTCTTGTATACTGAGGAATGGAATTGGTTCAACAGTAAAGAATATAAGAAGCCAAGCAGCCTTTTGATTGCTGAGGATAATCTATAAATACAAGGAGCAAAATTGACCCTTGATGTGATCTCTGTTCACCTCTGTACAAGGGATGGCAATCTAGAGATATCGTTATAGGGTACAAAACAGCTTTCAGGAAGGGTTCCTAAAGGAAATCATTCTTCCATTCAACCATGTTGCTATGGTAACCAAACCAATCAAGCTTCTTCACAAAGGCTTTTATGTCAGGTTCTGTTAGCAAACTCATATAGAAAGTTTAACTCAACTAAATTAACATTACATTCAGTATATTATTAGAAGTAAGGTAGAAGATATACATCTTTTACAAAAGAAGGTACTATTTACTTCTACAGTGGCATTTCTAATGTGGAAATATTTCACAGTAAATCTTCTACTGCTAATGCTGACAGTTTCTTGTCAGATGTTTATCCTATTTATTGGATAAATAAATTTCCCTGGAAATGTTTTTGCCCAAAATTTGCATTCATACTCTCCAGGGTGGGTATTTCTCCTGATTCTCACATTGGTAAGCAGACTTCTGTGAATGCATTGATTTTTCTTCATCAAGTCCTAGCTAGACATACCTGCTCTCCCAAATTGACAGATCTATTCTGCAGTTCCTTAAATGTTCAACCTAGCATCTTCGCCAGCAAGGGTTTTGCTGTGACAGCTTCGGGCTACAGAGAGATATATTCCTAGAGTACTTAATATAATACTATATGCCCCTTAGAGATTCGATAAACACTTGTTGACAGACTGACATGAAGAATGGTTTCACTCATCCCTCGTGTTTGATTAATCGATTGATAGAGCACAAGAGTTGAGGATCAATATCAATTAGAAGATACTGACAGAAAACAGGGAAATAGCGTGGCCTAGTAGAAAGGGCTGGAGATTCAGAGGATCTCGATTCTAATTGTGGCTCTGCAGCTTGCCTGCTGTTTGATGTTGGGAAGTCACTTAACTTCTCCGTGACTCAGTTCCCTCTTATGCAAAATCAGGTTTAAATACCTGTTCTCCTTCCTACTCCACAAACGATATGTGAAACAGGGACGTGTCTGACCAGATTATCTTAAATCTACTCCAGCATTGGTATGGTGGCTAGCACTTAGTAAATATGACATTGATTCCTCCACATCTGGGAATAGGATTTGGAAAGGGGGTTTTGGGAAAAAGTTATTTTTGTGTTAACAAAATTAGAATGTTTGACTTGTTTTATTTCACTTTCAAACACTAAGAAGAATGCAGAATTCTTTCTGCATTATAGGTTTTCAGAAAATGTGCTCTATATAATTTGACAGGAACATAGATTTTATGAAATTCAGTAAGTCGCTTTCTAGAAAAAGGAAGCAAGACATTCCTAGTGTCAGACTAAACTAATGTGGTTAGGACAGTTAACATGCACTCTGGATCAAGTAATAGAATATGTTCTCATTCATTCATTCAATCATGTTTATTGAGTGCTTACTGTGTGCAGAGCACTGTACTAAGTGCTTAGAAAGTACAATTCAGCAACAAAAGTACAATTGGGGAACAAAACTATCACACATTTGAGGAAGTCTCAGTAATGTTGACATACTACTACCAGGTGGGATATAAAGCCAAGATGTGAGACTAATTCAAGCAATCCTTTTAAATTGGTTGCTCAAAGTTAAAATGACAAGTAATGGCTAGATGTCATTATTTGTGCTTTTGGGTGTGGATGTTCCTCTCAAAACTGTATCTCAGTACTATGTCTTCAGGGACTGACTACTTAATAGCATAAATGGACATCTCGTTAAAGGAAAGTTAGGTGAAAAGTCTCAAGTAATTTTTAATGTTGAAAAACAAGAAATAAATGGACTAATGGTCACTCCGGGGTTATTCCAGAGGTTTAGGGGCTCCTATTATTTAAATTCACCCTGTGATAAAATGTGAAATAATAAAGAGAAATTTACATGTGTTTAAGAAGTAAATTTTTTTATCAGTAGACATTGATATAAACTAGCCGGGTGGTGGTGGATATAGTACTTGAGAAGCAGCATGGCATAGTGGATAGAGCACAGGCCTGGGAGTCAAAAGGTCATGGGGTCTAATCTTGGCTCCACCATTTGTCTGCTGTAAAACCTTGGGCAAATCATTTCACTTCTCTTTGCCTCAGGTACCTCATCTGTAAAATGGGGATTGAGACTTTGAGCCTCATATGGAACAGGGACTGTGTCCAACCTGATCTGTTTGTGTCCACCCCAGTGCTGAGTCCAGTGCCTGACAAACAGTAAGCACTTAATAATAATAATAATGTTGGTATTTGTTAAGCGCTTACTATGTGCCGAGCACTGTTCTAAGCGCTGGGGTAGACATAGGGGAATCAGGTTGTCCCACGTGGGGCTCACAGTCTTAATCCCCATTTTACAGATGAGGGAACTGAGGCGCAGAGAAGTGAAGTGACTTGCCCACAGTCACACAGCCGACAAGTGGCAGAGCTGGGATTCGAACTCATGAGCCCTCACTCCAAAGCCCGTGCTCTTTCCACTGAGCCACGCTATACCACAATTATTCTTATAATTATTATTATTATTATTTATTGAGCACCCACCTAGTGCAGTGCATGGTCCGAGATACTTTGAAAGAACTGAATAAAGACATGAACTGCTCCCTGAATCCAAGGCGCTTACATTAATATGGGAGACAAGCACATGGAATAGAAACTGTGTCTGATCTGATTAACTTGTATCAAACACAGTGCTTAGATCAGTGCTAGGCAAATAGCAAGTGCTTAATAAATACTATTATTATCAGTATTACTTACTATTTCAGTGGTCAAAATAAACTGCTTAGAGAAACAAATAATATTATACGCTTAGTAATATCACACTACATTTTGGGGATGTATAAATGGCTTCAAGCTAATTGTATTCAAACTCTTGGCTAAAACTTAAAATATTGCTTGGCTGAACTGAATGAGCTATTTTTATAATAATACAAATAAAGCCGATCTACTCTAAAAAAAGTTTTTCAACAGTTTGCAACCATGATTCCAGAAGTTTCAGAATATCATTTAGAAGACTATACTGTAACTTCCTAGAGAAAGAAAATCGGACTAATTTCAAACTGCATGTAAACCATTTGTAAACCAATCTTGAATTGAAAGATAAATTAAAGTGATCTTGAAAATAACTGTGAAATAAATTCATCAAGATCAATATAACAAAAATGTGAAATGGTAAAAAAAAAACTTGGGCAATTGGAGCTGCTGTTTCATTTGGAAGTGACTGGATTGAGGAACTGATTTAATTTTATTTCATTAAAATGATTTACTATTCTTAAATATTGTTTAAAAATACCAACCATTTACCTGCTGATACACACAAAAATAGATGCCTTGTCCATCAATTTAGCAATCAAACCATTAGTGCTATTTAAATTAGATACTTAACATGGCTTTCTAGAAATGAAAGTTCTCAGGCCTAAGGAGAAGTCTCTCTAAAAGATTAAATAATATGTTTTAATCCCCTGCTATAAAATCATTTTGGAAACTCACGGATGGAATTTACCCCTGTTTGACCATGACTTTTTACAGTGTTGGAAGCTAGAATTATCAGATAAGTCATTCTTTCACCTGACACATAATCAAAGAATCCAAAACAAGTGAAAGGATCATTTTGGGATTCTCCTGAGTGGTGTTCTTCACTTGTTGTTCTATACTTCAAAAATGGACTTGTTATAAAAGTGGGACATCCCATGGCAATTTCACTGTGTGTCCTATCCTTGAAATCCCAAGACTTTTAAAGAAGACATTTCACACCCAAAGCCCTGTTTCTTGGCAACATCTTTACTGGGGAAAAGACAGCAAGTATATTTATTTTCAATGAAAACAAAATAATACAAGGTTTTCCTAGAACACTACATAAAACTAGATTTTAATCCTTGATTTCACAAACTCTAATTTCGGAAAGAACACGACTTAAAATCCATCCTAGCATTTCACAAACTAGACAAGTGATGTTCCGCTTCTAATCTGCCTGGTGACATCAATAAACACTGCCCATGAGAAACACAAGGGAGTTTCTTGTCAGGGACAAAATACTGTGTTCCCCATAGTTTAAAAAACTGTTCAGTCTGTTGGGGTTTTTTGTGTTTTATCCAGAGGGAGTGGAAAGGCCCTATCTTTTTTTGAATCTTCATTAGAAGTTCATGAATACCGTGATGAGGAAAGGGACAAGCAATGTAAATATACATGTTTAAAGAAGAATGACTTGTGGCTCAATTTAACACATGTTGGCTCTAGGCAAAGACACAGTAAAGCCATGCCAAACCATCAATAGTTTCCAGTAAACACTCTCAAAAAGGGGCATGGGCATGCTAAAAAGTTCTTGAATTTGTACATGATTGCTCCAGTGCAGTCTGAAATCCTGGTATCCTAGATCATTGTTTCTGGGACAATAGCTAATTGTCATTTTTCCTGGGCTGGATCATAGGCAAAAGAGAAAATATGTGAAGGATATAAAGAACTATCTTCTCCTATGGATGCCTGGGATTCATATTTTTGTGTGTGTGTGTGTATGTGTGTTTTTTGTTAAGGACTGGGATAGAGATACAGATCAGAAAAGCATCATGGCCTAGTAGAAAGGCCTAGTATAATAGCCTGGGAGTCAGAAAGGCCTGGGTTTTAATCCTAACTCTGCCATGTGTCCTCTGTATGACCTTGGGCAAATCACTTAACTTCTGTGTTCCTCGGTTTCCTGTAAAAGTGTGATTAAGACAGTGCACCCCATGTGGGACATGGATAATGGATAATATCCAACCTGATTAGCTTGTATCTTTTCCAGTCCTTAGTATAGTGCCTGGTACACAATACCATAAAATGCCATACAAAATGCCATTTAAAACAAAAAAATGATCAGATTCATTACCCATCCCACAATGGCCTTGCAGTCTAATTAGGAAGGAGAATGGGTATTAACCCCAGCGCTTAGAACAGTGCTCAGCACATAGTAAGCGCTTAACAAATACTAACATTATTATTATTATTTTACAGTTGAGGGAACTGAAGCCCAGAGAAGTTCAATGACTTGCCCAAGGTCACACAGCAAGCAAGTAGCAGATCTGGGATTAGAACCCAGGTCCTTTGACTCCCAGGCCCATGGTCTTTCCATTAGGCCAGGCTGCGTCCGCTAATACAAGTGAAGGATCATATACACTGATTGGGTATATGGATGGACCATTATCATTGAAATGGATTCTGTTGTTGATAAAAGTGTAACCCAGTAGAGTTTTGTGACCCACATTAATGGCTTTGCTTCTAGATACCTGCTATATCGTTATTTTTAAACAGCAATAAATAAGGGTACTCTTTCTATTACTACCTCATTTATTCTTCATTTAAACCATCCCAGTTTTACTAATATGTCAGTTCTTTGGGGAGAAATTATATCTAATAGGAAGTGCAGGACCAATAATAAGCCCTTTGGTTGATGTTCTGTAGTTAATCTTGTCAGGAAGGTAAAAATATTCCCAACATCGGTCCTAGAAGAAATAGATTTCTCTAAGACAATTGCTCTCAAAACAATCTCAAAACATGCTCTATGATTACTTAATCTTATCACTTGCTCCCTTCAGTTCTTTCTGACCCTATTATTTTTCAGAACCATAAAGCAAAATGGAAAGAAAATGCTTAATACATGAGACTTTATCATGATTGATTTCTTCATTATTATACATCTTACACTTTGTATTTTGGGAAAGTCCAATTCTTTTCATAACAACAACTAAAAAAACCCCTACTCTTAAATTGCAGATTTTTAAAAGTATCTTTTTAATATTTAGTTTTTACCAGAAATGTAGACTATGCAGCAAGGCCCTTTGTACCTAGAAGTCCTTTAGGGAATTGCTGTAATGATTCAGAGCTTATGTTTATTATTAAATCATGCCTCTCCCCTTCCCCCATTTTCCCCCCCACCCAAAATACTTTCTCCTTGAAAAGTGCATCTTTTAAACAGCATGTTCATCGCAGAATTCTTTATATTTTGCATTCAATATATCGTGTGCTATTTATGAAACTCTAACACAAACCAATATTAGCTGTCAGGTAAACTTCATGGGAAGATAATTTATAAGGAGAATTCAAAAAGTAAAAATGTTTGATGAATCTTCAGTAAGCAGAACAAATGGATTCTAGAGCAATGTGATTTCTTCTTACTCTCTGGAGAAACAAAGGAAGATGATGTTCTAGAGGAATTTCATAATTTGCCATGCCATTGCAAATGCATGTATTTAGTGTTTGCATGCCATTTGTTCAGAATTATTTACCTTTCAAGATGGCCATTTTTCTTCAAAGCACAGAAGTTCATGGAAATCCCATACCTCTCAAAAATGTCAAACAACCAAGCCCAGTGATCAGTTTCTTGATTTGTAGTGTGTGAACTGTAGTTCACTCTATAGGAATCCACTAAACAGGTGATTACTAACAGTGATCCCTTAATGAATTCCTCCTGAAGCAGATTTCCCTATTCAAAAAGTGTACCAAGCAAAACTTCTTGGAAGTCCAGTTACCCCAGTACTACCACATTCATTGCTTGTAGAAAAACCTGTCAATATCTCTTTCTCAAAAAGCATTTCCTTTCAGTGTCCTAGTAGAAGTAGCTTGGCCTAGTGGAAAGAGCACTGGCCTGGGAGTCAGAGGACCTGAGTTCTAATCTTGGCTTTGCCACTTCTCTGCTGTGAGACCTTGGGCAAGTCACTTACCTTCTCAGTTTCCTCATCTCTAAAATGGGGATTAAATATCTATTCTTCCCTGAGTTCCAGGAAAGGACTACTCAAGTACTTAGTACAGTGCTTGACACACAGTGAGCACTTAATGAATACCATTATTATTCTTAGTATTGGGAGGCTAGCCTTTTGTTTTTTCTCAGTTCAGGGAGCAGAGTTAGGGACTAAAATTATCTGCCAGGCTCCCCCATCAGCATGGAATAAAAATACATAGATTAACCCTAGACAGAAAAATAAAGATATAATATCAGTCAATAACCATCCAGGAAGAAAATGAAAACCTGTCATTCCCTATACCCACACAGCATGGAACACCGCAAAATCTCTATATCCAATCACGATTCTTTATTAGGCCTTATGTGGTGGGGGGGGGGGGAAGCTTTTTTCATGTCTGTTTTTAGCCAATGGGAAGAAAGTTGATTTTTTTTTTATAGTCCTATGGTGTTGAATTGTGAACACATTTCAGTTGCTATGTGGCTAAAATGGTTCCCCCCCATCAGTCCCAGAGAGGTCCCCTAGGACACAATGGATTCTTACTCAGCAACAGCAGTCGCTGCTGAAGAAACCTCCTCTGCTGCAACATCCAACAACAACAAAAATCACACCCAAATTGATCATTTATGTTTAAAAAAAAAATCCTGACACTTTGTTTCTGGAAGGAGAGAACAGGAGAGTAAATGCAACTGCCAGTCCACCCTGCCTATCAGCTGTTTTTCTCTACTCCTTAGTCCCTCCAAATAGGGAGTGGTTGGGAGGGGAAAATCCTGAAGAGTCAGAAACAACCAGTTGTCATTACAGCTGTTCGTCCAACGGGAAAGGAAAGAGAAGCCATAGCAACACAAAGTCTCCAGGTCTGCTTTGGGGATGAAAGTTGGGAAAACATTAACCCTTCTTGGTTTCTGGAAGTTCTTTGATGTGGGTAGTGGAAGAGGGGGTGAGGTCTTTGAAAGCCTCCTTCATGAGGAGAGCAAAAAGCACAGTACTTTCAAGTGATAAGAGAACACTGAAACCTAGGGTAGAAAAAACTGAAATTCATTTGTATTAAAGAGGAGCTGGTAACCTCAAAGGACAATTTAAACACTAACAGTCAGAAGAAGGAGATAGGAAGCTACATCTGTGCTGAGTGTGATGAGGAAAGGCAGGTATCTGTTATCTGCAACAAGCAGCTTCCTTTTTTGAATGAGACTTGACTATAGCAATTTTAAGTTCCCAGTCCCTTGAATGCTACTGTAGCTAGGTACCATTATCAAACAATCAATCGATAGAACGATGGTGATTTACTGAAGGCCTTCTGTGAGCAAAGAACTTGGGAGACTACAATAGAATTACTGGACATGATCCCAAGCCTTAAGGAATTTATAATCTAGTATATGAGCTGGAGCTTAAGTAATAGGGTACATAATATTTGCATAAAAGTTCTATGGGAGATTGTGAGTACTTAAGTGACACAGATGTCCTGGAGAGGCAGTAGGGAAATATGAACAGGGGATATTATAAATTAGATTATTTCAATAATAATAATAATCGCTGTATTTGCTAAGCACTTACAATATTCCAGGCACTTTACTAAGTGTTGGGGTTGGTACAAGCAAATTGGGTTGGACTCAGTCCTTGTCCCATGTGGAGCACACAGTCTTAATCCCCATTTTAACATAAGGAAACTGAGGCACAGAGAAGTGAAGTGCCTTGTCCAAGGTCACACGGCAGAGAAGTACGCTGAACAAATACCACAATTATTATTAGAGACGCAGCATGACTCAGTGGAAAGAGCACGGGCTTGGGAGCCAGAGGTCATGGGTTCGAATTCCGGATCTCCCACCTGTCAGCTGTGTGACTGTGGGCAAGTCACTTTACTTCTCTGTGCCTCAGTTCCCTCATCTGTAAAATGGGGATGAAGACTGTGAGCCTCATGTGGGACAACCTGATTACCCTGTATCTACCCCAGCGCTTAGAACAGTGCTCTGTACATAGTAAGCGCTTAACAAATACCAACATTAATTAAGTAGTGGAGCCGGGATTAGAACTGCCACGCTGCTCCCTTGGTGTAGAGAAAGAGTCCTGGAAAAGGTGTGATTCCCCAACAGCTTTGACAGTGAGGACAGCAGTGATTTATTAGTTGAAAGCAGAAGGGCATGAGCAAGAGGTTGGTGGCAGGAAAATGTTCCACCATAAGCAGAAAAGCTTGACTAGAAGAATGAGAACTGGGGTGCAGAGGAGAAAAGTCTGGAAAAAATAGGTGGGAGAGAGCAGATTGAGTACCTCAAAGCCAACAGTCAGGGGTTTCTTTTACATGAGTTTTTTTTAGCTTTGTGAGGAGTGGGGGGATTGTGTGCAGAACAGTTCATTAGGAAAATGATCCCAGGCAACAGAGTGAAGTATAATTGAAAAGAGGAGAAACAAGGAGGCAGGGAGACCAGTGGATGGAGCATGGTCTAGTGGGAGGAGCATGTGCCTGGGATTCAGAGGACCTGGATTCCAACAGTATTTCTGCCATGTGCCTGCTGTGTGACCTCGAGGAAGTTATTTAACATCTTTCACTTTAATTCCAACTGTATTTACTGAGCACTTATTGTGTACAGAGAACTATACTAAGCACTTGGGACAGTACAATATAACAGAGTTGATAAACATGTTCCCTGCCCACAAGGAGCTTACAGTTTCAGTGTCCTCATCTTAGTGGATACAGCATAGGCCTGGGAGTCAGAGGACCTGGGTTCTAATCCCAGCTCTACCTCATGTCTGCTGTGTGACCTTGGGACCGTCATTTAACTTCTCTGGGACTCAGTTCCCTCATCTTTAAAATGGGAATTAAGAACATGAGCCCCAAGTGGGACAGGAACTGTGTCCAACCTGATTAGCTTGTATCTACCCCAGTACTTAGAACAGTGCTTGGCACATAGTACAGTGCTTGGCATGTGCTTAACAAGTACCATAATTATCATCATCATTATCACTGAACTATCCATTCTCCCTACAGCCTAGACTGTGAGCTCCATGTGGTGTGGGACTGGGACTGTGCCTGACCTGATTATTCTGTTGTACCTACCCCAGCACTTAGTACAGTACTTAACACAGAGTAAGCACTTAACAAACACCATCACCATCATCATTAGAAGACTACTTATATTCCAATCTGACTACTAACTCAGGCCATTAGGATGGAGAGAAAGGGAAAAATTCCAGAAATGTCATGAAGGAAAGACAACAGGATTTGGTGAAAAACTGAATATGGCAGCTGAAAAGGAGTTAAGAGTGGAGGATAATTCCAAAGTTGCAGGACTCAGGGGTGGGGAGGATAGTGATGGTGTCAACTCTAATGAGAAAGTTGGATGGAGGAAAGGATTTGGGAGGGAAGTAAGGAGTTCAATTTTGGGCATACTGAGGTAGAGGTACCTTGGACATCCATATAGAAATTTAATGGGTGGAGGAAATTTGAGATAGAGAGAAGGAAGTCAGTATAAGCAAGAAAGATTTGGAAATGATATGCATGGAGGTGGAAACTGAAGCTTAGGAACAAGAAGAGGTCACCTAGTGAAGCCAAGTGAGAAGAGAAGGGGGCTTGAGGGTCACCCAAAATTAGGGAATTGAAGGCAGAGAAACAGCCAGCGAAAGACAATGAGTAGGACTGGACCAAGAGATAGGAGAGCCTACAGTATTATTAAAACTAAAAATAGGTAGTATTTCCAGAAAAAAGGAGTGGTTCATAGTTTTGAAGGCAGCCAACAAAGCCAAGGAGAATTAGGATACTTTAGAGTTTGTTAGGCTTGGCAAGAAGAAGATCATTAGTGACCATAGAAAGAATAGTTTCTATGGAATGAAGAGGGCAGAATCAGGATTGTAGTGGGTAAAGAAGAGAGTTGGGGGAGAGAAAGTGGAGAAAACAGGTGTATAAAACCCATTCAAAGGGTTTGAAGGATAGTGGAAGGATTTCATTCTTACTTGCTATAGTTCCACCAACTGCTGTCTGTGGTATGAGGAAGCACACTAGGAAGTAACCCAAGGGTGAAGGTAGAAGATCAAAGGAGCTGGAGGGAGCAATAGGAGTTGAGTTCATTGAAAAAGGCAGTTTTTAGGAAATAGATCTGTGCATCAAGAAGGAAGGTTGGATACAGAGTCCAAGTGAGGCAAGCTGGTGAGCTTCTTGAGGAGGATATTGTACCTATCGGCTCTGCTGCACTGTACACTCCCAAACACTTAATACAGTACTCTGTGCACAATAAGTTCTCAACTGGTACCACTGATTGATTGATGGCTTGGAATAAGTGGAAGGGAGAATGAGAAGTCTCTGTGCAGGTACAGAACAATCATGCAAAGAGGGGTTGGGTGGGAGCAAAGGCAGCTGAGGAGGCTATGGTCAGAAAGTGAGATTTCAGAGTTGGTGAGGTTAGAGACTGTACAGTTACAAGTGATGATGAGGCCCAGGTTCTGGATAAATTGGTCGATGGGTGAAGTGGGGTAGAGCAGGAGATCTGCAGAGTTCAGGATTTAGAGGAAGCCTACAGCTCATCAAGAACAACCATTTGGGAATTGAAATACCTGAGAATTAGTGTAGGGGAGGAGATAGAGAATAAGAAGGTGAAAAAAATGTCAAAATTCTTCAAAAAAAGCAGATGTAAGGCGGGGGCTGGGGTATGTGACTGTGACTAGTAGTTATAGTGGGTGCAATAGGTGAGTTTCAAAGAAACAGAAAGTGAAGGATGTAGAGGGAGTGATGATGTCAATGTAGCACAAGAGGGAAAAGAACAGACCTTTTCCTTTCCCTTTCTCCATGAGTCAAGGTGAATGGGAGTAGGTGAGGGCCCCTCAGGAGACAAGAGCAAAAGGGGCATTATCATCCCGAGTGAACTGGGACTCAGTGACCAAGAGGGGAAGCAGTGACTGGGTTAGGAATAGGTCGGGGATGAGGGAAATTTGTTCACCATGGAATGGGGGCGTGTCATAGACTGCATTTTAATGGTAAAATGGAGATAAGGACCATGATAGGGGAGGCAGTATGCAGGGTGGGGATGGGTTAGATGGGAGTGAACAGTAGGGGTGTGATCCTAGGGATTGGGGCTCCAATTGGTTTGGGGCTCCAATTGTGAGAGAGAAGATCAAGGATGTGATGAGCAGAGGGTCAGGTAGGGAGGCCATGTTCAAATCTCTGGTCCATAGTCACCTTAAGCCTCCAGTCATTGGTCTTGAGTGACCGCATCTTCCAGTCTTTGATTCTAGACCAGTATATATTATTGTTTGTACATATATATATATATATATATGTATAGTCCTATGACACAGTCCTAAAGTTAGCTGATTAAAGTGTGTTATATTGTTAGAACCATTAGCTTTTTAGTTTTGTCTCATGCAGCCCAAGCCAGTATTAGAGAAGTGAAATATACAGAAGCATGGGTATTTCATAGTTAATGTTACATACCTCAGTGACTGGCTTCACTTCCAAGTGGTGCTGGAACAAAACAAAAAAAGCAAAAATGCCTTTATGAAAGACAATGAAAAACATTTATCTGAGGAGACAAAGTCATACATTTATTTGGTGTATAGAAATTCTGACTCAAAGTCAGATCATTTTATGATTTTCACAATTGAGGGGGGAATGAAAGGAAACCAATTTTAAAGGAGACAATCAATGGTATTTATTGAGTACTTACCCTGTTCAGAGCACGGTACTAAGCAACTGGGCAAGTACAATCTAACAGAGTTGGTAGGCATATTCCCTGTCCTCAATGAGTCTGGGAGCCCCATGTGGGACAGGATAATCCAACCCGATTATTCTGTATCTATCCTAGCTCTTATTACAGTGCTTGGCACATAGTAGACACTTAACCAATACCTCTAAGACTGTAAGCACATTGTGAGCAGGGAATGTGATTACCATCTCTGTTGCTTTGTACTCTTCCAATGACTTAGTACAGTGCTCTTCACAAACACTCAATATCACTGATTGATAAAATACCATAATAATAATGATTATTATGATGATCTACTTAACCAAGGGTTCATTCATTCATTCATTCAATAGTATTTATTGAGTGCTTACTATGTGCAGAGCACTGTATAAGCACTTGGAATGTACAGTTCAGTTAGACAATTTACCTAAAATGAATAAAAAGGTACACTTCTATATTTCTATGAATACTAATGAAAGATTTCCAAGTCACATTTTAAGCCCAGCAGAACATTCGGATTAGATTTCCTTCAAGGTGTCAACTGGCTTCATTTGTTTTAAACTGAAAACAAGTGAAGACTATAAAACACTTAAAGAGTCAATTCACCATTTCCCTTATTAATCAGTGAGCTGTAAATATTATCAAATAATAAAAATGAATTGTGAAAAGTGAAATTTTGTTTGGGGAGCAGATTATAAGAAGCAGCAATACTGAATTCCAGTGTATTTCATTTTTCAATTAAGTTGCCCTTAAAGGACTTGTAAAAAAAGTACATGTTCCCAAGATGCAGAGTCTACACAGATAAAATCAAATTCCTTCTGCCACTTTAATGCTAAATTTTTGAAATTATTTCAACATGAATAACAAATCATGATAGTTTATTTGGATTTCGATTTTCCTCTTCTGGAAAAAAACACTGCACCTAACAACCTCCGGTTTTGCATGTTTCAAAAAGAAATAAAGTGTTTCAAAATAGAGAGCAAACTGGAATTAGAATGGTGGATAGGGAAGAAATAATTTATATTACTATCAAATAGTCACAGGTTGACACTTTGTAACAAATACTAGTATATTCAATGTGGGATAATACACCACCCACCACTGTCGTGTACACTGTAGAATCTCTTAATTGCCGAACAAGCTCCAGACACTAGTAGTAGTAAATCCTCCAGAAAGTAAAAACCTATAAACACTAGGATCTTAAGAACTTCAAAGGCCACTTTAACAGATGTAAAAAATCAATAAAACTTTGCATAGCAGTTTTTTTGCCTGGTCGGCATTTTATGGGCTGCATTGTCCTTTACTAGAAAAGCATGAGGAACTACACTACTTGTTTGTTTCTTACCTTAATGCGACCTGAATACTAATATTAATTGAATGAGGAACTGAAAGTGTTCCTCAACCCTCCCCAGAGCACAGGCCTGGGAGTCGGAAGGATGTGGTGCTAATTCTGTCTCCATCACATATCTGCTGGGTGAGCTTGGGCAAGGCACTTCATTTCTCTGGGTCTCAGTTAACTCATCTGTAAAATGGGGATTAAGACTACTGTAAGCCCCACGTGGGACAGGGACTGTCTTACCCCAGTGTGTAATACAGTGCCTAGCAAATGGGAAGTGCTTAATAATAATAATAATAATAATGTTGGTATTTGTTTGGTATTTGTTGGTATTTTTTGGTTTGGTAATACCAAACACATACCAAACTGATTCCTCTGCCTAGCTTGCCAACCCCTGTTTATCACCACCATCTTCCTCATCTTTTAAACTTGTAAACTTGGCATTAGTCTTGAGTGATGCTCTATATTTCAATCCCCCATATTCAATCTCTCATGTCATTCTATCAGTTTTTCCTCCACAATCATTCAATCATATTTATTGAGCTCTTACTGTGTGCAGGGCATTGTATTGAACAACTGGGTGAGTATAGACACATTCATTCATTCAATAGTATTTATTGAGCACTTACTATGCGCAGAGCACTGTACTAAGCGCTTGGAATTTACAAATCGGTAACAGATAGAGACCGTCCCTGCCCAGACACATTCCCTACCCACAACAAGCTTACAGCACAGCTTCTTCAGGATACACCCTTTTCTCTCCGACTAAACTGTCACCATGCTGGTTCAAACACTTCTAATATCCCACCTCCACTGCAGCATTAGATTTCCCTCAAATCTTCCTAACTAGAATTTCCAACCCTTTCCAGTCTGTGTCCGTCATCCCCATTTATTTGTAAGCTATTTGAGGGCAAAGATCATGTGCACTCTCTCTACTGTGTTCTCCCAGGTGCTCAGAACAGTGCTCTGCCCATAATGAGCTCAGGAAATACTACTGAATGATTAATTGTTAAATAGTACAAATGCTGGAAAGGGCCCAAGGATTGTAAGTCTTTTCAATATAGTGAAATTGAAACTCAAATGCTCTCTCAGGAATTCAGTTCTTATTTTAAAGGTGCAATAAATTACAAAGAAATAATATTGAGTACATTTAATGGGGAAGATTCTAATCAATTGCACTAACTTAAATGGCTTCATGTTGATTTTTCCCACTAGACATAGTTTATAATTTATATTTCAAAGCAATGTGCACCTTTCAATTGCTTTACGAATACACATATCTCTGGAATATTTATTTTCTGTCTCTTGATCCAAAGATTTATTAACTCATTCCAGTTTATTAGGAATCTTACATTAAACTAAACATGGAGCTAACTAAATTAAGCTGTGGCTAAATTAACTTGAATGAGGTCTATTTAAAATAATGGACTCAAAATTGCACAGAACATCTTTTTTGAAATGTATATATTTTCATAATGTTTAGTACAATATCCTGAGGCACTTTAATCAGCACTTATCATCTAAATAATAGCAATAATAATATCCTAAATAATTTACTTGGCACTGTTGATCAATTTAGTCAGCAATCGCATCACTACAGAAGAAAAAAAAATCCACAAGGCTTAACTGATTTAACAGTACACAGAAAGAAGGGGTTTGCAGTAACATTTATAAAGTTGTACTTGTCTAAGGGCAATATAATCTGATGCAGAATGAAAACAATGGGGGAAGGAGGTCTGAGGTTGAGTAATGAAACCTGGCCACCCCAGCTACCCAGCGTCAAATATTTCTCTGGTCTCTGTGCCACTCTTCAGGGAGTGTGGAAGACAGAAGTTCACTCACCCTCAACTCTCAACTGATCTCTCCTCCTAGTTGATGGGTTTGAAAAAACGGGTTCCCTCACTAGGGAAGAGTAACATTTAAGCACCCTTCTGAAAGCACTAGTTTTAATAACTAATTAGAAATATAGAAGAATTCAAGGGGACATCAGGATAAAGTAAACCCAGTCTTCACTGAAAAGATTCTCAGAGATAACAAAATCAAAACTCTCTATTTTCACTGTTCTATTTCTAAGATGAAGAAATACCTAGAGGATAAAATTAAATACCACATATAAATTGCATCAAATATTATCCATGTCAAATAAGTTAATTAAAAGCATGTTTAGTGTGACCTTATAATTCCAACTTCTTTATTTGAAGCTAGGCTCACTTCAACCGAGCTACATTAAGCGAGACACATGAAGAGAATGAGCAACAGCAGGATATCCAAAATTGGGAAACCAAAAGCAAGGAGGGAAGAGTAAATGTCTCCAGGGTACGGATAAAAACTGGGAATAATTACCCAAGTATTCATCAGCGTGGCGTACTACTCTCGAGAAAGAGAGCAAAACATATCAGAAGGAGAGACAGAGTAAAAGAAGAAAGCAGAGCACCTCCCCTCATCTAAGCCCCCTTTCCCCCCTTTCCCTCTGCTCATTCCCATCCCCTCAGCACTGTGCTCATGGGTATATATTTTTATTACCCTATTCATTTTGTTAATGAGGATGAGAATCATCCCCTTGATTCTATTTATCGTGATTAAGTTGTCTTGTTTTTGTCCGTCTGTCTCCCCCAGTTAGACTGTAAGCCCATCAATGGGCAGGGATTGTCTCCATCTGTTGCCGAATTGTACATTCCAAGCGCTTAATACAGTGCTCTGTACATAGTAAGCACTCAATAAATACTATTGAATGAATTAATTAAAGGGTTTCAAACATGAAAATGGCAACAAGAAATGAAATGGCCTTTGGTTCACACAGTGATGCCAGGATTATGAGTCCCATACTCAAATTTTCAGGTAATAATAATGACGGTATTTGTTAAGTGCTTACTATGTGCCGAGCACTGTTCTAAGCGCTGGGGTAGATATAAGGGAATCAGGTTGTCCCACGTGGGGGTCACAGTCTTCATCCCCATTTTACAGATGAGGTAACTGAGGCACCAAGAAGTTAAGTGACTTGCCCATGGTCACACAGCTGACAAGTGGCAGAGGGGGATTCGAACCCATGACCGCTGACTCCCATCAGGTTGTCCCACATGGGGTTCACAGTCTTAATCCCCATTTTACAGATGAGTTAACTGAGGCCCAGAGAAGTGAAGTGACTTGCCCAAGGTCACACTGCAGACAAGGGGCAGAGCCAGGATTAGAACCCACATCCTCTGACTCCTAAGTCTGTCCCTTGCCACTAAGCAATGCTGCTTCAGTTACAAACCCACTCAAGGACATCAGTGGCATCTTTTTGGATAGGAAGTTCATGGATGTAATTGTGTGTGTGTGTGTGTGTGTACACACAAATGTCTTTATCAGAGAATTTCAATGTATTTGTTTCCTATAAAAATGTAGTGTCAGACTTTCTGAAAGTATTCTTAAAACAATACCAGTCCTGAGCTATTCCATGCAAACTCATTTACAAGATGACTGTTGTTAAATGCCTAGATTCTGAATTATCTTTGAGGAAAATATATTTTCCTGACAAGTTATAAGTATATATTTACAAAATAAATATCCCAGAACATATAGACTATATTCTTCATACTTATAGATCCAAATCTTAGAAAGGGCTGATGCTTCAACTCAAAAAGGAATAGCACATCCAACACAATATTATTGTTAATATCTTTTGCACTAGGTAAGAAAATTAATACAAAACATGGGTCAGATATGTAGACCACAAATAGCTTATCCAGAGGAGCGGAGTAGTGATACCAAAATAAAATCAATTTTTCTTAGTCCAAAGATTGAATTAACTAAGACTATAATCAGTTGTTTTCATGCCTTAGGATAATAATAATAATAATGTTGGTATTTGTTAAGCGCTTACTATGTGCCGAGCACTGTTCTAAGCGCTGGGGTAGACATAGGGGAATCAGGTTGTCCCACATGGGGGCTCACAGTCTTAATCCCCATTTTACAGATGAGGTAACTGAGGCCCAGAGAAGTTAAGTGACTTGCCCACAGTCACACAGCTGACAAGTGGCCGAGCTGGGATTTGAACTCATGACCTCTGACTCCAAAGCCCGCGCTCTTTCCACTGAGCCACGCTGCTTCTCTATCACCTGATAGTGAAAATTATTATTATAGACTTTCCTGCTGAAATTAGCTTTTTGTTGTTTGGAAAAGGTCACCATTCTTCACTTGTTATAAGGCAGGACAAATCAAAATAGACAACATTGAAATGGGGTTGGCATTTCTTAACCAGTTTAAATAGTCTAATTAAAAATAAAATGAAAGGGAAAAATCCTGAATACCTGCTTTTCACCACAATTATACTAAAAGAGAATAATCTGGTCATGTGTACAATCAAAGAGCACACTGGGGAGAAATGTACATGGAGCCTATAGTCTAGAAGTGGAACTTACAATCATGATTTTGAAAATTTCCAACTCAGCCTTCATTCTTCCCAAATGAAAAATACTAAATTATTTGGTATTCTTGTGTAGAAGCCACTTTATCCACTGAATGTGTTCATTGCCCCGCTCAGGACTTTATCCAGCTCTGTTATATCCTATCTTAAAATGCAGGGTCCAAACTGCTCACGGTATTCTAAGTATGGGCATATATTTGGTATAGTCACAAAATTATCAAGTGATTTATTTTCAGTTCTCTTCTGGATGATGCTGAGCGTTCTGTTGGTTTATAGGAGGTCACTGCTCATTCAGTAATGATTAGAACTAGTGACTTTAGACCATGGCTTTATTGACGTATGTTGCTTAGTACAGCGCTCTGCACATAATAAGCATTCAATATACGCAGCTGAATGAGTAGATGGTTGTTTCTTCTTTCTGAAATTAGATAGCTAGCTAGTTATATCTATAACTGTCCATTTTGGAAGATGATATCATCAACAGTGATCACGATTCGACAATGTATTTGGGAATGGCTGAAAACAAGCCAACTATCCATTCCACATTGTGAGACTGTAAAAATAATTACTTGTTTGTTGATGCGTTTGCCACTTGCAGAGATTGCGGCATTATCAAGACTTCCACTTTGGTATCGTAATCTTGCTGAAGTGTTCACTCTCCTGATTCCTGCAACACTGGCCTAGTCTGTCCAGTCGAGTTGGATCACAATGAACATTATAATGCTAGCGAGATGGCTGATTTTCACTGGTGGTAAATCTTGTCGGCCATTTCATGCTGAGGATGACTAGATGACTGGTGAAAATTCTCACAAATCTAGATCTGCATTCTGTGATAGGGTCAGGTCCCAAAGTCTCATGGGAAATGGGAGATCACTGCAGCCTTAAAGATCTTTAACTTTTTCGAGAGATTGAGGCCTTATTGTTGACAAGGTCTGTTTTCCAATCTCCCAAATGTCACGGCCTTCTTGATTCTGTTGTCTACTTGGTTTGTCTATTTGCCCATTATTAGACAGTACACTCTCTGGATGAAGAAGTCTGTGATAGAGTTTTATATTTATGGCTTCAGAAATCCCCCATTTAGGGTCCAATTCCTCATACTCCAGGCCTGTTCAAAAAAGTGATGCCAGAAGCGAGGACATGTTCTTTCACTTCCTAGAGTCCAGAAGGGAATGGAATGTAATCATTGTCTGCACATCCTTTTTAGAACTAGGCCATCACACCTGCGGCCTAATGGGACTCATGAAGTGGGTGGATCTGCAGCTAGATCATGCTGAATATAATAACAATTATTACTATTATTAAGTACTTATTATGTGCCAAGCACTGTACTGAGTGCTGGGGTAGGTACAAGATAATCAGGTTCCACACTGGGCTCAAACTTTAAGTAGATGATCTAATCCTTACCTCAAGGTGAGTCTATGCCTTGTCTGTCCCAAAACATTCTTCCTTAAACCTAACCTAAGTACTTCCTGCTGCAGTTTGAGAAGATTTCTTTTTTCTGACCAATCGTCACCACACTCCAATCGCTTCTTATTCCCCTATTAATGAATATTATTCATGTCTGTCTCCCTCTAATTAGAATATAAGATGTTTATGGGCAAGTAGCATATCTCATGGTTCTGCTCTACTCCCTCAAGCACTTCGTACAGCACATCACACCCAGTGGACACGCAATCGATACCACCACTATGTCTTCGTTAACTTAAAAGCCTTTTCTGTAGCTTCTTAACCAAGCCATTGAATAATCAATCCAATATATGCAGAGTCTTACAGCTGGTTTCACAAAAAATGAAAATAAATTTTAAAATTAAATCGCTAAATATATGTTTCAACTGCTAGTCCACAAGAAAAGTAACCCATTCTATGAAATTTAGAATAGTGTTATGCGTTGCAATCTTCTCTGAAGTCTACCAATAAACTCTTGCGTGTTTTGGCACAAAACAATTCATGAAATACACAAATGAATGAAAGCTATAAATCTTCATTTTACCATTGTCATTAATCTCCGACTGAGTTTCACAGAAAGTGACATCAAATCATCTTTTTTTAACTTTTAAAGTAATGAGCATAACCCTTTTCTTAAAGCATTCTGGATTCTTATTTGTAATAGGAATAAGCTGTTTAAAACATTTTCTGTATACAAGAGAAATCACATTTAAACTATAGCTAAACTAAACCTTTTTATACCCGAGATCAGTTGTCTATTCCTACTCACCCACATGACAACGCATGAGACTGCTGTAACAGTCAGTTCCTGGGGAGAGATCTGTGATGTCAAGTCAACCAATCAGATATACAGTTGAAAGCTGGCAAGGTCATTTCAGGGAACAGGAAGAGAAAACTTAGCAGGAAGCAACGGACTTTGAACACCTCCATCTCCTAGCAGCACTTAGGTCTTTCTGGGAGGAGTTCGACTCCACTGCTAGGGGTGGAGTGTGTACACACCTCTGGGCTGAAGCAAAGCCTTTATAAGGGTTTGAAAAACTTCCAAAAGTCCTTCATCCTGCTTTTGGACCCTCTGACATTGAGAGGAAAAGGTGGCTCCTGGAATTCTGCTTCCAGCCTGGCCTAATGGAATACAGTGAGGGGTTTTTATTTTTCCCCCTTAACCGGTAGTCACAGGAAAACAGGCCAGAGATGTAAGAATATACTTGAGGGTATATATTTTCCCATCGCTTTTTCATTCATTGGATTGTATTTACTGAACACTTACCATGTGCAGAGCACTCTACTAAGCGCTTGGGAGAGTACAAGTGCAAGAAGCAGCATAGAAGAGTAGCTAGAACGCGGGCCTGGGAGTCGGAAGGTCATGGATTCTAATCCCGGCTCTGCCACTTGTCTGCGGTGTGACCTTGGACATGTCATTTCACTTTTCTATGCCTCAGTTACCTCATTTGTAAAATTAAAACCGTGATCTCCCAGTGGGACAAGGACTGTATCTAACCCTATTTGCTTGTATCCACCCCAACGCTTAGTACAGTGCCTGGCACACAGTAAGCACATGTGAATGAATACTACAATTATCACTATTATTATTAATAATATAACAATAAACAGACACATTCCCTAACCACATGAGCTCAAAATTACAGATTAAATCAACCAAAAAATAGTATTTATTAAATGCATACTCCATGAAGAGTACTGTACTAGGTGCTTGGGAAGGTACAATTAGAGTTAGTAGATACGATTCTTACCTTTGTGCCCTTGCTCTGAGACCAAGCCCAAATACAAAGTATGGAGATTCTTCTCTCAGTCAATCTGTGTGTGTAAGAGTAATTAACAGCTGGCTTTCTTAGAGTCTTTCTCTGGGGTGAAGTCTAAATCTTATTTGGTGTAATTTTCATTTGAAGACTCCTTGCATTCTTTTCTTTTGTATTTTTGATTAAGCAGTAGTAGTTCTGGCTGTTATTCTGGCTGCGTAAATATTTCTGCCATGTTTACTGTTGCTTCTGTGGAACTTTCTTTCAGACACTGGCCAAACTCTTGACCTCCACCACCTTCTCTCCCCTTCTTTGTTTTGGGTTTAGGAGAGCTGCAATTTTCAGGCCTGTTTCAGGGTAGAGCATCAAGTCTCACAAAACATGTGAGTCTAATGCAAATTCCACATAAAATTAGAAGGCTATGAAGACTGGCTGAGCATCTGAGAGCTACAATATCCAGTTGAGAGGCACTCTAGACACAGGCTGAGGGAAAATAGCGATGTGAAGCAATCATCTCCATTTTTCAAGCAATACAAATCCCCAATGCTGTGGAAAGCGATGAGTTTGTGTCATGGTCTAAAATTCCATGACATCTTAATCCCAAATTAAGTGGTTAATTTTACAATCATCTTCATCATCACAATCATCAACAGTATTTACTGCATGCTTACTATGTACAGAGTAATGTATAGGGTGCTTGGAAGATATACAAAATAAAGAAAGGCATGATCTCTGCCATCCAACTGATTTCAGTTGACTAGGAAGTGCAAACTGACAAACTGGCATTATAGTTAAAGCTATAAAAAGTAAATAAATAAAAAGTAAATATACAGGTAAATGCATAAGGATACTGAGGTGATAAGGGGATGGCATGACTGTAAAACTCAGGAAGGAGTACCTGGAGGAGGAGGTTTTTTAGAAGGAATTTGCAGGAAAGGAGGAATAGATTTGGCAAAACTTTCCAGGGGGTGGAAAGGCTTCAGAAATAGCTCAGAAGCAGGAGAATCTAAAATGAGGGGTGATCAAGAAGTTTCCTTAGAAAGATGAAAAACCGTAACTGAAAATGTAGAAGGCAACAGTCACCTGTTAATGCAACATTTTTCATTGGGCTAGGGATCACAGACGTTATCCCAAAAAAGTCATTTGTGGCATGTAAACCCCGTCCCAAACAGTCATGGCTTCCATGACTTTCTGGGTTCTGAACTCACACCCTTCTTACACCGCCTCCCTGAAGAGGAAGTGATTTCCTCGGGGTTGACCCGAAGCTGAAAAAAGCAAATAGGTAGGAAGGAACTAGTCAATTAAGAACGTTGAATCCAATGGTTAGGAGATTTTCTGTAGGCAAACTATAACAGAGGCACCTACCGACAATTTTTGAGAAGATGAGGGATGTCTCTCAAACTGATGCTTTGGAAAAAAAGGTACATTCCTATGTTTTCTTGGATTTCAGGGTGGGGAATTACTCTACATTGACAGAAGTGAGATATAGTGTAATCTGGTAGATAGAGCAACAATCTGGGAGAAAGATGACTTGGGTTCTAATCTCGGCTCTCTCACTTACCTGATGTGTGACTCTGGACAAGTCCCTTAATTTCTCTATTTCTCAGTTTCTTCATCTGCAAAATGGGTTCAAGATACCTGTTCTATCTCTCCTTTAGACTCAATCCCAAGTGAGATGGGGGCTGTGCCTAATCTACTTATATCGTATCTACGTCAGTGCTGAGTACAAACGCGTGGAACATAGTAAGTACCTAAAATATCCCACTTATTACTTAACGATAACAACTGAAGGGGAAGATTTCAGAGGAAAATGTTCGTAAGTGTAGAAAATGAATCTTCAAACTGCAAATCAATCATAATGGTAATTTCAAATAGAGGTGATTGACATTAAAGTATCCCTAGCTCACTGAACAAATCCTCCCTCAGGACATAGAGAGAGTGGACTGGTGTGCTTTTCAGTGAGAAGGATGGAGAGGAGAATTGCTCCTTGCTTCCATGGACAGACAATGATACCTTAAAAATCATGCCTTGAATTTCATTTCCAAAGCAGCTTCGCATAACTTTCAGGAGTGAGTTATTCTTATCTCTCTTTTACAGATGCAGATGAAAAACACTGAGGCACAGCGAGGAGATTAAGCGACTTGGCTGAGGTTACACAACCGGCCAGTGGCAGAACCAAATTAAAACTTCCAGACCTGTGCCCTTTAACCCAGATAAAGAGAGAGAGTGAAGCAACTAGCAATATTGATATGGTGGTCATTGACCTTCCCAGCAGTCATGCTGCTCCACGGCACTATCTACAGCCCAAGTTTCACATCTGGAAGATGTCAGGATGTTCTACGCACACATAAGCCCGGCCAGATGGAAAAACATAGTTCAAAGACATATATTTGCACCTAAGAGACCAAAGTATACTATCTTTTGAGCTCCTTAAGGGCAAAGATCACGTCTACAAGTTCCATTTTACTCTCCCAATGCTTAATTCAGTGTTCTGTACATAGTAAGTGCTCATAAATACAATTTACTGATTGATAACATTACATCAATCAGTGGTATTTCTTGAGTGCTTACTATATACAGAGCAATGTACTATGTGCTTGGGATCACATTTTTAAATGCTTCATTTTCAAAGAGATTATCTTTATTGAAAGTACCTTAAATAAAACAGATGGAAATGAAATAATTAGAAATTTACAATAATCTAATAGGTAAATAGCATCCAAGAGACTGTAAAAGGTAGCATTTTCCTGAGGACTACATTATGCTGCATTTCTATCTCTCATCTTACTTATTACAAGAGTAAAAAACACAATGAACAAGTTTCATTTCTTACAAGTATGAGCCGAATCTTGAATGCCTGGACTTTCAGGATGTTTTAAATCTTTGTATGACTGCAGTCTAAGAGTACGGAAAAATTATAACCTGCTTTGCTATAAACACATAGCACAGTCAACTGAGACATATTTCCTTTACAAGTAAATACAGAAGAGAGGCATGATGATTTATCATTTGATGCAATGGAAAGACTCAAAGTAGAATTTTCTGAGTATAATTTGAATTAAAATCCTCCCATATGTGAAGAAAATGGAGTGTGCCCATCAAAGGCACCTAAACCCCACTGATACATGATTTACATACAAGACTGACATTACATATCTATGAACATATGTATATAGAACTGAGATGGAAAAATGTCGGCCTCTCTAGGCTTCTGAACAGACTCACAGAATAGCATAGCCTAATGGAAAGTACATGGACCTAAAAGTCAGAGGACCTGGGTTCTAATCCCAGCTCCTCCCCGTGCCTGCTATGTGACCCTGGACAAGTCACTTAATTTCTCTGCGACTCAGTTACCTCACATGTAAAATGGGGATTTAATACCTATTCTTCCTCTTACTTAGATTGTGACCCCTGGGTGGGACAGGGACTGTGTCTGACCTGATTATCCTGTATCTTCCCCAGTGCTTAAAATGGCCATTGACTCATAATAAGTGCTTAACGAATACCATGAATAATCAATTAATTCTTCAGGTGCTCTGAAGAATATCCAACCCAGGGGAACCCACTGGGATGAGGTACCCTCAGCTCCTCTACAGGTTACCTGAAAGAGCCTTGCAGCAGACTGGATCTGCTAGGGATATTAATATTAATAATAATAATGATGACGATGGCATTTGTTAAGCACTTACTATGTGCCAACAAGCACTGGTCTAAGTGCTGGGGTAGGTACAAGGTAATCAGGTTGTCCCACGGGGGAGGCTCACAGTCTTAATTCCCATTTTACAGATGAGGTAACTGAGGCCCAGGAAAGTGAAGTGACTTGCCCAAAGCCACATAGTTGACAAGTGGCAGAGCCGGGATTGGAACCCACAATCTCTGACTCCCAAGCCCGTGCTCTTTCCACTAAGCCACGCTGTAGGGATGCCTAGTTAGCTCCGTGGGACCATCTCCAAGGCTCGTGGAAACCTTTTGTCTGTCTGTCTCCCCCAATTAGACTGTAAACCCGTCAATGGGCAGGGATTGTCTCTATCTGTTGCTGAATTGTACATTCCAAGCGCTTAGTACAGTGCTCTGCACATAGCACTCAATAAATACTATTGAATGAACCCAGGGTACCTACCAAGTGCATACTGGAGTTTACCTAGGCTTTGTCATTTTGGGTCCTTGTGTAAACTGACCAAAGACCAGGCGACTCCATCTTACATCATAAAGGGAACAAATCCAAGTGTGAGGGTGATGCAGACATAATACACCACTTGGGGATCCAGAAAACCTGTGTGAGTGGGTAGAGTGTGTGGCCGGCCCTGGAGAGAGATCCCCCGTTTAGACTGTGAGCCCGTTATTGGGCAGGCATTGTCTCTATCTGTTGTCGAATTGTACATTCCAAGCGCTTAATACAGTGCCCTGCTCATAGTAAGTGCTCAATAAATATAATTGAATGAATGCAGAAGGGAGAAGGAGGAGTGGAAATGAGAGTGTAGTTGAAGAAGACCTCTCGGAGAAAATGTGATTTTGAAGGTGGGTAGAGTGGTGGTCTGTCGCATTTAAAGGGGGAGGGAGTTCGAGGCCAGTGACAGTACATGGGTAAGGAGCTGTTGGCATTTCCTGTGTTCTCATGCCTCATGAGAAACAGAAAATACCACCCACATGTGTGTGCATTATTATGGAACTCAATTTGCATATGAAAGCCTACATTACAGTGTTTGATATTGCTACATCACAGACATCAAAAAGTGGGAATGATAGGACCATTGACTCCTAGCCCAGTGCTTGTTCCATTAGCCTGCCAAATCTGTCAGACTCTAAGTAGATATTAATTTTCCAATTCATGATAAAAGCCAAATAAATCAGAGGATCCGATGCAGAAATAACCTATTTGAACTATCTAGGACCTAATTAGGTGAATTTTCAGCCAAAAAAAGTTCATATTAAATATTTGGCTATTTGTTAGAGTTGGAGATTGAAACTGAGGCAATTAACTGTATTTACCCAAATGAAAACCAAATTGCGTTTCCCAGTATTTAGAATGATCTGAGGAAAATTTGTAATTAAAAGCTCCAGCGACAGTAAAAACAGAAAATACCAAAGCTGAGGTTTACAGCCTAATATTTAAAAGGATGGGAAAGGTTGTGAGGTTCAAAACTGCACAGGCTAAGTTTGGTGATCTGATTAGGAGATAGCAGAGACCATAACGCTGCCTGAAGGCTTTGCTTGCAAAAGTGCCTGGAAAAATGGTTTCATCTAAAATAACCTCCCCAAATTAATTCACCTTATTTCTTGCTGCTTATAGCTCAAGCAGAAGAAATACTTTATCACCTGGAACTTTTTTTTAAGGTGTGGTTCCAGTCAGGAGATGAAGTGAAGCACAAAGCCCAGGAAAACAAACTGATGGACTTCTCCTAGCTTTTGCCTTAATAAGAACTTGATTCCACCCTTGGGGGAGGGAGGAGCCGCTTTTCTCCCATTTGGTAAAGGAATCAGCCTCCTCCCAGAATGTTCAAGTGGCCTCTCAGGAGGGGAGGGGGGAGGGTGCACTTCTGCTCCTTTACCAGTAATGTAACTGGTTCTTCATGTCAATTCCACAGGGCACCGCCTGATTCCAACAAGCTAACCATCTACAGAGAATCTATTCAAACAAACAAACTTCTGAAAAAGACCATTATCTTCTCTCAATCAGTGGTATTTATTGAGCATTTAGTATGTGAATGTACTGTAATAAGTGCTTAGAAGAGTACACACAACAGAATTAGGAGACATTTCCCACCCCTAAGGAGCTCTGAAGAAAAAGGGATTCTAAATGGTTTGAAACAGATAAACGTTCAAGCTACTGGGTCAAATGCCAACACAGTGTATGGAATAATTAAAAAAAATTGAATTTCATATTTAAAATTCATTGACATATTGTAGTGGAGTCTTTATAAGCATAATTCCCATCATTGACTGTAAAAATAAAAAAGGTTATATGGACAAGGAACATGTGTTCTGTTCTCCCAAGCATTCGGTACAGCTATCAGTCATCAGATGCTCAAAAAACATCATTAATTGATGCGAATGTAAATATTTTTTAAAGTACTCTTTGAAAGAAAATTTTCTGCTCATACTGTAACACCTCTAGCCTTAAAGCGTGAAAAAAATCATCAAGGGAGTTCAAAGAAAGGCCACATATATATCTTAGCAATTCAACTTTTAATTTCCATTAAACAGGCAGGAAAATGTGCTTCTCTCATCCAAAGAATAAATATTCTGATGAAGATAAACTTGTAATTGGTAGAATAGTTGGAGTTGGGATGAAGTCTGATACTATTAGCAGTATGGTGTTTTCTGTGTAGAATAGGTGAGCCAATATTTAACATAGATTACCCTGGATTTATGGGGCATTATTTTGTCCGTTAATAACAAAAGTGAACTTGACTTGAGGGTATTCCTCACACACTACGGAATCTTGTCAGAATCCCTTTGCGCAAACATGTTCAGAAATTGTACTAGAGATTATTTAGAAATGCAAAGTCCAAAGCACAATAGTCAAAAAAGAGATGTTTCCTCTCTTTCCACTCCTAAACTCTGACTCAGATAAGAAAGTAGGCCCTGGGGTAAATAGAGCCTAGTTAGTGAAAATGCTTTTGGAATTTCTCTAAACTTTCTTGCAGAAGCATATTAAAATACAGTGCTCTATTTGAAGCAGTGGGAGTCAGAGGGCCTGGGTTCTAATAAGAGTTCTGCCACTGCCCCCACTTTTTTAATTGTAATGGTATTGTTAAGCACTTACTATGTGCCAGGCACTGTACTAAGCAGTGGGGTAGATACAAGAAAATCAGATTGGATATAGTCCACGTCCCAGGTGGGGATCGCAGTCTTACTTCTCATTTTAGAGATGTGGTAACTGAGGCACCGGGAAATTAATTGGGATCCAGGATTAGAATCTAGGTGTCCTGACTCACAGGCCACACTCTTTTCACTAGTCCACCAGTTGCCTGCTGTGTGACCTTGGATTATTCACAACTTCTCTGTGCCTCAATTTCCTCAATTGTAAAATGGGGATTAAATACCTGTTCTCCTTCCTACTCAGACTCTGAACCCCATGTGGGACGAGGACTGTGCCCAACTTGATTGTCTTGTATCTAGGCTAATGACAAACGCTTAACAAGTACTGTAATCATTATCATCACTGATGTTTGTGAAAACTCTAAACTCATCTGATTTCTGCAGGCATCCCCAAATTCTGGCAAACAAGGACTAATGCATACAAAGTCATTCCATCGTAGGTAAACACAATTTTTATCACTCCAAAATATGCAGTTTTGCACCTCAACATTGTATTTTTTTATGAGTCAACTGTAATTGTAAACATTTCAATCCCACAGAGAAACTTACATGAAGAAGACAATTTACATATACTAATTTGGCAAAAATTGCTTTCTAAATAACGCTTTAGAGAAGCCATATTCCACTTTTCCCTTTAGTGCTTTTTTGACAGTCGGAAATGGATACAAGTTGTAATTTACTTGTATCCATTTCCTAGTTTAACTAGTGTCCGGTAAAATCATTCAAACAGCATGACAGATAAAAGCAATAATGAAAAGTGTTTGCAATCTTCTGAGAGCTATAATGCACACTGAATGCAAACAGTAGTTAGGGAATAAAAAAAACCTAAAAACTGATGCCTGCTTAGACAGCCCCTAAATATATTTTGAGTATCCAGCCATGAGAATGTTATGTAAAGCGATGTGCATTGATTCAGTAATCCCTAAAGCTCCTAGGCTGCCTTTAATTTACCTGAACAGAGGACTGCTTTGAGAAAATCCTCCCAGACCATTCCAAAATACGACTGCAGGAAACAGCATATTTTTGTAATCACAAAAGCAGAACAACAAAATATGTCAAATATGAAGCCAATGGCAGCTGAGCTCTCATGTCCTTCATACAAATAACAATCAAAAATGTGAAAACTACAGGTAAAACAGGCAATAGATTACAAGGGAAAATTCAAATCCATTAAAAAACAACGATCCAAACCTCTGAGATTTAAGAAATAGCCAGATGCAAAAGGCAAAATACACTTGAAGGTACGTCTGTCCAAAATGTTGAAATCTCATTTTTGAGTTAAAGTGATTCTCATCAGTGGTAAGGTGCCAATGCACGATCACAACAATGTTAGAGAGAATTATTCTAACAATTGATTCTAGAACTTAGTATTCACTGTTGCTCCATATTCCGTGATTTTATTTTTGACCCCTTTTCCTATATTACAAGAGTAAGTTGGCTACTATGCTGTATTTATTCAAAAGAAAATGCATCTTTTCTGGGGCATTTCCGCAGAAAAGAAATGCTGCTGTCACTTTACATAAACACAAAAAATTTCATATTCAAAGATTTATCAAAGAAACTTTCTTTCATATGAGCTGAGAAATGTTTTTGAAGGGTCTGTTTTCCTTTAAAGCCTACTGGGAGAAATACCCCGTAGTAGTCATAAACAACACCGATAATTGCCAAGAAGACATGGAATAGGCCTGATTTTCTCATCTTTAGACTCATGTTAACCATAACATCAGGAAATACTGAGTTATGTTGAAAAGGGCTCCACAGCTCTGAGGTACTGAGGGGAGAAATAATAGCAGCTAAGCAACTTTACATGCAAGAAAGTGGGAGGATAAAAGGACATTATGATTCAGGTATAGATATCATGAAATAGTAATAAAGATGTGTGTGTGTCTGTATACATACATCCCTTGGCCTCTTGGACACTCAAGATTACACAACAGAATAAGCACCACTACTCAGATACCACTACCTATCATCTAGCCACATCTTTGGGGATTGCTTGCCTCCTCAATATGCCGATTCTCGGCTGTTGCACTTCCAGTAGGTATACAAAATCATTTTGCTGCCTTAAGAAAATACATCCCTGCTGGCTACGATGTTAACCCACAGACAATTTTTCATAGAAAGAGAACTCAAAGCTCGACCAGCCGAAGGTTTGATAGGAACATTAACTCTTTCAAATCTCGAGGAACTATTAAGAAGCAGTGTGGTCCACTGGAAAGAGCATGGGTCTGGGTGTCAGAGGACCTGGGTTCTAATCCCAGCTCTGCCTCTTGCCTGCTTCATGACCTCGGGCAAGTCACAACCTCTGTATCTCAGTTTCCTCAATTGAACAATGGGGTTTCAATCCCTGTTCTCCCTCCTACTTAGACTGTGACCCCCATGTGCGCCTGGAGCTGTGTCCAATCTGATTACCTTTAATCTACCTCAGTGTTTAGAACAGTTCTAAACACACAGTAAGCACCTTACAAATACTATAATAATGTTGGTATTTCTTAAGCGCTTACTATATGCAGAGCACTGTTCTAAGCGCTGGGGAGATACAAGGTAATCAGGTTGTCCCCCATGGGGCTCACAGTCTTCATCCCCATTTTACAGATGAGGTAACTGAGGCCCAGAGAAGTGAAGTGACTTGCCCAAGGTCACACAGCTGACAAGTGGTAGAGCCGGGATTCGAACCCAGGACCTCTGACTCCCAAGCCCAGGCTCTTGCCACTGAGCCATGCTGCTTCCCTGTAATTACAATAATAATAATAATAATAATAATGGTATTTGTTAAGCGCTTACTATGTGCCAAGCACTGTTCTAAGCACTGGGGTAAATACAAAGTAATCAGATGATCAGGTTGCCCCATGTGGGGCTCACAGTCTCAATCCCCATTTTACAAATGAGGTAACTGAGGCACAGAGAAGTGAAGTGACTTGCCCAAGGTCACTCAGCAGACAAGTGGCAGGGCCAGGATTAGAACCCACGACCTCTGACTCCCAAGCCTGTGCTCTTGCCACAACCGATAACCGTTCTTCCTCCTACTTAGATTGGAAATCCCAATTCAAATCTAACCTAGTCCTTAGGTGAGTGATTGACACACAGCAAGCACTTAAATACCACAATTACTATATGCAATGCCATAAAAAGTTGCTGGAGGATCTTAAAATGCTAATACTTCTGTCAAAATGTCAAACTTACTACTAAGGAGTAAACGTAAATATTGGGACAATCGGGTTCAGTGTGAGGAGAAATACAAAAGGTGTAACCATTTCACTGTTATCTTGTATCTAACCTAGGGTTCAGCACAGTGCTTTGTACATTTGTACACAGTAATCACTTTGTAAATACCATAATAAATGAATCCCAATATTTTATATATCTATTGTCTCTGGAGATAGTGGATTTCCCATTTCTAATGTGGCACTCTATCCAGTGGACAGGGCCTCCAGGTTAGACATTTTCCCAATAGAAATTGTGTGTAATTTATGTCATTCATTAATCATTTTTAACAGGATATAAACAATATTGTAATTTCGGTCTTGGTAAAAGATTATTTGGTGACCAATCTCTTTAAAATAAGTCTTTCTTACATGTCCTAGGTGAAAATAAACCACGAATCCCAGTTCTATGTCGAAGACCTCCCAAGTGCATACCTTCCCTAAACAACCTTTTATAAATAAGTAGGTGTAGTTTCTCACAGCCCATGATTTCAGAATTTATCACACCTACAATAATAGTGACTAGTAAAAGAAAACAATCAAGATTTCCTTGTGATTTCAAGTCCTTTCTTTCCCGGTTGTTGAGAAAAAACCTCCCTAGTGAATTTAAATTAATTCCATTTGTCTAAGCTATTCTCTTCATTAAATGCACAAGTTTATTGCACTGGGGATGCCTATGAACACTGGGCTCATGGCATAAATTTGCAGAGAATAAACCTGACTTTAAGCTTCTTTCCAACTGTTCTTTTTTATAAAATACGTATGAAGATGTATTTATACATCTCTTCCCCTTCTAGACTGTGAGCCCGTTGGGTAGGGATTGTCTCTATTTGTTGCCCAATTGCACTTTCCAAGCACTTAGTACAGTGCTCTGCACAAAGTAAGGACTCTATAAATACGACTAAATGAATGAAGATGGCCAAGAATTTTGCAAACATATCTAAGTGACGCCATATCTGGAAATTTACATATACATTTAAGTATGCAAAAACTATTTAGACGATGAGCCCATTATTGGGCAGGGATTGTCCCTATCTGTTGCCCAATTGTACATTCCAAGCCCTTAGTACAGTGCTCTGCACATAGTAAGCGCTCAATAATTACTATTGAATGAATGAAGCATTCTAAGCACATATTTTACTTCTTACAGCCTGAGAATGTAAAAGGAACTAAAAAGCTCAAAAGGTTCTTTGTTTTTATTTCAAATACCTGGCAGGCATTGTCATGTCTTGTCTCAATTACTGAACAAAAAATTAAATATCATATTGGAAAATGGTCTGCCATGTGAAAATTCCAAGAACACTTCACAAGAGTTGGGAGTGTAGTGGAAGAATATCTAATACCACCTTTTTCAGTGACAAAGGAACAGAGTGGAAAATGTAAGGGATATTGGTTCACCTATCTGCCCTGTCACTACATCATTCTGCTCAGTCTTCAGGGGGCAAAATAAATAAATAATAAAGTAAGCAACTGCAGGGGTACTGAGAAGCAGCATGGCTTACTAGATAGAACGCAGGCTGGGGAGTCAGGAGGACCTGGGTTCTAATCCCGCCTCTGCCTCATGTCTGCTGGTTGAGCTTGGACAAGGCACTTAAATTCTCTGGACCTCAGTTACCACATTTGTAAAATGGGGATAAAGAGTGTACCCCCCCACCCCTGCCCAAGGGGGACAGAGAATGTGTCCAACATGATTAACTTGTATGTACCCCAGTGCTTAGAACAGTATTTAATAAGTGCCTAATAAGTATTACTACTACTATTACTAATACACAGAGACCAGGGAAAGAGTTTAAAAGGCATTTTTCAGTGTCCCCTACAGCCTGGGTACCCTGATGCCAACACATCTCTTTTGATAGCTATCTTTTCAGATTTTTTTTAGTCTCCAGCCCCGGGCCCTTCACCCGATGCCGTTCCGGGGAGAGCTCCCAACAGTTCCCACAGTCCAGGAAAACTGACAGCAGGCTGAGGGAGTCTAAGCCGCAGGAGTGCACATGCTGTAAACAGAGGGGGCCTTTTGGCCAGATCAGGGATGTACAAAGAGGTTGACCCTCAGCTAAAAACAACCCAGCCTTCAAGGCCACAAGATAGTTTATGATCTCCATAAGTGCCACCAACGGCTGTAATGCTCCAAAGCAAGGCCTTGAAAATGAGCCTGAAAAGTTTTCTGTTGATAAAAAACTTGTGACTTCAGGGTTTCAGGGGAAGGATTGATGGAGGTAGGGCAAAATGATATTTAGATTGCCTTGCTTAGAGTCTTGTAATGCTCGAAGCTGTCAATGAAGTGCTTCGGAGCCCAAATCTCTGTCTTCTGGGTGGAGAGTAGAATGGATTAGAACAATTTTTACAACATGCCTAGAAGCCCTGGCTGGAAATCCCTGAGTTACACGGTTAGCCGCTAAACCGTTGTTTCCACATTGGAATACTAAGTTTCTAGGTCCTGCTGCTGATGTTGGAATCAACACAGAAGCAGAAATATCCAACGTTAGCCTGGTTGTACTATCCAAGACGTCTATTGGTGTTGCTGCTCTCACACTAGTCTCTGTTCCAGCCACTGCCCTTGTTCCTGCCTCCTTTATCCCCAGGGATGAGCTCAGCCAAACTGTGGATTAAAAAAAAAACAAACCTGCATTTCCGCTCTTCTCAAGTGAAGATAACACAGGAGGAGATTCTATACTTTAGATAATAGGAAATAGGGTGCATTTGCCTGTGACATAATGCTGAAGAAGCATGATTTCACAAATGAAGAAAAACAGTCGACTTACATTAACTAATTTTTAACTAAATTCTTACCCTTTTATGTGCACTGAGGATAGCCTGTGTTATCTCCAAAACCTTCAATGAATACTCATTCCTTGCACATCGACTAGAAATTTCTGACTATTGGCCCTAACTTCACGAGTGGTCTCTCTCAGAGTAAGCACTTAACAAATGCCATCGTTATTATTATTATTGTGGCCCAGTGGAAAGAACACAGACCTGGCAGTCAGAGGAACCGAGTTCTAAGGCCAGCTCTGCTACTTGCCTGCCGTGTGACCTTGGGCAAATCATTTAACCTCAGGTTTATCATCTATAACAGCATTTAAATGTGGGTTTAAATACTGTTCTTTCTCCCTCAGACTATAAACCCTGTGAGGTTCAAGGATTGTGTCTGACCTGATTAATATCTACAGTAATATTTATTACAGTTCTTGGCACAGTGAGCACTTTTCAAAAACTACAATTATCATTATCATTATCTTCTCCTAGTACATCTTAGCTCACATTCTTTGTTCCCACCAAGCTCACTTACTTACTGGCCTCATTCTTGACTGTACAGCTTCTGACGTTTTGCCCAGATTTTCTTCTTGGAAATCCCTCCCCCTTTAATTCTGCCGGACCACAGCTCTCAAAGTTCTTCTGAAATCCCACCTCCTCCAGGAGGCATTGCCCAATTAATTTTTCTTCTCTCCAGGGCATATCTTCCACACTACCACCTTCGCACTTTTCACCATCTCAGTACCTATGCACTCACAACCACCCATAGTATTTTTGTCCATAGTGATTAACAGACTCTACTATCTAGGCACTTTTCCACATATCCCTCTCCAGTCTCTTCTTCCTATTAATAATTAAGCTTGCATCGGTATCCCCTGTTAGACTGCATGTCCCTTGAGGGCACGTCATCTACCTCCACTGTACTCTCCCAAGCATTTAGTACAGTGTTCTGCACACGGTGGATGCTGAAGAAATATTCTGACTTGATTTAGAGCAGGAAAGGGTGGAAATGAGGAATCATGGGAATGGAAGGGGCAGGAGAAGATGTGACTAATGTTTAAATTGATAGCAATACCTTTATAGAATTGATATACTCGTAACTAGGTTCTCAAATAAGTTTCTATGCAAGTAAAACCTGAATGTTTCCTCTGTGCCATATAAAAAAATTCGGGCTAGATAACTATTTCTAAATCAAAATATTAGAGATGTAGAAAGGCATTCTCACTGTATATTTATATTGATAGTACATGAAAGAATCTCTTGTCTGCCCTACTCTTTCTCCTAGACTGACTGGGTATTTCTTCAAAATATTCTCGAGTTACGCTACCATCTGTTCCATATTCCCACTCAGTACATTTGACAATTTTAGTGTGCTTTGTTTTGCCACATATATACAAAAACATTAATACACACCAAGTGGACTTTGCACAGTGGGCCCTAGTGGAAAGATCCCAGGACTGAGAACCAGGGAGACCTAGATTCTAATCCTAGCTCTGCCACAGCCTGCTGAGTGACCTGGGAAATCACTTAAATAGTCTGTGCCTCAGTTTCTTCATCTGTAAAGTGGGGCTTAAATCCCTGTTCTCCCTTGTCTGTAGGCTGTGACCCCTATATGCGTATGGAACAGGGACCGAATGAGATGTGATTGCAATGCATCTTCCCCCACAGTCAGTGCAGTACTTAGCACATAGTAAGCCCCTGACAAATGCCACAGTTACTAATATTGTTGCTACTTTGTGCAAGCAACCCCTCAAGCTGCATGGCCCATAGTGAAGCAGAAGCATCGTGGCTCAGTGGCTAGAGCACAGATCTTGGGAGTCAGAAGGAGCTGGGTTCCAATCCCAGCCCCACCTCTTGTCTGCTGTGTGACCTCGGGCAAGTCACTTAACTTCTCTGTGCCTCAGTTATCTCATCTGTAAAATAAGGACTAAGACTGTGAGAACCACGTGGGACACAGACTGTGTCCAACCAATTTGCTTGCATCCAACCCAGTGCTCAGTACGGTGCCAGACCTTAAATACCACACATCATTCTCCCCTGATTAGACTGTTCTCCCCCGATTAGACTGTAAGCCCATCAAAGGACAGGGACTGTCTCTATTTGTTGCCGATTTGTACATTCCAAGCGCTTAGTATAGTGCTCTGCACATAGTAAGTGCTCAATAAATACTATTGAATGAATTATTATTAATATTAATAAACCTTTTTCAGAGCTCTAAGCCCGTGACCATGAGCGATCATTCATTTATCACATTTTGTCTCATTTTAAAAATCAAGGATTTTACTACATTTTTATTTTTCATGCTCATTATATATACTTCAATCTAGATCAGTCTCTACCATCAGTAGAAAAACAATTTCTTAGGAACAGAACATCACATCATATCTAATTCTTGGAGGATCCCATCATAAACCCTTTAATATCTCATGTAATAATCTGATCTTAATTTTGTTATTTAATTTGCAAACCAAATCAGCAGACCCAAGGCAGAAAAACTGAATAAATCTCAATAGGGTAAAAGACTTAACCATATCTATCTCATTACTGTATATGTGCATGTCTACACAGATTTTTACTGTGCCCGTTAGTAGGAGTGGGAAGTGAGTTCAGGCAGAGACATTTACTGACTTCCCAAATAGGCGGCAGGACAAACCATGCTATCTTCATAGAGTAATTTCTGAATGACTGTCTTAAAGACTATTATGCTTTGGATGGTCTATGAAAATAGTATATAAGTCTTTCAGTAGTCTTCTGCATTTTTCCTCTATTAGTCATGCTACAAAGAGTATATCTGCTGTGCTGCATTCAATCTGAAGCCTCATTGTGATTCAGGTAGTGCCTAGTTGATTACGTTCTTTGCTAGCCTGTTGTGAAAATTTACGGCTAAAATCCTGCCAACAATGGTGAGCACGGAGATCTTCCAGTAGCTTCCACCACCGTCTCTTTTTTTCCCCTTTGTTCTTGAAGGTAGGGATAATTGTGATATATTTGATGTCTTGGATATACCTTGAAATAATAGATGTGAGTATAGGACAGAGCTGGGGAGTTGAGGTGACTTGAAAGAGTTCACACACGATCGTTTCAAGTTTGTCAAGAATGTAGCTGGCAAGGTCATCGGGGTGAGAGAAGATAGGTAAGGACAATGGGGGCTTCAGGAGCGAGTTAAGAGTCTGAAACAGTTAGTGGGGGCAATGGGCATGGGAATCAAAGTCGAACAGGGGTGTAGCAAGTAACTCCCTTCACCTTCATATGTGACAGATCGCCCCCTCCCCACCTTCAAAACCTTATTAAAATCACATATCCTCCAAGAGACCTTTTCTCATTTCTCCAACACCCTCTTCTTTCTGCATCACCTAAGCACTTGGATCTGTACTCTTTAAGAACTTGATCTTCACCCCTCCCCTCAGCCCTACAGCACTTACGTACATATACGTAATTTATTATTATGTTTGTCTCCTCCTCTAGATTATAAGCTTCCTGTGGGTAGGGAACATGTCTAGCAACCCTCTTATATTGTACTCTCCCGAGCACTTGGTGCAAGAGGTTTGCGCACAATAAGTGCTCAATAATTACCATTGATTGATTCACTGAATGACTGCTGAAAGATGAATCTGAAGTGGCCAAAATCAGCCTTGTGTCTGGATTTCTACCTAGAGCACTCCATAGCATTCTTGCAGAAGTAAAAGATAGTGGATTATAAATAACAAGTAAATAAAAATAACAAAATAAGGTTAAGATAACTAGATAACGAGTTATTGAAAGAGGGAGTTGGTCAACCAATCAATGGTATTTATTAAGCACTTATTTTCCTTGGACTAATGACTAGGATAATAATCCTTAGTTACAAATTCAGCAGGATCCCAGTGTTTTAAAGTTGCCAAGATAGGGTTTTCCATGGCTGGTGCCCTTTAATCCTGGAGTTTGCTAATTCGGGCATAAAATGGCAGTGGATGAAGACGACCCCTTTTTCTTACTAGATTGTGAACTCCATGAGGGATTGTGTCTACTATCGCTATTGAACTCTCCCAAGTGCTTAGTACAGCTCTGCACAACCAGCACTACATAAATATTACTGTTTGGCAGAATCCTGTAATTCAGTCGGTAATGTATTTGAGTGCCCGTCTAACCGGCTAGACTCCTTGAGGATTCAGGTCACGTCTACTAATTCTACTGTACTCTTTTGAGCATTTCATAGAGAGCTTTGCCCACAGTAGGTACTCAATAAATACAATCTATTGAGGGGGCTTTTACCCATGTGTCTTCTTAAATCCAATTATCATTAGACTAATTGCATAAACGTAAAGCCGAAAAAATGTTGTGGTGGTCACGCTAGCAACCACTGCAATATATTTTCTTGGCCTGTTACCAAAATCACGCTGAGAAGCAGCATGGCTCAGTGGAAAGAGCACGGGCTTTGGAGTCAGAGGTCATGAGTTCAAATCCCAGCTCTGTGACTTGTCAGCTGTGTGACTGTGGGCAAGTCACTTAACTTCTCTGTGCCTTGGTTCCCTCATCTGTAAAATGGGGATGAAGACTGCGAGCCCCACGTGGGACAACCTGATTCCCCTGTGTCTACCCCAGTGCTTAGAACAGTGCTCTGCACATAGTAAGCGCTTAACAAATTAAAAAAAAGAGCCATCCAACAGACATAGCAATAAGTATAGGAGTAGGCAAGTCAGGCACTACGCCAAAGAAAGAGTGAGAAGTGGGAAGCAGCATGACCTAATGGAAAGAGCATGGGCCTGGGAGTCAGAGGACCTGGGTTCTATTCCTAGTTCTGACAGGTGCCTGCTGTGTGACTTTAGGCAAGTAACTTAACTTCTCTGTGCCTCAGTTTCCTCAACTGTAAAATGGGAATTCACTACCTGTTCTCGCTTCTACTTAAACTGTGAGCCCACATGGGGCAGGGACTGTGTCCAACTTGATTGATTCATATTATCCCAGTGCTTAGAATAGTGCTTGATACATAGCGAGCCCTTAAATACCATTAAACAGGCGGTCAGTGGTAGATACGACCAAGTGAGAAAGGGTGGAGAAGCAATACTGACAAGAATGGCTGTGAAAGATAGGAATTCCAGGTTTGTTATATACTCAGAAGAAAAGTGGGTTATGAAGTGCCTACTGATGCAGAAGTTTATTGATGCATATGACTGAATGCATAAAGGAACTTGGCTGGGATCAGTGATTTTACTACTGTGATTTTCACTGATACAGATGGGAGTTAGGCAAATGATTTGCTGACTTTTATAATCAGATATGCTTCCCTGTAAAATTAGACCTCATCCCATTTCTATATGGATTGTGTATTTTTGACAGCAAGCTTTTGTTTTCAATCGAGAAGATGACATAGTATTCACGTGGATAGTTCCCAAAGTAGAATGTGTGTCAGTCTCCATTGTAATCACGGGATTTCGTAAAAGGGACTTGATTAATTAGAAGTGAAAACAGAGCTTTATAATACTTATAAACAAACTAATTAAAATGTTATCTCTTTAAGTCTCTCGCACATATTTCATATTATGATAAACCTCTGAGGGACTTTTTCCAATAACTGTATCAGAGTTTAAGTACTAATTGCAAAATCAGTAGCTGCTTCATTTTATGCTATATGTACCTTTTACAATGATTTGAAACAAAACCCCTAAAAGGTAGACCAACGTAATAGTATATGTGTGTGTGTGTGTGTGTGTGTGTGTATCTATAAGCCATATGTACAATCATATCTTGTCCTCTATATTAAAATGAAGGATTAAACCTGATATGTTGAATCATTTAATAAAAACCAAATCTTAAACTGACAGCCAAATTATATACCAGATCTCAGGAAACAGCATCTTAAGTAACTCTAGAGCTGAGTCAAGGTCAAGAAGATTATAATAATGATAATGTTGGTATTTGTTAAGCGCTTACTATGTGCAGAGCACCGTTCTAAGCACGGGGGTAGATACAGGGTAATCAGGTTGTCCCATGTGAGGCTCACAGTCTTCATCCCCATTTGACAGATGAGGTAACTGAGGCACAGAGAAGTAAAGTGACTTGCCCACAGTCACACAGCTGATGTGACTATTCCTTATCATTTTTTTATTATTGTCATTTTTATTTGTTTAAAAATATTTTAGATGTATCATCGTGCTGTAATCTGATAAACTTACTTTCCTCGTGGCACACACAAAGGAAAACCAAATACAAAACTTTCCCAGGTCATAAAAATATAGCTCTGTGGCTATGTTTGGTGGTACAAGTTCCCTTTGGTGCTCAAGAAAGCACTGCCCAGAACCCTCAGAGTTAAAGAGTGTCATCGGAGACTGTGTAACATTGATTTCCTTGAAAGGAGAGCCAGTACAGTTTTCAGCCAAGAGGGACATACTATATCAAACCACTGGTAGCACAGAGGTATTGTTTGGGTGAAACTGAACTGATTTATGGCTCATGTTCAAGCACTGACACATTCCTCACCTGGCTGCTTCTATTGATGTGTAAATCCTTCCGCTGCCCATGTAATCGGAGATGCAAGTAGTCCAAGCATGAAACGAAAGACTGCTCACACACCAGCTGTTTGATTGTGACATGCTGCCTGGGCTGTGCCTTTCCACATGCTAGATTGGCGTGGCACAACCATGAACGGATCAGCTGGCAAGGAACAATCATCTCCTTTCATGCCACTGAATGCTTGTGTACACATCCACCATGCACATATACATACACACACACACACACACACACACACACACACACACAACCCTTCCTTTCAATTACTTCCAGGTTACTGAATGCCTGAAGAATTTTCTGCACTGCTCGACTAGTTAATACATCATTGTAGAAAATGTCCAAAGTTTGACCAGAAGAACAAGAAACCTTCTCGGAATAGATGTCAACTTTGGAACAATGTACTGTACAGTGACTTGGTAGAATGCACCATCAAGTGATTAATAGACTTCTCTACTGCTTTTGCACGACTGCTATTTGAGGCTGCTTTTATGAGACTAATTTACCAGGACTGAGATGTATTTTCTGAATAGCAAAAGATTGGAGAATAAGGCATCTGTTTTATATTTGGCAACTAGCTGAAGCCCCAGAAACCTAAAAACAATGATGGAGCTTTACATCATGCCAGGGAGAAACTTCTTTTTTTAAAATGACCACGTGTAAAAAATAAGTCCATTTGGGATACGAGGCAGAGTTAAAAGTCAGGTCTAGCCTTATGGCGTAGCATACAGTAAAGGATGCACATTGAATAGTACTTATTTGCATTTGCCTCCCTCTGCTTGCAAAGCAAGTGGAACTTGTTTTTCAATACATAGAATTACGGTTGTAATCAGAGCGTTACTGAGCAATCAAAAAGTTGTGATAACAAACACCACATTGAAAACAATAAAGCCAATTGGTAATGCATACACTGCATGACCTAAATAATTTCTTGATTGATTTTAAGTAATTTTTCTAGAGGCATTAATGAAAATACCCTCTCCCTTTACACAAAATGGTGTTCTCTGAAGTAGGTGCCATTCATAGACCAAAAAGACACGTACTTAAACGTAAACCATGGTAAGGACTAATTAATGAGGACATATATAATTGGTCTCTGAATCTCAAGATGACTCTACTGACAGTGATCTATGCATTTTTGTGTGAATGAAAATATTAATAAGTTCAAGAGGAGTTGGAATAAATTCCTGGATGTGCAATTCATAATGGGTTATTTGGAAACTTGGAGATACAGAGGGAAAAGTTATGGATGTTATGTCAAGGAGGGCAACGAACACATTTTTCTTCAAGCATCCTGTTGCCACTGTTGCGACAGAACATCTGGCTATATGACAATTGCTCTGTCCCAGTAATGACGTTTACGGGATGCGTTTATGTTTAAAGAGTTGTGCATGATCAAAACCTTCCACCTTGCATGTACATAGATTCTGTGCTTTGCTTGACAGCTGTGGCTGCAAATAAATGTTTTGTAATGGACACTAGCTTCAACTTCAGATTTCATCCAAAGGTTTGTTTCAAATCAATATATCAAATTGATGAATCATCTTCTGCCTAAAGCCTGAGGATCGGTTGCTAATCGAGGAAAGGATGTTAATGGAATGTCATGTCAATGTACATGTCCATGTAGATATGTAAATATTAAATAAGGTGAAAGACTAAAAGAATAGAATACTAAAATTTCTAGAACTGACCCCCACTCCTCTACTCCTCCAAGAGGGTTGAGAAAAGTTTCTAAACTGAAAGAAAAGACTGCAAAAATTCTCACCTTATCTTCGAAAAGGAAGAATAAAGATAGAGGAGAGACAAATGAAGCATTAGGTTAGAAGCACTTGTTTTGGGGGATGAGACAAGATTTAGATAGCATAAGTTCTGCAGTGACTCAAACCGTCCCTTTATTACAATCATTTTACATGCTGCGTCTGATGACAATCTTCAGCGTTCTTTGTGTCACGTAGACAATCATTTCCCAAACCATCAATGTGCCTGACAACATGTATTTTGTTTTTTGTAAACCTGTGATTAATCAGGAGACCATTGATGCCTATAATGATACTTTGAAGAAAGCTATACTTTCATAGAATAAGTTGAAATGGAAATAAAAATCACATCACCCATCTGTTGTTGATAATGAAATTAATAGGTAAAAAGTGAATATGCATTATTTGAGAAACTTCAATTTAAGTGCTGACAGTTTTCCAACAGAAATGGTGTAGGCAAGCTGCCATTAATTAGAATGCATATCAATCACTTGGAACAATTTCATTTCCTTGATGGACCACTACTCTTCAGATATTCCTGCTGGGTATCTATTTCCCTTTATCAAAATGCTTCTGATTCCTTACCTGTTGGGAAGCAGTGAAACAGCCTGCCAGTGATTTCAAGGCTTCTCAATGTATAGGAATTTGCATTTAACCACTTCCATTCCACAGTGACAGAAAAACTCAAGCTATTTCTAGCAGAGGTGACTGGCAATTTATTTTTCTTTGTTTCCTGTTTCAAGCAGGTAGGTGAGAACGGGAAACTCCTCTGAATTTTTTTTAAGGGCAACCAGGAACCCTTAAGACTTTCCAAATGTGTACTTCAAAACAACAGTACCATAGTCAATTCTTTCAAAGGCTACTATATAGCATGTCAAGGGGATACGGCCCCTGAATTTTTTTTCAAGAGGTGAAGAAGTAATTCAAATACTTTTTAAAAAAATGCTGCTCTTAGTTGTAAAGAAAATATAAAGTTTTCTTGACTTATTAGGTTCTTTGTGCATGCAGAACACACTGCACTAAGCACTGGGAGAGAATACACAGGTGGGAATTAGACACAGCCTTTCAGAGGGGTCACCATCCAAGACATTATTTGCCTATTAAAATTTTTAAGTTTATCTTCTCCACTTAACGAAGCACTCTGGGCAAAACTACTGACCCATTTTTTTTTATGTTTGTCTCCTCTCTCTTAAAATACTGTTAAAAGAATCTAAAATATCATACCATTGCAAGGATACTATTGAATGAAGTAAATTTATATAAAGTATCCAAAAGTTGTTCAAAAATGAAAAAAAAAACAAAACCCAAAACCTAACATTATAGTATGAAATACTGCTTTCCAAATTACACTGGAACGTTAGTTCAGCCCTAAGTGTGTCTGGTCTGAATTTTTCCTCTGAAATTCTCCTGGCTGATCTTGCATCGAAACAGAGGCCATAAATTCCTATCCTCCGTTAGCACTGTTGACCTCAGAGCAAACCCCACAACTGGCTACAGGCATCCAACATCCATCATTTCTCCCGAAACCTAATCTTTTAGGGAAGGACAGCTGCACTGGGGAAAGAGTTACGTAGCTTTCTAAAATATATTATCATTTGAAAAAAAAAATCTTCCACTTTCTGATTAGGATTTCAATTAATCCTTTTTTTCCCCCAAACAATTTTCACCAAATTGCTGCTAAAAATTAATGGTGAAATTAATGCTGAAACTTCTAAGCAGCTCATTTTCCTTGAAGGTACTTTTGTTTGGGTTTTCTTGATGTAAGCTCATTGTGGGCAGGGAATATGTCTGTTATACTGTTACAGTGTATTCTACACACAATAAACACTCAATAAATACGACTGATTTATTGAAAACCTGTTCTATTTACTGTTTTAAATAGCTCTGAGATAAGTAATGCTATAAAATGGGTATATGAGTCAATAAAAGTATGTGGTGGAAAGATAATTTTAGCAAACACTGCAGTAATTAACATGTTTACATAAATAATTCCAAATGGGGTAATGCAGACTGCACACCCTCATCAAGTAGTTGGAACATCACCCTTCAGTCAGTCAGTCAACACTTATTTATGGTAGTGCTCTAGCAGATGCTTGGGAGTACGATACGATGAATAAATGTGGTCCCCACTCTCCAATAATTTACAATCTATTAGGGAAGAAATGAAAAATAACACACATAAGTATTGGGTGGCAACTGCCTGGTGAATTTGATTTGTGTGACAACAAACCTGAAGAATTCAGCTCTTAAAAAAAAGGCATTCTGAGGGAAAGTTTCCATACTCAACGCCCCTGCTTGACTTTCGATTTACCTCATCCAATCATATTTCCACTCTATTTCATTTTTACCTCCCATTGTTACTCCAGAGCTAGTCTGAGGGAGGACTGCAGAAAAGGATGTTCTTATGGGCCACCAAATTTAAGAGACCACCAGTTAGGAGATACTCTCAAGAGGAACTCTGAGTAGTAAATCTTGGGCTTTTGCTGGGGAGGTGGTATAAGAAGCTTAACTACTACACCAGCAAGTATTTATGGTCCTGAAACATCCCCCACCTCCTAGGGGAAGTAGCCCTAGTCCAAAGCAGAAGCGGGGACATGAGGACAAATGATTGCCCATTGTTGACATATGCCAATCTCTACATAAATGGACATGCCCACGGTTGACATATGCCAATCTCTACATAAACGGACAGCACTAATGGAGAAAAAGACTTTCCGGGATGAACAACTTAGCACTCTTGGAAAACTCTACACCTAACACAGACACCGCCATAACGTGGACAATCAGACTGACTTAAGAATAAACTTATCTTATGCCCCAGTTTATCTGGGGCAGTTTTGGACTTTTGCAAGCTAAGGTAATTTCAGAACAATTTATAAATATTCTAGATTTGGCACTGCCCAGGCTAAGATGGTCACCCTACTTGCTCTTGCTGACTTGAACCACGTGTACGGACTCGCACGTTCAGGCTGGACCAACCCCGGTATATCCTTAGATTAGGTCCCTCTGGGACTGGCAGTATGGGCTACTAGAATGCTGGGAACCAAACCCAAACCTTTCTCCTAACTGTTTTCATCATCACCTAGAAGTAAGGTAAAGGGTCTGATATCAACAAAAAGAATATGGGCTGCCCATTTGTGAATATTATTAAAATGAGCATGCTCCAAATTTTCTATACATCCATTCTTCCCTAATTCTGAATGGGAGGTTCTCTGTGATTTGTTGTCTAGAGTATAAATTATTATCGTACCAAATCAGGGTCTCTCCAGCCACAAAAGCAATCATAAAGATATGTGGTTCTCTAAATACCATGTTCAAATCTCAATCACTTTGCTAAAGCTACATTAAAGCATATAGCCCCTGGGTAGTTTTAAAAGGCAATTAGGAATTTCTTAATTCAATCAACCTTATGAAGCAGGCTGAGTTACTAAGTTCAAAGTCGGTAAACAAGGCTTGCAAAGGTCACAAAGCCTCTGACACTGTTAGAGAACATCAAAGAAAAGTTAAACTGCAAGGTGTATTTCCAGTCACTGAATTCAAACAATTAACTGAAAGCTAATCCCAGGACTCCGAGCCAGAAGAGCCACCAGGATGGGCGACCAAAATCCATACGGGAAAAGCAGACGTTTTCACAGGCTCTACATGTGGGACAAGCTCCACATTCATCTTTTCAGAATGATCTGGCATTACACTTGAGCTGATCACTAGCATGATTTAGCAGATTTTGCTCTCTAAACGCCAAATTTTCTTATACATCATTTATTGATCTTTGAGGTTTCAATCCAAACCCATTCCCCTGCATTTTAACTAATTCTTTTTCACAAAGTTCAAATGGCATTCAACAGCCCATAACAATACAGTATTCTATTAAATCCATCAGGAATTGAATCATTATTCAAATAATTAAAATGGTACTCAAAACTAAAACTAAACTAAAACTAAAACTAAATTCACAGAATTACTGGGGATGTTAAACACCCCCCAAAGAAAATATTTAGTTGCATTGGGTCGAGTGTTGGCAGCAGAATTGCATAAAAACACAGATTAGCAAAGCATAAAAGTATTGAGATGCTATTATCTAAATAAAATGATAAATCTCACCCTTCGATTACGCTTCACTCTAAATGATTATTCGGTGAGAAATGTGGACAAAATTCTAAAGTTGGATTTTGGGAAATATTTCTAATAATAATGGACTCCAGTGCATTAACCAGTCTAACACCGCTCCATCTTGACTCTGTTATTTAATTATTATTTTTTCCCTGATGGTAGCCTTGTACTTTAACTCTCCACATGTAGCAACACAAACTAAAAAAGCTAATTGTGCGCATTTGATGCTACAGCTATGAATAAAACTGAACAATATGAAAAAGGAATTCAGGTTCTGCCCCCTCCCCCCATAAATTTATTGAGGAAAATGGAATTTTGTTCAATGATTTGGTGGTAAAAATAAAATAGTCTAATAAACTTCCCTCGGGTACATTTTAAAGGAGACCACTTGTCCTACCTTTTGTCGAAACCAAATGCAAAAACATTTTAATTAGTGTTACCAATTATTATTTAAAAGTACATGAGATTATCTAAGAGATAGTAGGGTGATAAATACATCCTTAACCACCGTGTGGTCAAAAAACCCACTGTATTATGAATGCACAGCAGCTTAAACAACAAGTGAAGCTTGTTGGAGTGGAATTTACAGGCCAAGCACTCGCAATTTTTTTCTACATCATCAGATTTCCTCAGTAGATGTGTTGTACAAGAGCTCTTGGTGTAGTAGATCAGAGAGAGAAATAATTCTCCCCCTTGGCTCCTATTTGGTAAATCACTGAAAACGCATGAAGGGGGTATTTTAAACACGGATCCTGCTTTAGGTTCCTAATTGGCATCGCGGAGTCAGAAGTAGCCTCTTTGAACGCCTTTTTTCAACTAAGCAAGCACTGGATAAAATAAACAAATTAAGCCAAACACCCCTCAAGAGAAAGTTAGGGTGGTCTGGCTGAAAACATGTATTCACCCTGAACTGTTCAGTCAAAATGCTTTGGTAGCCTTAAGAAAATATAAACAAAGTAATCTTGATATGCTGTGCTATGAAAGACTAAATTTAAAAAAAACAAACTTGTCATTCATACCAACTGCCCCTTCAGGTTTAATTGTCTGTGTTTCTAAAAATGGTGTGGAAAATGCAAACTTTTTTCCCAAAATAGTTTACACATCTGAAGAGGAAAACTATAGTTTTTCTGAATTAGGCAAAGCAGCTTCTGAAGCTTCAACAGGAACCTTGGAAAGAAAAATGTTGTGGTGCTCAAGCCTCTCCTATGACTTTTTTTTTTAGCTTTTATTGACGAACGAAAATGGGAAGTTGCGGAAGTGAAGGAAGGCTATGTGGCGATTACTCTCGATCGAGAGAACAAACATCTCAAGTCTCTGGCCACCCACGCTGTGACAAAAGTCAGATGTCCTTGTATATAACCCAACTGGAACTATGTATCCTGAAACAGCACTTTCCATATGTGACCTTACTGAATTCTGATATCCTTAAAATTCCCTTTAAAAGAGATTTGTTCAGTGACTTGATAAATCGGGTTCCTTCTGAAAGAAATCCAATATGTAAATGCTTCAACTGTGCTCTTTTATAAATGGTCTGCCTTGTCAGTTTGAAAAACTGAAAATCAACCAAAGAACAATGTAAGTATACTTGACCTTATTGCCTAATGCCTATCAAGAACGTCACAGTTGGTCAATTTTAAATCTGTGAATCTGACACTCGAAAACGTGTCAGTACATCTTTGGTCCAGATCCTACAAGTGCTGCTGACTGTACACTGGCCACAGCCTCAGATTCTCCAAACTTGTACAGCGCTTGCAAAGTTAGTTCAAATACACCATTAATCTACGCCTGAGCCCTCTTTAAAGTGATTCTGCTTCATTTAACTTTTAACCCTTCACTTCCCTTATGCGAAAAACAACCCTACAAATCTCATCAAATCAGTATATGCGATCACTCCGTCCTACCCGTTTAGCTATGACATGCTGAGGTGTAGAAATCACATGGAAGTTTAGGTAAAAATGCATTTTTGATTCTATTCTCCACACACAAACACACACACACGTAGCACCTTCTTTCAACCTTCACGGCAGCGGCGAAGTCAGGCGCCCTGGGTAAGGGGCATATAAATCCTTGAGAAACTCATTTTCTATCACAGATGGCATTAATTTAATTTATTGGTAAAGCAAGTCTTAGGCGGGTGTCCCTCTAGTCCTGCCACTTCTCTCTAAAAACATGTTCTTCTAGCAAAGAGTTTGCCTATATCTTGCGTGGGTATCTATGTTCTAAGAGCAGTTTATACAGGCCCCTAGTGGTTTAACAAACAGCAGCAAATGAAGGGGGATCCCTACTCTTAGTTCTCCTAGTATCTGATACACTCAAGGCTTAAAATGAATAACCATCTTAAAACCCAAAGCAGAATCACTGGTTTTGTTGAAGACATTAAACGGTTTTTAATCATTTACCAGTGTGATCCACAGAAGAGTATTTCTTTTTTTTTTCACAAAAGTAAATGCTGTTTTTTTCATCATGTTGCATTTAGCAATGACAGTGGCACAATCTGTATTTAGTTTACATGACACCCACGATTCAAAATTTAATTCAGGTCCCTCAACATATCACATTTATTTAACTGTAAAATGTTAACGCTAAAGCCAAACTTAAAAACGTGTGAATGTCAATATTAAAAGCCATCCATTTCCCTCATCCTAATAGTTTGGCGTGGCTAATGTATACTCGAACACATCTCCTAGAGGCTACTTAAGAGTAGATACATCTGATTTAGGTGGAGGTCTCAGCATTTAAAGTATATAGCCACAAACACAATGTCAATTTCCCAGTGACAAAAAATGAATTTATTTCTCCACACCAGCACAGTAATAAAAACTAAATCTGGAATGCAACTCCTCGAAAATGTCTCCAACTAATAACACTTCCCCCACTCCCTTCCTTTCTCTCCTTCACAAAAGAAAATCCTATGCCCACTCATTTTCAGCTTTTAGCAATTTCGACTGGACAAAATCTGACAGCTGAATTTATAAAACTGACCAGCTTGTCAATTTCACACTTTGAAAATATAATAGCAGCTGATCGCAAAAGGGTGAATTTAAGAGAACTGTCATAGGATTTCTATTTCGACTGAGAATCAAAAGTACAGTATATCATTATTGGGTCGTTGAAAGAGCAAATCTTTTTGTGGGACTATCTCTGTTTTGAAACAGGTCTCAGGGGAAAAAAAACAAAACAAAAAACACATGCAGGCATAGGACAGGCATTAAGGCCTTTGTTCTTTACTGACCCAATAAAACCGTACATGACTGTAACTTGTTTCAAATAAGAGTAGCCACAAGAAAATAATGTGGTGTACAAGTAAATACCGCCTCGGACATCAACACGCTATACATCTGATGCTGTTTTTTTGTTTGCTTTAATGGCTGCCTGACAATTACATGTTAAATCCCGGCATCGTTTGATTTTGGTCAAAGTTGGTTGGTGCTGTGTGCATAAGGGTGGGTGTGTACAAGGATGGGATGGAATTAAAAAAGGGTCAAAGGTACCAAGGGGCAGCCGCCACAACTTTCTCTAGGGGATCACGGAATGAAAACTAAAAGGCCAAATATAAAAAAAGATAAATGTCCAAAAGGAAATTCATCTTAAAAGTCTGCCCCAACATAACTGTACCCTCTGCAACTTTAGGTGAGGGTGAACAAGGTGGTCATCTTAAAGTACGGAAAAACTTTAACACAGAGAAATAGGTGATAGAAATGCCTCACGTACATTCCTAGGTGGCAATGAAATATGCCAAGCCCACGAGAAAAGTAAGGGAGAAAAAATATACTCACGACAACAATCTCAAGAAACAGCCCCTAATGAAAGTGACTTCTTAGGACGCGTCTGGGGAAACGCGTAAGCAAGTGAAACTTAAAGCCCCTCGTTTCAAATCTCCAACGTGAGATTCAGAATGATGGGAAACTTCGTGTAGGAAAACCGAAGCTCGTACTTGTAGTGGAAAGGTGTACCGCAACAGAGAAACTGACTTCCCCGTACGTGTTCATGGAAGCATAATCGTAACCAGGTGAGGGATCTAACACTAAGTTTGCCACACGGAGACAAAAGCTACATTATCGTCCAGAAGCCAAGGAATTGGCTTGGTGGGGATTTTTCTGTCTTGGCACGAGCTGGTCTCTAAAGCACTCATCGGGCGTTGTTTACGACGGGGTGTGTGTGTATATAACGCGCACACGGGCACAAGAGATTCTTGAAGAGGGCTGTGATCTTTGATTCCACTGTGGAAAGGTCTCCAAAATAAGGCTTCTCCTCCGAGGCAACCACTTTGACTTTGATTCCTGCCATTTCTCCTTCTCCCCACTAGTTCCGAAAAAGAAACAAAAAAGACCCTCTGAAAATAACTGCCCCCCCCTTTTAAAAATAATCTCTATCACCGGTTTTTGCCTGACATGCCCACTTGCAGAATTCGAGGGAAAGGTGGTCTCCCCTTCCCCAAAAGCTAAAAAAAAAAAAACCCTTCTATCCTTTAAAGGGAGAGAATAGAGAAGACTTCTTGATTAGCGTTTTGGGGTGGGTTTTTTTTTTCCACCCCTCTCGTTTTTTGCCCCGGCGGTTGAAATCACGGGAAAGTGGAGAGCGGAGGGTCCGGCTGAGCGGCGCGTATAATAAGGATGGGATTCGTTCGGCGCTTTCTCTGTGCAAAGCACTGTTCTAAGCGCTGTAGCGGGGAGGGGGAGAGGCTGGCCGGAGGAGGGAGAGGGAGAGAGAACGGGGGAATTTTACCTGCTCATGTTGGATCCCCGGTCACCACTCCAGCAGCTGCGGCCGCCGCAGCCGCCCCCCACCGCTCCCTCTTCTTTGGCGGCCGCCGCCGCCGCCGCCGCCGCCTCCTCCTCTCCTCCTCCTCCCTGAATTGGTCTTCGGGCGGCCAATTTAATCCAGTCCAGCCACGGCAGCGGCAGCCAACGGAACCCCGGTGGTCCCCGCTGCTAACTGATCCAGTCCAGAAAGGGGAAAGTGGAGGAGAGTCAGCGAGTCGGTCCGAAAAGCCGAAAGCATCCAAAGGAGTGTGGCCCCTGCGCCCTCTCTCCACCCCCCTTCGCTCCTTCCTCGGTGGCTGCGCCTCTCCTTCTCCCGCTCCCGTTGCTTTTGCTGCTCTTGCAGCTGCTACTGGTGCTCCTCCTCCTCTTCCCCCTCCTCCTCCTCCTCCTCCTCCTGGGTGCTCTCGGTTCTTAGCTCTGCTCCTGCTCGCTAGGGTCCCGCTTCGCTTCTCCACCCCCTCTTCGCTCTGTCGCCTCTTCCTTCTTGCTTTCCTTCTTTCTCTCTTTCCACTTCTTCCTCTTCAGTCTATTCTTTGGCTAGAAATAGCAACTTGAGACTCCTCCAGGGCCCACCTCCTTCTCCTCTTCTTATACCACCCCCACCCCACCCCCAAAAAGTGAAACGGACACAAAAGGGGAGAGAGAATTGCACGGACGGGGGGCAGGCGGAGAGGGGGAGCGGGGAAGAATGAGAGTAGACAACGAAAAGGGAAAAAGATCCCAATCAAACCACGGCTCTTGGGTAGGACAGCGTAGCCCCGCCGCTAGCCTGCTCCGCGGGGGGGGGGGGGGGGGGGGGGGGGGGGGGGGGGAGGGGGAGGTAGTTTCTTTTGGAGAAGAGGCTGGCGCAAAGAAAAAAAAAACAAAAAACCCAAAAGAGCAATGAAGTGCTAGGAGGGTTGCATCTTTCTTGGCTGGCTTCTCTGGGTGGTTTGAAATCCCTTTAAAGTGCCGTGGATCCAATAGGATCGTTGGAGTCCCTATCTTTCAGAGCTGGTGGAGGTGATGGTGAGGGTGCATGTTTCAGTGTGGGTTAAGGAAGGTATTCAAGGGGAGGCTGCCGGACTCCGTCAGCCTTTCCCTTGTACCTGGACCCAGGTTCTGAGAGAACGAAAGACGGGGGGGAGAGAAAAAAGGAGAAATACCCTGCACACACACACACACACACACACACACACACACACACACCCTCTCTGGAGGGGGTGGCTGACGTCACTCCCCGCGATCCTTCTACCAGGCTCAAAAGGATCTTCTTTAACGTCTACACTAACTAGCTCTCACACTCACACTCGGGTACCCGGGCACTACCGTTTCCAGCACCTTTAAGGGGAGAGAGACGGGAGGGAGCAAAGTAACACATACTCCGAAGCGGTAATAAGAACGACTACACGGGAGGACAGGGTGATGGCAATGTCTATTCACACCCCTCTGCTTTGAGGTGTTTTCCAGGCAGCCTGAGTTTTTTGTTTTTTTTTTCTGAGTCACTTACTTCGGAAGGCAGGAAAGAAAGGAAAGTATTCCATTGTAATCCTAGTCTTTTTTTATCACGCCTCTTGATTTTACATTGTTGGGAATGCAGTGCTCTCCAACTCCTGTGAAGTGCACTACAGAACCTTTTCTCTTTGACATAGACCCAGCTTTACCAATACAAAAGCTCTCGATCCCAAGTATAGCTTCCTCGTGAAGGACCACTGTATCCACCCCCAATGCTCCATGTTTGTCGTTTTCACTGAGCCTTGAGGATGTTGAAAACCGCAGGGTGAGAAGCAAAAATAGGCAAATTCAACTATCAGAATTGATGTTGCCCATACCCTCCCTCTGGCCTGGAACTCTCTCCCCCTTCATAAAGGACAGACCACCACTCTCCTTCTTCAAAGCCTTCTTGAAATCATATCTCCTCCAAGAGGCCTTCTCCAACTAAGCCCTCATTTTCCCTACTTCTCATTAAGAGAATCAGAAGGACCTGGGTTCTGATCCCAGCCCCGCCCCTTGTCTGCTGCGTGATCTTGGGCAAATCACTTCACTCCTCGGTGCTTCAGTTACCTCATCTGTAAAATGGGGATTGAGTCTGTGAGCCCCAAGTGGGACAAAGTCTCTGTCCAACCTGATTATCTCTTATCTGACTCAGTGCTTAGTACCGTATCTGGCACGTAGTAAGCACTTAACACATACCATTTAAAAAATCATCTATGTGCTTGGATCTGTCCCCTATAAGCACACTCCTTCCCACAGCACAAAGGGACGCATTCCTCATTCATTTCAATATCTGTGTCCCCGTTATACACTGTAAACTCTTTGGGGACAAAGAAGGTGTCTACCAACTCTGTTATATTGTACTCTCCCAAACACTTCACAGTGCTCTGCACCCAGGAAGCGTTCAATAAATACCACTGACGATTGGTTGATTATATTAGGATAGTGGGGTAAAGGATAAAGCAGACTCTACCGTTCTCTTCCACCTCTCCTACACTCTTCTTTCTCTTGCAGATGGACTCCAGGCTCTCTTTAAAATGACAAAGTAAAGCAGATATTCTTGATTTTAATCCTTACATGTTTACACCAGGACATCCATTTATTTCCACACTGTGCATGCTGTGATTTTTGAATGACACTGGAAGATTGGCCAGTAATCCTATGCCCCCTATGCACTTCTACAAGAAATGCTACATTTTAAAATCAAGAGTTTCTAAACTAAGTTTAGCTTTCTACTGACTTCGGGGATAGGGAGAGACTAGTATGGCTCCTCCTTGTGTTCTCTTTGTCGACATCACAGTGTGAATTAGAAATAAATCTGTTACTTTCTCTATAAGCTACTAAACTAGACCTATGCAGCCAATCTTGGATTTCACTTTTCAGTGAATTTTTCTTCTATTTCTGATTTAAGTATATGGACCAATATAAAGATAATATTACTGTGTGTGCATCTGAAAAGACTAATGCACAACCAGCCATCATTGTCTTGGATCCTCTGAGTAGCAGTGTGGCCTAGTGGATAGAGCATGGGCCCGGGAGTTGGAAGGATCTGGATTCTACGCCCTGCTCACCACTCACCTTTGTGACCGTGAGCATGTCACTTCACTTCTCTGTGCCTCAATTACCTCATCTGTAAAACGGAGATTAAGACCGTGAGCCCCACGCGGGACAGGGACTGTGTCCAACTTGTATCTACTCTCAGTGTTTACAGCATTCCCTGTGTAATGGATAGAGCTTGGATCTGGGAGTCAGAAGGTTAAGGCTTCTAATCCCAGCTCTGCCACTTGTCTGCTGTGTGGCCTTGGGCAAGTCACTTCACTTCCCTGTGCCTCAGTTCCCTCATCTGTAAAATGGGGATTAAGACAGTGAGGCCCATGTGGGACATGGACTCTGATAACCCCGATCTGCTTGTATCCACTCCAGTGCTTAATACAGTGCCTGGTACATAGTAAGTGCTTAACAAATGCCATGATATTATTAGTACGTAGTAGTCCCTTAACAAGTACCGATGCAATTTGCTGGTCCCATAGTGAGCTTTTAATGCCACTTATTATTACTACTTTGTTGCCAATTGAATGTTGGAACCGATGCAATTGCTCAGAAAGGTAGATAGGTCTGCGTCTCCTTTCTACTTGATCCTTTTGTAATTGTCTTTTGTTTTCAAGATGACATTACTAATGGTGGGATCCAATTCTTATGTGAGAATGAGGCTTTGATGCCATCTATTTTTGAGCCTGTCACTTGGAATACTGATCTTCAGAACTCTTGTGATCAAGGAAGGCATGTCCTCTCCTGATTGCTGACCACCAGCTGGCCTCTACGCTGTGGTAGCCTCCCAGTAGATAAAAATAATAATAACTGTAGGAAGCAGCGTGGCTCAGAGGAAAGAGCACGGGCTTGGGAGTCGGAGGTGATGGGTTCGAATCCTCACTCTGCCACTTGTCAGCTGTGTGATGTGGGCAAGTCACTTAACTTCTCTGTGCCTCAGTTACCTCATCTGTAAAATGGGGATGAAGACTGTGATCCTCACGTGGGACAACCTGATTACCCTGTATCTACCCCAGCGCTTAGAACAGTGCTCTGCACATAGTAAGTGCTTAACAAATACCCACATTATTCTCATTATTTAAGTGCTTACTATGTGCCAGGCACTGTACTAAGAACAACAAATACCACCATTATTATTATTACTAAGCACCGGGGTGAGTACAATCAGGTTGGACACAGTCCCTGTCCCGCATGGGGCTCATAGTCTTAATCCCCATTTTACAGATGAGGTAACTGAGGCAGAGAGAAGTGAAGTGACTTGCCCAAGGTCACACAGCAGACAAGCGGCAGAGTGGGCATTGGAACCCATGAACATCTGACTGCCAGGCCCATGTCTAGCCACTACGTCATGCTGCTTCCCACAGCTGCTGCTAGCTGCTTCCCCATGCTGCTTACCAAGAGTCCTCTGCTCTACTGTATTGTTTGATACTGTGCTTTACTACATCATTTAACTCATTCATTCTGCTTTCCTTTCAGTTCCCTATGCAACATCTGCTTGTAAATCCTGTTATCATCCATTTGCCGCATATGTTCCATTCAGTAAAGCTGAGTTGCTTTGAGACTTCCTTTAATGGTGGTGAGCTGATGAAGCTCAAACTGTTTATGTAGGTTTCAAGAATTAGTGCTTCACCGAACAAATGAAATATAATAGCCACGGGATCCTTCCCTCCTTTCTTGGATCTATTTTCTGCACCTAAGCTCTACATTCCAGGAACTGTGTTAGTTGGTAATCTTGTCCCACCATTCGATGTTGAATATGGTTCATAGATGACACTGTTGAAATTTATCCACATGCCATGTCCGAGTCTCATAGGGATTTATTCATTCAATAGTATTTTTTTATTCAATAGAATTTATTGAGCGCTTACTATAATAATAATGTTGGTATTTGTTAAGCGCTTACTATGTGCCGAGCACTGTTCTAAGCGCTGGGGTAGACACAGGGGAATCAGGTTGTCCCACGTGGGGCTCACCGTCTTAATCCCCATTTTACAGATGAGGTAACTGAGGCGCAGAGAAGTTAAGTGACTTGCCCACAGTCACACAGCTGACAAGTGACAGAGCTGGGATTCAAACTCATGACCTCTGACTCCAAAGCCCATGCTCTTTCCACTGAGCCACGCTGCTTCTCTATGTGCAGAGCACTGTACTAAGTGCTTGGAATGTACAATTCGGCAACAGATAGAGACAATCCCTGCCCAATGACGGGCTCACAGTCTAATCAGGGGATCATTTAGAAGATTGGACACCACTAATCATTTAGAAGATTGGACACCACTACAACTTTATGGACCTTCAGTTTCCATTGGAGCACCATGTTGACACACTGTCAATCTGCCAAAGAATCCATGCTGTTCTTTTACATTCTGTTTTATACTTCTTTTTCTATCTACATATCTGAGAAGCAGCATAGCCTAGAGGATAGAGCACGGGCCTGGGTGTCAGAAGGACCTGGATTCTAATCCCAACTCTGCCACTCATCCACTGTGTGATCTCAGACAAGTCTCTTCACTTCTCTGTGGCTCAGTTAACCTCATCTGTGAAATGGAGATTAAGATTGTGAGCCCCATGTGGGATAGGAATTGGGTCCAAACCGATTTGCATGTACCCATCCCAGCACTTAGTACAGTGCCTGGAACATAGTAAGCACTTGACAAATACCACAATTATTATTATTATTGTCATCATCATCACTGGTAGCAGAATTTGTTGACGGTGTCATATTTGGTTCTGCCAATGAACATTTTTGGTAACGTTTAGGGTTATGCAGGTAGCAGTGTAGGCTATGATGGCACCGGAAACCAGAAAACAAAAAATATTGATTTTCTTCATCCACAACGTCGGACCATAGGGCCTTATCGAATCTACACAGTGATTCAAAATTATTTGCATATTCTGTACGTGTCTCAAGGAGACAGCTTATGATATAGCAGTTCCTGGATGACTGTCTCAAGAATGTTCATAATGTGTGGAGCTGGAAGAGTTTCCCAGTTGACCTGAAGCATATTCTGACTTCGGCTTTCAGATTCCTTAACCATTCTCTGGCATGGACAACACAGAATAGATGAAAAGGATTAGACCTATCATACAGTCCTGCTTGACTCAGAGAGTGATAAAGAAAGGTTCTGACAAGGCACTTCCACAACTTGGACTCAACCAACGATAGTTATGTGGAGTAGCTTAAAGAACTCTTTGTAAAAAAATGTTATTTCTTAGGTGCTTACTTTGTGCCAGGCACTGTACTAAATGCTGGGGTGGATGCAAGATAATCAGGTTGGACATGTGAGCCCACATGGGGCTCAGGGTTTAATCCCCATTTTATAGATGAAGTAACTGAGGCTCAGAGAAGTTAAGTGACTCACCCAGAGTCACACAGTAGATATGTGGCAGAGCCAGGATTAGAACCCAGGTCTTCTGACTTGTAGGCCTGTGCTCTTTCCACTAGGCCATGCTGCAGGACAGAATAATTTACTTAGTAAATGGTCAGTTGATGAATCAAATACTGTTGGAAATTGACGAAAACACACCTCCGTAATCATCTATGAAGTTAAGTCCTTTTTGTAAATCGAGGAGAACCCTCATAAGTTTTCACCTGGAAGTGAGTGACGCGCTCAGCAATGGTTTAAATGTGGATGACGATACAGCAGTGTCAGCTGAAGATATTCTGTTCCGCAGACACAGTCTGCTCCCTGATCCCCTAACAACCATCTGGCGACGTGTGCTGCTGGGCACAAGTGAGCCAGCTAAGGGCGTATGTGGCTCAGAGATAGGGTTACCAGAGGTCCAGTATTCAGCCGCTCTGGCTCCAGTATGGTTCTACTGTAGGACCAGAAACTTATGTGTCCATTTTTAATTTTTTGTTACTGAACTCCCTTCTATACCTGCTCCCTTCCACAGCATCTCCTGACACCAGGTTCCGGGGTTCAGATGTTATGCTCATTATGGAGCAGGGAATGTGCCCCCTAATTCTCCTGTGTTGTACTCTTTCAGGTGCTGAGAACAATGCTCTCCACATGGTAAGCACTCAATAAATACCCCTGATCGATTGATTCACATGCGTCTCAAAGGGGAATGTCAAGATTCTGGAGCAAGTGCAAGGTTCTAGGTAGACATGCTGTAAATCCAGGCCAATTTGAGTGGAATGGAAAGGACTGTCAGACAGTGGTGTCCACATGACCTTATCAGAACAAGCTGCAGAACCATGTAGTGCATGAGATGTCATGTATGACTTGGAGGACTGGATTTTTGGAGTGATGGAATTGGCCACCCTACTCACAGACATAGAAGGGGTTGGATCATGCCACAGTTTTATAGAGATTCAGCTTGATCCTATCAGACTAAATGCCTTTTGGCACCAGATTCTCAAAGTTTTCTGAAGGGCATCCTTTTCTTCTTGATTTGTTTCTCTACTTCTTTCAATCAATCAATCAATTGTATTTATTGAGCACTTACTGTGTCCAGAGTACTGTACTAAGCGTTTGGGAGACAACCATACAGAGTTGATAGCCATATTCCCTGCCTACAATGAGCTCACAGTTTAGAGGGGGAGAGAGACATTAATATGATAATAATAATGACAATTATGGTATTTGTTAAGCACTTACTGTGTGCCAGGCACTGTACTAAGCACTGGGGCTGATGCAAGCAAATCGGGTTGGACACAGTCCTTGTCCCACATGGGGCTCACAGTTTTAATCGCCATTTTACAGATGAGGTCACTGAGGCAAAGAGAAGTCAAGTGACTTGCCCAAGGCCACACAGCAGAAAAGTGGCAGAGCCGGGATTAGAACTCATGACCTTCTGACTCCCAGGCCCGTGCTCTATCCATTATGCTAAACTGCTTCACTATATTCATTAATATGAATAAAAAATAATAATAATGTTGCTATTTGTTAAGCGCTTACTATGTGCAGAGCACTGTTCTAAGTGCTGGGGTAGATACAGGGTAATCAGGTTGTCCCATGTGAGGCTCACAGTCTTAATCCCCATTTACAGATGAGGTATCTGAGGCACAGAAAAGTGAAGTGACTTGGCCACAGTCATACAGCTGACAAGTGGCAGAGCCGGAATTCAAACCCATGACCTCTGACTCCCAAGCCTGGGCTCTTCCATAATTGCTGGGGGGCTGAGGGTGGGGTGAATAAAGGGAACAAGTCAGGAAGATGCAGATGGGAATGGGAATAGACAAAATGAGGGCTTAGTCAGGGAAGATCACTTGGATGAAATGTGGCTTCAGTTAAGCTTTGAAGTGGGAAGAGTAAAAGTCTGTTGGATTGTGGAGAAGAAGGGTGTTCCAGGCCAGAGGCAGGATGTGGGCGACAGGTCGAAGGCAAGATAGACGAGACTGAGGTGTAGTGAATAAATTGGCATTAGAGGAGTGAAATGTGTGGGCTGGATTGTAATAAGAGAGAGGGAGGTGAGATAGGTGGGGCAAGGCGATTGAGTGCTTTAAAGAGATGGCCAGGAGTTTGACGCGGAGGTGCCTCAGCGCCACAGTTATTAGGACAGTCTTTGACACTTAGTAAGTGCTTAAATACCCTAAGAAAATTCTAACAGATCCTTTATGTCTGTATCAAGAGCTTTCAATGAGGATTATAGACTGGTGAGTGCGTTTCCCAGAAGAATCATATCACAGTTTCCATACCTCTTGTTGCATCCTCAAGTATGGTTAGGTAAAACTGATCGATGTAGTTCACAACTCTGTATCATTTGAATATTATATGGGAATGGATTGGCCAAAGTGATATCAGGGAATCATCTTAGGACCTTGATAAACTTAATAGCTTACTAAATCCAGGTCTATTGGTAGTGTTGAACTTTTATAAGATGTGTAACTATTGTATAACAGTCTTGATGTTGTTCCTTCCAATTCTACTATCTATATCTGGCAGGCAGAAAAAGTCACGTTCTCTGTGTCACGTTTCAGTCTAAAGCCATATGGTGAATAATGGTGATACAATGGTGATACAAAGAGCGTAGAGAAAGAAAGCAACATGCAGTCAAAAGAAAGGAGTGTGACAGAAACACAGCCCACTGCTTCCTGAGGATGGATCAGGCCCAGTAAACCTTTAAAGTTGTTGGGTAAATGATCATCACCACCCTCGTCAGCCTAAGTACCATGCATATCAATTTCATAAAACATTCAGGACATATATCAATTTGGCTTTCTTGCTGGCTTATCGTTCACATCCCACCAGTATTAAAAGTTATACATTTTAAGCACAAAAATGGAAACTATGGAATTGGGGATGGGTAGTGGAAGAAAGAAAGAAACATATTCTTCCCTCTGTAGCTCCTCGGGGTATGTTTTGGCAGTACAGTATTTACAATAATATTTTTATAACACAACCTGAAGTGATGAATCATCTTCTCACTGCTACTCATAGCATCCCCATGAAGAATGCAGTAGATTTTATTAGTCCTAGTTTATCGACAAGAAACTAAGGCCCTGGGACACCCATTGATAAGTTACAACTAGAATTTGAGCTCCTATTTCCAGGCCAGCATTAAGTCTTCTAAATATATAGGTTATTGATAGCAACTGATGAATTACAGTTTCAAAACGATTTAATCAGCCCATAAGTTTTTTGATTCTTTTAAAATATCACTAAACCCTATTTTTCAAAGAGAACTTTGAGGCAGCAAAATTAGGAGAGTTGAAGACTATACTGGAAGTCATTAAGGCCATGAAAAGTGATTTGGGTACCCCTAAATTTCTAATTCCTGTTCTATGTAAGAGTCTCCCTTCAGTTAATATAATCAAAGAATTGCATGTGTTTAGAATGATGTTCCTTACTTTCACCTTTCATCACGAGTTAAAGAAAAAATCCTAACTTGTATGGAAATTAAGATATGCAATTTTCAGAATATTACAAATTATAGGGGAAAGGGCCTACCTCACCCCATTTCTGTTTCAAAAGCAGATTTTATTATCAAATGCTTCTGAGGTGGTGCACACAGCTTGAGCATTAAACTGCAGTATGGAGATACGCTACAGTGCTGTTTTCTATTGATTGTGCTGCTTGGCGACTGTGGCATACAACTATGACAAATGCGCATTCCCATTAAACTCTTTCGTACAATGGGATATTCCATTGGCCATTGGACCTATCCCAATCAAAGTGAAACACTGGGTCACTTTCTGCGACGAGCAAGAAGTGAGGAGGAAAAACACAAAGGATACACTCTAATTACCTCTCCCATTTTTTGTTGCGTGCATTGTTAGGCATATATTACAATTATTTATAATTAATATATGACAAGCTGTCAGCTAAAATTTAACAGGTGATTTGTCAAGAAGCTCCATTAATGCATACATTAAGAACTGGATTGCTGAGTTATTAGAGAAAATGTTCCTTTGCACTTACGTTCTTACATCTACAATTCTTACAAGTCCTCAGCAAGTGTTGAAATGAGTACAGTACTGCTATATAAGAGAATGAGTGAATTTTTAGTAAACAACAGCGATCCATTTAGTGAATGAATTTTGGTTACAGGTAACTTTTAAATGCTAATTCTCTACCTTGGAAAACTTATTGCATAGTTTATCTTTATCCTTTAAAGTTTATGATTTCTAATAAATATTTCTAGTGATAAATCTTGGTAAAGGTAGAGCCATTTAGAGAGAAAAGTAATTCCAGTGCAGTTATTATTTTGCACTCACTGTTTTTATCTCACTGCACAGATCTTTGTAAAGAAGAAATTAAAAAACAATATGTTACTGAAGAGTAAGAAGTCACTTGAATGCTGTAATAAGTGTTCTATGCATGCCAAGACAGCCGGAAAAGGTATGGGAGGAGGGACACTGAAAGAAAGTCTGTTGTAGAGCTCCAGGACCTTCTTGGAAGGCTGGGACATCACTGGTGTAAATTTCAACAAAAAGGAAACAAACAAAAAAATTAGCTAGTCTCTTAGGCAATGATCAAAAGGAGCTTATCTAACTTTAAACAAGTCAGCTTAACTCCAGCCAAAAAGGAAGCACCCATGGACTAGAATCCTAGGTCTTGGTCTGGAATCAATAATGGTATTTATTAAGCGCTTACTATGTGCAGAGCACTGTACTAAGTGCTTGGGAGAGTACAATACAATAGAATTAGCAAAGTTTCCTACTTATAACGAGCTTACAGTCTAAGTAAAGGAGTTTCTAAGCCTCAGTTCTTCCGTCTCTCTTTTCAAGAAGCTCTGTTCTATTGTACTCTCCCAAGTGCTTAGTACAGTGCTCTGCACAACATAAGTGTTCAATAAACACCACTGATTGGAACCCTGAAGCCACTAGACTGTTTCTTGGACAGAGATTGTTTAATTATTCCATGCTCCAGAGACCTGTACCATTGCATGGGAAATACTTCTAGCTATGAATTACTTGATTTATGGAAACCTACTCAGATTATAAACTGAAGAAGCCAACTAAATTTGTTCCATTTACAGGGATAAGACATACATGGAAACAAAATAAGGACATTTATTGAGAAAAGTTAAAAATGCAAACATTTCTCTGGAAGGGAGATAGCTTAATATCACGATATTGTAGATTGTCAAATGTAATAAAAAAACTCCTATGTAATTGGCTTTTAAAGGAACATATTTGAATTGGCACCTGAAAATTAGGGAGGATTTGAAAAGGTGTCATTTATTTTGAAAGCCAATCACACTTATGAAGTGTTTTAATTGAGAGAATAGGACAAAAAATATAAAAGAGTAGATCTTATGTTATGCATTCATTCATTCAATCGCATTTATTGAGCTCTTACTATGTACAGAGCACTGTACTAAACGCTTGGGAGAGTACAGTACAACAATAAATAGACATTCCCTGCCCAAACCCAAAACAATCTTACAGTCTTGGGGGAAGAGGGGGCAAGACATTAATGTAAATAAATAAATTACAGATATGTATATAGGTGCTGTGAGGCTGGGATGGGGGAAGAACAAGGGGAGCAAGTCAGGGAGATGCAGAGGGGAGTGGGAGAAGAGGAAAGAGGAAAGAAGAGGAAACCCTACTTAAAGCTCACCTCCCCCAAGAGGCCTTCCCAGACTGAGATCCCCTATTCCCTCTGCTCCCTCTACCCCCCCTCACCTCTCCGCAGCTAAACCCTCTTCTCCCCTCTTTCCCTCTGCTCCTCCCCCTCTCCCTTCCCATTCCCCCAGCATTGTACTCGTCCGCTCAACTGTATATATCTTCATTACCCTATTTATTTTGTTAATGAGATGTACATCACCTTGATTCTATTTATTTGCTATTGTTTTAATGAGATGTTCTTCCCCTTGACTCTGTTTATTGCCATTGTTCTTGTCTGTCTGTCTCCCCCGATTAGACTGTAAGCCCGTCAAAGGGCAGGGATTGTCTCTATCTGTTACTGATTTGTACATTCCAAGCGCTTAGTACAGTGCTCTGCACATAGTAAGCGCTCAATAAATACTATTGAATGAATGAAAGGGGGGCTTAGGCCTCTTGGAAGAGATGTACCTTCAATAAGGCTTTCAAGGGGGGAAGAGTGATCATCTGTCAGATTTGAGGGAGGGTGTGCATTCCAAGCCAGAGGCAGGATGTGAACCAGGGGTCAGTGGTGAGATAGACAAGATCGAGGCACAATGAAAAGGTTAGCATAAGAGGAGCAAAGTGTGTGGGTTGGGTTGTAGCAGGAGAGTAGCAAGGTGAGGTAGGAGGGGACAAGGTGAATGAGTGCTTTAAATCCAGTGGTGAGGAATTTTCGTCTGAGTAGTGGAGAGACAAGTCCTGAAGATTTTTGTAGAAAAATGAGCTGGGCAGCAGAGCGAAGTATGTACTGGCGTGGGGAGAGACAGGGGGCTGGGAGGCCAGCAAGAAGACTCATGCAGTAATCCAGGTGGGATAGGATGAGTGATTGTATTAATATGCTAAAAGTTTGGATGGAGAGAAAAGGGCAGATTTTAGCCATGTTGTGAAGGTGGGACCTACAGGACTTAGTGACAGATTCAATATGTCGGTGGAACGAGAGAGGAGTCAAGGATAAACCCAAGGTTATGGCGTTGTATGTGCCTTATGCCTATGTACTAAGAAAACTGTCTGGTGCAGAATGTTAATGTTTGGTAATTAACAGAAGGCTATTGGATGTCCAATTCATGAACATGTTTCAAAATTTGGTGGATAAAAAAAGATAGATAACAGTGCCAACTGTATGCAGATCATTGTAATTAATTTATTCAATAGTATTTATTGAGTGCTTACTATGTGCAGAGCACTGTACTAAGCACTTGGAATGTACAATTTGGCAACAGATAGAGACAATCCCTGCCCATTGATGGGCTTACAGTCTAATCGGGGGAGACAGACAGACAAAAAACAATAGCAATAAATAGAATTAAGGGGATACACATCTCATTAATAAAATAAATAGGATAATAAAAATATATACAAATGAGCGGATGATCACAGTGCTGAGGGGAGGGGGAGAGGGGGAGGAGCAGAGGGAAAGGGGGGGAGAAGGGGGTTTAGCTGATTAATGCTTGGGAGAGTACATTACAGCTAGACAGTGCATTCCTTCACTCAAGGAATTTGTAATCTAATGAAGGAGTTTATAATATAAAGGAGTGGGTAAGAGTAAAATCTGATTCAAAGTATTATTTCAAGAAAATAAGACTTTGTATCTGCTACTTGAATTCACCTTTAAAATCTTAGCAAATAAGCAGCGATCCAGAACTATGAAATCATTTTTCAGTGCCTTTCATGGAGAAGTTCAGAGATGATTTCCAGAATCACTCAGAAGCAAAGACCACAAGAACATTTCAAGTACATTTCTGCACAGACACACTGGAGTTAAGTAACAAAATAGTCCGTAGGCCCAAACTACATTTTTTTGCTTTATAAAGGCTAAATGAAGCATTTTACACACCAAGTTCACCGAAAGTGTTTTATTTTGGCCTTGGAATGACAGAAAACAATTGGGAACTTTTTACACATTGATATGATTAATTCAAGTGAATCAATTGTCATGTTGAAGTCCCTCAATAGAAAGGAAAATAAATGGTTTTTATGAAATTCCACTGTAGCTGTTAACATGATCGGCTTACCTCCAAGGCATTAGACCCCGGTGGTGGGGATATGGGAGAATGGGGGAAGAGGTTATGATGATGATAATTATTCCCTCCATCCCTCTCTTTCTCTTTCATGGAGGTCCATATCATCTGCCTCTACCATCCATTCCAATTACTGGTCACCATCATCTACTTCCCCCCAGACTCCGCCTCCAACTTTTGGAACCATTTTGATTCCTTTCTCATGTTCCCTCTCTCCTACCTAGTGGAAAGAGCATGGGCCTGGAAGTCAGAGGACTTGGATTCAAATCCCAACTCTGCCACTTGTCTATGTGATCTTAGGCCATTCACTTAGCTTCCCCTCTAGACTGTAAGCTCCTTGTGGGCAGGGCATATATCTACCAACTCTTTTATATTGTTATAGTGTAATCCTGGGGGGGAGGTGGTCCCGTGGTAGAAGGAGTAGGACCCTATCGCACCTTACCTCATTAGAACATCCAGCCCCCTCTTCACTAGAAATGCCAAAATTTGACTTTAGTAGATTTGAGGAAAAGAAATATTTGCTTTAAGCCACCACTAGAATGATCTATTTTAGGGAATTCACCAAACATGAGGTCCACTGTTAATATAGTCGGATTAGCCTCATGGTACCTGTGACGACCAATTCCACTGGCCCCCACACTTAAGAGAAGGAGAAGGAAGCCAGGAGAGTCATTCCAAGTGACATCAAAATCAAATCAATCAGAGGTAAGGACTGGGGAGAGGCAGGTTGGGAAGAAGAAGGAGAACCTCAGCCATCCTGAAACCAGGACATGGGGAGCGCCTATTCCATGGACCCCGGATGGACACAGAGCACAAGGAGGGATCAGAGAGGCTTCCTGGAGATAAGCACTCCAGAGATACAATTCTGGAGGAGCAAGGCTACTGTCCCTGAGGGGCAGAAGAACGTGAGCCCTGGGACACCTATGGGGAAGTACTGAGGGTTCTGGAAATTAACAGTATTAGATCCAAGAAAAATGGTTTAACCTGGATTTGCTTTGGTTGTTATCTCATTAAAAACATATTAAATATTGTACAGATCCCCGAGTCTCGCTGTCTGACTGCTATGAGGGCTGAGGGTACCAGAGAGACACATGACTGGGGAGCCATCTGTAAGAGTCCTTTGCCAATATTTCTTTAACTCTTCCTTCTATTACCCAATTTCTCTTCCTTGAATCATTTGTCACTCTTCTACATGACCTCTATATTTGTTTTTCAAATCCAGTGACCAAAACGGGACATATTTTTATATTCTCTCATTATTCTCCCCCACACCCTAAGCCAACCCCAGAACCACTCTCCTGCCCTTTCTTTTACTATCTGATTCACCAACCCATAGTCCACATTTCTTATGTCATCTCATCTTTCCCTCCCTTTTATGTCTTAGCTGTATACTTATGTACTTGTGTGTATACATTGTTATGATGATGTTCTTATGTATTCAAATTTATCATTTGAATCTATTCTCTAACTCTTTAACAATTGTTTCGTCTGTGACATTTATTCATATACCTCCTCAATTAGGCCTGGCCTTCTAGGGCAGTTATAGCATCTTTTAGTTATTTTATTTGTTCCCCAGGCACCTACTACCATGCACAGTATGCAGTAGATGCTCAATAAATACTGATGATGATAAGTCTAGAGTAGGATAGATGCCGAAATGCAAGCAAGCGAGAGAGAGAGAGAGAGAGAGAGAGAAATTCCCTTGAACTGAAGGAAGGAGAAAAGCAGTGAAGCCATGGAAGCTCCTTTCCCAAGGTAATAACCTCCTGGTTCCCTTGTCCTCAGTAGGCCTGCCATCTCTCCCCTCCCATTGACTGGGTTAGCCCAGAGCCTCTCCAGATAGAGGGGTGATCTATCAGTGAGTTCTCTGAGTCCCAGCTTTAACAGGTCTTAAACAAGTGGGGCTTCCCCCAAACCAGTGGGGTTGCCCCAAATATCCCCAGACTGATGGCTTTTCTAACAGAGTGGGAGCAAAAAGACCAGGGTTAACGGTAATTTAAAGATTTTTAAGGAAACTTTATGGAGTCAGGAAAGTTCCGGTTGGGAATTTTTCTTTCAGTACTCTATCTGGTTACTTGAAATAGTCTGACCAAATCAGATCTCAAGCAAATAGTATCTCTGTTGCCCAGGTAAGACTATTCATTTATCTCTGTTGAAAAAAAAAGAATCAATTCCTGACAATGAAGTATTTTAACCTAGTAAAGGGTGGTGGGAGGAAGAATGAAAATGACAAATCCACCTCATTAAAACCAACTGATTAGATCATGCCTGATGCCAATTTTCAAAATTATATCACAAGTTCCGTAAAAGAAGATAACTCACAATTTTTCAATTAAAATTTTTGTTTTTCAACGAGAAAAAAATGCCTCAGTTACGATAAGACAAAATTATTAATTTACAGTCAGAACAGATGTCTTTTTAGGACATCACTATCCTGTTCCATATGAAGATCCTGTATATCCTAGAGATACAGGAAATGATTCAATCTGTTTTCTTGAAAGTACCTCAGTGTTTAAGTCTCTGAGATGATTTTCTGTTTGTTCTAAAGTAGGACATCTTTTGCTCCGGGTGAGGAGTTGTGCTGTCCGAGGGTGGATTTGGCAAACTGAAATCTAGAACTAGTTCATGTCTAATGCTTGGGCTGGAAAAATCACATTACCTTCCTGCCTCCATCTCCACCTCTAAATGGGAGTACCATTTTAATTGTTCTGAAGAATTTTGTTACAGAGATTATGTCAATTATCATAAAAGAAACAAAGATAAACTCACAGCAGTTTTATTTAATCATTTTAGAGGGTGAAAATTCATGCCAGCATGCCATTGGAAAGGTCAGGAAAAGCTCTGGAAACCAAAGGTGAAACGTGACATAAGAGATCAGCATCCTGATTCAACTATGTTTGAACTTTTTGAGAAAGAGATAGATTTAAGGTGGAATGGCCATATTGAGGAAAAGCATTAGAACGAAACTTCAGACAATGTTGCTAGGGTTAGACTCCCTAAGAGAGCACATCTCAATGTTTTCTCAAGCCATGAACATTCAGGCTTCAGCCATTTCAAGGGGGTAGTGATGGAACCTCCCATCCAGAATGACATAGCCTCAGTCCCAAGACACTTTCCCACTGGACTGTAGGCTTCTTGAAGGCAGGGATTGTGTCTACCAGCTCTACTGTATTATACTTTCCCAAGTGCTTAGTACAGTGTCATGTACACAGCAAGTCCTCAACAAATGCTACTGACTGACTGACTGCCTGAATGAGACTTCAGGACTGAAAACCTGCAGAGAGGAAATGACTGTGGTGCTAATGTGTTTTGCAGAGTTATTCACACCCTCATTTTCCTGCCAATCGCATTCCTGCTGGGGCATGGAGTGCATTGAGAAAGTAGGGAAGTAGGGGTGCTGCACATTGCGTGATTCATGTTCAGTCTTTGCCTCTATTTAGTAGCTATAGGCAGACCAGGACTAGAATCCAGGTCTCCTGAATTCCAGAGCAGTGCTCTTTCCAATGGGTATGCTTCTTCCTGGGTACGTACCTATAAACCATATTATCTCTGCTGAAACTGAATTTCATCCTGGAATTTAGCTTATTGCTTGGAATCTCAGGAAGTGGTCTTAACCAATCCTTGTGGTCTACCAACTCTGTTATACTGTCCTCTTCCAAGCATTTTGTACAGTGCTCTGCACACAATAAGCGCTCAATGAATATGAATGATTGATGGCCTATTATGGTACTTGCTTTGGTACTTAAGTGCTTACTATGTGCCAAGCACTGTTCTAATCACGGGGGTAGATACAAGTTAATCAGGTTGGACACAGTCCCTGTCCCACATGGGGCTCACTCTCTTAATCCCCATTTTACAGATGAGGGAACTGAGGCACAGAGAAGCTAAATGACTTGCCCAAGGACACACAGCAGACAGGTGGTGCAGCCAGGATCAGAACCTAGGTCCTTCTGACTCCCAGGCCCATGCTCTATCCACTAATAGCATATGTATCTTTAATAAGAATAAAGATTTCACACCATATTTTCTCTCCTCTTTTTCATTTCCATTTTCATTTATGAAAAACATTCCATCGCTTTCAAAAAGGCCTTGGATATTGGTACATGGCTCAGCAGTCTTGTAACTGAAATATGGCATACAAGTGTAAATTGAAAACATGAGCAATTTTGGACAACCTCCCCAGTCAGGAAAGACACTCTGAAAAACTATTTATTAAATACTATTAATAGGGAAGCAGCATGGCTTAGTGGAAAGAGCACCAGCTTGGGAGTCAGAGGATGTGGATTCTAATACCAACTCTGCCACTTTTCTGCTATGTGACCTTAGGCAAGTCACTTAACTTCACTTTGCCTCAGTTACCTCATCTGTAAAATGGGGGTTAAGACTGTGAGCCCCACATGGGACAAACTGATTAACTTGTATCTACCCCAGTGCTTGGAATAGTGCTTGGCACATAGTAAGCGCTTAACAAACACCATAATTACCATCATCATTTATTTGTGTGTGTGTGTGTGTGTGCGCGCACGCACGTGCATACATAGAGTGTGTAGAGGTGATGCTAAGACCCAATGAATGCACTGAATTAAAATGTACCTAAAGGTAAGTAAATGAAGCATTTATCAAAAAGCAAGTAGGTAAATTCAGACAACCATCTGCCTTATGGTTTAAAGGCAGAAAAAAAAAATCCCCCAAAACCCCCAAACAGTCATGTAAAGATCCCAGTGAAAAAGCACTATGTCTCTTAATTGGGTAATTTTCTGGAGTGAGAGTTTATATTGCCTTGGTCATTCAGGACCTAACCACCAAAAGGCCTAAAAGAATAAATTAGTATCTAGACCTGTAGCTTTCTAAAAATGCAGAGAGCCAGTTCTTGTTGATAACCATAAGCATGCAGTGTGCCCCCCCCCCCCCCCAAATTGGTATAAGAAGGCACTTGTTGCATCGGGTAATGGTGTTGAGAGAGTGTACCGCATTCTAACCTTGGCTGGTTGAAGTAGAGATCCATGAAGCTTTATGCTGACAACACAAATTTTTTTTTTAAAAAAAGCAGGGCTGGAAACTAGAGAGACAAGAACTTCTGGCCGGAGTTAATGGATCTAAGGAGTACAGAATATTCCTGACAGCTACTTTTGATCCCCAAAAGGGCTCCATCTATGTCCCTAGTCCCACCTTAGGGTCAGGAACCCAATAGAGATTCATCCTAGCTTCCCAGCAGTCAGAACCTGCAGGCAGGAGTCAGACTATTTTTAGCCCTCTCCAGCTCAGAGTTCATGGCTGCAGGGAATCTTGTTCAATCCTGAGTCTGATTTCTCAGCTTGGCAGGTGCTCCATTAGCGTCTTGAGGCACTTGGATCAGAAATGGGATCCAGGGATTCTCAGGCTTCTCTACATTCACCGAGAGCATGATTCTGGGACACTTGCTGATGTCAGCAAATGGCTGCCCTTAAACCTGGGACCTAAGGTCACCCTCTATTTGTCCTGGTGGTCGATTTCGCATGGCCTTCCGAAGCAGCATTGTCGTCTGTGATCTGGGGGCACTTCCTCTTCAAACATAAAACTAACAAGACTGGGATTGTGAAAGCGGTTGCTAAGGCAGTGAGTAGGTTGAGGAATGTGTGGAAACACAAAGTGAAAAATCAAAGGGGGAGTGCACAAGCAACTTATTTTGCTTTAGCCTAGTGACAAAAAAGCCACCAAAATTCAAAATTTGATGTGAACCATTTCCAACAGTGGCTTGGCAGATGTAGCCTAATCTATCAGTTGGGGGACCAATGAAACAGGGAGCTGTGGCACATTTGCCCTGAGGTACCATCCAGAAGAAACAATTCGACTACAAGAATCCAGCCTGTGAAAATCAGCAGTGAGGCAATTGATCAACATGAAAAGCCAACTGCTCTTCCTCCTCTTCCACTAAACAGACTGTTCAAAGACCAGTACCAAGAAGAGCTCTTGTAGAGGGAACAAGAAATCAAAGGTTTAAACAAGTGGTACCACCTGTGCTTGTGTCTGATTCTAGCCAAAATCATTTCCTCTCCTGAGTCTTCAGAGTGAAGAATTTGACAGGGAGTAAGGGAAGGGAAAGAAAGGATCAAACATGGAGCCTTTCTGGTGAGAGGATTAGCATCATCTGTGCTAGTTGTGAGGGAGCGAGTCTGTCTCTTTTTATATCTAACAACTGTGGGTGATATGATCTCCTTTTTTCCCCTCCACTGAAAAACACTTCTGCCTTCCAGAAAACAAAGAGCAATCTGGGTGACCATTTTTAACTCAAATTACTGTGTACTGTCAATGCATTACGATCGACAGTACTTACAAAAATTAAAAAAAAGCACAAAAAACAAAGCCCTGCATGTAAAAAGCTAGGTGTTCTGATACAGACAATGCTTTAGATTAAATTAACACAGATTTCTACATGATGGCGATTTATACTGCAGCTCTCCAGGTGTGACATAACTTTTTGAAAATCAAGGTCCCAGGTAATTCAGCTAAATTCCGTTCTGTGCTGGTCTTCATTTGCATGATTTTTTTTTAAAAATCCTTCCTTCATACTTTAATGGTTTCAGGAAAACCATATAGCAATCATCCAAAATTTTCAGAAAGACAGTTTTTTTCCAGTACTGAAGGGACCATTTGCCAGCATGACAAGAAATCAGCCACGTTGGAGTTAAGCACATTTTCCTAAAGTATTATTTAATAGAAACCAAGGTAAATTTTGGAATACTTGCAATCAGTTCAAATTGGTGACTCTGTAATATTTCATTGCCACAGTCTGCCCTAAGCATCCTCCAACTAACAGCTTCCTGATACATATACTGGAGCACCTCAGTGATAAAGTCACATTTGAAAATATTGAATCTTGGACTAAAATGTTCAAATTACAAATGTTCAACTTATGTATTTATTCAGTTTATTAACTGAACGCCTTATTTGAGGCCAAATAATAGTACTGCATATGTTACATTTTTTCCTTAGAGATCTGTTACGTATCAATTTAATAGAAAGCATTTTCTGGAAGAGTAAACTGACTGCAAAAAAAATGGTTCAGGGGCTAAACGTTTATGGTTTAATATCTCTAGATTATAACTCTTCCTGTCTACAATGAACAGACTAAGAAGAAATACTGTGGACTCAACTTTCTTGCATCCCTGTCCCTCCATCAATCTTGTACACCAATCCACAGTCCTGGATGACCTCCACAGTATGCTTCCTCTGCTCAGGTGTTCACACCACAGAACACTGCTGGGGTAGATCAGGCTGACCTTACCCATCTCAACTCATCCTCCCTGCTTTAATGTTGCCCTCTACCGTGAATTAATTCCAAAACAGAACCCTTCTTCTTCCCACTCCTCCCCAAGCCGTTCCCATCACTGTAGACAACACCATCATCTTCCCTGCCTCAAAGGCCATAACCATAGCAATATTCTTGACTAGCCACTCTCCTTCAACTCACATATTCATTCTGTCACCAAAATCTGTCAGGTCTACCTTCACATCTCTAAAATCTGCTCTTGTCTCTTCATTCAATCTGCTTTCAAGTTGAACCAAGCATTTGTCATTTCCCTCCTTGATTACAGCATTGGGCGCCTCACTGACCTCCCTACCTCCATCCACTCTCCCCTCTCCAGTTCATACCCACATCATTTAAAAAAAAAATATTCTGCACACCTCTACCCATTCCTCAAATATCTATAATGACTACTCATTCGTCTCCACATCAAACAGAACCATTTACCATTGGCTTTAAGACACTCAATCAACTTCCCCACACTTGCCTGACCGGGCCCCTCTCCCACTTGAACCCAGCCCACAGATTTCGCTCCTCTAACACCAACCAACTTTCTGTAACCTGATCTTGTCTCTTGTCGCTGACCCTTCGCCCTCATCCTTCTTAGGCCTGGAACACCTTTCCACTTGATTTTCAACAGTCAACCATTCTCACCATCTTCAAAGACCTATTAAAATCATATCTCCTCCAAGATGCCTTCCCTAACATCTCATTGCTCTACCCTATTTGCTCTGCCTTATGTACGCATAACCTATGCTCTTGGGTCTGTAACCCTAAGCCCCGTGATGCTCACTCCATCTCCAACCCAATAACACTTATACTCTGCTGCTACCCTTATCTTTAATTTATTTTAATGCCTGTTCTCCTCACTAGATTGTAAGCTCTTTGAGGGCAAGATCATCTTTCTCCAAGAGAAAAATTATGTAAATCATTATCTCTTATTTGTTCCCCTAGTGTACTGAATTTATGCTTACCTAAGCCTACTGGTAATTTTTTCTTCTCCGGACTTGGAAAAATGCTAATTCCTTGCATAGTAAGTTTGGAAAACATTATATACCATAGGATTAGCCTATTAATCAATTATCAATCAAAAGTATTTGACTACTTACCATGTGCAGAGTACTATATTAAACACTTGGGAGTGTACAAGAGAAGCAGCGTGGCTCAGTGGAAAGAGCACGGGCTTGGGAGTCAGAGGTCATGGGTTCAAATCCCGGCTCTGCCACTTATCAGCTGTGTGACTGTGGGCAAGTACCTTAACTTCTCTGTGCCTCAGTTACCTCATCTGTAAAATGGGGATTAAGACTGTGAGCCTCAAGTGGGACAAACTGATTACCCTGTAAATCTACCCTAGTGCTTAGAACAGTGCTCTGCACATAGTAAGTGCTTAACAAATACCAACATTATTATTATCATTATTACAATACAACAGAATGAGTAGACACATACCCTGCCCACTAAGTGCTACTATATAAAAGGCTTGTCTTATGCTGTTGAGTCATCTCCAATCCATAGTGACACCATGGATACATCTCTTCCAGAATGCCCCACCTCCATCTGCAATTTCTGGTAGTGGGGATCCAGAGTTTTTGTGGTAAGAATACAGAAGTGGTTTACCACTGCCTCCTTCCTTCCACGCAATAAATTTGAGTCTCTGCCCTTAACTCTCTCCCATGTCACTGTTGCCCAGCACCGGTGAGTTTTGATTTGTTGCAGATTTCCGTCCACTTGCTAACCACTGCCCAAGCTAGGAATGGAATGGATATGCCTCTGTTTGACTCTCCCTCCTGTAATCAAGCCTGGTAGAGTACTGGAAACTCTCCAGGTGCGACCCTGAGAGGGGATCTAAAGGGCTAGTCAAATAAAGTATCTGAAATCTATAATGTTGAAAGTTTTTCTCCTCAATACTTCAGGAAGATAGCATGTGATTTTTCATTAAAATAGACTGCAGACAACTTATACAGCTGCACATATCATTCATCCCAACCTATGTTTTTCTAAAATGGGAGATATAACTTTAATATTTGGGCACATCTTGGTATCTTACCATACGCTCTGTGGTGAATGTTATTGATAAAAATAAATATATCTATAATGAGAGTGCTCTCAGACTTCTCAAGGAGTGAACCAGTACATACATAATAGAATTAAACATGGAGATACCCAAGAGTTCTCGGACCAACCAAGAAACTTGCCAAATCAAACTAAGGTATTTACATGTATTTAGTTGGTAAACCACTGATCTATAATTCTGTTCCCCCTGTATACCTGCTCCAATCAAATGAAAAGGAATTAATGAAAAGGCAGAAACCTACATAAACTTCTTGGTTATTCACAAACAGTAGAAATGGATAAACCATATCTAGACTAACTTTATTAATACTATAGTTCATTTTTACACTATAGACCAAACTCATCAGAGCACTGAGTCAATTAAAAGTATGCAGACTGGAAGACAATTATTCACCTTTCTCTGTAAACTCCTCAAAGAGTGAGAACACTGTTTCCTTAGAAGAAATATTGTAAGCCTTGAGAAATCCTTGTGACTGAAAATCTCCTGTGTAATGCTACTACACTGTAGAACAGAATAATCATTTTCCTGCAATATCCTTGGAAGAATTTGGGACTTTGTCCATGCTTGGTTAAAGGTTTAATTATTTGGTCTTGGCAGAGAGATTGTCATGAAGCATTCATTGGTAATATAATTCTAACAAAACTTAGCCATTTCATTCTGAAAAAAAACCCCTTCACTTGCAAAAATAACAGCACATTTTGTGGTTTTTTTATTGATTGTAGGGAGATTATATTCAATGACCCAGTTAGCCTTTCTAACATTAACTAGCTTTAAAGACTTGACTATCAAATTCAAGATATTTGCAAACATCTGAGAGTTGCTAAGTTGAGGATCATTTTATGTGCAGGATGATGCATTTGTAAATGTGTTGCCTTTCTTTTTTTCCCCCTCAGGGGGCCATTTGAATTACACAAACTAGAAGAAGAAACTAAATCCTGGGCTTGATTCCAAAAGTCCTATAAGATTAACCAGGGTTAACCCACATACACCCAGCTCTGCCAGAATATGCATTTTTCAGTATGCATCTTGGCTACAACAATGACTGGAAATTAGGAAACATTCCTCTGACAACGTGAGTCTGTTTGAAGATAAGATGCCATGTTGTTGAAGAAATGGCTTGGGTGTCGGGCCCTGTGAGTTTTTCTTAACACAGGGTTAAGAAGAACTCTGAATTTTTGCTGGTATTCCTAATGTTCTGGGAGCAGGACAGAGTTACACTATTGAAAGCAACTTTGTGGCTTGGATTTTGGCGGGGAAACTAGTGTTGCTTCAGCTCTGTGCAGACCTGGCAACTCTTTCTCCTATGTTTATCTACTTTTTCTCTCCAGCAGAGACTATGAAGGTTTAGGGGTTGTGAGAATTGACAGCCGAAACCCTTCTGCCTGGCTGCATTGTGACTGGGAAAAGAGAAAAGAGGAGGCAACTCATCCGGACATGTCTTTTTTCCTGTCACGAGATGCAACAGCCATAGAGAAGAATTGCTATTACTGCTTTGTACTTCAGGTGACTCCAACTGGACACAGCCCTGACTTGCTAACCCACTATCTCTCTGTGTTGTGTGATGAGGCAGGCCCTAATCCCTTGGAGATTTGGACACTGCAGGAGAATTTGTCCTGATCTGCCCTTATTGCCTAAGAATGCATCAAGATGAGTGAGGCACTTTTTAGCACACTTAAAGGAGTCCATTCCCTGGATACAAAGGGAAGACTAAAAATAAACAAGCAGAACCATGCTGGGCATAGCTCTGGAGTAAGAATGGAGGCTAGAATCTATCTGGGCGAGATGACTTTTAAATAACCGTAGAGTTGGGACATAAGAGTATTAAGTGCTTGAAAGAATATAATACAAAAGAGTTGGTAGACAGGTTCCTTGACCACAAAGAGCTCACAAATACTTTTGAACCACAAACCATGAACCCTCACAAGCTTTGAACTCTAATAAAAAAAAATCATAGCAATATATATTAGAGAAGCACTGTGGCTTAGTGGAAAGACCACGGGCTTGGGAGTCAGAAGATGTGGGGTCTAATTCTGACCCCGCCACTTGTGTGCTGTGTGACCTTGGGCAAGACACTTAACTTCACTGTGCCTCAGTTCCCTCATCTGTAAAATGGGGATTAAGACTGTGAGCCCCACGTGGAACAATCTAATTGCGTTGTATCTACTCCAGCGCTGAGAACAGTGCTTGGCACATAGTAAGCGCTGAACAAATACCATAATTATCATTGTTATTATTCCAGTCCTATTTGTTAAGCACTTACTTTGTGCCAAGCACTGCAAGAGCTGAGGTAAAGAATCAGGTCAGACACAGTCCCTGTCCCACATGGGGTTCACAGTCTAGGGAGGAAAGATAATACGTAAACCCAGTTTTACAGATGAGCAAACT